>NC_059116.1:66357293-66957293 GCF_020740685.1 Jaculus jaculus
AATATCGTCAATTGCTAATGAGCTGTTACATGAGTCCCACCCACTCTCAATTTAATTCCATATAACTACACATTCAAATTGTCACTCTTTCACAACAAATTGACACAATTATTAGAAAAGCAAATTGGCAGATAGAAACCCAGTTTACAGAAGACACACAATTCTGACAGGACAAAAACTAAGGAACAATTTTACCAAATCACAACATGGAAATTAAATTAAAAGTACTCAAGACCTATTGAATTAAAAATGTTTTGAGACTAAGTGCAACCATAACTCCAAATTACCATTGAGGGTGTGTGGTATTACAGAATATAATACTGACCTCCCACCTACAGAATGGTCAGTCGACTGCCAATACAGTCAAAGCCATCTACAAAACCTCAGTATATTTTTGTTTTGTTTTGTTTCTTTGGTTTTCCGAGATAGGGTCTCACTCTAGCCCAGGCTGACCTGGAATTCACTATGGAGTCTCAGGGTGGCTTCGAACTCACAGTGGTCCTCCTACCTCTGCCACCCAAGTGCTGTGATTAAAGGCATGCGCTGCCACACCCAGAAAAACCCACTACCTTTGTATTGAACTAGAAATAACCAGTGAATAAGCTCATCTCTGGAAAATGTCATCTATGGGTCTGGGGTGATGGCTGAGTGGGTAAAGTGCTTGCCGTGCATGTATGAGTTCAGGTCCGTAGCACCCACAAAAGCCCAGGAGCAGTGATAGGTGTCTGCAACCCAGCTAGTCTGGTGCATCAATTCTCTGCTGCTCTTCCCAGACCTCTCCACCTGCCCTATCTTCCTTGTTTCCAGACCCCAGGTCCTCTTTCCTGTCACTTTAGCAAGGCTGTGGCCTTCCCAGGTGGCTGTTGTCCTAGTGGTAGCCAGAGAAGCCTGGCCCCTTCACTGACCTGCGTTACACGTTTCAGCTTGCTGAGCAGCACCCTAATAAAACCCCAACCCCCAAATCACTAGTTTTCTTCAAAGGAGAAGGAAGATTCTGCATTTGGACCTTGATGTTTGGTCTGAGAATTTTCTGTGTGCACTTTGGGGCTTGTTGT
This sequence comes from Jaculus jaculus, assembly GCF_020740685.1. NCBI lineage: Eukaryota > Metazoa > Chordata > Mammalia > Rodentia > Dipodidae > Jaculus > Jaculus jaculus. The sequence goes on from NC_059116.1 coordinate 66,358,349, forward strand.
GGTCAGCTCCACGCTGCTGGGGTGAACCTTTAAACCAAGCACAGTTTATGGGAGGCAGGGATTCATTTTAAACTTACAGATCCAAGGGGAAGTTCCAGCAATGGCCAGAGAAGCTGCTCCCATCTCTCCAAGCAGAGAGCAACACCCAGACTGCCCTTAACACCCAAAAGCCCAAAGCAGCAAGCATGAATAGGCAGCGAAACCACGGGGGGCCCCACCAGAGCTCAGACTGCTCTGCATACCTTCGGGCAGGAAATCAGATTCGCCCCCAAACACACCTTTGAGCTGGACTTCAGGATCCACCCCCAGGAACACCTCCTCCAGCCAGGTGAATGGAGGTGCAAGTTTTAATCAAGCACCTGTCTGCGTCTATGGCGGACATGCATTCAAGATGTCCATGGTCTATTTTCTCCAATGGAATCAAAGCGCCACACTCGAGCACCTATCCTGTCCTAGCCGAGGGTTTCCCTGGGCCCGTGCCGGCCCTGTAAGTGACAACATGGGACTCTGAGCTCCCGCACTGAGTCACCACTCCTTACACATCCACACCGTGGTGCACCCAGTGCAAATGTGACCAAGGTACAGCGGGCCTTTGTGGCAACGCAGAAGAGAACCGCCTGATAAAATAGGCCCTAAGGCCCGGGGGTAGGGCGGCCTCATTGCCATGGTGTCACTAGGTGTATCAGTTTGAGCTGCTGTCCCTGGGTGGACTGCTCTTTGGCATTGCTATTTCTTCACTGTGGTTCATATTCAAAACATCAATGAGAGTCATGGCCTAGTAATCACCTGCATTCAATATCTTAGTAAACTAAGACCTAAATACGTGAGTGAATACGGACTTGAATGCATGGGATTCTGTCCCATCTTCTCAGCTCATACAAGCCCTTCCTAATGAGTTATCTCCTCAGGAGTAGGCCTGCAGCTGGACCTTTTAAGAAGGGCAGGAAGAGGGCTGGAGAGATGGCTTTAGCGGTTAAGCGCTTGCCTGTGAAGCCTAAGGACCACAGTTCGAGGCTCGGTTCCCCAGGTCCCACGTTAGCCAGATGCACAAGGGGGCGCACGCGTCTGGAGTTCGTTTGCAGAGGCTGGAAGCCCTGGCGCGCCCATCCTCTCTCTCTCTCCCTCTATCTGTCTTTCTCTCTGTGTCTGTCGCTCTCAAATAAATAAATAAAAATTAAAAAAAAAAAGAAGAAGGGCAGGAAGAGAGACTCAGTGATGTACAATCTCGTCAGGCAGGAACCTGGAGCATCCTGGTCCCTCCAACTCCTCATCTATCAGATCACTGGCAGTGATGATAGGAGGTTCCAAGTCTTAATAATACCTGAAACGGATAAGAAAACAGAGAAAGAAAAACTATACATTTTTAGTAAACATGTATCCACTCCAGTAATCTCCTTTGTTCATGTGGGTGTGATTTCAAGAATCTCCATGAAGGCTTGGCGTGGTGGGGAGCACCTGTAATTCCAGCACTTGGGTAGTGGAGGCCGGAGAGTCGGGAGTTCTAGGCTGGCCTCAGCTATGTAGTGACTTGAGTCCAGCCTGAGCTGCATGAGACCCTACTTCAAAACACCAAGGACCGTAGTGAGTGCCAGAAACTGCAGCTAATACCAAGCTGTATACTCACTGGGTTTTCCCACACATGACACTGCTCTGGCTTGAATCTGAAACATTCCCCCACCAGCTCATGCAGTCTGGTGCATGCCCGTGACCAACCTACCTCAAGTACTTCAGGCAATTCTGCCAGGTACCCCTGCTCTAGGACTCCGTTTCCCCGTGATGATTTTACCACTTGCTGCAGACTCCAAACCCGACATTCAAACCCAAATGCCAGTAAGATGGTGTCACTTGTGACTTTATAGAAAAAACAAACAGAAGCGAGCATGAGTATACTCCGTGAGCCTCCGTCTTTCCCACACTCTTAACTGTGTCTGTGCTCGTCTTTGTGAACTCCTGGATCATCTGCTGCACACTGTGTGTGTGTGTGTGTGTGTGTGTGTGTGTGTGTGTGTGTGTGTGCATACACTCCAGAAAAGTATTATCTCATCATTCAGTGCTAACAAAACCACCTATTCCTTCTACCACCTCAACGTTTGCCCTCTCAAGTCTTCTCTCTCTCTCTCTCTCTCTCTCTCTCTCTCTCTGCCTCTCTCTTTTTTCTCTCAAGCTCTGTCGGTAAGAGTTTCTCTGCTTGCTACCTTCTCTTTCCACATCTGCCTCCTTCCTCAGTTTGTGGCCATCCAGCCCTGGTCCCAGCACACTTGGGGCCACAGCCCCAGATTCCATAGTCCCTCTCTCTTTAACACTCCCCTACCATGGCCCCTTGTCGCTCTGGCCCCCAGTGACCCTGCTTGCCTTTGCAGGTTCCTGGGAAATCTGGTGTCATGCTGTCCTGGTCAATCAATTTGTCCCTCTGTCCTGGCTCTGCTATAGGTTTCCTTCCTTTGCCCGGGTCCTTGTCCACTGGCACCCGTGAGGTCCCATCTTGCTTGCCTTCTTTCCGCTGCTCTCCAGCATGTGAATTCACCCCCGCCCATGGTGCCAATGCCCTCTTTGTACTGGAGACTCCATCCTCAACTCCCAGTCCTGACCTCTGACCCCATCTCCAGGTCCTTGGCTACTAGACTTGTGTGCTCAAATGCAGTCTCGATCCAACAATGTCATTCCTTTTCTATCGTGACAAACTCCACTTTCAATGGCAATCTGTTTTCTCTGTGACTAGAATTAACACCCATATGTCCCGCCAAGCCTGAATATTAAGTATCAACCTTGACAGGACCTGCTTTGTCCCACCTGTCCCCTTCTTTGCCCTCACTACCTGCTGTTATTTCTGCATCGGAGATTGTCCCTGTGTCCATTCTCCATGCACATGCATTGCTGTAATTCAAGGCTTCATAAGCCCCTCACAGACCTGACGCCTCTCGGTTCATCGCCACCTCTGACCTTGTCCCCATTTGCCTCTCCCTGTGTACTGCTACTGAACACCATTCGAAAATTCTCATCTAGGCTGGAGAGATGACTTAGTGGTTAAGGCACATGCCTGTGAAGCCTAAGGACCCAGGTTCAATTCCCCAGGTGGCACGTTAGCCAGATGCACAAGGGGGCGCATGTGTCTGGAGTTCATTTGCTGTGGCTGGAGGCCCTGGTGTGCCCATTCTCTCGGTGTCTCTTTCTCCCTTTTTCTCGGTCTGTAGTAAATAAAAAAATAAATCTTAAAAGAAAAGAAAATTCTCATCTGCTCTTGGCCCATGGCTTTTTCAGGCCTCTTAGTACCCTTAGGAAAAGAAAACCCCCTTAGCATGTCCTGGGCGATCTGACCGCTGCTTGCGGGTTTGGCCTCAGCTCACACCACTCCCCTGTATCAGCAGTGATCAAAATGTGACTGAAAGCCCACTGACCACAGCCTCTGTTCTGTGATGCAAGCTGTAGAAATCCGAGAGGAGAGCCGGGCGTGGTGGCACACGCCTTTAATCCCAGCACTCAGGAGGCAGAGGTAGGAGGATCACCATGAGTTCGAGGCCAGCCTGAGACTATATAGTGAATTCCAGCTCAGCCTGGGCTAGAGTGAGACCCTGCCAAATAAATAAATAAATTAAATAAATAAATAAAATAAAAGACAAGAAATCTGAGCAGAATACCAAGAACTAGGTCAAGAAAAAAAAAAAAATGGGAAGAAAATATAGCCACACACACCCAAGAAAGTCTATGCATTTTGGTAGGCACAAGTTTGTCCTAGGAATGGTTCCTTTATATCAAAGCCAGTTTTTGAATTGTGTATTCAGTCTAGTGACCCTGTAGCATCGGTGATCTTCACTGTTTATAAGAGAATAAACAGAGATTAGATTTGTCTCCTCAAACTGCGCTGCACAAACAAAAAATTGAAATGAACAATAGAAAAAAGACAACCAGAAGATTCAGGAAGCCATTATCAGGATGACGATTTTACAGCACACAGGACCTCTTGGTTGCTGATTGAGACAGCAGTTGCTACTTCCTGTCCCTCACAAAAACAATGGCAGCATGGATCTGATGTGAGGTGCCCACTGAAACAACTTGCCACAATTCAGCTGGGACACCGGTTAAGACTTCAGCACCTTTGAAATTCTAAACATCAGAGGCACTTGGCTGAGAAATTCACAGTTTCTTATTCTCATTATTACCGCTCCTCTTTGCTATCAAAAGTCAGCATTCCCAACGTAATATTTGTGTTCACTACAAAATGAGATCACTGGTCCGTTTAATTAACACTTGCTGTAAATATTCAGTGATTCCCAAGTGCCAGGAGGTGGCTGTGAGGAGTGGGGGAGGAGCAGGGGGCTAGAAAGGACCTGGCTGATGTCATGTCTCTAGACAGAGCTCAGGCTGTTGCAATCAAAGCTTTCATGAGCTAAATGAGGGGCGAGACGCCCCTCAAGGCGGCAGAGCCTCATGAGTGTGCAGTCGACTGGGGCATGGAAACAGAGAGCACACAGTATGACCGCGTTTTCTGAGCGGGTGTGGGTGTGACATGGCTCACGGGAGTTAAGGCGCACTGGGGCAGATTTGACCCCTGCCTGGACAGTCGCTGTCTTCAGTGAGGAAGGCAGCTCTAGGATTCATCCCCGCTAAATGTGAGGAAGGTAAGATGTGCATTTTGATCAAGTATCGAAATGGGTGTTAGGGGTTCAGGAACAGCATCCTTCAACCCCAACCCCTAGGTTCATGTCTACTTCTGACCAAAGAATTGGATCAAATAATACTGCGAAGGATAACTATTAATTATTATATATAATGAGGGAAGTACAGAATGCAGGGAAGGGAAGTTAATACACCCACGTGGGCTGACAGCCCATGTGGTGGGCCTGGAAAAACCATAAAGAGAGAGTTGAGGGGGGAAGCACACAGAGCTCCTGCCGTGTGGAGGGCAGGCGGGGGTCAAGAGCCCATGTGGGAGTGGGGGTCAGCGGGGTCTCCTTCATCTCGCCCAGGTAGGCCGGGACAAGGGAGGGTCTCCAGAATCTGGTGGTTCATGAGCGATGAGCGAGCCCCAAGAGAGCTTACCCTCCCCTGGTAAAGTATTTCTTACCTTACGGTGGCAGGCCCTACCTTCTGACTCAGGTAAGCCAGAGAGCCAGCCAAGTGATCTGGGCTAGGGGCTGTCTCAGGAAGACGCCAGCCATGACACCAGCTTCTGGGGGCTGAACTTGACCCACCCCAATGTTAGGATTAGATTTAAATTCTAGGAAAGACCTCCCTCCCAAGAGGGGCCCCAGGTTGTTTGTGGAAAAACAAATCTAGGGAAGAGATAAGAAGTCAGACCATACTTTGATCTCCAGCAAAGTGGAGACTTCAAGGATACTTTCAAGGGGCCCAGTCACCCTAACTGGCTCACAAAGCTCCCTTTCAGTTTGACGAGGACACAAAAGTGTAAGGACCCATGTTTAAATCTTCATAAAGCTGTACACAGTAGGACGTACCTGTAGTCTCAGGGCTGCTGTGGTAGATGGGAGGCAGAAACAGGAGAATAATAGCTGGAAGCTTGAGAGAGACTGCTAGCTTGGTATACATGATAGAGAACAAAAGACAAAGGGGAAGGTGTGGACCAATGAATAAGCTGTTTTCCAACCTCACACATGTGCTGTGGTACATGAGTGTCTGAGTGTACACACACACACACACACACACAAATATTTTTAAATGGCGCTTATGAAAATGGCCAGTTACAAACGTTAAAATAGGGACTGGAGAGATGGTTTAGCGGTTAAGGCACTTGCCTGCAAAGTCCAAGGACCTAGGTTCGACTCCCCAGGACCCATGTAAGCCAGGTGTGCAAGGGGGCACACGCATCTGGACTTCGTTTGCAGTGACTGGAGGCCCTGGTGCGCCCATTCTCTCTCTCCCTCTCTCTATCTCTCTGTGTCTCTCTCTCTCTCCATGCCTATTTCTGTATCTCTCTCTCTCAAATAAATAAATAAAAATAAGATATTATTCAAGAAATGTTAAAATAAAAGCTGAAGAAAAAAGATAGCTTGTGACAGCTCCCATGAATGAGGCAGGCCAATTCTGTGCTCTGGAGGGCCACACAGGGAAGCACCTGGGCCGGTTAAGAAGCAGAGGGAGGGAAGGAAAATGTAAGCAGAAACCTCCACTGGGAAGGAACTGGAGACATGAGGAAGCAGGCTTGGGATCAGCTGGTTTGAAGGCTGCTTCCGAAGGACTTTGGGACACAGGGGTCTTCCTGTGTTGTGTGAGATGGAGGGCAGGGATAGTGCAAATGGAGTGTGCACAGGTCAATAGAGGTGTCTGGAGTGCACGTGGGAGTCACACTCAGTGACAAGCCTCCTAGCTCTAGGGCGGGGGCGGGGGGGTCCCTCCAGCGCCTGCGCGGCCTCGGGCATTCAGGCACTTGGAAGCCATGGTTCATATGGAGCAGACTTGGAATCTGCCCATGCATGACCCTTACCGGATTCATTTCCCTGGGTTTACGGAGAGACCCAGAAACTTCTTTGTGAGTGTGGCCATTGGCCCTTCCCCATGCCGGCAGTTAAAGAAGCGCAACAGCGCCACCTGCTGCCAAAGAGGACCACGACTGACCCAGATGCTCACGAAAGTTGAACCCAATTCTTTAAAAATATACGGAAATTGGAACGCTGCGGAGGAGATGCGCGTGGCCCCTGCGCGAGGACACAGGCAAATTCGTGAAGCGTTCCATCTTGGACGGGAAGAGAGCATCTCCGCTTGGCATGCAAGCCACCAGCGCTCCCGGTTCCCCAGGTCTCTTCACCTTGGTGTGAATGGAGACTTCTCGGTCTGGTTTTTTTTTAACCCAGACATTTTCACGGTTTCCTGCTGCGGGTGGCAAGTTAAGGATATCCATGGTTGCGAGCAGAAACGTGGCGGGCAGGAAGCTCCCTGGGCTTTCTAGGCTGTTGTCTTAGTGATAAAGGTTAACAGGAAACCTCTTTCCAATTTCGTTCAAGAGGAGGGGAGGTTTTGTCTTCATCCCTGGAAAAGGCGTGTTCCCATCACCTCCCCTACCCCTCGTGCCAGGCGGCAAAGACCCTGGTGAAAGCGGATGCCCTTGCCAGAAATGACTCAGGACTCGGTGGAGGGGAAGAGCAAAGTGTTAGGTTTTCTTAAAATACCACTCAGGGGAACATTTGGACCGAGAGGGGCTGAGGGCGGGGGGCACACGGGTTTTCACCCTTCATTATCATGAGCTCAAACAAATGGAAGAAAGGCATTCGGCTTGCTTTGAAAATGAAGCTATTTCACACTCCTAATTACTTAAGGCGTCTGTCAGCTTCAGGCCACTGCGAATATCCCGGTATCAGAATGATGAGCCGGTCAGGGGCTTTGTTTTAGTTTGCATGTTGCCAGTGAGAGAGACAGGCGGGAGTGGGTAATGCATGGCAGGCTGTGTGGCATAGGAGACCACACACCTGGAATTTTATGACGTGGTACGTGTCATTTATATTCCTTTGCCCTCCTTTTGGCCCTTATCACCCTTTTTACTGTTGTTAGGGTTTGAGTCTTTTTAAAACATTACTTACTTATTTATTTATTTAAAAGAAAGAAAGGAGGAAGGAAGGAAAAGGAGGGAGACAGAGAGAGTATCAGGTGCACCAGCTCCTCCAGCCACTGCAAATGAACACTAAATCTACGTGTCACTTTGTGCATCTGCCTTTACTGGGGAATCAAACCCAGGCCATCAGGTGTCACAGCAATTGTCTTACTTGCTGAGCCATCTCTCCAGCCCGGGGGTTTCAGTGTTTAAGGCCCCCTGTAGACTCATGCATTTGAACACTTGGTTCTTAGCTGACGGTGCTGTTTGGGGGAGGCTGGGAATCCTTTAGGCTGCGGAGACTTGTTTAAAGAATTGCATTGCTGGAGGCAAGCCTTGAAGGATATATGCATGGTCGGTCCAGCCCAAGCTCCCGCTTCCTGATCCACCCACCAGCACGGGAACTAGGCAGGCTACAAGTCCCCAGACCACAGATAGAACTGCCCCCGCCCCCTCGTCCCATGCCTTCCCACCGCCAGCCAATGTCTCATGAAACCATGAGCCAAAATAAGTCCTCCCTCCCTTAAATCATTTCTGTCAGGTACTCTGTCACAGCAATGAGCAAAGGAATAATGTACCTGCTCAATAAGAACTCCGAGCAGTAACGGAGAAAAGTTTAAAACCAAAGCCTACACCACTGATTCTACGTCCCTGTTTGTGCCAGGCACTGATCTAGTGCTTGGGGCACAAAGTGAGTTAGATGCAGTCCCAGGCCACCAAGAGCTGGTGGCCTAGTGGGAAGGCACCCTAGCAACAATGAGAAGATGGCTCATCTGTGGACAATACAGTAAGCAGAATGTGCCGGGCATGGTGGTGCGTGTCTTTAATCCCAGCGCTTGGAAGGTGGAGGTAGGAGGATCGCTGTGAGTTCAAGGCCACCCTGAGACTACACAGTGAATTTCAGGTCAGCCTAGGCTAGAGTGCGACCCTACACCCTCCCCCCCCCCCAAAAAAAAAGAATGTCTTTAATCCCAGCATTCAGGAGGCAGAGGTGGGAGGATGCTTTGAGTTCCAAAACAGCCCTTGGGACTACATAATGGATTCCAGGTCAGCCTAGGCTAGAGCGACACCCTACCTTGAAAAACCAACCAAACAAACAAACAGCAGAATGTCCCAGGAGCACAAGAAGGTGATCAGGGGCTTGAAATGCCTCTTCAAGGCAGGAAGAGTAAGGAGTCATGCGAGGTGTGCGGGTGGCTTGAACACGGAGACAAGGTCACATGGACAACTTGCCAAGTGCTTTCTAAGCTGTCAGGTGTGGAGTCTGATGCTCCACCCAGCATCCATTACCCTACTGTCTCCACCTCTCACTGTTCAAGCAAAGAGGCTGCCTCACTTGTTCCCAGAGCCAGGACATTCAGAGTCCTCCTGAGGCTACCAGTGGCCTTTCTGCTATAATAACAATTTTGAGCCTGAATTGGTAATGTCTAAAATAGCTTAATTTTCGAGCCATTCCACATGTCTTTATCCCCTTTATTTCCCTCCTTATCCATTCCTCTGTTTTCCTTCTTTCACCCACCCTTCCTTCCGTTCTCCCCTCTGCTTCCTTCCTTCCTCCCTCCTTTCCTTCCTTCCTTCTGTCCTTCCTTCATTCAGTTTATTTTGATGTTAACTACTACCCCTTCCCAAAGGCTCTTAGTAAATGACACAGGTTTTGGTTTTAAATTCAAATCAAATTTAACATGCTTTGCTTTGAAATGTAAATGCTTCCACTGAATTTCAGGTCTCCATTACTTTATTTAGTCCACGAACTAGAGAAACAACCCACCTAGCCTGGGTTGTTTGCTTTTTTTTTTTTTTTGTCTGTGTGTTGTGGGGTGTTTGTTTACAGTCTTCTAAGACAAGGTCTCATGTAGCCTAGGCTCATCTCAAACTTTTGCTATGAGAAAAAAATAAGTAGATACCCAGCTTATGGTCTTAGAATATTCTTTATTTAAGCATGGTCTGGAAATGCACCATGTTCAAAGTGCCCATGATGGACGTGGCTCAGCCGAGCTTGGAGAGGAGGGGCAGGCGGATAAGGCGATGATTTGCTCTGCTGTAGACAGACGGTCCCCATGGTGAGTCTTTTCAGTTGCTAGTAGGAGAAATTTGATCTGGCTCAACTCCAGAAGGTTTCAGAAATGGCTTTGTCTTACAGACTCAGCCATGGACAAGTGGAAGGAGACTCAGGAGAAAGAACAAGTTTGTGTAGCATGTCCCCTTTATCTTTTGATAATCCATCCTCAATTTGAAATATTCATCCTGATAGGCCTACTTGGCCGTTTTCAGTTTTGGTTTATGTCCCTTAAACTGTGCCACTGTTGGAAAAAATAAACCACAAAGCCCCAAAACCACACTAATTTTCAGATAGGTATTGGCATATGTAGCCACTTTTCTTTCTTCAGTGTGTAATTTTTTTATGTGTGGTGTTTATGTGTTTGCATATATGTAAATGCACATGTGTGTGTGCATGTCTGTGGTGGCAGAAGACAGCCTCCCAGGGTCATCCTCAGGAATTCTACCCACTTCTCTTTGAGATAGACTGAGTCTCTCATTGGCTTGGAACTACCAAGGGGCCAGACTGGCTAACTAGTGAACTTCAGGGCTCCCCAATGCTGGAGTTACAAGCGTACACTGCCATGCCTGGCTTCTCTGTGTGGCTTCTGGGGATCAAACTAAAGTCTTCATGTTTGTGAGGCAAGTGCTGGTGAAGTACTTGAGCAGCCTCCTCATCTCCTAGGGTGTGTCTTTAAAAGTTTTCCTTGTTTGTTTAGATCAATGCCAAAAAGAAAAGGCATTATTATTTGTAAGCTTTGTTATGTCTTGTATCTTACTAACTTAGTATCTTTAGAGGTAAGACTGTTATTCCAATACAAAGAAAAATGTGCGTGTTAAAACTGTATATTTTTTTTCATTTTTTTTCTAAAGACAATGCCTATTTATTTATTTATTTATGAGAGGAAGAGGCAGACAGAGAGAGAGAGAGAGAGAATGGGCATGCCAGGACCCATAGCCACGACAAACAAACTCCAGGTGCATGTACCACTTTGCACCTGGCTTATGAGGGTACTGGGGAATTGAACCTGGATCCTCAGGTGTTGCAAGTAAGCGCCTTAACTGCTAAGCCATCTCTCCAGCCCAAGACTGTATATTTTTAATATAATAAATATGACTTTGGGCTGGAGAGATGTCTTAGCTGTTAATGCACTTACCTGCGAAGACTAAAGACCTATGTTCAACTCTCCAGGTCCCATGTAAGCCAGATGCACAAGGTCACACATGCGCACAAGGCAGTGCACGTATCTGTAGTTCAATTGCAGTGGCTGGAGACCCTGGTGCACCAATTATCTCTCACTCTCTCTCTCGCTCGCTCATTAAATAAATAAATATAAATATGACTTCATTGGGTATTAAAAGAAAAAGAAGCTAAGAATCTTCCAGTTGGTGTTAGGCACTGTCTCATGTAGCTCCCATTTGCATTGCCCTAATGGTTGGCAACATGGGGCATTCATGCATCTGCGTCTTGCTTTTTGCAGAGAACTATCTGTGGCTATGCGTAATGTGTGGTTTTGCCCTCACGAAGGAAACAGGCAGAAGGCTGGTGACACCTTTTCCCTTCCTTTGTTTGGCATTGGGAATTGCAGTCCTTATCTCAAACCCTGTAGCTCAAGGGAACCGTTGATTTCCCCTTCCACTGACTCACGTGCAGTTTCTATCTTGCAGATTCTATATAGAAAGCATCTCCTACCTGAAGGACAACGCCACCATTGAACTCTTCTTCCTGAATGCCAAGTCCTGCATCTACAAGGTGGGCATGTGCTCTTCCTGTTCAGTTTCCCAGCGAGGTCAGAAAACATCGTTTGGAGCCAGGCATGGTGGCATATGTCTTTAATCCCAGTACTTGGGAGGCAGAGGTAGGAGGATCTCTATGAGTTTGAGGTCAGACTGAGACTACATAGTTAATTCCAGGTCAGCCTGGGCCAGAGTGAGACCCTTCCTTGAAAAACCAAAAAAAAAAAAAAAAAAAAAAAAAAAGAAAGAAAGAAAGAAAGAAAAAAAAAAAACATTTGAAGTGAGAAATACTAAATTATCATCACATGAGGATTTTATCTATTAGAAGCAATTTATAAATTAATGACTATAAATAAATGAGAACTGTGGGCAAGAAAAGCTACCAGCTCAACAACACGACTCCTTCCTATCCCATCACTGTTCTTAGCTCTGTGGAAATGTTCCTTAACCCTGGCTGTAAAGGTCTTTTTGAGACAAAGGGGAACCTGAATAAGTATGACAAATGAATGAACTTGCAACCAAGCACACAGCTAAATGTCTGACCATGCTCACAAGTTCTAGCAATATCGCTTTTTTTCCCCTCTCTCTTAAAAGAATGTTATGGACACTTTAAGTGGCATAACCCTTTTATTTTATTTTATTATTTTATTTTAGGTTTTTCAAGGTAGGGTTTCACTCTAGCCCACGCTGATCTGGAACTCACTCTGCAGTCTCAGGGTGGCCTTGAACTCATAGTGAGCCTTCTAACGCTGCCTCCCGAGTGCTGTGATTAAAGGTGTGTGCCACCACGCCCGGCTTAATCCTTTTACTTTTTTACTGAAGTTAAATGCACGTTGCCATTATTTCCTTTATTATTATTGGCGATAGGGATCAAGCCCAGGGCCTCATACACGCTGGTCTGTCACCGAGCCCCACCCCAGCCTAACGCAGCACAACGTCAGGGTCAGTGACATTCAGCACATTATGTTGTGGCAGTCACCGACACCGTCTGTCACCAGAATTCTTTCCGTCGAGCAGAGCTGAATCTCTGTACCCATGAAACAATGACGTCACATGTCCCTCTCTACCCCAGTTCCCATTCTGCTTTTAGTCTGTGAGTTCAACTGTCCTTGCAACCGCCAGTAAGTGGAATCATACTTTGGCATTTGGTTTATTTTGCTTAATATAATGTTTTAAAGTTTTATCCATGCAGCATGTGCCAAAATTTCCTTCCATTTTAAGGTGGAATAATATTCTGTTGTGTGTGAACGTCATGTTTGTTTATCCGGTCATCTGTCAATAGACACAGGTTACTTCTGTCTTTGGTTACTGCGAACAATGTGGCTGTAACATGGTTGTCCAAATATCAACACCATTTTCAGTTCTTTTGGGTACACCCCCAGAAGTAAAATGCTTGGCTTTTTTTTTTTTTTAATTCTGGAGGAAGAATACTGTTTTCCATACTGCTCGAACAACTTCCTACTTCGACCCCCAGTGCACGTGGGTCCAAGCGTCCCCATGTCACACCTGCACGGGTCACCTTGGACGTCATCTTCCCACCGGCTCTTCCTTTTCTCTTTCTCTCTCGCTCCCCCCACCCCCCCCGCTCCCCACCCCCCACCCCCCCACCCCCCGTCTTTTGTTGATAAGAACTGTCCCAGTAGGTGCCATCTCCCTGTGTTTTGGAGTTCCACTTCCCCAGTGATTACTGATGCGGACCGCGTCTGTTACCTGTTGGCTGTTTTCATAGCTTACCTTCTCTAGAGCTACTGAAGATGCCATTTCTGAGTGAGGGCCGCGCTCACTTGCACTGCCTTGAGCCCCAGCACGCGCCTGTCTCATTGCCTGTGGCTAACTAACCCGCAACGCCCCCATACCAGGAGGAGAAGGCTTGGTGGACACCCCCTAGGTGGAAACTGTCTGCCCCCACCGTGCACCTTCCCTTGACCCATTCAGAATGCCCGAGTTTAAGTTAGAAAAGAGGTCTATTTAACTCACAGCTCTGCATAGTCACAAGTGCCCGTGAATGGCATGCCATGCCGCCCAGAGAACTTCAAATCCAAGCCGACTCGCTGGTCAAGGCGTGTGTCTGTGTGTCTTCGGAGGAGTCCAAGGGGAACGCTTGTGACGTGGGCGTTTGGTTTCACGACCCTCTGGTTCGGAGCATCACAAGGACCCGCTGAGCGTGGACACGCGCGTGGCGGCGGTGCAGACGCAGGCGCCCTTGCTTTTCCGTCGGATCGCCGCGCGGCGTGGGACAGCTCTGCCAAGTGTGACTGCTCCCGGCGACGGAGACCTGCCAACAGTCACGTCCACTTCTGCAGAACGACCTCGCCGGGGGTGGGTGCTGAGCCAGGACTAATGCTGGGTTCCAACCAGAGCATGCAGGGGCCAGTATTGGGGGGGTGTTGCGGAATGGTGAGAAAAGACATTAGTTGTCATTCCAGGTACTTAAACATCCTTTCCTCTCTGTAAGCCCCATTGTATCATTCTAAATCAGAAAAAAATAATTTTATCCAGATACCTCGCAGATTGTACATGTACTTGACTTTTTTAATGAATGGGCAAGTACTTTTAAGTAGAAAAATAAAAAAGTGAGCCCTGTCCACCAGGTGGCAGACTTGAGCTACAGTAAATGGCTGGAAAGTCGCTGAACCCATGAAGTGCTCTCTACTTGTAGAAGTGAAATTAAAAAGTGGCCCCAAATCCTATTCGGTGCAGCTACCTGTGTAGAAAAAAAGGAAGCAGTTTCTGCACTGGAGTTGTTCAGTACCACTAGGTCTCAAATGTTGAGCTGGAGGTTAGCGTCAAGGACTCTGAGGTCTCTAGGATTCGCAGACCGTTCTCAAAATGGAGAGAGAATATATCAGATATAAATAACAACAACTATAACAGATTGCCCAATTTGATGTGGCAGTGCCTCCAGAACCAGCCACATTTAAAGTCCAGGTGCCCACAGGCCTCAGTCTGCCTGCCTACAGGAAGTGTGTAACTGCTTTCCAGAATTGAACTCTTCTCAAATTCTGAGGTGTAGTCACACAAGTGACCATAAGTGACCAAGGACAGGTTCACGTAGGAGACCACAGAGGATCGCAAAACCACATGTCTTCCTTGGTGGTCAAAAGGACCTTCATTTGTATATTCCTAGCTGAGCTTACTCAAAGGTTTTTGGAATGAATTCCTTTTAAACCTCCTAAGTTCTGAGTGAGCTACAACAGGAATCATTTACCTGAGCCCAGAAGGAAGCTGTGTTCAGAGGAAGGGGAAGTGGCTGGATGGCCATGTGCCTTGTTAGCCATGGCCATAAATATGCAAAGCAATAGGACGCCATGTAAGCAGAGTGAGGAGTTTAACTTCTACTGAGACAGACTCTGGCTCCTGGCCCAGTGCTTCCACTTGGTAAACACACTACAGACCCTACAGACGAGCACCATCCACATTGTCTCTAAGCTTCATCTTCCCCTTCAGTGAAGAAGTCTATTGCAATACCCTACCCACATCTTCTTGCAAGATGATTCATGGGCACAGTATTAGCCACTTGGATCCAGACCCACGCTGTTTCTCTTGGCTGAGGTTCTCTCTGTGCTAACTTACACGGTCCCAGGTGCATGGCTTTGGAGAGTCCAGAAGGCGGGGATCCTGAGAGCTTGTCAGTCTGCTGTGGCCCCAGGCTTTGATTTATTCAGCAGTTGCAGCCCAACATCAGCTTTGTTTCATGGGGAGTAACTTCCGGGGGTTGTGTTTCTTTACTCCCTCCCTCATTTCCTTCCTTGTTTCTTTGTTTCTGTAGTACCATTGATTGAAGCTAGGGCCTCACCCATGTTAGGACTGCACCACTGAGCTATATCTCCAACTCTCTATTCTATATCTATTTTGAGACAAGGTCTCACTAATTGCCCAGGCTGGCTTTGAACTCACTCTGTAGCCCAGGTTGCCCTTCAATTTGCAATCCTCCTGCCTCCACCTTGGTAACTGGGATCACAGGCCTATATCACCACACCCTACTCCTATGGTGTTTTAGAATATATATTGTTTAGATAAAATAATCTGCTTAGCCCTGCTTCCTCCAAGATCTATCTCATCCGCATTTTAAATCACTAAGATATAGTTCTTAGTGTGTTCAAATGTAGTACATGTGGCGTGTGCATGGGGTACATGCATGTTTGTATGTGCAATGTGCACGTACAGAGGCCAGAAGAAGATGTCGTATTTCCTACTTAATTGCCTTCAGCCTTATTTCCTTGAGACAGCGCCTCTCACGAAGCCTGGATCTTGCAGGTCTTCAGTTCGGCTGGCTGGCCAACGCTCCTCCTATCTCCACACCCCTCGGTGCAAAGATTGCAGGCATGCATAACTATGCCCAGCCTTTAAAAAATAACTTTTATTTATTTTTTATTTATTTGCAAGCACAGAAAGATGGAGAGGAGAGACAATGAGAGAGAGAGAATGGGTGCACCAGGGCCTCCAGTCACTGCAAACAAACTCCAGATGCATGTGCCACTGAGCATCTGACTTTACGTAGGCACTAGAGATGAACCCTGGTCATCAGGCTGCGCAGCAAGCGCCCTAACCACTGAGCAATCTCTCCAGACCCTACACCCGTCTTTCATGTGGGTTCTAGAGAGCTCAGATCCTCATGCTTGCACCAACATTTTGTTTTGTTTTGTTTTTATCTTTTTTAAAAAAATATTTTTGTGGGCTGGAGAAATGACTTAGCGGTTAAGCGCTTGCCTGTGAAGTCTAAGGACCCTGGTTCGAGGCTCGATTCCCCAGGACCCACGTTAGCCAGATGCACAAATAATAACAAATAAATAACAATAAACAACAACAAAGATTTTTTAAATTTAATTTAATTTTTTAAAATTTTGTTTGTTATTTATTTAACAACAACAAAGATTTCTTTTAATTTAATTTAATTTTTTTTAAATTTTACTTTTTATTTATTTGAGAGCGACAGACAGAGGAAGAGGCAGAGAGAGAGAGAATGGGCACGCCAGGGCTTCTAGCCACTGCAAACGAACTCCAGACACGTGCGCCCCCTTGTGCATCTGGCTAACATGGGTCCTGGGGAATCAAGCCCTGAACCTGGGTCCTTAGACTTCACAGGCAAGTGCTTAACCGCTAACCCATCTCTCCAGCCCTTGTTTTTATCTTAATTAGGACTGGGATGTAGCCCCATGGTGAGTGCCAGTCTTCAATCCCAACACCACAAAAAAAGTTAAGTACATTTGTATTAAACTCATAAATTACATAAATTAAGAGTCAGATGGTTCTGAAAGCTATTCGTGATGAAAATGAGCCCACCTACTTCCTCTGCGACCCCAGGTCCGACCCCTTTCAACGATTTTAGCTGTGTCTCTTTATTTCTACATAAATGGCATGGCTCTTTCTAGATATTTTCCATTCTAAATGTGTTGAATTTCATTTTCAGAGATGGGGATGAGTATGTCCTCTGTAACCACCTACATTTTCCCTTTCCCCATTTTCTAAATAGAGCATCTCATAGTTCTGGGTTAATGTCATGCTCATCACCATGACATTATTATGACTAACCACATAGTATCCTCAGGCTGGGATTCCATTTATAGGCAACCAGTGGTTTTATCGAAGGGGAATAATGACCTTATTTTCACTTGTTTTGTTCTAACCTACAGATTCCCAAATGTATTCCAGTATTCATGTGCAACGCGATAGGAATTCATCAGCTTCCTCCCTCTCTCTCTTTCTCTCTCTACCTTTCTCATTTGACTTTGGCTACCACTGCTGCTGTTGATTTTCCTGGGACTTTCCTCTTGGAAGCCTCTGTCCTGCTCCAACCTGAACTTGGCCTCCTTTGACAGACCTCATTTGGGAGGCCACTTCCCCGCCTGGCACTTTCCCCACCCTAGCTCTGTATCGGGTTCTATTTTCTTGTTTTATTCTACACCATTGTTTCCCTGAAGTAAATTCAGAGATAGAACACACTGGAAGAACAATGTTTGGATCCCTGTACCTCAGAAATGGTCTCTATCCTGCCTGCATATCTGAATGGTAATTTGAGTAGATATATAAATAAAGTGACAGAACATCAAGGGTCCACTGTCCAACCCACTTTATATACTCTCCATCACATCCTGCAACAACAGAATATTTGGAGGTCTTAGTATTTCTGTTGTTCTAAAATCTCAGGAATGTGCCTGCAGGTTTTTTTTTTTTTTTAAATATATGATGCTGGGATGTTACATGAGCATTTTAACCTGGAGATTTCTAATCTTTCTTTGGTTCTAAGGTTGGTTGATTTTGAGGTAGAGTCTCACTCTAACCTAGGCTGGCCTCAAACTGACAGTGACTCCCACTATATTAACTTCACAAATGCTGGTATTAAAAGGTGGGCATCTGGCTGGAGAGATGGCTTAACGGTTAAGGCGCATGCCCGAAAAGCCAAAAGACCCAGGTTCGACTCCCCAATACCTAAGTAAGCCAGATGCATAAGGTGACACATGCATCTAGAGCTCATTAGCAGCACCTAGAGGCCCTGGCACATCCATTCTATATCTGCCCCCCCCCCTTCTCTTGCTCTCGTTCTCAAATAAGTAAAAATAAAAATATTTTTTTAAAAAATTTTTTTATTTATTTATTTGAGAGCGACAGACAGAGAGAGAAAGACAGAGGGAGAGAGAGAGAATGGGCGCGCCAGGGCTTCCAGCCTCTGCAAACGAACTCCAGACGCGTGCGCCCCCTTGTGCATCTGGCTAACGTGGGACCTGGGAAACCGAGCCTCGAACCAGGGTCCTTAGGCTTCACAGGCAAGCGCTTAACCGCTAAGCCATCTCTCCAGCCCAAAAATAAAAATATTTTTAAAAACAGGGCTAAAGAGATGGCTTAGCAGTTAAGCGCTTGCCTGTGAAACATAAGGACCCTGGTTCAAGGCTCAATTCCCCAGGGCCCACGTTAGCCAGATGCACAAGGGGGCGCACGCGTCTGGAGTTCGTTTGCAGTGGCTGCAGGCCCTGGTGCGCCCATTCTCTCTCTCTCCCTGTCACTCTCAAATAACTAATAAATAGGGCTGGAGAGATGGCTTAGTGGTTAAGCGCTTGCCTGTGAAGCCTAAGGACCCCAGTTCGAGGCTCGGTTCCCCAGATCCCACGTTAGCCAGATACACAAGGGGGCGCACGCGTCTGGAGTTCGTTTGCAGAGGCTGGAAGCCCTGGCGCGCCCATTCTCTCTCTCTCCCTCTATCTGTCTTTCTCTCTGTGTCTGTCGTTCTCAAATAAAAAATAAAAAAAATTTTAAAAACTAATAAATAAAATAAAAATAAACAAAAAAAAAGAGGACTAGAGAAATGGCTTAGCAACCTAACACCTTCTCTTGTCATTCTGTCTACATTAATTACAGTACATAGTTTTCCTTCCATTTCTGTCCAATTCTCTCTTTTGCTGTTTGCTTATGTGGGCCTCTGTCTCTCCGACCGGGGTTTTTTCTCAGTTGCTGTGGATCCTGCGCTGTCCATTCATAGTTCAGAGAGGCGCACGGTAGGCTAACGGGGCGCGCTGAGGGCATGGCTCAGAGCGTGTCTTGACAGTGTTGCCGTGCTGGGCCGGGGTTCTTTCCATGGGGACCTGAGCATCAACATGGGGATCAGAGGCACCCCACCACTTCCACCTGAAACATGTCTTGCTTCCTGGGCTTGGGGAAAGGGGTGGCCTCGTTTTGAGTAGAGACTTCCTGGCAATGGCAGCTTGCATGGGTTTCTCCAGTGACAGCTTCTGCTCTTCTCCACAGTGGAAAGCCAAGGCAAGGAAGGTTGGTTTGTTGACCTTCCTAAGCTATCAACACCATTTTTCCTCCCTCCTCTTCCCAGGAGGCAGAAAACAAAGCTGTGGCACACGTCACTTTCACTTCCTCTTCCCTTGCACCTCCTGGCTCTCAGAAAGCATGCTCATAATTCACCCAATTTGCAGAAACTGAAGCTAGAAGAGAGAAGGGCAGCAAGTGTCTACATTTGTGGAGCCGGAAGAAGTGAGGTTTACTGATACCCCAGTATCAGTTTAACTTACTGAGGAGACAGGTGGGCAGTAGAAGGGAAATTGATTTAGAATACGTGTTTGGTTCCACAGAAAACTCCCACAGGAATCCTGCCTGGGATGCTGGGTGTTCCCTGGAAGGAGACTTGTGAGCCAGCACAGTTCTCCTGCCAAAACTTCCCCTCTGGTCTCCTCTTTCTTGGAAAGGGGCTTCCTATGCCAACTGAAGTCCAGCGGTTACTGCCATAAGATAGAAACAAAACCCTTCACACAAAGTAAAGTTGACTCAGCAGAGGTGGGCTCTATGTTCCCCACTTTCTCCACCACAGTCAGGCTGGACTATTGAATCCTGCCTATTCTGAGGGTGTAATGAAACCACTGTCAAAAAATGAGTGGCCAGGGCTGGAGAGATGGCTTAGCGGTTAAGCGCTTGCCTATGAAGACTAAGGACCCCGGTTCGAGGCTCGGTTCCCCAGGTCCCACATTAGCCAGATGCACAAGGGGGCGCACGTGTCTGGAGTTCGTTTGCAGAGCTGGAAGCCCTGGCGCGCCCATTCTCTCTCTCTCCCTCTATCTGTCTTTCTCTCTGTGTCTGTCTCTCTCAAATAAATAAATTAAAAAAATTTTTTAAAAAAAAATGAGTGGCCACAGACACTAGGTATGTTGACACTATTGTTATAATCCCAGTACTTGGGAGGCTGAAGCAGGGGGATCACAAGTTTGAAGCCAGCCTGTGCTATATCATGAAACCCTGTGTAGGTAGATAGGTATGTAGATGGATAGGTAGGTAGGAAGGAAAGATGGCCAGAAGGAAGGAAGGAAGGATGGATAGGTAGGTAGGAAGGAAAGATGGCCAGAAGGAAGGAAGGAAGGATGGATAGGTAGGTAGGAAGGAAAGATGGCCAGAAGGAAGGAAGGAAGGAAGGGAGGGAGGGAGGGAGGAAAGAAGGGAGAGGAGGGAGAGAATAAAGAAGGAAGGAAGGGGGAAAATTAGCTATACTAGAAAACTATAGGAGACTTGCAAACAACAAAGACATTATATAAATTTATAGTTTATTTTTAATTTTTATTCTTAATTTAAATATCTAGGGCTGGAGAAATGGCTTAGTGGTTAAGATGCTTGCCTGCAAAGTCTAAGTCCCAGATTCGATTCCCCAATACCTACATAAGCCAGATGCACAAGGGGGCACATATGTCTGGAGTTCATTTGCAGTGGCTGGAGGCCCTAGTGCACCCATGCCCGCTCTCTCTCTCTCTCTCTCTCTCTCTCTATCTGCCTCTTTCTCCCTCTGTCTGGCCCTCTTAAATAAATAACTAATACCATATTTATCTAATATGGTTAATACTATTATAAATTTTAAAAGACAAAGATCCCATAAATTACAGACTATAAAGGTATAAGGGAAAAGTAGAAGTTTTAGGTCCAGCCTCAAATATTCCTCACACATAAAACTCTCAGTACATCTGAAGACCTTCTATTTCCATTCAACAATGTAAAGGAGTAATACAGTTCTTATTTAAAAAAAAAAAAAAAAGTATTTTCATTGGTCTGGAGGGATGGTTTAGCAGTTAAGACATTTGCCTGCAAAGCCAAAGGACCTAGAACCTAGGTTCGATTTCCCCTGAACCCATATAAGCCAGATGCACAGGTGGCACATGCATCTGGAGTTTGTTTGCAGTGGCTGGAGGCCCTGGCATGCCCATTCTCTCTCTCTCCCTCTCTCTCTCTAATAAAAGTTTTTTTTTTTAAATTTTATCTATTTTCAAGGAAAGAGAGAAAAGGAGAATGGGCATACCAGGGCCCCTCACCACTGCAAATTCCAGATACATGTGCCACTTCGGGCATCTGGCTCCACATAAGCAGTAACGACTTGAACCCTGGGCCACTAGGCTCTGCAAGCAAGCATCCCCAACTGCTTAGCCATCTCTCTTGTCCCCCAGTACTTGTCTGATATAGGTTTGGTGACCTAAGTTGCTGGTCTACATCAGGTGTGCTGTCATGAGTCTCATGCTTTGCCTGTCTCAGTTTCTGTTCTTTGTACTCATCACAGTTAAATCATGGTTGGTCAACCAGTGCTTGGCTTGCGCAACAGTGGAAACCAGAGAAACCCACCCCCTGGTCACTGTCTGAGGATGGACTTCGGGAACAGTGGCATACTCATCTTCCTGAGCGATGACCACTGCCCAGACCTGTCATTGCGCTAAGCACGCCACTGGCGCTCAGAAAGCTGTTTCCTCGTGATGACCTCCCTCCCCCACCAAGGCTGATGCGTGCGCAGTTCGTGACCAAAAAGGAAAAGCCTGAGCCGAGCACGGTGTTGCCTCATGCCTGCAATTCCAAACCGTGGGAGGTGGAGGCAGGAGGATCATGAGTTCAAGGGCCTTCTCGCCTATTAGTAAATTTGAGGCTAGTGGAGGCTGTATGAAACCTCTCAAAATACCCAAAGAGAAAAGCCACTTTTCTGTGTGGTGAAGGGTCTTGCTCAGATTTCCTTTTTGAAATATCTACATTGGCCTCAGAGCTTCCCATGCTAGTAGAGTTTAAGTAATTACCCTTGGCCCTCACTTCTCACTTAGGACTAAATGCTATCTTTCTTGCTCAAACAAATACTCTTGGGGGCGGGGAGATGGCTCAGCAGTGAAAGGTGCTTGCCTGCAGAGCCTAACCACCTGAGTTTGATTCCACAGAACCTACATAAGGCCAGATGCACAAAGTGGCACATGAGTCTGGAGTTCCTTTGCAGTGGCTGGAGACCCTGGCATTCCCATTCTTTCTGTCTTTTTCTCTTCTATCACTCTCTCTGCTTTCAAATAAATAAATTTATAAGTAGATAAAATATTTTTAAAGGTCCATTGTAAAAATAGAAAAAGTAAATAAATGAGCTTCACTAAAGATGTTTGAAGAGTTTCACTAATGAACCAATGATATCCTGTCATCTGTAGGTAGGAGAAACAAAGTCCCGAATCCAGTCCCACGAGACAAAGAAAACAACATAAATGTTGGCCTCAGTCTTACCTGGCCTGGTCTTTCTCTCTCAGCTTGATATAGATTTAATAGATGTGCTTGTAAGATATAGAGAAGAAAGGACAAGGAAGGACTTCCCTTTTCAGTTTTCTAAAAACAAACTCCCATAGACCTGTCATCTTGCTGTGCTTAGGCTCCTAAAGGAATGCTTCTGCGGAACCCTAAGGTAGGCTGTTTAGAGCGACCATCATGAGCCGCTCCAGACCCTCTGCACTGCAGTCCTGGAGCAACGTGGATGGCGGGCACCCCTGTGGATCATGAGACAAACATGACGTGACTTGACTGATGAAACCTAGCAAAGGGCTGACACAGAAGAACTGTGCGAGCTTGCAGAGGTCTTATCCTGTACCCAGGGGCAACTCCGTGGAGTCATTATGAGTTGTGCAATGAGGCGTGACAACCAGATAGCCACAGAAAGTAAACAGCCTGGAGAGCTAACTATGGACATCTGACCCAGTTTGAGGACAGATGCCAAATTTGCGTTCTCCACGGAAACAAGCACAATAAAATGTATGTAGAAACATAGAAAGATGGGCTAGAGAGGAGGCTTAGTGGTTAAGCACTTGCCTGTGAAGCCTAAGGACCCCAGTTCGAGGCTTGATTCCCCAGGACCCACGTTAGCCAGATGCACAAGGGGGCGCACATGTCTGGAGTTTGTTTGCAGTGGCTGGAGGCCCTGGTGTGCCCATTCTCTCTCTCTTTCTCTCTCTCTCTCTCCCTGTCACTCTCAAATAAATAAAGAAAGAAAGAAACAGAAAGACATTTGTGATGTGGAGGTGGCCCACATGAGTGGAAGCTAGGAGGTCTACCGATAAGCTGGAGGCCCAGGAAAGCTTGAAGAACAACTCAGTCCAAGCCGAGGCCTGAGAACCAGGAAAGCTGCTATGTATCGCTCAGCGCTCGGGCAGGAGAACAGGAGGGGGGAGGAGCCAGCTCAAATTGAGCCTCGAATTGGGGTATGGTGAGGCATGCTTATAATCCCTGTACTTGGGAGGCTGAGTTCATGAGTTCAAGGCCATCCCAGGCTACGTAGTGCATTCCAGGCCAGCCTGGGCTCCCTAACAAGACCCTGTCTTAACTCCCACTCTCCAGAAGTGAAGAATAAACATGGATGAGCTTCATTTACTCCACATTTTGTTCTATTCAGGCTTGTAAGGGATTGGATAATGGCCACTTTCACTGAGGAGGGATATGTACTAAATCCGGTGATTAAAATGCTAATGTCATCCCAAACACCCTTCAAACAGATCCAGAAATAATGTTAAATTTAAGCACCCCATAATAAGTCATGGTGACATAAAATTACATTACCATTACAAATCACCGTGGTTGTAAATTATAAGTGCCACACACATTGTGACTGATATATGCACTCACAGACATATATATGCAACACTTCCTTGCCTTCTTTGAAAGAAAAATCTTACTAAACTAGGACAAAGAGCAAACAACACCGTGTAGCTCAAATTATCTATAGATACTAAGTGAGCAGAAGTAAATAAAATAGCAATGGCATTTCTAGTGTGTTTTCAATTCCCAAATGGCCTCTACATTGCTATCTCACAAACTGCAGTAAAATAAGTGAAAAAATAAGTTGCTCTTCACATTTGGCTGACAAGGAAAATGAAACTCAAGGAGGCTCAATGCTGTCAGATGGCCCTGACTGTTGGGGTTTCAGAGCTAGACCTAACTTACAGGGAGATCAGGAGTAGCTTTCAAAGGAGCCCCACCATGCTAATCCGCTGCCATTTTGTGGGCAAGAATAAAGGTGGGAAGCTGGAGAACACGCTGTGCAAACAGGAAGCCATGAGTTCGATCCCCAGCACCCATGTGAAAATGGCAGACATGGTGATACGTACCTGTAATCCCCGTGCTGGGGAGGCAGAGACAGGAGGATTCTGGGGGTCTTGCTGGTTAGCTAGTCTAGCCGAATCAGTGAGTTCCAGGTTCAATGAGAGGCCCATTACAAGTAAACAAAAATAAGGGCTAAAGAGATGTCTCAGCAGTTAGGGGCATTTGCTGCTTAAGCATGAGGGCCTCTTGGGCTTGAGATTGCCAAGTCAGACTCCCCAGAACCCATGTAAAACAGCGAGAGTGGCCATGCACATCTGTAACCCCATATTCAAGGATGTAGACTAGAGAGTCACTGGGAAAAAGAGGGACAGCAGTTCATCTCAAAGAAATACGCAGGCAGTAAGAGGATGCCAGATGTTTTCTAGCCTCTACAGGCACGCACATGAGGCACATTTGCACACACATACACATGCATATACCACACCACGGCACACAATACTCTACACACATGTCTATGCAAAATAATAATAATGTAGACGAATGATAGGGAAAGATACTCATGTCAACCTCTGGCTTCCACGAACATGTTCAAATATGTGCACACGCATCCACATGCATGCGCACACCCACACACATACAAACACGTGCTCATGCAGAAGCAGAGCAGTAGAGGCGGTGGACAGTGAGGATTCATTGCAAAAGCCCTGCAACGGGCACTCCGTGGACCATGCTGAGGTCAGCCTCAAACTCCGTGGTTGCTAGACAGAGTCCTAAGTGTCCCATTCATTTCTGTGAAAGGTGGAGCTCCTATCACTCCTGACCAGAGAGGAATGCTTTCCATTGAGATTCTTGGAGAAATGAGAAGAATATCAGCAAATCCCTCCAGCACTCAGGGCAATAGGAGAGGGCCCTTCCGCACAAGGTTCCCGCGGGGAGGTTTGGAGCACATGCAAACCCTCAGATGGAGATCTTTTTTTTTTTAGTTTTTCTATGTGGGGTCTCATTCTGGTCCAGGCTGACCTGGAATTCACTATGTAGTCTCAGGGTGGCCTCGAACTCATGGCAATCCTCCTACCTCTGCCTCCCAAGTGCTGGGATTAAAGGAAATCTTACTATCAACCATTAAGTTTCTGAAGAAGGCCTTATCAAGTTTTGTTGAGCAGCAGAAAGTGAACCATCCTTTCCACGCCCGCTGAAAGCACACTGATACAGGCACACGCATATCTGCAGATATCCAGGACCAACAGTCTGATTTCATTTCCCAAAGAGTGAGGACAACTGGGGTGCAAGTTGTATGCCACATGGCCCCCATTAGCCAAAAGCGTGCTCTGCCGGCGTCTCCCTCTTCCTGGTGAGTCTCGAGATAAAATTGTCACACTCCTTCCAGCACACTAGATTTCCAGGCAAGACTCTAGCTTCTAACCCTTGCAGAACCCCCTCCCCAATGTCTCTCACAGCTCTGGGGCTTTAACACAGGGCTGTAGATTGGAAAAGCCCACAGGAATGTCACACCACCAGCTTCTGTAGATGGCCAGCTGGAAGCCACCCATAGATCTCCCTTGAAGAGCCTCCTGCTTCTTACCTCCCACCTTCCTGACAAGGGTGATCCCTAGCCTGAGAGAATGGGGGGTTTGCACACACCTTTTGTTGTCTCTGCTTCAGCAGAAGCACAGGGGGGAAGAAAACCTTCGGCTTGCCCAGGGAAGTCAGCGGAGGAAAAGGTAGAGTGGCCTTTTTAATGGTATGTGTTAGGAGATCCCTAGGAACTTCCGTTCACCCCAGGGAACTCAGCTTTCAGGGGAAATTTGGGAAGTGAGCGGAAAAACAATCTAAGGCTTTGTTCCATTTCAGTGAAATCTTAATGATGGCAATTGCAATTAAGTAATAATAAATCAATACGACAAGGGTTTGGGGAGCTAGCTCAGTGGGTAAAGTGCTTGTCACACAAGCATGAGGACCTGAGGTCGGACCCCCAGCACCCACATAAAATCCAGGCCAGGTGATCTACACCTGTCAGCCCAGCGCTGGGAAGATGGAGACAGGAGGGTTCCCCAGGGCTTGCTGGCTGCCAGCCTAGCTGAGTCGCTGGCTTTCAGGTTCAGTGACAGAGCCTGAGGAGAGACTGAGGAAGACAGCTATCATCAGCCTCAAGCCTCCACACACACACATGTGCGCACACACGTGCATCCACACATATCCAAACGTGCAGACACGCAGGCATGCACACCACACACAGACAGAAAAGGCACTACCTCAAGTACCTCAAGGAATTGAACAAAGACGGGCAGACTGAGAAAGTCTCTTCTTCACAATTAGAATATGTCTTCACACCACTCCTCATTTGGCTTCTCTACACGCACCCTAGGCCAGCTCCCCTGAGGACATTCTCCAGTGAGATGACCCTCACACTCAATAGCTATTACATGGGGAGGGTAAGAAGTCTCAGGGAAACCTTTATCCACCTGCTGTTGCATGAGTGTGCAGCGGCTGGGGCATTTCTCTCTGTGTTCCTGTGCTCTCTTGCTGGGCTATTTTGACTTACTGTGTGTAACATCTTCAGTGGGAGATGGCCTAAGTCAAGGAGGGTAAAAACTCCCCCTTGTTAAAGGTGCCAGTCCTCAAACACCCGCTTTCCCCAAGGATACCTCTTGGCAGGGAGAGCGTGCATAAACCAGGTTAGACATTTAATAGTGTCTTGCTGGAAGCTCTACTGAGGGTAATAGAATATCACAGTTAATATTCATGGACAGAACCTCCTGGAACTGCATCATGTGTTGTGTAAAATGAAAGCTCTCTCCCCCTCCCCCACCCCTGCCTCCCTCTACTTGCGTCTCGCGTGCTCACACTGTTTGCTGTTTGCTGATGGTTGGTTTTGAGTTGCACATGTGATAAGCCCCCAGCGGATGTGAACCATTAACCTCCATTAACTGTGCTGTTGATGCAAAGGTTTGCTGAAGTGTGTACATGTGTGTGTGCATGCTTATGCATGTCTGTGTGTGCGCACATGCACACACACACACACACACACACACAAACCAATATGCTAGCAAGCCCTGGGAGCTCGTTAGGAAGTTGATTGTTGGGAAAGGAAATAGACAGTGAGAGTAGAAATGATTTATGGTGGAAACCCTGGACAGAGTTTCTGTTAAATCATTTGTACACTGTTAAATGATTTACATTCTGATGGGAGCTGGTAATCCCACAACTGCAATTCCAAACATTCTTCCACATCCCGGCACTGGCAGTCTCGATGAGTTACAGAGGCCATAAACTCTTTAGGCATAGAGAATTGTTTTCCCCTAGCCTTGCACATGCTTGTTAGGTCTTTGGGTCACACTTCAGAGGTGACTCAGTACCAAAGATTATTAACCATCTTTGAAATTCCTAGGTCTGTAAGACCTTAAGGACATCCCTCTTTCAAATGATATAGGATTGTGTGAATTACACAGGCCAATTTTGGACTCCCACAAAATAATTAGAAAGTTCTTCTGAGTTTTGTTTATAGTTCAAGTAATGCTTAACTAAAAGTAACTCTTTTAAGCTAGCTTCAATTATAAATATTATTTTGAGAATGTGTTAGCTAAGAATGAGTACTTACTGACCTAGCAGAAGGCAAGTCCTAAGCCAGGTCATGGACTGGACAAGAAGCTGTAGAGCCACAACTGTCAATAAAGCAAGTCCTATTATGTTTGGGGGATTTCTATTCTCAATAAAAGCATGGTGCTTGGCTAGCCAGTTTCAAAATTTCTCTTAGTGGATTTCACATCTATTCATTCACTGTATGATCAAAGGATATTCTTTTTTTTCTTTTCTTTTCTTTTCTTTCTTTTTTTTTTTTTTTTTGAGGTAAGTTCCCACTCTAGCCCAGGCTTCACTATGTATTCTCAGGGTGGCCTTGAACTCACAGCAATCCTCCTACCTCTGCCTCCCAAGTGCTGGGATTAAAGGCGTGCGCCACCACACCCAGCTTCAAAGGATATTCTTGAAAGAAAAATGAAGATGAGCCCAGTGTGGGGGCACTTGGGGGTGGGGGGCTTGAGCAGGAAGATTGCCACAAGTTCAAGGCTAGCCTGAGCTACAGAGTGAGGCCCTGTTTAAACGCATGTAGCTTTTGTTTGCTTAAACACATGTAGTTGAAGTTTCTTTTAAAAAGATTGGAGCATGCATGTGTTACTTAATGGCGGGGATATATTTGGATAGAAGTGTTGTTGAGGGATTTTGTTACTGTGCGTACATCATGGCATATACTTACATCAACTACGATAGTTGTGACGTTGCTAGGTGATGTAATCTTATGAGAATACTGGAGTCTGTCATTGATCCAAATGTCATTACCCAGCATATAACATATAACTATGTATAAATATATATATGTATATATATATATTAGATTTTGTTAAAGAACCAAGAAGAAGTTTGGTCTCTTCTAAGACTATGTCCCTTGATCACAGTTAAGTATTTGGGACAAAGACAAAAAGAGGAATAGCATGCTTAAATTCAATCCATATTAACACTAACCAATAAAACATTTTGCAAGTATACAAATGTTTTATATATGTACTAACAGCTACTAGCTACATTCAGCTAATATTGCTAATACAACTGAGTACTTAGATTTTTAATTTTATTTAATTCAATTTAAACTTAAGGAGCTATAATCCCATTATAACATTTCTTTCAACAAAGCCTTGCAATGGGTTCTAAAGCAGAATTCACAAAGAGAATGTGATTAGTGATTGAGCAACCATATTCCAGTGACTATTAAGATGAGCAGGTTTGTAACAAGCTGTCTTGCACCCTCACTGAGACTGGAAGTTGAAGCCTTAGAGATGGCATGCAAGCTAGGTCCACTGTGGCAAAGAGCTGTGAAAAGATGTCAGGGAATGTTGGGAACGCAGTAACTCAGAGCAGGGGCCTCAGGGACCAAAGACATCTTAAAAGTATTTGCGATTCCAAGAAGGTCCTCAGAAAACAGGATAAAGTCTGTTTTTTTTTTTAAATATATTTTATTTATTTATTTATTTGAGAGAGAGAGAGAGAGAGCAAATGGGTGCTCCAGGGCCTCCAGCCACTGCAAATGAACTCCAGATGCACATGCTCCCTTGTGCATCTGGCTTATTGGGTCCTGGAGAATCAAACTGGGATCCTTTGGCTTTGCAGGCAAATGTCTTAACCACTAAGCCATCTCTCCAGCCTGATCAAGTCTCCTTTAATAGAACTACTGTGAATAAGACTTCGTTAAAGGACCCAACTTGAAAAAGCCGTGGTGCTGCACACTGTAATCACAACACTGGGAAAGCAGAGGTGGGGGTACCATGAGTTCAAGGCTAGCCTGGGCTTCACAGTGGCACCCTGTCAAAAACATTTTTTAAAAATAATTAAGCAATTAACTACAAACAAGTGAGTAACATAGCAGACTCATCTTGCTTGTTGGCTTTCCCTTTCAGGAGCTTATTGATGTGGACAGTGAAGTGGTATTCGAATTAGCTTCCTATATTTTACAGGTAAGTTGCTCTACACTGAAAAAGTGACATACAAAATAGACAGTTCTATCTTGTCATCGGGGCATGAGCGCATAGTGCCGGCTACTCAGGAGATTAAGGTAGGGGGGCAGATTGAGGGCAGAAGTTCAAGATCGGTCTGGTCAACAGAATGGGATCCCGCCAGCAAAAGAAAATAAAGGAAAGATGGGCTGGAGAGACAACTTAGCACTTAAAGGTTCTTACTTGCAAAGCTTGACAGCCTGGGTTCAATTCCCCAGTACCCATGTAAAACCAGATGCCCAAAGGGCCACAGGTGTCTGGAATTCGTTTGCAGAGGCAGGAGGCTCTGGTATAACATTCTCTCTCTCCCATTCAAGTACCAACCAGGCCCGACCCTGCTTAGCTTCCGAGATCAGGCGAGATCGGGCGCTTTCAGGGTGGTATGGCGTAGACAACATTCTCTCTCTCTTTTTCTCTCTTGCTCTCTATCTCTCATGAATAAATAACATATTTTTAAAAAATAAAATGGGGCCTGGCGTGTGGCGCACGCCTTTAATCCCAGCACTTGGGAGGCAGAGGTAGGAGGATCGCCATGAGTTTGAGGCCACCCTGAGACTGCATAGTGAATTCCATGTCAGCCTGAACCAGAGTGAGAACCTTCCTTGAAAAACCGAAGATAATAATAAAATAGAATAAAATGGAGCTGGAGAGACGGCTTAGCAGTTAAGGTGTTTGCCTACAAAGCCAAAGGATCCTGGTTTGATTCTCCAGGACCCACATAAGCCAGATACACAAGGGGGCATGTGCATCTGTAGTTCATTTTCAGTGGCTGGAGGCCTTGGTGTGCCCATTCTCTCTCTCTCTCTCTCTCTCTCTCCCTCCCTCTCTCCCTCCCTCCCTCTTTCTGTCTCACAAATAAATAAATAAATAAATAAATAAATAAATAAATAAATAAATAGAATTTCAAAAAAGAAATAAAGAGAGGGAAAAAAACAAGTTTAAAAATAAAATAAAATAAAGGAGAGGGAGGGAGGTAAGGACAAACAGAGATCTAGACACATGTTCAGATTTAGAAACTTTAAACTTAGATAAGTTTAGACTACGGCCGAGAGGTGAAAACTCATTGTATTATATAACTTTCTAAAGTTTAATTTTGTGTCTCATCTTCAGATAACTGATATATATATTTAAGACAGGGTCTTCCTATGTACTGAAACCAACCTAAAACTCACAATTCTTCTGCCGCAACCCCAAGTACTGTGATTACAGATGCGCCCCACAATGCCTGGCTTAACGGTCTCTCTTAATTGCATTCCTATAACAAATGGTGATTAGCAGTAAAAGCTGACCTTCCCTTATTATCAGAGGAGCTTTCATGACTCTATAATGTATTTTAACATTTTTACAATGTATTTGTATTTTACTGATGTTATTTTTTTCTTCTACAGGAGGCAAAAGGAGATTTTTCTAGGTAAGTTTACAAAAGTTGCTTTTGTGTGGGGGGTGGGGGTTCTTAAAACATATTCCGTTGCTTTCTTATTAAAAGAAACAGCCTGGGGCTGGATAGATGGCTTAGCAGTTAAGCACTTGCCTGTGAAGCCTAAGGACCCTGGTTCGAGACTCAATACCCCAGGACCCACGTTTGTCAGATGCACAAGGGGGCACATGCATCTGGAGTTTGTTTGCAGTGGCTGGAGGCCCTGGCGTACCCATTATCTCTCTCTGTCTCTCTATCTGCCTCTTTCTCTCTCTGTCGCTGTCAAATAAATAATTAAAATAAACGACAAAAATTTAAAAAATAAATAAATAAAACAAACAGCCTGACCTGCCCGCTGTAGGATGCTGTATGAATTGATGTGATCCGGCTACCTATCTGTCAACTGAAACAGGCAGCTCTGGCAGAGAAAGGACAACGGAAGTGCAGATACCATTTTATAGTAAATGCTGTCCTCTGTGTCACTGAAAAGTTGAGCTCTGAGTTCAGTGACACCATTGTCCTCAGGTTTGATAGGTTGGTCAAGTGTCTGTGTGGAGTGTAAAGTCGCTTCTGTGGGAGGTCTGACTGCAGACACGTGACAGCCTAACAAGTATCCGGGCATCTTTTTTCCTCTCAGTTTAGTCCCTGGCCTACAAGGGGAAATAAAGGTCACTGTCTGGTTTCAGGGAAGTGTTACAACAGGGGAATTCCTGCCTTTCTGCAAAAGATGCCATGTTGAAAAAACATAGACTGAATTCTTCAGAACAGCTTAATAATTCTACAAAATTTCAAACTTGAGCCAGGCATGGTGGCGCACGCCTTTAATCCCAGCACTCGGGAGGCAGAGGAAGGAGGATCGCTGAGAGTCTAAGGCCACCCTGAGACTACTACATAGTGAATTCCAGGTCAGCCTGAGCTAGAGCGAGACTCTGCCTCAAAAAAACAAAACAAAAAATTCAAACTTGAGGACTGGGAAGAAAGTCCCATAGGTAAAGTGCTTGCTGTGCGAGCATAAGGACCTAAGAGTGGGTCCCCAGAACCCATGCACAAATGCTTGCTGGGGTGACGCACGCCTGCAATCCTAGCACGAGGGACATGGCGCCAGGCAAGCCCTTGGCCTCAGTGGCTAGTTTAGCTGAGTCAGTGAGCTCTAGATTCAGCAAGAGACCTTGTCTCAAAACACTAGGTGGAGAACAACTGAGGAAGCCCCTCACCGTCAACCTCCAGCGTGCACACTTGCACGAACACACATATGCATACACTCCATACGGGGAAGACAAAAGAATTTAGAAAAGAAGAAACAGTAAACTTCAATCCTGCCACTCCCACGTTAAGCACCGCCCATTGAACAGGATGGCTGAATGAGCCCTGTGTCTCATGCCCCTCACCGAGCACTCCCAGAGCAGAGGATTATAGCCAACCCCCAACAGGGCTAACTGTTTAAAGACAGTCATATTCCAGGTGTTCTGTCTTATCAGCCTCCACTGAGATATACTCAGGATAGCCAACTCTTTAGGATCCGAGTCTACAGAGATGCCAGGCACATGGGGTATACAGCTGTGGAGGGCTTGCCCAGTATACAGGAGGCTTTGAGTTCTGCCCCCAGCAGTGGGGAAAGAAAAGGATACATGGCTCCAGTCCATCAGGAAAAGTGGAGAAAATTAGTATCAAAAAGAAACATAGGAGCCAAGTGTGGTGGCGCATGCCTTTAATCCCAGCACTCGGGAGGCAGCAAGGTAGGAGGATTGCCATGAGTTTGAGACCACCCTGATACTACATAGTGAATTCAGGTCAGCCTGGGCTACAGCGATACCCTACCTCAAAAAATAAAAACATAAAAAGAAACTTAGGGCTGGGGAGATAGCTTTGCAGTTAAGGCGCTTGCCTGCAAAGCCAAAGGACACAGGTTCAATTCCCCAGTACCCATTTAAAGGCAGACAGATGCACAATGTGAGGTGGCACATGAGTCTGGAGTTCGTTTGCAGTGACTGGAGCCCTTGGAGCCCCCATTCTCTCTCTCTCCCTTCCTCCCTCTCTCTCTCTCTCTTTCTCTGCCTCTTTCTCTCTCTCTCAAATAATATATATATATATATGTATGTATATATTTATTTATTTATTTATTTATATTTAACAAAAGAAACATAGGGGCTAGGGAGATGGCTCAGTGCTTGCTTTCAAAGCCTGATGGCCTGGGTTCAATTCACCAGTACCCACATAAAACCAGATGCACAGAGTGGCAGGAGGCCCTGGCACACACACACATTCTGTCTCTCTCTCTCTCTCTCTTTCAAATAAATAAGTAAAATATTTTTTAAAAAAACATAAATAGCTATCTTTGAGGGATTTAATCTACCAGTGCACCCTAATCAAATCTGAGGTATGTGTCCTCAGCAAAAGGAACAACTACTTTTAAAATCTAAAACACTGGTTAGCAATTTTTTTTTTTTCTGTAAATGGCCAAAAATTTTGGGCTTCCCAGGTCACATAGTCTCTACTGCATTAAAGGAAGTTCGGGT
The DNA here is from genome assembly GCF_020740685.1 of Jaculus jaculus. NCBI lineage: Eukaryota > Metazoa > Chordata > Mammalia > Rodentia > Dipodidae > Jaculus > Jaculus jaculus. The sequence continues at coordinate 66,391,940 of NC_059116.1, forward strand.
GATAGGTCAACTGATGAGCACGCTTGTGTGAGTTCTCTACTCATCGCTGTGACAAAATACCTGACAAGAAGCCACTTAAGGAAGGAGCGTGTTCACTCTGGTGACAGGAGGAGCAAGAAGCAGAGCTGGTCACATGGCATCGAGACTGAGGAAGAGAGAGACCAGAAAGTGGGACCAGGCCTGCCCCCAGAGAGTCACATCCTCCAAATAAAAGCTCCACCTCCTGAAAGTTAGGGGACCTTCCCAACAGCGCCACCCGCTGGGGACCAAGTGGTCAAACATGTGTGTCTGTGGAGGCATTTCACATCCAAACCACAATAGCCGTATTTCATTAAAGCTTTATTTAGGGACACGGAAATCTGAATACTATTTAAGTGTTCACGTATCATCAACTTTTTGTTCACGACCTCCTCTTCTGACTTCTTCTGCACTCAAAAATGTAAAAGCCATTCTTAGTTGGTGGGCTGTACCTGGCCAAGACAATGGTTTGTTTGAGCCGTGGGCTTCATTTCACTGACCCCTGTTCTAACTTGTAGGCCCTTCAGCTTAATTTGAACATGTGAATGGGAAGACTCCCTTTATTTGGGGCTCCCACATGCTTAGCAGGATTCCGAGGTGGTCAGAGTTTTAGTAGACGCCTTTATTTGGTTTACAGTGCCAGATCTGAGTTTCTTCTTGGGACACTGGCTCAACTCCAGTCAGAACGTAGTGACTTGTCTCCATTATTGACCAGTGGGCACTTCTTGCCTATCCTGCATGCTTATGCACTTTTTTCCTGTAAAGAAGTGAAAACTCATGGGCACTCGAGAAAATAGCTGTTTGGCTTGCTACAAATCCACTTCTGCCTGAGTATGAGAAGTGTTAACTGGAAAACCTGAACATGGCTGAGGGGTCCATCACAGATTACCAGATCTGTTGAGTGAGGCATTTTCCAGTCATAGACACTGTAGCCTGTAATGTTCTGTTCTTTGTTACTTTCTTATGACCTTCGCTTGGGATTGGAATTCAGGCTTTTGATAAGTGCAAGTCCATTTACTTAAGAGATTTCTGGAGTCCTGTAAGAAGTGGTTGGAAAACCACACATCCAGTAGACTCCAGTGTCTAATGTACTTACTCTGAAGACACTTTTTCATTTGCCGGCTTAAAACCTTGCTGTAAATATTAGTTACTTTTGTGGATACCCTGACAGGGTGGAATGTGAACTAAGACCAACCTCCTCTGGCCCTACAGATCATGGGAACATGGCCACCCGGCCAGCCGGCAGGGAGCAAGAGCAGGCCTGGCCCCACAGTCACTCACGGCTCCCTCGTGTGCTCCAGCATGCCCGCATGTGGACTGGGAGCAGAAACCCAGGGGGAGCTGGCGGGGCTCCATTTGTCAGAGCTGTCTCGTAGCCTGTTTGTAGCTACAGCTGTCTGGGGAGAGAAATAGCTGGCAGGGGAGCAGAAGGTCAGGCACCTCATCCCTTAAAACTCATGCAACAGGGGCTGGAAAGATGGCTTAGCAGTTAAGATGTTTTCCTGCAAAGCCAAAGGACCCAGGTTCGACTCCCCAGGACCCATGTAAGCAAGATGCACAAGGGAGTGCATGCATCTGGAGTTCGTTTGCAGTGGCTAGAGGCCATTCTCTCTCTCTCTCTCTCTCTCTCTCTCTCTCTCTCAAATAAAAAAATAAATAAAAATTAAAAATGACTCATGTGACAGTAGAGTAATCCACTATATGTGAGCCCCTGGTATGCACTCATTTCTGGAGCAGGCCCAAGACCAGTAGCTCTTCAGAGAAAAAGAGTATGCTCGAGTTTTAGAATGTGTGTGGCTCTCCCAGTCTACTTCTGGAAAGTTCCCCAAAACAGTGAAGTTTGCACCTTTCGTTTTAGTGACTGGACTTGGGCATTTTAGATGTCCCATTTGCATAATTTTGTCTTATGGAAAGCAAGTTTTGCTAATAGTCATTAATTCTTGACTATGCAACGTTAGTTGCAGATAACTGAATGGCTTTAACTTGCCAACGTCCCCTGTAAATAGCATCAGTAATAAGATGCCAGCTTAAAAATGCAGACCTTGGGAGGAGGTTTTTGTATGCTTGACACAGAGCTCAAGGCTTAAAATTCTAAAATATCCCAGAACCCAAATGATTACATAGCCTTTTAAGTTGCTGACCTCACACAAAAATCAAAGTAACTGTTCCAGAACCTAAGGTCTTAAATCTATCACTGTCATAAAAACCTACCTTACTCAGGGCACTGTCATTTCTACCCTTATATTTTTGTGCATGTACTGATTCGAATGTGGAATGAGTGTTAAAAACCTACAAATCATGAATGCAACTCCCTTGAAGCCTAGTAAAGAAGCAGTTTTTATGAGAGAGAAGTGGAAAGCCAGACATACGTCACACTCCCCTGGAAAGAACATATGAACACAGCCCAGAACCACATCCACTGTCTCAGGCACCTTGTAGGCTCTGCTGTTCCTTCTTTTGGCCACTTGCTTTGCTCAGCCGATCTGAAGGCCACTCCTCTCTATGTCTCTTCTTCCAGTTAATGGAAATGACCATTTTCGAGTCTTTCTAAACGCGGCAGGGAAAGGTCGGGTTTAGCAGCGCTGAAAGCAGGTGACAAGCATAGTCAGATAAGTCAGAATTATCTGTGAGAGGGAGAAATCAGTACTGTGCATGTTGATGTTTGACACAGGGTAGACAAAAGTGTATGAAGCAGTTAGGAAATGGTCTTATCTAAAAATAATGTTTTCTCACTCGTATTATTTTCCGTAACAGCATGGGTTGATATACATGCAAAAAAAAAAAAAAACAACTCATGTCTGTCACCATTCAGAAAATCAGCAGCATTGGCATTTATGTTTAAAAACAATTGAGTTGCCTCAAGATGTTAGTCAAGGCAGAAAAAGGAATGCACATTAGCTTCAGTGGCCAATGCTGAATCAGACTGAGCAGCTCTGCTTAGATTGTCACAGGCAGACATAGTCAGCTAACTGATGTCGCCTATGAGTGGCACAAACTTTGCTCATCACAAATGCTGTAGTGTTTGGAGTGCTCAGCACTTTTTACTGTCATTTTTGTTTAAATCCTTGAGCTATGGCGAAAATATATATATTCTCTTCCTTACTAAAGTCAGTATAAAGACACTGCTGACCCACCGGCAAGGAGATCCTAACTTGCTGGTGAGATTCTCATTTCATTTGATCGAAGACATCATCATGCTTTACTAGGCAAGGTTTTAGGTATAAGAATTTGTTTTGTGGGTATTTTTCTCATACAGGGAGGTTAGTTGAAAACACCATTGAACAGTCTCCTTACTGTGTGAATCTTGAGAATGACCTTACTTGTCATCTTTTGCCAGCCCTTCTGATCATTCTGGAAATGGGCACATTTTTTTTTAAGAAAATAATCTTTGGGGGCTGGAGAGATGGCTTAGTGGTTAAGCGCTTGCCTGTGAAGTCTAAGGACCCCAGTTTGAGGCTCGATTCCCCAGGACCCACGTTAGCCAGATGCACAAGGGGGCGCACACATCTGGAGTTTGTTTGCAGTGGCTGGAGGCCCTGGCGTGCCCATCCCCCCCCCCGCCTCTTTCTCTTTCTGTCTGTAGCTCTCAAATAAATAAATAAAAATAAACAAAAAAATTTTTTAAAAATAAAAAGAAAAAAAATAATCTTGGGGGCTGGGGAGATGGCTGAGTAGATATAACACTTGCTAAGCAAGCATAGGACTAGAGTTCAGATCCCTAACAGCTCCATCAAATCCTGGGTGGCCATGGTGGCCCTCAGCACTTGGGAGGCAACAGGGGATCTCTAGGTAAGCTGGAAGACTAGCTGGACAGATGAGCCTTGGATTCAAGTGAGGGACTCTATCTCAGTCGATAAGCTGAGAAGCAATAGAGTAAGACACCTGATATAAACCTTTAGCCTCTACATGCAAGTGTGCCCACATACATGTACACAACACACATAGACATCCAAAAATTATAATCATAATAATTTTTGAGATAGGCATGTTAGCCCATGCCTATAATCCTAGAACTCAGGAGGCTGAGACAAAAGGATCACTGTGAGTTCAAGGCCAGTGTGGGCTACAGAGTATAGACCCTTTCTCAAAATAATAATGATAATCATTATTATTATAACAACAACAATAATAATAACTTACACATTTTGCAATGTTGAATGAGTTTAAACTGCTTGATGCTGAATAAGACAAATCATAAGTATTCAAACCACACTACCCCTGACATAAGGAATCCTCAGCCCATTAACAGAGCTAATAAAAAACATCTGTCACGTGGAATTATTTGCTAACAAGATTTATTGAAACCTAATCAATAAAGCTCTGTTGCTCTGTGCTGTCTACTAGGACCCAGAAGCACCTTTGTTACTGAGGGTCAGACATGGTGGTGCCAGTCATTCAAGCATGAGCTATATGACGAGCCGTAAGCTAGCAATACCTGAAAAGGACTCGTGTTAGGCAGAGTCCATATAAACACCCACGGGCCACACGCGGCATGCCTGTGACTGCTGTCCTTCCCCGTTGAGCGGGGCCTCTCACACACGCAGAGCAATGAGGGGTGCAGCGGGCTCACCATTCCAAATAACCAGAGACAAAGGAAAGAAGTGAAGCTTTGGCCGAATACCTGGGAGTCAACTTTTGTGACATCTCTGTTTGCTATTTTGTGCATTGCTATCACCAAAATGCCTGACAAAAACAAGTTAGGAGAGGAAGGATGGATTTTGGCTCACAGTTTCGGCAGGTTCAGTCCATAGTCACGTGTCCTCAAGCTCTGCAGAGCAGCATGGCATGGGGGAGGGGAAGGGGAGCAGTGGGAAGTGCTCACTTTGTGGCAGACTGGAAACAGAGCACACCATAGGAAGTGGCCAGGGGTAACATATCTCTAATGACCTAATTACCTAGTGACCTAATGCTTTTGGCTAGGTCCTGCCTGTTACCAAAGTTTCCAGAACCTTCTAACATCCCCAACTAGGGACAAAGCATTGAAAACAAGAGCCTGTGGAGGGCATTTCAGATTAAAACCATAGCAACATCTGTACAATATTAAATGCTGGTTCACAAGGGAGACTATGAGCTTATCATTGTTTAATGGTCAGGAAGAAATCTTCCTGTGCCCTGTGACATCAATCTGTAGAATTCTTCTTCTACTTCATTTAAAAAAAAAAAACTCTGCTTTTATAAATAAAGCAACATGTTACTTAATCAATAGAGACAACTAGGAGTCCTTCATTCACAAGGAAAATTGATTTTCTCCTCCATTAGAAGAGGAGATGGAGTGTTTATTTGTGCTGAAAAATTCCCATTAACTTCCAGAGGTGCATGTTCTTAGGTCCCTGGGAGAGCAATTGGATGCAAAAGACCTTTTAATAGTTTATCTTCTGTAAACTGCAAGACTGTGTGATTGCTAGTCTAGAAAGAGACTTTTATGACCAAAAAGGGCTGCCCATTTGATTTTTCTTTCTTTCTATTTTTGAATTCAAAGTTCATTTGTAATGAATATAAGCTAAAGTTGGCTTACTGGTCTTTGAAAGCTTCAGGTTCAGAAATCTTTTTGGTCAGGCCAGAGAACGCAGTCACAACGCAAGCATGAAGTTCAAAAGACCAACAGGCAAAGAAGACAAAGAGCTCATTTTCTCCCCAAAATCTCCCTTTTTTTGCATTTACTTTATTTTATTTTATTATGCTGCATTACATAAAGCCATTTTCATGCAAATATATAATGTATTTACGCATGTTCTCATCCATGCTTTACGTCCCTCCCATTAATCACCTTGTTCCCTAGACACTTTAGCTAAAAAAATTCTTTTGAAAGTAATATATATACTGATACCAATGGTTAGCTCATAAAAGAAGATGGCATTGAGTGTTTGTTACTCTAAAGTAACAGTCTGTGAATTACAGCCCCAAATCACTAATGTGTGACCCCATGCTTGCCCAAGTCTTAACTAAGGAGGAGCAGTTTAAAGACATTATTAGACTGTGATGGTTGATGTTGATTGTCAACTTGACAGGGCTAAGATCATCCGTGAGGGAGTTGTAGCTTGGGTTAGCCTTTCTGGGTGTCTGTGAGGGGCTATCTTGATTAGACGGAGGTAGTACTGTTCTATGGCCGGGTCCCGGGCTGTGGAAAGGGGAGAGAGCTGGCTGACAGCAGCCGTCCTCACTCTGCCTCCTCACTGCACTGACTGTGACCAGCTGCTTCCAGATCCTGCCGCCAGGCCTTCCGTGCCATGGTGGATACTGGGCCCTGGACCTGCAAGCTGCAATAAACCCTTTCTCCCCTAAGCTGAGTTTGGTCAGGTATTTTGTCTCAGTGATGAGAAGCTGAATAAACGTAGGTCTTTTGATTGTGTGGGGTCTATTTTCCTACAATTGTTTTCTGTTGAGGAGGAGTGAGGACATGATCTCAATCTGTAGTCCAAGCTGGCCTCAAACTCATGATCGTCCTGAGTGCTAGGATTTACAGGCGTGCACCACTGTGTGATATGGCTGTCAACTTGACAGGACCTAGAGTTACATAGGGAACAAGCCTTTGGGCACATCTAAAAGGTGTCATTACATAGATCAAGTCAGCCTCTGGGCATGGCTGGGAGGGGTTCTCTAGATGTGGTTAATGAGGTAGAAAAGTGGGCAGTGCTGTCCCTGGGCTGGAGCTCTGTACTGAGTGAAAATGAGAATGCAAACCTGTCATGCACATTGTCTGTCTCTCTCCCTCCTTCATCACTACGGGCTGAATTTGCTCCTGCCAACATGATAGATTTAACCCTTCAAACTGGGAGCCAAAGTCAACCCTTCCTCTCTGAAGTTGCTTCTGCCAGGCGTTTTGTCACAGCAACAAGAAAGGTGACTAATACAATCACCATGACTGGCTCCTATAATTGCTTAATTGCCACAAAAGTGAAAACAGCTGTTCCTATCATATGGCAAGAGAAACAGATTTGCTGAGATTTTTAGATAACTAGTATAAAAATGTCCAGGCTGTTATGCTAGTGATAGACAACATTTAGCATATAATTTACATAACCTTACCAGCTTTGTCACAATCTAAACTTGTGAATGTCCCTAGTGGAAACTTCCTTGGGAAAATGACATCTATTGAACTTGAAGCACACCTATCATCACAAAAAAAAGATCTTGTGTGAGGGAAGAATTGAGATTAATGTGACCATCATGACTGGGTGGAGTTTTCCCATGATTTGAAAGTGACCTGGGGAATCATGAGTCATTTGGGAGCAGCTGGACCCTTGACAGCAAGCACTCTTCAAAGGGAAGAATCTGGGAATGTAAAGTGAAATGCTCAATGGCAAAGGTGTAAACAGTCACACAAAGCATTGTTTTGTTCACACTTCAGCTTCCAAGGGTGTGATTCACATTTGCAAAATGTAGAAAAGTACTGATAGAGTTTGTTTTTTGTAAGATGATATTCTTCACATCTGATGGGAATTGCTAAAATATAGTTAGAAGAAAACTTTGTGCTATGACACCTCATTTCTTTAGTTAAGCATTTATTTAATCTCGCTTTGTGCATCTGGTTTTATGCGGGTACTGGGAATCGAACCCAGGCCATGAGGCTCTGCAAAGAATTGCCTTAATGGCTGAGTCATCTCTCTAGCCTCCATTTATTTAGCCTCAGTATCATATTTTTTTTTTAGTGAAGTCTGAATGGCAAAGAAGTTCTTGACTATGACAGTACCATCAGGTTTGCAGAATTGAGATTTCCAAGATAAAGTCTGGCATTATAGAAAATTAATCAGTTGTTTTCTCCATGCTATTTGTATAAGAAGTTTTGCCTAAATCACAGGCTTAGAAAACAGTTTTTAACTCATTTTTCATTTTATACATTTACAACTAAACTAGAAATTCACAAGAATTTCATTGCAAGATAGGAAAACCAGATTCGCTAATCAGGAAAGGAATCTTCTTTATATGAGGATAATTAGTGTAATAACAAAGGCTTATAATTTATAAGTTTGACTGTAGCTTTGCCAAATTAACATGGCATATTTACCCAGACATATGCTCAGAATCCAGAATCCTAAACTGTAAAAAAAAAAAAACAAAAAACCATGCGCGCACACACACACACACACACACACACACACACACACACAAATCTCTAAAGGTCCCCAGGTGTTTCCCTTTGTTTGCAGATGTCAGACAAAATTGCAGAAGATTCACATACACGTGAGATACTGCCCCACTGTGAAAGACCCCTATGCCATCTGCCAAGCCCTGCCCTTCCCTGCACCCCTGGGAAAGAAAGTCCCCATGTCATCCCCAAGTCCTTACCTTCCCTGCTCCCCTAGGAAAGAGAGACCCCATGTCATCCCCAAGTCCTTACCTCCCCTGCTCCCCTGGGAAAGAGAGGCCCCCATGTCATCCCCAAGTCCTTATCTTCCCTTCACCCCTGGGAAAGAGAGACCCCATGTCATCCCCAAGTCCTTACCTTCCCTGCTCCCCTGGGAAAGCAGGTGAGGGAAAGGAACTAGGCAAATGGCTTCCCATTTTCTTTTTTTATTTGTACTTGGCGCACCCGAACAGTAAAGGGGGTAGAGGAAGACAGTAGGAAAGACAAAGAGATCGATCCCTGCATGCTTTCTAAAATCGAGAGAACAAACGTCCATAGCTTTTCAACTAATCCATCTTAGAATCTTTTTGTTCGTTATATTAAATAAATAAAGGAATGCTGATCACAATTCATGTCTGAGACTTGAGGGTGGCAGGGCCTCTGTCGTCAGCGTGGCCCAGATTCGAGGTAGTTGTGATTCAATACTGGCACCGGTGTTCCTTCACGCCCTGAGTAGGGCCTGGGGCAGAACCTGGCATCAAATGTTTCTCCACTTCTGAGTGAAGACAGCCAGGTGGGAGAGACGTAGGTCAAACATGCCCTCAGGTATAAATGTAGTTTTGGCGGGCTAGTGATATGGCTGAGCAATTAAGTGTGCTGCCAGTGAAAACATGAGGGCCTGAGGTGGCCTGAGCCCCCAGCCCCAGGTCAATTCTTCAGTACGCAAATAAACAGTCGGCTGAAGTTCAGGGGGAGGGGGCATGCACATCTATAACCTCAGTCCTGTAGGGTAATAGGAACTGGGGAATTTCTGGGGCTTAAAATACCTGCAACTCCAGAATCAGTGAGAGACTTTGATGCTCTCTTGTGGCCTCTACAAGTGCTCACATAGGACGCTGCATCATACAAATATACAAATGCATATCACACACACACACACACACACACACACACACCACATCATATACATGCATGCTCATGAGTAGATATAGGTCTGCCACCAAGTGTGTCAAGAAAAGTTTGTTTGTTGGACCCTTTTGGATTTTGGAATTGTTTGGAAAGAGATCGGGGGAAAGGGGGCCTGCAATGCCCTTATTTTACTTAGGAAGTTTCTTTGCCTTGGAAAGCCATGTCTTTATGATAGACACATTAAATATGGAGGATTTGGTTTAGATATAGCATCCTGGTATCACCCTTTCTGAGTTTCTGGTTATTCTCTTGTATTACCCTAGTTTTGTTTTTATATCAGTGGTTTCAGAAAGAATTCTTCCACAGTAAGCTACTCTATTGGCTCCAAATTTCCCCTACAAGTTATGAGTGTCTCAACTGACCCAAAGGGAATGCTAATGTTATTTCCCAGGTTAATCTTTTTAAAGAAAAATACGCTGTGAATTTTACTAGCCATCTTCTCAAACTTAATTTTGGCTTCCCTTGCTTCATGGCATCTTGGTTAAGTATGGTGATGGTATGGGGCAAGCTCCCTATTCACTGTATTGCTGGAAACCTTGGTTTGTCCTAGCAGAGCATTCTGACTTCCAGTGTTTTAGACTGTTGAACACAGAGACATCATCTCAACCCACAACCCATAAAAAACTAGTTCATTGTTGCCATGCCACTTTTATAATGGGAATATTAATGATCACCCAAAAGCTCTGAATACAATCTAGTTAATATTAAAAATAAGACTGGGATGTTATTCATAGTTATCAACTGGATCTCCAAGAAATCTGTTTGGATTTTCTTCTAAAATTAGCCTCCGGACCACAATGAGCTGTTCCAAGGTATACTGGTAACTTACCAGACCTGCTGAACTCTGGGAAAGTGTTAGAGAGAAGCTCACTGGATGAGGAAGCTGGGAACACATTCACTGAGCTACATCCTCTTGAATCTCTAGGTGGAATGGCCACCTGTCCCCCGGGTTGACTCTCCCATGTCTAGCTGCTGCACACTTCAACTGAGTGGGCAGTACTGGCCACCTCCAAGTCCCTGTGTGTTTATCGATGGAAGAGGCAAATGGGACATCTCCATGTACTTGTCATTTGGGAAGGGTTAGGAGCTGTGGATCCCTTCCAGAACATAATGGCTTTGGACAAGCTTCACGCCCTGGTGATTTCTTGTGATGCTTTTCTGTGGAACCTTGCCCTGGAGATCAGGAGCGTCCTCTGCAAGCCCCAGCAAGGAAGGGCCGCCTGAGGCTGTCCACAGGGAAGCCTGTTTGCCAACAATGAGAGTTGTTAGGTAAAAAGATCTCTTCCTCCATTAGTTTCTTCCCCAAATACACTTTGGATGTGATGGGCGGGGGGGGGGGGGGGGGGGGGGGGGCAGCAAACCCAAACTCAAGTTTCAGCTCCATTGAGATGTTTTACTCAAAGCTTTTCCCACAGTTTCAACCAATAACAAAGTGGACCCAGGAAATGTGCATGTTGATGGTTAAGGAATTGCTCTCAGCACTGATGACCTAGTGAATCAAGTCCCATGTTTAGGAGCTCACTGTTAAATGGGGAGAGAAGGTCTACGAGCCCATCCCTGTGGGCTCAAAAATGTTTGGACAATTAAATATTTGCTTTAACTATGCCTCACTAGCAAGTGATTCCCAGCCACATTTAAGAATAGAGTCTTCAGGGCTGGGAAGATTGCTCAGTGAGTTAAAGGCACTTGCTTGCAAAGTCTACCAGCCTGTGTTCAAGTCCCCAGGATCCACATAAAGCCAAATGCACAAAGTGGTGCATGTGTTTGGAGTTTATTTGCAATGCCAAGAGGCCCTTCTCTCTCTCTCCCTCTCTCTCTCTTCTTCTCCTCTTCCCTTGAAAATAATAAACAAAATATTTTTTAAAAAATAAATAAAACTTTAAAAAAAGAATAAGAATGTTCCTAGGCACCCGGAGCTTGCCCATTTCAAAACCTCCAGTGAGTCTCCACTGGAGCACCTAAAACTCTCATCGCCTGGCATTGAAGGCTTTCAAACCCACGCCCCTCCCTACCTCTGCCACCCCATAGTGCCGTCATGTCAACCACTTCTCTCCTGCTCAGGCTGGGTGGCCTCCTGGGTTTTCATGGCTTCCCCTGAGGGAGAAAAAATGAGATTCCTGCCTTGACTTCCCACAGGGGCACTCCCGAAGCCTGCTTTTGTTTCCCAGCTCAGAAGGGCCTTCATGTCCTCTGGACTGTGAGATTCTGGTTTGATTGAGCATGGTCAGACTCCACGGCTCTACCCGCGTGGTCAGTTTTCGTCAAGGAAGGTCTCTCACTTCCCTGTCATCTACCTGTGAGCACCTTTTGGATAAGGACCATGTCCCATCACTTCTCCATCTCCTCTCACATGTTCTCTATACCAGTGCGGGCTCTGTACATACCTTTATCTTACTGGCCAGTGAGTGACAAACCTTTGCCTTACCTCTTGGATTATAACAGCGCAGGCACATAGACTGAGTCACACAAGTCCAAGTTGAGCTCTTCCTCCTCGTTGCCTGCTTGAAGCTGGTTTCATGACACTTCTATTCTTTTTCTCTTAGTATATTTGGAAAATGTCAGCAGCTCTAATGCTCCTAGAAGTGGGTTATCTGCTGGCATGACTGTCACTGGTTTATTTTCTTCTGAGGACACAATGAACTGTTGGTCCTCCAGTTATCAGCATAGCTGCTAAAATGTTTGCTACCCAAATGCCCCAGGAGCTTCCCAACTATGTCTAAGTCCCCCTTCCTTCCTTCCTTCATTCCTTCCTTCCTTCCTTCCTTCCTTCCTCTTCTTTTGTCCTCTCTTCCTCCATCTCTCCTTTCCTATTTGTTTACTGATCTCCTATCTCATTACTTCTTGGATGATGCCGGCCAGTGTCCTGAGGGCCGGCAGTTCCCTTGCTTTATAGGAGCAAGGCAAAGCTGCTAACAGCCCAGGCTAGAACTATGGATTTACGGCAGGATCCACAAGGTGCAACCTGGCCAGCCTCACCTGAGGAACCTGGGGCTTTTCGGTGGGCCAGTCTTAAAGGACACTTTTCAGATACCGTAGCCAGAACTGAGTGTGGGCTGCTAACAGCTCTTGACAGCGAGTGGGTGCAGACACCAGGGAAGCCCCAACCCAAAGATGAGGTGCATCTGCTAAGTGTCCAGAGAGCAGTAGTGGAACCAGGGGTCGGTTTCAAGTATTTTTGAAACCTGCGCATGTGTGAGTGTAAGGGAAATGACGTCGGATTCCAGGATCGGCTGCCCACATCCTCTGGATAGTACCAATCAGTTCACATTTGCCAACTTGTCTCTAGGCTTATGCAAAAACAAAGGTTATTTATTTATTGATCACCTCGGGCACTGGGGCCCTCGTGTGTGGTCAGCCTTAGCCAAGCAAACCAACACTGTGTGTCGCTGAGGCAGGCAGTGGTCTAGGAATGAGCAGTGAGCTAGCCCGTTCTTGGAGACTGTGAGCCCCCATCACACAAAGCCCTAGGAGCTTCTCCAGAGATCCGACCCCACGGGGACCCCACAGCCTGTTCCTCTGGGAAGGGTTGAAAGGCTCCCTGGCCTGTCCACGCATGCGGCCTGCACAAGAGGACAAGGTGCCACAGCCCTGCATTCTTTTCCACACACTTTTAGCAAATGAGTAAAAAGAAGGCGCCCCCCTTCCTTGTCATTAAAAAGGAACAGATAGGCCATATGTGGTGGCTCATGCCTTTAATCCCAGCACTCGGGAAACAGAGGTAGGAGGATCGCCATGAGTTTGATGCCACCCTGAGACTACATAGTGAATTCCAGGTCAGCCTGGACCAGAGTGAGACCCTACCTCAAAAAAAAAAAAAAAGGAACAGATAGCCGAGCGTGGTGGAGCATGCCTTTAATCTTAGCACTCAGGAGGCAGAGGGAGGAGGATCGCCGAGAGTTCGAGGCCACCCTGAGGCTACATAGTGAATTCCAGGTCAGCCTGGGCGAGAGGGAGACCCTACCTCAAAAAAAACAAAAAAAAAAAAAAAGGGAGCAGATGCGGGGACTCAGGTAAATCAGTTCGTATCAAACAACACAGTTGTGTTCAGACAGGCTGAGTGTACTTTATGGCCTTCTCCCTTTCAGCAACGAGGTGGTGAGAAGTGACCTGAAGAAACTGCCAGCTCTTCCCACGCAAGCCCTGAAGGAACACCCCTCCCTGGCCTACTGGTAAGACCCCTCTTCTCAGGAGCTAGTCTCCTCCCCACCAGAAAGGACACGAGGTTCAGACCACTGAGCCTGTGTCCCTCCGGCTCTCACTGGCCCCTGCGCTCCCGTTGTATTAAGTGATTTGGGTCTTTAGAGCCCATCCTCTGAGCTGGATATGGTGGCTCATGCTTGGAACTCCAGCACTTCAGGAGGCTGAGGCAGGAGGATGCCAAATTTGAGGCCAGCCTGGGCTACCGAGTGAGACTGTGTCTCAAGAAAAGAAAAAAAAAAAAAGCCAAGTGTTCTTGCTCACACCTATAATCCAAGCACTCAGAAGACTAAGGTAGGATGATCATTGTGAGTTCAAGACCAGCCTGGATTACACAGTGAGTTTCAGGTCCGCCTAGGTTAGAATACATCTTTGCCTTAAAAGAAAAGAGAAAAGAAAAAACCCACAAACCAAACTGAAAAGCCAGAATCCATTTCTGCGTTGATTTAAATGGTATGTTGTATATGTGGGTGTGGGTGGGTGGGTGTGTGACCACTCTTAAATAATAATAATAAGATCTCCAATTTCACTCTGAAAGCCTCACTTCAAGAGTCTTTCCTGAGCTGGTAAAGTTTCACACCAGACTCGGTCATCCATGTCAGCCTGTGGGAGGTTTGGAGGTGTGGGAGAAGTACAGGGGTTTTTTCTTTGTCAACAAGAGAGGTTGATTCTTTTCTTTTCCTGGGTGTCTCGTATCTCCTGAGTTAGCCCCCTTTGTAACTTTATGCTGGAGCTTGCCTGTCCGAGGTCTGACTGCTTCTGAGTGATTCAGGCTTTTGCGGTTGAGCTCTCATTCTTGAGGAGTGTGTGGAAACTCTGCCGGGCACTTCAGCTTGCTCGCTGCCCTCTGACAAGGACAGGACAGTTCCCTGGTGTTCCCTCTGACCCTTCATGAAAATCAGTGAACTGCTTCCAATATAAGACAAAGCCATGACCAAAGCCTCGAGTGGGCCTGTCAGCCCTAGCACTCAGAAACCTGAGGTAGGAGGATTGAAAGTTCAAGACCTGCTGTGCTGTAGAGTAAATGCAAAGCTAGCTCAGGCCACCTAGACCATGTCTCAGAATTGTTTAAAAAAGGGAGGGGGGGTGCTGGGATGGGGCTGGAGGGAATGGTTTAGTGGTTAAGGCGCTAGCCTGCAAAGCCCGACGACCCAGGTTTGATTCCCTAGGACCCACATAAGCCAGATACACAAAGTGGTGCATGAGTCTGGAGTTTGTTTGCAGCAGCTGGAGGCCCTAGTGTGCCCATTTTCTCCCCCACCCCTTTCTCAAATAAGTAAAATTAAACATACATATTTAAAAACTGGGCTAGGATGTAGCTCAGTATAGAATGTGTGCCTATTATATCTGAGGCCCTAGGTTTAGTCCCATTACTGAATGAATGAACAATAAAAAGAAAGAGGAAAAGTAAAGAAAAATAACAAATTGATCCTAATAATAAACCATAGGATGTGACTCACTGCTCACTAAGCTCTCCTGTAATACTTCTGAAATTTTGGACAACGAGCATTTTATCTTGTCTGGACAGTGCCAGGCAGGAACCAGTTGTTCAGGTGTTTATATGCCTTAAGAATGCCTTCAGGGGGGCTGGAGAGATGGCTTAGCGGTTAAGCGCTTGCCTGTGAAGCCTAAGGACCCCAGTTCGAGGCTCGGTTCCCCAGGTCCCACGTTAGCCAGATGCACAAGGGGGCGCACGCATCTGGAATTCGTTTGCAGTGGCTGGAGGCCCTGGTGCGCCCATTCTCTCTCTCTCCCTCTATCTGTCTTTTTCTCTATGTCTGTCGCTCTCAAATAAATAAATTAAAAAATGAACAAAAAAAATTAAAAAAAAAAAAGAATGCCTTCAGGGGTTACAGAAAGGGTTTAGCAGTTAAGGAGTTTGCCTGCAAAGCCAAAGGACCCAGGTTATATCCCCAGACCCACATAAGCCCGATGCACAAAGTGGCGCATTCGTCTGGAGTTCCTTTGCAGTGGCTGAAGGCCCTGGTGTGTCATCTCTCTTTCTATCTGCCTCCATCTCTCTCTCTCTCTCTCTCTCATAAATAATAAAAAATAAATAAAAGAACAACTTGGCCTGGAGAGATGGCTTAGTGGTTAGGCACTTGCTTGTGAAGCCTAAGGACCCTGGTTCAAAGCTTGATTCCCCAGGACCCATGTAAGCCAGATGTACAAGGGGGCACACGCATCTGGAGTTCGTTTGCAGTGGCTAGAGGCCCTGGTGTGCCCATTCTCTCTCCATATATATATATCTGCCTTTTTCTCTGTCACTCTCAAATAAATAAAAGTAAATAAATAAATTAAAAGAACATCTTTAGATAGAATAGGCCTTGTCTTGGTTCAGAGTTCATTAGTAAGATTAAGCTTGGTCTCAGATATCATTTTCTCAGAGACACACCCCACCCCCGCCGCTACCCCGTTCCTGTGCAGTGAGATGTGGGGCCTGGCTGTGAACTCCATCAGTACGCTGCCATCTCTAACTTCATCTGTCTGAACTAATCTGTTGTTGTTCTTCCTTCAAGAACACAGCAGTAGACCAGTAACAGTTTTCTATCATAAACTGTGCCCAATGGCGGGGGTGGGGGGGGAACGTCTGTTGAACTTGTGGCGATTTTGTATGTACCTTCTTCCAGACTGCGATCTTGCGATCTGCACACAGGAACACTAAAAGATAGCACGCCTGTTTCTCCTGACCCTCTGCTCAGCAAACCCCTTGCCTTCCACTCCCTCTGCATGCTAGGTCCTGTCCTCTGCATCTTCCCAGCTGGCCTCACTCATGAAGTGAAGTTTGCAGGAGGCAGGGATGCAACAAGCAGGATAAGGTGACATGGACCTGTGACTCCAGCATTAGGGAGGCCGAGACTGGGGTTCAAAACTAACCTAGGCTATGTAGCATGTAGCAAGTTCAAGGCCACCCTGGGAGACTCAGTAAGACATTGTCTCATTAAAAAAAAAAAAAAAAGATTACTCAAGAGACCAGTGGTTTTTTTGTGCATGCAGGGATATGTTGCCGTTAGGAGCTGTAATGCTTGTGGGTGGTCAGGAGTCAGACCTGCTCTTTGCCCAATCCATCCCTCATTCCCCTTTTCCAATGCTTGTTTCCAATGCACATTTGCGAGTGATGCATTTCTCCTCTCGCCGCATTCTCTGATCATGGATTGTTCAGTCATTGCCTCTAGCAGCTGCTCTGTGCTCCCACGTGTTGTTACAGAAAGCCTGCCTTCTAGAACATGCTTTCGGTCTTTTGTCAACACGAACCCCTTTGTCTGAATCTATGCTCATAGCTGTCCCTTAGCTTTGTGACGAGGCCAGTGCTTGCCCGGGGCCTCACTCAGATCCACACGTGCTCAGAATACTGTCTAATGCTCTGCGAAGGTGGCCAGTCAGTCAGGAGCTTGGGCCATCCATCCAGATGATAAGAAAACATCCACAGACCATTTTTCCCTGCTTCCTTGTGGCCAGCTACTTGTGGTTAGCTCTAATGTATTTAAAGTTTTTTAAAGCAAAGGATTAAGGAGAAAGAGGCTGCTATTCGCCCTTCATGTAACTATAAAATAAAAGGAGACGGAAAGCTAGTGGCACAGACCTGTAACCTCAGTGCTAAGGACAGAGGACCCCACGTTTCTCCCTCTCCACCACAACAGCGTCCTTCATCGCCAGGAATGGTCATGACCCTCCTGGGGGAGGAGGCCTTTCCCTGTTCCTCAATGCCACACAGTCTCAGGTAGCCCCGACCATTTCTGTACCAAGAATATATATTTACCATTCTTCCCAGCTCTTCGACTCCCACTAGCATTCAGAGATGCAGTGAGGGCTTCCTTTGTGCTAAAATCAACCATGGGGAACCCCTCTGCTTGACAGCCTAGTGACCAAAGGAGTAGGTTTCATGATCCCAGCCAGACCTCTGAAACACAAAACTGTGACTGTCTTACTAGCTTTCTTTGTTCTCTGCTGCCTCAATGTCTCCATCTGAAAAATGGGGCTAACGACGCCAAGCTACATTCGGCTATAATTAAGAGAGAAAGTAGGTCACATCATGTGACTGGAAAGCTGTTCAAGGTGCCAAGTCCTCTGTCGCTATGTCTTGTTCTTAAGCTCTGATCTTTTCTGCTCATTTTCAAGTCTTCAGAAAGTATGGATGTCTTCGTGTCACGTACATGACTTCTCTATAAGTGGGCATCTTAGCCGGTGATAGTAGTGTGCCCAGGACTACAGAACAAGATGGAATTAGGACCCTGGCCCAGATTCTCCCTCATGAGCCTAGCTGGAGAATGTCAGACACCCTGTAGTGTATACAAGAATATCAGGCTTGATCAAAACCCTGGCCACTGCAACAGGTTGACAAGTCTCTCTAGGAACCCCAGCACCATCTCCATTTCCCTCCCTCTGCCTACACCTCCTTGTTGACAGAGCCACGATTGAATTTCACAGCACATCCCAGGCCATAGGAAGACACGGTTTTCCCTGGTCACATCCATGTGGCCTCGTGGCCTCGGGTAGGACTGCAGACAGCCCTTTGGGGTTTAGTTTATTATGGCTTGTAAGAGTCTTCTTGTATCAAATTCCCACATGGATCTGAGGTACTGGGGCACGGTCTGCAGAACTGGGGGCACCATCCCTGTGTTGGTTCCAGAGAAGGTTGGGATTGGGATGGAGGGGGGACGTGCTTGGTCTCCGGTTGTTACCAAGTGTGTCATCACATGACAGGCGTGTGTTGGTTAAAAGGGGAGATGGGAGAGGGGGAAGAAGAAGGAGGTCACCACTGTAGGTTCCCAGGTGGCTTCAGACAGCAGGCGAGAAGATGAGGTGGGGGAGGGCAGCAACTTTTGCAGCTGTCAGGCCCCGTGAGACCCTGTGGTAGAGGCAGGAGAACAGCTGCCTGGCAGTGCTTGGAACTTTGGCTGATGCCCCATGAGCCTTGCTTAAGTTCACAGCTAGAGAACTGCACTGACTTTCACCCCACTCCACCCCCGGGACCATCTCTCCCACAGCTAGGAAAGGCATCACGTCTGGATCGCTGAGTTAACTGACGTGGATCTAGGAGCCGACCCCCACCCACCCATGGGCACGGATCGAATGTGCCAGCACAGCTGTTGTTTTAGTGGGTGGGTGGAAGGGAAGGAGACTAGGAAGTCAAATGTGGAACCTTCTGGCACCGCCTGAAAGTGGAGTGAGCCTGAGGTCGGCCTCTGGAAGTTGCCCTTCAGGAACTATCTGAAGAATTTGTCACACTTAAAATTAGAGCTTCCACCAAGCGTGGGAGCTGCGGAAAAGCTTGGCGGAGACTACCCCTGGAGGAGAGCAAGTCCTGGACTCTGCAGAAATGGCTGTGTAGACCGAGAAAGGTCTCTTTCTTATAGCTAGCCAGACCCCGTTCTGGGAACCTACTACAGAGACACTTTTGTGAAGCGCTCTGGCTGTCTCGCATGCATCAAATTTCAGAATATTAATATTAAATAACATTAATTAAAAATTAAGGTAGTGGGCTGGAGGGATGGCTCAGCGTTTAAGGTGCTTGCCTACAAAGCCTAATGACCCAAGTCCAATTTTCCAGTACCCACATAAAGCCAGATGCACAAGGTGGCACATGTGTCTGGAGTTTGTTTGCAGCAGCTGGAGGCCCTGATGTGCCCATTCTCTCTGTCTGTCACTCTCTTTTCTCTATCTCTGCTTGCAAGTAAATAAAATTATTTTTAAAAAAAATAAGGTAGTAATTAAAAGATAAATAAATTAGTTCAGAGGACTAGGACATGAGCAAATAGAAAATAGAACCACCCCCCCCAACAAAAAGATGACCTAGCTAAAAAAAAAAGAAATTGAGGGCTTGAGAGATGGCTTAGCGGTTAAGCGCTTGCCTGTGAAGCCTAAGGACCCCGGTTCGAGGCTCGGTTCCCCAGGTCCCACGTTAGCCAGATGCACAAGGGGGCGCACGCGTCTGGAGTTCGTTTGCAGAGGCTGGAAGCCCTGGCGCGCCCATTCTCTCTCTCTCCCTCTATCTGTCTTTCTCTCTGTGTCTGTCGCTCTCAAATAAATAAGTAAAAAAAATAAAAAATAAAAAACAAAAGAAATTGAAGGAAAGAAGGTTTCACATAAATTCTGGGATAATAACTTAATAATAGATAGCAACAAATTAATAATAAAAATGGATAGTAAAGACAGATTAATGAGGTCTGCAGGGAACAAGCCTAAGATTATCTTCTCCTCCATTGTGGAACTTTTATGGAAAACTGAAGGAGTCCTTTTATTGGTGGGAAATAATGAACATAGCAGGTATCCAAGTCAAGACCACATAGGTAGGTCATAGAGGTTGGAGGTTTTGGACTTGTCCTGAGCAGGTAGGATCTGAGGTCTTCTGCCAAAACTGCTCACGCCCTTGTGATTTCCCAGGCAGGTTCTCCGTCCCCGAGGTGCTGGCGGGAGCCGCTGCCCTGGTGGGTGCCCTTGTCTTTATCAGAGTAGAGTTTGGCTGGCCCTTGAGCCAGTTCCTCCTTCTGTTCATTTGAGAACTAAGATTTCCAACGATACGTGAGCTGCCATCTCATCCTGGTCGTGGGTGTGTTGACTCCTAGTGTATTTCCTGATCTTTGCTAAGCAGACCAATTCCAGAACTCCTCGTGCTCCTGGAAAGCTCTGAGTCCCCTCGCTAGTCATCCAGGGAGGAGGGCGGGAGGGAGTTAACCACGGTGTCCTCCACAACTTCCCGGCAGGCAGCTCTTCTCCCATTCGGTGGTCTCTTGCAAGGGCCTTCCCCCCAAGCCTGGGTGCTGATCTGTCCTCGCTGATTAGAAGCCCAAGATAAAAAGAGTGGCCGTCCTCCGAGGAGAGCGCAGGCTCGTCTCTTCCCCCAGTCTGCAGCCTCGATTGCGCTGGAGCTGAGCGTGGAATGTCACATCAGGACCCCACTGTCTCAGGAGGAGGCTGAGAAGCACCTCAGCCCGCAGGATGCGCGGCCTCTGGTAACAGACTTCTTTCCTTCTGATTCTAGTGAAGACAGAGTCATTGAGCACTACAAGAAACTGAATGGCCAGACGAGAGGCCAAGCAATTGTGAAGTAAGTGGTCCCGCCCAGAGTGAAGCCTGTGTTTGGGTGTTAAATGGTCATACGTCAAAGCCGGTTCAATTCTGCATGAAGGACATATGGGGGAGGTATTTTAACTAATTTTCAACTAAAAATAAATCACTCCCAGAACTCTCTCTCTCTCTCTCTCACATACACACACACACACACACACACACACACACACACACACACACATACACACCCAAACAATATGTACATGGTACCGATTCTTCCAAACAACCACTTTTGTTGTACACTGTTTGTCTTGTCTTTGCAGCTACATGAGCATTGTGGAGTCTCTCCCAACCTATGGGGTTCACTACTATGCAGTGAAGGTAAGAGAACTCATGGGCTGGCTTGCCTCCCCTGTCCTTAAAAGAAAGCAACCAAGCAAACAAAAAATTCTCGGTTATTTTTTATTTATTTTGGTTTTTTTTGATCTGGAGATTTTTGAGAGAATTGGAGTTGCCAGGAGATAGCTTTGTCAGAAAGATTGCTTGCCAGAGGAAATTGGGCAACTGGATTTTATCCCTAGGGTGCTAACACTTGATAGAGTTACCCTCCAAAATTCATTTTTTTCCTCTGTTTTTGAAGTAGTGCAATAAATCCTGACTTCCTTGCAGTCTCTAAGGAATCCTGGGAAGCCAAGGCTTCAGGGCTTCTCAGTAAGAAAAGCTTATTCAGTACAAAGAGCTAGAGAGACCAGAAACCTTCAGCAGAGGGCTGCATAGATGGTTTAGCGATTAAGGCACTTGCCTGCAAAGCCTAAGGACCCAGGTTCAATTCTCCAGGTCCCACATAAGCCAGATGCACAAGGTGGTGCACACATCTGGAGTTCGTTTGCAATAGCTAAAGGGGCTAGAGGCCCTGGTATACCTCATTCTCTCTTTCTCTCTCCCTCTTTCTCTATGTCTCTAATAAATAAGTCAAACAAATTTTTTAACATTAAAAAAAAAAACGCTCAGCAGAATCTAGGGGTCCTCCTGGAGGTTCAAGGCCTCATAATCACTGTTTAGGAAGAGAACTGATAAATTACTCAGTTACTCACAAGACCATCGATGAGGTCACAGTCTGTGTTCTCGAATATGTCGATGGAAAATCCAGTGTGATTGGCTCCACTCTAAATTCTCTTTCATTTCAACCAAGTGTGCTGAACTAGGATATCTTCTTTGAAATAACAAAGATGTCCCCTAATGAGTCTATGAGAAGGAAAATTCCCTTCCCTCTCATAACTTCATGTATCCCCCATGAAAAGCTTAAGCCATTGCCCAAAGTCCAACCCAAAAGAGCAGAAAACACTTCTGAACTCCAGACACTTCCATCAGCCAACTTTTGCTGGTGTCTTCCAGCGCTGGGGAGTAGACTCAGCAGTTCAGAGCACTTGCTAACCAGGGTCATTCTCCATGTGTCACTCAGCTACACACTCAATTTGTTTAGACCAAAATACCATGTTTCATTCACTTTGGGCCATCTATGACAGCTTGAGAAACAACGTTTTTTTAAATTTTTTGTTCTTTTTTTGGCTCATTTTTATTTTTTATTTATTTATTAATTTGAGAGCAACAGAGAGAGAAAGAGGCAGGTAGAGAGAGAGAGAGAGAGAGAGAGAGAGAGAGAGAATGAATGGGTGCGCCAGGGCCTCCAGCCACTGCAAACGAACTCCAGACACGTGCACCCCCTTGTGCATCTGGCTAACGTGGGACCTGGGGAACCGAGCCTCGAACCGGGGTCCTTAGGCTTCACAGGCCAGCGCTTAACCGCTAAGCCATCTCTCCAGCCCGAGAAACAATTTTTATACTGTTAATATGCACTGGATTGCCTGTGACATCGAGTGCTAAGCTGTAGTTTCTGATGACAAAGGCTGCATGGTATAGTCTGTTGCACAATCCCAGAACCTAATACTTAGCACCGGGCACATAGTAGGTTGTCAGTAAGCACTAACTGAGTTGGTGTACATTGAGAACTGCTGTGAGCACTTGGATGTGTGTGTCCATAGTGGTAATAAGTGCTGGGAATGCACTGCACATCCCAGAGTTGTCAGGCATCTGTGGAACTCCAATCCTAAATTTGTTTTAGGGTGTCTTAAAGCCTGCAAGAAATAGTTTCTGCAGTGAAGGTTCTCCCACCGCTGGGCGTCCTTAGTCCCACTTCACCCTCATTCACAGAATTCGTACAGCCATTACACCCATTCCTGTCTTCTTTTTTAATCTTTTTAAAATTTTTTGTCTATTTTTATTTATTTGAGAGCAACAGACAAAGAGGCAGATATATGTATATGTATGTATGTATATATATATATATATATATATGGAGAGAGAGAGAGAGAGTTGGAGAATGGATGTACCAGACCCTCCAGGCACTGCAAATGAACTCTCTTGTGCATCTGGCTTACGTGGGTCCTGGGGAATCGAGCCTCAAAATGGGGTCCTTAAGCTTCACAGGCAAGCACTTAACTGCTAAGCCATCTCTCCAGTGCCCATTCCTGTCTTTCTCCAGCCTTTCCTGATAGGTCATGAGCAGGGTGACCTGGCCTCCCAGGGTTCTCTTCTTGCCCAGGTGAGGAAGGTAATTCCTTTAAGGAGACCACCCCTAAATAGCTCTGTGTCCTGGGATGTGGCCTCTGACAGCTGTGTGCTCCCAAAAAGGTAATACAGGGCTGGAAAAATTGACCAACGGTTAAGGCACTTGCCTACAAAGCCTAGTGACCTGGGTTCAATTCCCCAGTACCCATGTAAAAAGCCAGAAGCACAAAGTGGTGCATGTACCTGGAGTTCATTTGCAGTGGCTGGAGGCCCTGGTGTGCCCATACTGTCTCTGTCTCTCTTCCCTCTACTTTTCTGTGCTTGCAAATAAATAAATAATTTTTTTAAAAAAAAAAGGAAATGCAAATATTGCTATAAAGGGATTCTGCTACTGAGAGACAAGGACCTGTGTCCATTGTGCCGTGGTGTTGCCATGAAAGCACGGCATGGACCTACAAGAGTTCCCAACGTGACAGGTGGAGATGTTCCATAGAAAGCAAACCACGAGAGCGCCTCTCGATTGTAGAAATGGCCCGTGCAGCACGAAGAGGGGTGTGTTCCAGAATAGCCAGGAATTCTCTGTTTCTCAGGCCACATTCCCAGACTTGCTGTTTGTTCTGAGTTCCCTTCTATCTCACCATTTCACATTCAGAAATTTGCCTCCCCAACTAACCCCCATGAAAGCCTTCTGAATATTACAAAACTACTGGACGTGCAGGAAACTTGCATCTGGTCTTAAGAATGACTTAGCATGTGGTTATTGCCCCAGTTCGGCCCTAGAATGTAGCAGAAAGGCAGCCTCTGAGATGCATACTTTCTGCCTTACAGCAAAGCCTGCGAAACATGCTCTTCCTGCTGTCTGGGTGGGTCTATGACTGTCACAGCACCCACGGAGCATGGGTGTTTGGCTCTTGAAATCTCAAAACCTAAACACCTGCTTTGATATGGATTGGGAGAAGAACACTTGTGCCCAAGCAAGCATAACCCATCTGCAAAATGCTCACTGAGATAGCTTTGCCGTCTCACCAATGCCCAGTTACAGAGGAAAGATGACAGTTGCCCGATCAGGTTGATGTCACAGAGGTGCTGGCTTTCCTCTGGTTCTACTCTCTGAAATCAGTGCCAGGTACTTCCCAGAGACACTGCTTCAAGTTAATCATTTTATACTATCTGATTTTTTTATTTTGAGACAGACAGAGAGAGAGAGAGAGAGAGAGAGAGAGAGAGAATGGGTATGCCAGGGCCTTCAGCTGCTACAAACCAACTCCAGCTGTGTGCGCCCCCTTGTGGCACATATGCAACATTGTGTGGTTGCGTCACTGTGTGCATTTGGCTTAAGTGGGACCTGGAGATTCAAACATGAGTTCTTGGGCTTCTCAGGCAAGTGCTTTAACTGCTAAGCCATCTCGCCAACCCTATACTATCTTTATCATTTTGTTTTGCCTACCATACATGAAGTCCTAAATTCAATCCCCAGCACCCTCAGTAGCCAGTATTAAAAACAAAAAAGAAAGAAAGAATTATATACCCCTGAAACTTTAAATAACTTTTTAAAATTTATTTCTTTTACCTTTAACCTTTGTGGTACCTTGAAATAACTCATGTCCATAAATATTTGAAAACCATCATGGTAATTTTGAACTTTTTATGACTTCCATGATGGAGGGGTTTATTAGGTCATTCAGAGACCTGGAAATTAGTATAAACTTTGGAAAGGCTGCTTGGTTTGCTTATCATAACATCCTGGCCTTTTGGGAGCTTTTAAGGACGACTCATCCTCTCTGACCACAGTTTTTACTCAGGTGATAAGAGGGACTTGTTCCTTAAGAGGCAGAGATGTCCTGGTTGGAACACAGAGCCAATCCCCAAGCCCAGGCTCAGTCCATGACACCCTGTCAACACAACTAAGCATGCTTCCACGGTGAGCACATCTGTTAAGGTACAAACTAGAAGTGGGTTCTATCCACTCCAAGCAAATTGCTTTTCCTCTTATGTCAGCCCAGCCAAGAATTCCCCTTTTGGTCTATTGTTATCTTCTCTGGCCTTGTACTTACCTATATTCCTTTTGATGCTCTAGGATAAGCAAGGGATACCATGGTGGCTGGGGCTGAGCTACAAGGGAATCTTCCAGTATGACTATCATGATAAAGTGAAGCCAAGGAAGGTAAGGTGGCCTCTTCTCAGTGCTTAAGCACTTGAATTTTGTGAAAGGTAGATGTGAGCTAAAGTGCTAACATTATAGTCTCAAGGCTCACCATGCTAATGTACATGCATGCAGATTAATTCACTCTAAGCCTGGATAAATATTTTCTCTTCCTGTATCTAAGTTTTCTAAACTGTTATAATTATTTAAGGTAACATACTTGGCTCCATTCTCCCAAAGCAGATGGGTAAAAGGGCTTTGAGGAGCTATTGGTCAGAGCTCGCTAGAGGAATAAAACCATTAGAAGGAGGGCTGGAGAGATGGCGTAGCGGTTAAGGTGCTTGCCTGCGAAGTCTGAGGACCCAAGTTCAACTCTCCAGATCCCACTTAAACCAGCACAGAAAGGTGATGCTAGCACAAAGCTGCACATGCCCACTAGGTGGCGCAAGGGTCTGAAGTTCAATTGCAGTGGCTGAGGGCCTGGCATGCCAATTCTCTCTCTCTCTTTCTGAAAAAAAATCAGAATGAATATATATTATAAAGGGGACTTACAAATGTCGTCCAACTGATAACCACGCATGGTGTTTTTACATTTTGCCTTTTGGCAATAATGAATGAAAAAATGAATGCATCCAACTTTACAAGTCCCCATAGTTTTTATCAATCTGCCAGCTGGAGAGGCTAAACACCCATTATCTATTCAGTCCACAAGGCTGGGTACTTTAGCAGTCCCGTTTTGGCACTGAAGGCCTGGGAAATTCCTAGAGTCACCGGCCTTCAGTCCACATTGGAAGGCGTGACACCTGCATATGGCACCAGCAGCCAGACAAGAAGCACTATGTTCTGCTGGAGGTTTTTTATATGGAGTCCACCGTCAGAAGGCCTCAGGTCAGGTCTTTCTCCGGTAATCTTTCATGGAAGCACCCTCACAGACCCACCTAAGAGGTGGGTCTCTTACCAGATTCCCATTCTCATCAAGTTGACAATAGACTTTAACCATCAGGGCAGACTACATGATCTCAGAAAACCAGGAAATAAACATCCTCTCTCTTGAATCCTGAGACCCATCTGAATTTTCCCAGGTTTGTGGAACAAGGTTCTAGTTTGTAAGAGCACAGGCTGTGAGAAATACAGAGTCAGAAGTGGTACTGACAACTGGGCAAATATGCTGTCATACACATTATCAGAAAATAAGGTCATTTTCCCAAGAGAAAGGGAAGCTGAGGAAAGTTTGCTCAGACGTGCTTTTGAGCTTTCTGTGCTCTGTGTTCATTTACAAGCATTTTTGAAACCAGAAAGAATTGAAAAACCACAATGGAAAAATACCTTTGAAGCAAGTACTGACATTCAAAATCTCTGGCACAGAGTGACAGGGAGATGGTATGCAGTTCAGATCCTGAAATACAGGCTAAAATTCTATCGGAAGCACACTGGCTTTGGGAGAGAGCACACCATTGGTCCCTTATGTCACTCCCGATTGCTCCCCGGTCTACTTTCCAGCTAGACTTGAAGCCCGCTCGAGCTACCTGAACTTAAACTCTGTCCTTTTAGTCAACTCCCTTAATAAATTTATAGGGGAAATGTGGCCCTATGGTGGAAGGCTTTTCAATAAATTGATGAATGAGGTGACTTGGTAAAAGCTAAGTAAAAGTTCTGAACAAATGATGGATTGCTCACTGGGAACGATCCAGCAGGAACCTGCCTCAGGAGAGTGTCTTATTCCAAAACCTTTCTGTTTTCCATTTGTATCCTCGAGAAATGAGCAGAGCCTGTGTTCCTATGTTGACCCTCTTCATTTTCTGAACCACAGGTCCACACCTCTCCTGGACTGTGTCTTTCTTCCAGTTTCCCCCATGCTCTTTCCCAGGCGGCATAATTTGCTATGCTCTTTCTTCCTGAGTTTTCTTCTTACCACCTGCAGTTTTGTAACATCCATTCTTCTCTCTTTGCAACCAGCCACACTGACTTTCCTTCTTGCAAAAGCAAAATACATTCTTAAAATCTTTTTGTGAATATATTTTATTTATTTATTGGAGAGAGGAAAAAAGGCAGAGAGAAAGAGAATGGGTGCACCAGGGCCTCCAGCCACTGCAAACAAATTCCAGATGCATGCTCCCGCATTGTGCATCTGGCTTATGTGGGTCCTGGGGAATCGAACTGGGATCCTTTGGTTTTGGCAGGCAACTGCCTTAATCACTAAGCTAGCTCTCCAGCCCCATCCTTAGAATCTTAAAGAAAGTTCTAATTACAATGTAGCCAGTTCTCTCATGCCCACGTATGTGGAAGACGAAGACCAGAGTGGGTAATTGAGACCTGGCAATGGAGTTAAACCTTCTCCCTCTGAGCGTTGTGAAAGGTACACCAGCAAGTATTCAGACACGTTCTGTTTGATGTATTCCTGTGTCTAAGTGTTTTTCTTTCTCTAATTGTAGTATTAATGAAGATGGAAATTATAATGGGATAGCATTCGTGTATGTAAAATGCAAGAGAGACAGACAGTAAGAGCTCAATAAATTATCCCTGTTAATACAAGACTGGGAAATGGACATCCAAATAAGGAGATAGTGAGAAGCCAAGCATGTAAATAATCAGTCGCTGAATAAGATTAAATAACCTGTAGGACTTTTCTGGGTCAGTAAATTTAAAAATGTTTAAAAGCCCATATGTTTCTCTAAGATATTTGCTCTAATTCATACTCAGTTATTTGAAATAATTTATGTTTCTGTGCTTGGCAGGGGGGAGTTGGAATTGTGTTTATTGCTTGCTGACAGACAACTATCAAAGCCATCATTCCTTCATTCATTCACTCTGAATTCATTTCAAACGAGTATTGCATTCCTATTATGTGCCAAGCACTGATATAAAGGAGCTGCAGGCCTGCCCCGCCTACCCAAGAGAGAACTGGGTGCTGAGTCACTGTCTTCTTTGTTGCTGACAACACAAAGTCACATACCTACACACTCATGTGTGCCCCCCATATATACACCTGTATGCACACGCACATGTACATTCTGTATTTAAAAGTAAAAGAGGGCTGGAGAAATGGCTTAGCGGTTAAGCGCTTGCCTGTGAAGCCTAAGGACCCCGGTTCGAGGCTCGGTTCCCCAGGTCCCACGTTAGCCAGATGCACAAGGGGGCGCACGCATCTGGAGTTCATTTGCAGAGGCTGGAAGCCCTGGCGCGCCCATTCTCTCTCTCTCCCTCTATCTGTCTTTCTCTCTGTGTCTGTCGCTCTCAAATAAATAAATAAATAATTTAAAAAAAATAAAAATAAAAAAATAAAAGTAAAAGAAGGATGGGAGAGATTGCTTAGTGGTTAGGACACTTGCCTGCGAAGCCTAAGGACCCATGTTAGACTCTTCAGATCCCATGTAAGCCAGACGCAGAAAGGTGGGGCAAGAGCAAGGTCGCACATGCCCACTAGGTGGCGCAAGTGTCTGGAGTTCGATTGCAGTGGCTGAGGCCTGGCATGCCAATTCTCCCTCTCCATCTCTCTCTCTCCAAACTAATAAAAATAAAAGAATCTCTAAAATATAACTGAAACAGAAACTGGACAGGGAGAGAAGGACATTTGGCCCTTTGGAAGAGACACCACAGCAGTGTCATGGCCATCCCAGAGAGCACAACCAGATGCTGTGGCATGGGCCTTTGTCCAGTATGGGGGCCCTCAAGAAACGAGTGCACAATTCGAATATAAAGTTAAGAACAAAGGACCATGAGGGGAAGCCCAGCCCCAGCTTCTTCAGCTCGGAGAGGCCCTCGCGGCTGCTAAGATGCCAGCGGAGCCCTAGGGATGAAATCCCAGCTGCAGTAAGACTTGGGCAGGCTGCCCGTGTCTCTTCTAATACCCAACATCCATCGACACATCAGGAACAGCCTATTTGTTACACATAGGAAATGTGCGGGGCTCTGAGCATCACAGAGGGCTAGAACATGCATGTGCTAAGGTGATACACTTGAAAATAAACACTTGAAAATAATTATCAATGCGTATGTCCATGTAAGCGCCCAAAGTCGCTCTTCTTAGCCTCTACTGTGCGTCAGAAACTCATAGAAAACCGATGGGGTGCTAAATGCCTCCCCAGGTCCTGTCCCCCCAGCTCTCTAGCCCCCCTCTGCTGTGTGGGAAGCCTTGCAAGGATTCGGCCGTGAGGCGGGAGATGGGGACTGTCACTCGTGTCTATCTGAGCTTCCTCTGGATTCAGACTTGAAAGTCAGCCAGGCTGAGCAGGTGTGGCTGCAGCGTCCCCGAAAACTGCGAGCTGGAGCGTTCCCAAGCCCAGGAGGCTGGCAAACTAAGGGAAAAGATGTCGTCCAGGTAGCAGCATGTTCTCTTGGCACTGGAGCCAGGCCCAGCTCCGCCACCGTGAGCCTCCAGGGGTGCTCAGGAGAGGCTCGGGGTCCAGCTCTGAGTTCCCGGAGGCATCTGTGGCAACAGACACATGTCCTGCCCAGGCAAGTGTTCCTGTCTAGTGGCAGACGCAGGCCCTCGCTGACACTCTGACCCACTTCTAACAGCTCCATCACATGGTCGCGCGGGACTAAGAGCCAGCATTCAAGTAGAGGCAGGGCCAGGGCTGAGCTCCGCCCTTTCCTTTGGAGGCCAAGTGTCATCCCTCCCTGCGTGGTGCAAATCATTAGGAGCCCAGTCACTGCCAGTGACAGTCTACACAAGTGTTTCCATGAGGCTCGTTGAAAATGTCCCCTCCAACAGAGCCAGGACATGCCTTAGCTAACAGCTGTCAAGAAACAGGCTAGACTGGGACTTCGTCCCAGTTTTCTGGGTGAAATGCGGTTTGCCATTCTATTTTTTGTCTGTTTGTGTGTGTGTGGTTGTGTGTGTGTGTTTGTTTTGTTTCTAAGTGGGGTCTCACTCAAGCGCAGGCTGACCCATAACTCACTCTGTAGTCTCAGGCTGGCCATTCTGATCTCAGAGTCTATGCTGTATTGCACAGTCTTTGCTCTGAATTTCAGCAGCTTTGGAGAGATGGGAGAACAAGTGAGGTACTTTGCTTTTGGAACAGAGGAGAGATCACTGTACTCCTTCCCAATCACGCCCTCACAGTCTATTGCCCGGACCTTCTAAATGAGCTGGTTTCTGGTCTTCCTGAAGCACAGTTCTCAATGCAAGCTGTTGAACTTTGTTTACAAGCAAGCGCCTTAACTGCTAAGCCATCTCTCCAGCCCAAACTTTGTTTAAAAAATATGGAGAGATGGCTTAGCAGTTAAGCGCTTGCCTGTGAAGCCTAAGGACCCTGGTTCGAGGCTCGATTCCCCAGGACCCACGTTAGCCAGATGCACAAGGGGGCGCACGCATCTGGAGTTTGTCCACAGTGGCTGGAGGCCCTGGAGTGCCCATTCTTTCTCTCTCTCTCTATCCGCCTCTTTGTCTGTTGCTCTCAAATAAATAAAAATAAACAAAAAATTAAAAAAATATATATTATTCCAGGTGTGATAATTCAGGCCTATAATCCCAGCACTTGGGAGACAAATTCAGCAAGTGATGAGTTATAGACCAGCTTGAGCTGCATAGAGAGTTACAGGTCAGCCTAGGCTACAGAGTAAGATCCTGTCTAAAAAATAAATAGAGGGGCTGGAGAGATGGCTTAGGCTTAGCAGTTAAGTGCTTGCCTGTGAAGCCTAAGGACCCCAGTTCAAGGCTCGATTCCCCAGGACCCATGTTAGCCAGATGCACAAAGAGGTGCATGCATCTGGAGTTCGTTTGCAATGGCTGGAGGCCCTGGCACACCTATTCTCCCTCTCTCTCCCTCTCTCTCTCTCTCTCTCTCTCTCTCTCTCTCTCTCTCTCTCTCCCTCTCCCCATCTGCCTCTTTCTCTCTCTGTCACTCTCAAATAAATAAAATTTTAAAATAAATAAGGACTGGAGAAATGGCTTAGTGGTTAAGACGTTTGCCTGCAAGGCCAAATAACCCAGGTTCAGCTCCCCAGAATTCACATAAGCCAGACGCACAAGTTGACACATGTATCCAGAGTTTATTTGCAGCGGCTAGAGGCCCTGGCGCACCCATTCTTTTCTCTCTAATAAATAAATAAATGATTTTTTTAAATTAAAAGCACATAAAAAATAAAAATTTTTGGTGAGTACGTGCATGCATGTATGAGGTATGTGAGTATGGGTGCACAAGCATAAATCACAGGTGTGGGTCCTCACCGTTCACCAATTTGAGGCAAGATCTCCTGTTCCACAGGCCTGCAAGCTTCTGGCAGATTCTCCTATCTCAACCTTCCCTCTTGCCATTACGTGTGCTAGATTATAGACACTGCTGCTGCAGCGTCCAACTTTTATGTGGGTTCTGGGGAGCCCAAAGCCAGGCAGTCATGTTTGCACAGTAAACACTCTGTCCACAGAGCTATGTCCCCATCCCCTAAAATGTTTTAATACATATTTTATTACTATTACTTTTTTGTTTGTTTTTTTCGAGGTAGGGTCTCACTCTAGCCCAAGCTGGCCTGGAATTCACTATGTAGTCTCAGGCTGGCCTCAAACTCACATCTATCATCCTATCTCTGCCTCCTAAGTGCTGGGATTAGAGGCGTGTGCCACCATGCCCAGCTCTCCTAAATTTCTTAAGAATTGAAAACTGAAGCAAAAATAAAAAATAAATAAAAATAAAGAGATGATCAAAGAAAAAACGTCAAGACTCAAAGAACATGTTAGTGCTTAGGGTTTTTTCAAAATGAAGGTCACTGAAAAAAAGGAAGCAAACCAAAAAGTACAGAATTTTCCCACCCTCAGAGCACTTGCAGTATTAGGAATCGTTAGGTACGAGGGCACATTTCACAGGCTGGATTTTGGCTTTTGAGTGTGCTCAGAAAGGTTCAGAAATATTGAACTTCTGAAAACCTTCTGTAGTATTTTGATGTCATGTGAAAAAAAAAAAATAATTGGCCTTCAAATGCCCTAAAATAGCAGCAAACAGAACTAAGAAAGAAAGAAAGAAAGAAAGAAAGAAAGAAACAAACAAACAAACAAACAAACAAACAAACAAACAAACAAAGAAACAAAGAAGAAAAGAAAAGAAAGAAAGGACATGCACATTCCCAGAACAATAGTCCTTGCTTGTATACATGAGCTTTCTCATAAAGGTTAGGCAGAGCCCCGAACAGTATCTGAGGGTAAGTTGAGCAATGCTTGCTGAGCCATTACGCAGCCGCTGTCCACTTTCCAAAGGTCCTGTCTCCATCCCTCGTCCAGCAAGGCTGCCCTCTGACCCTTGGCTTCCCAGTTTCTGGGCTCTCGACATACTCACACACCACGTGCCGCTAGAAAACATCCCTTTTGGTTAATGTAACTCTCCTTTGCTTTCTTGTCTGTGCCCTGGAGTCTTGGTAATCTTTACACACAGGGTGGTAGCAGAAGATCCGAGCTGACAAGGACATGTCTGTCTTGGTTTAGAAAGGAAGAAAGAACTAGGAGAGTCAGAGTGGGGGAAAAAAGAAAAAGAAAATGAAAATCTTGTAGCTCCATAGATCTTTTACCATGTATATGAATGCATGCAGAATACACGTTTCTAAGCAAGACATGAGGGATTTCCTAAATTCAAGTCCTCTTGTCTTAGGAAATGACAAAGTGATATCCAGTGGGCATTGGGACAGTGAGGCCAATCCCGGGCCTCCTCTTGGTTTGCATTTATGGCCAAGTACAGCAGCATGCTGCAGCAAAACCACCAGCCTCCACCCTGGTTATGTCACAGGCTTCGCCAGCTGTTCTAGTATAAGCAGTGAAATTTCCTTCTTCTTTCCTGAAAACATCTGAATGAAAAGTGAATTCCACATGCCAAAGAGGCATCATTTATTAAGTCTGACAGAATCAGGGAGGGGGGGGGCAGAGATAAATAAAGCCTGTCTCTCAAAGAGGTTGCCTCTACAGGGGAGGAGCGCTCTACATTCCTGAGATCAAAGCCCCAGGAAGTGCAACCCCTCAATCTCTGTGGCCATCAGCCCCTCCTTGGCAGACCCAGTTGCAGAAGTGTGGGAGGACTAACTGTCCCACGCTGGTGACAACAGGGGTCAAGCTCCAGGCCAAGCCCTCTCGTGTTTTGCACCCTTCAGGCCCACGGACACACTGGCCACGGGCCATCCAAAGCTGTGATAAGAAATACAGCAAAGCCGGGCGTGGTGGCGCACACCATTGATCCCAGCACTCGGGAGGCAGAGGTAGGAGGATCGCCGTGAGTTCGAGGCCACCCTGAGACTCCATAGTGAATTCCAGGTCAGCCTGGGCTAGAGGGAGACCCTACCTCGAAAAAAAAAAAAAAAAAAAAAAAAGAAAGACAGACAGACAGACAGACAGACAGCAGAAAGCACTTTCATGATGGGACTTAGAGTAAGGATTACCATGCAGGCTGGAAGGACCAGAGAGCCCTAGAAGTCCCTGGAAGGAGCGCTCCCCCTCCATCAGTGAACACTGACACACACGTTCAGCTCGCTCACCAGTCTGTATTGACTCTCCACAGAGACGGATGGCAACGACGCAGGCTTTGTTACGTATTCAGCAGACTGCCATTTACTTATTTATTTGATGTGCAATTAGGGGGCTTTTATGTATGCTTAGATGCACAATTAGGAACACTATGAGGTCCCTTCTGAGGCATTAGAGAAAGGAACCAAAGTAACTGGCCTCCACAGCTTCCTAGGGAGCTCCTCGGAGTATTTCAGAGGCGGGGCATTGGCTCGGGAAATGGATGCATTACTGTCACCTCCCCAGATTAGTAAAGATTTTTGAACTCTGTGAGATGATGAGACAGGAAGGGAAAGGAATATTTACAGGAAATATTCCATTAACTATGACCTGACTTCCAACGCGCCCTACTTAATTATTCAGTGTGATTAGAATGCCGTTCGCCGCTGACTTGGTGCCCGGGCTTCTCTTTGGGTGCCTTTGACTCACTGTGCCCGCGGCCAGAGTTCTCTGACTTGCCGGGCCCTGGCTGGGTGCCTCGCTCTTGCCAGCTTGCCTGTTCCCCTTGGAAACCACACCCTACACACTCAGAGAAAGAAACCGCCACTTAATAGGGTTAGCATTCTTAGCATGTCGCCACCTTCAAAGGGCCTCCTCCATTTGCCTCCTGAAATTCTGTAGGATCACAATGAGGGGACAAGTGGATCAGCAAAGGTTCCAGGCCTGTGGGTGAAAAGCCCTGGCCGTGGGTCATCGAGGGAGTTGGCCTCAAAGCTGGGAAGCAGGTGTTCAGGAGGGATGTTGGGGAAGAGGCATGAGAAGTTACCAGAGTCTATTAAAAAAAAATAAAATAACTCTCAGGCTGGACAGTTAAGGCACTTGCCTGCAAAAGGACCCAGGTTTGATTCCCCAGGACCTACGTAAGCCAGATGCACAAAGTGGCAAATGTGTCTGGAGTTTGTTTGCAGTAGCTAGAGGCCCTGATGTGCCCATTCTCTCCCTTTCTCTCTCTCTCTCTCAAAATAAATAAATTTAAAAAATAAAAATAACTCTCCACGTCAGATGTGGTGGCTGGTACCTACAATCCCAGCACTAGGGAGGCTGAAAAGAGATAATCAGGAGTTGTAGACCAGCCTGGGCTACAAAGTAAGATCCTGTTTCAAACAAGGGCGGAGGATATAACTGAGTCATGGAGAGCTTGCTTAGCATAAGCAAGGCCCTAAGTTTAACTCCCCAGCATGTGCATTTCCCCCAACTGGCAAAAAAAAAATACAATAGTGCTTTGTAAACCACTCACCTCCATATCTATTCAAAGGTACAAAGTAAATCACAATAAAAATTTGGGTGCTATTAGCTCACTTCCAATATTTGCTCCCCCCACCCCTCAGGCCCCCCCACAAGTCCTAATACCTTACTTAAGTTTTCTGTATCTTTTTGTATCTATGAAAGGATGACTGAAAGATATAGGATACATGTAGTCTAGTTTTTTGTTTGTTTGTTTGTTTGATTGTTTGTTTTCACCATTTTGGTTAAGTTTACTTCTCCAAGTTTCCCTTCCGCCAGATAAAAGTGCCTTCGCCGTTGACATAGCAAATATTGTTACAGTCTCTTTTATATTGAACATGAGTGGCGGGATCTCCTCAGCAGCAAACAACAGCTCTTTGTTAAGGGGATTTTTTTTTTCCTGGTGATTGAGTCTGGGAATCCAGGGTCCCTTGGTTCCCACAGGTTCCTGAGGGGACCATTCTGAGTCTGGTCTTGAAAAAGCCAAACTTCCAAGGGCACCAGCTTCTAGTCCTGTTGTTTTCTTATTGAAGCCCTTGCTCCTGTCAGGCTGTTACCTTTGAGGAAACCTGATCTGCCTATAAGCAGGAACAAAACAACATTGTTTGATACAGGTGGGCGATTTGACGTTGTTGTAGAATGAGGTTTTTGTTTGAATTTTTGTGTGTGAGAGAGGAAATGGCTTACTATGTAGTCCAGGCTAGCCTTGAACTCTCTATGTAGGCCAAGCTGGCCTCGAACTCTTGATCTTCCTGCCTCAGACTCCTAAGTAGCTGTGATTATAGGACTGTGCCAACATGCCTGGTTCCAGGTAGATAATACTGTTTTGTCATATTGTTTTAGTGCATATGTGTGTATAGGGGATACACATATGTATATGTGCACATGCGTGTGGAGTCCAGAGTGAAATGGGGAGCTGGTCTAAAATGTGGTTCTTGGGTGCTCCCTGGAACCCCAAGCCCCCAAATTTGAGTCTACAAATTGACCAAAGAATTGGCAATCCAGACTAAAGAAAATGATTTCAAACCACCACATTTTATTCGGCTATCACAAGAACATGAGGGAGAGAAGGGGCTGAGGAAAAGTGGGAGGGGACACATGTTATGTGGTCCGGGATCCCATGTAAACGAGCATGAACTTCAGATTAAAAATATGAGAAGGGGTTTAAAAGAAAAGCATGACCTTCCAAAGAGATTAAAAAGAAAAAGCAGGGGCTGGAGAGATGGCTTAGTGGTTAAGGCGTTTGCCTTCAAAGCCAAAGGATCCCGATCTGACTCCCCAGGACCCACATAAACCAGATACACTTGGTGGCACATGTACCTAGAGTTCGTTTTACAGTGGCTGGAGGCCCTGGTGCACCCATTCTTTCTCTCTCTCTCTTTCTCTCTCTCTATCTGCCTCTCTTTCTCTTTCAAATTAAAAGAGAGACTAATGTAGAGAGGGAGGGGATATTATGGAGAGCAGAGGTACGAAGGGGAAGTGGGGGAGGGGAGGGAAATACCATGGTTTGTTGTGTGTAAGTATAGAAGTTGTATAAATATATATATATATACATATATATATATATATATGTATATGTATATATGTATATATATGTATATATGTGTATATATATAATAAAAATGATAATAATAATAATAAAATTCAAAAAACATTTAAAAATAAGGGGAAAAAAGTTTCCCTTCCCACAGATCGTAACTGCGTGAAGAGCCAGGTGTGTTATTGTGCGTAGTTCCAGGGCTGGAAATGATAGTAATGACCTTCTCCATGGGCCCAAAAAGATACAGCTTAAAGTCCGCACTCAGCACACCTGAGCACACCTGTACCAGATATCCCAGGTAACAACCTGGGCTCAGAGGAGGAATCTACCCACACCTGGGTAGGGCGTATGCTCAAGAGAGCTCTGATTGGGGATGGGGGGCTGGCAGATATTGAATCCCGCAACAGAAGCCCCGCAGAGCGAGCATGGTAAGGGTGTGACATAAGATCCTCCCTTAAGGGTTGTACCGCCCATCTGTGGCTAACCTAGTTTCTCACAGGAGGACAAACTCAGGTGTCATCATTAGGTATATGGGCCACCTCTTTGTGAGACGGGGTCTCTCACTGGTGGGGGGCCCACCAGTTAGGCTAGACTAGCTGGCTTGCTCGCCCCAGGGACGCCCCTGTTGCTGCTTTCACAGCGCTGGGATTTCAGGTGTGTATCACCAGGCCCTGCACTTTCTGTGGGTGCTGGGGATTGAACTCATGTCCTCAGGCTTGTAGAGAAAAAGCACTTTGAATCCACTAAACTATCTTTATGCCCCAACCTCCATGGGCAATTCTTTTTTTTTAATTGAAGCAGTCTCACTCTAGCCCAAGCTGATCTTGGCCTCACTCTGTAGCTCAGGCTGAGCTCAACCTCGCTTCAGTTCTCCAGTCACAGCCACTGAGTACTGACTGAGGTGTGAGTTACCATGCCTGGCTTCAAAGTGGATACTTCTTTTATTTTAGTTTAATTTCTATCAATTAAATTTTAATTTATTTTATTTTAATTTTATTTATTTACTTATTTCTTTTAGTTATGAGACAGAGAGAAGCAGATAGAGAGGGAGAGGAAAAAAATGGACACACCAGGGCCTCTAGCCACTGCAAACAAACTCCAGACACATGTACCACCTTGTGCATCTGCCTTTATGTGGGTACTGGGGAGTCAAACCTAGGTCCTTAGGCTTGCCTTAACTGCTAAGTCATCTCTACAGCCCCCAAAAGGTCTTAAGAGAAGCTACCTTTTGAGAGAATTTCCCTATAAAGGTATAAGAAGAGAAGAATGAAATTATCTTTGTAAGACATACAGCCCAAATTGTTCCCAGGGTAACAGTTTGGGGGCCCCTCTTGGAAGGATACATTCACATTCTGAAGAATCCTCCAAATTGTCACTGGGTCAGCTTCCAAGCCACACCTCTGCCCTTGCCTCAGGTCCGCTTTCTTTCTTTTTTTTTTTAATTTTTTATTCATTTATTCGAGAGCGACAGATACAGAGAGAAAGACAGATAGAGGGAGAGAGAGAGAATGGGCGCACCAGGGCTTCCAGCCTCTGCAAACGAACTCCAGACGCGTGCGCCCTCTCGTGCATCTGGCTAACGTGGGACCTGGGGAACCGAGCCTTGAACCGGGGTCCTTAGGCTTCACAGGCAAGCGCTTAACCACTAAGCCATCTCTCCAGCCCTCAGGTCCGCTTTCTACTTGGAAAGGCCACGCGTCAGGCTGGTCGTCAACACAACTGCCCCAGGTCTGCAAAACGAGCCACCTTCTTATTTTACTTTCCTCCCCAGCAAGGTGGTTGATACAACTGATTAGGAATCTTGAGATTGGGGGAATCTTGAAATCAGAAACAGGAAGAAATCAAGGAGCAAGCTCCTTTGTGTGTTTGGGGGTGGCTACATGTGTGTTTGTGTGTGCACTATGTGTGGGTACACGTGTTCTGGTGCAAGTAAACATGTGTGAGCATGCATGTGAAAGTCAGACATTGACGTCAGGTGTCTTGAGCTCACCAATTCAGGTAGTCTAGCTTGCCTCGGGGATACCCCGTCTGTGCCTCCCGGGTGCTGCGATTATAGGTGAGCCACAAGCGTACCTGATGTTACCTGAGTGTGGGGATCCTAGTTTGGATCCTCAGGCTTGCGCTACAAATTCTGCACAGACTGAGCCGTCTGCATATCCCTCAAGCTCATTTTAAAAGCCAGGAAGAGATTGATTTTTTTAAAAAAGCAATGGTTTTTCTAGAAGAAAGAGTTTGAAAGGGAAGACGTAATCTCATGCCATCTTTGCCTGTCTTCCAGGGGAGCCAGGCTGTGCCCTAGATCTGACTAGATCGGCAGAGTCATCTCCCTGCAGCAGAGATGTCTGCTGTGGTTTGTGGTCTCCTGGGCTTTGCTGGCCTTCCATCGCAGTGCCTTGTCTCGTCAGCATCTTGTCCTCCCGGCCCCTGAGCAGACCATGTGCCAACACTAAGACAGGCCTTATAAATGGCCACATTGATACTGCAGACAGTAGGGGTCAAACAGAGCTAAACATGCAAATAAACCTCTGGCCAGACTCGCACAGCAGCTCCCCTGAAAGTGGCCGGCTTCTGCAGACACAGATCGCCTCTCCTCCAGGAGCCCTGATGACCCGGATACAATTTGACGAAACAAACCAAAACCAAATGCTGCTGTTGATCCCAGAGCACTGCAGAGCACTCAGGAGCCTCACTCCCGCCAGAAGGAACCACAAGCCAGTAGTAACTTGTGAATAGATTT
This sequence comes from Jaculus jaculus, assembly GCF_020740685.1. Lineage (NCBI taxonomy): Eukaryota > Metazoa > Chordata > Mammalia > Rodentia > Dipodidae > Jaculus > Jaculus jaculus. The sequence continues at coordinate 66,431,113 of NC_059116.1, forward strand.
GTTTTTCCTAGCTTAAAAACCACAAGACATTGGCTAGGGATGTAGCGTAATTGGTACAGGGCTTGCCTTGGCAACATGAGGAGCTGAGTTCAATCCCTGGTACCCACATAAATGCCAATCATGATAGCACGCGCCTCTAGTTTGAGCACTGTGGGACAGAGACAGAAGCTGGCCAGCCAGTCTAGACAAATTAATGAGCTGCAGGCCAATGAGAGACCCTGTCTCAAAAGGAGGTCAACATCTTCTCTGAGGAACACCCAAGACTGTCCTCTGTCCTTCATATGCATATGCCCACACACAAACGCATGTATGCACACACAGAAACTACATATACACATCATACACGTATACACATGCAAAAAAATTCAAAGACTTTGCCTAGTAAAATAAGAACACTGATCCCATAAAACTCCAGGGCGAACCTTTCTCTCATTCCATGTCCCTTGATAAAACCACAGGCAGCCCGTGGCTACTCTGCTTACAGCCATGTTGTCAATGTCACCTAGTCACCGCAAATAGCAAAATACACTTGTATTAAGAAATTAGAATGGGGCTGGAGAGATTGCTCAGTGGTTAAGGCACTTGCCTGTGTAGCCAAAGGACCCAAGTTCGATTCTCCAGGTTCCACGTAAGCCAAATGCACATGGTGGCGCATTCATCTGGAGTTTGTTTGTAGTGGCTGGAGGCCCTGATATGCCCATTCTCCTTCTCTCCCCTCTCCCTCTCTCCCTCCCTCTCTTTCTCTCTCTCTCTCTCTTTCTCTCTTTAATAAATTACTAAAAGTAAAAGGGGGCTAGAGAGATGGCTTAGCAGTTAAGGTGTTTGCCTGCAAAGCCAAAGGATCCCAGTTCAATTCTCCAGGACCCACGTAAGCCAGATGGACAAGGTGGCACATGCATCTGGAGTTGATTGCAGTGGCTGGAGACCCTGGCACACCTATTCTCTCTCTCTCTCTCTCTCTCTCTGCCTCTTTCTCTCTAAAGAAATGAGAATGTTCCGTCCTATATAACAGTCAAAGAGCATCGTGAATCAGCTTTGGGGTGCTTTAACAAAACACCCGAGCTCATCAACTTGTAGGAAATGCAAGGGTAACCTGGGCTCGCAGCTTGGGAGGCTGCAGGCCATAACTGGTGAGCCCTGTTGTGTTTGTGTTGGTGGCAAAACAACACATCGTGGTGGAGGCCACATGGCAGAGCAAAAGCACCAACCACATTGTGAAACAAAAAAGCCAGGGGCCAAAATCCCCTTCAGGTCGAGCCCCCTGTCACCTCTGACCCACCACTAGGCCCCACCCAAAGGTGGTACCCCTTCCCACTAGCAGCTCTCTGGTGACCATGATTTTAATGCCTGGACTTCTGGGGGGCATCCAAGACCCAAAGGATAGTAGCTGCAATCTTCACTTAAAGTTCAGTCTCTCTCAGTGACTCTACCCCTCCTTCACTTCACCCCTTCATTACACATTTGACTCCTGGGACACCGTCCAGATTGTGCAGGTAAAAGTAATGCACCTTGGTTCTCCAGGGAGGGTAAGGATCTGCCACTTGTCCCCTCTGTGTGGCAGAAAACTCAGCACGTCCCTCTCCCAATGGCTTCCCCTGTAATGACGCTGTATCAGTTGCTACCTTCCAAGACATGTGACATTTCACCTTTAAGTGAAGAACTTCAGAAGTATCCAATATGAGATTTGTTGTAAGTTGTAATAAAATTCGCACAAGTGATTGCCCTCACCATTTTTCAGTGCATGCCTCAGTAGAGTTCATTCTATTCACAGTGTCAGTCTCATAAAACTGAAGCCTTGTACCTATTAAACAACCATTTCCCACCTCCTCTGTGTAAGCCTTGGGCAGCCAGCAGTCTCCTTCTTGTTTCTAGTAGTTCGACTTTTACAGATGCCAGGTTAGATACTGGGTTAAAATGTAATCAAAGTGTTTGTCTTTTGGTAACTTCTTGGAGTTTTGGTTTGTTTGCATGTGTGAGTGGGTTATGTGCATGTGTGTGTGTGTGTGTGTGTGTGTGTGTTCATATGTGTGCATGTACACGTGGAGGCCAAGATGACAACCTCACTGTCCTCATCAGATTTGCCATCCACCTGGTTTTTTTTTTTTTTTTTTTTTTTTTGGTTTTTTGAGGTAGGGTTTCACACTAGCCCAGGCTGACCTGGAATTCACGCTGTCATCTCAGGGTGGCCTTGAACTCACAGCGATCCTCCTACCTCTGCCTCCCGAGTGCTGGGATTAAAGGCGTGTGCCACCACGCCCGGCATCCACCTGGTTTTGAGCCAGGCTCTCTCACGGGCCTGGAGCTCACCAGTTAGGTTGGACTAGCTGGCCAGTGAGCTCCCGGGATCCACCCGTCTCAGCCCGCCTTCAGATGGGACTGGGGTGCACACCACACCGGTACTTGGTGTGAACACTGGAGGTCAAACTAAGGTATTCGTGTTTGCAAGGCAGGCATTTTACTGACTGACCTATCTCCCAGCCCTGACTAGATCCTTTGCAGAGTGTAAAAGGGTCCTAGACAATAATTGTGACACAGTCTCAGACAACCTAGAGCTGTTACAAGGCCACCAAAGCCCTCTATCACCTCATCTAGCCACCTTGGTGACTTTTCTAACCAGCTTTGTCCCGTTTTTTGCCTTTCCTACCAGATAATCAGGTCGCATTTGGCTTCTAGCTCACCTTGAAGTCTCAGGCAGGACTTCCATTTTACTTACCTTTGGCCCTAAGGAGGCAGTGGCAAGGTCACCCATAAGGTGGTAACCCTGGGTGTGGCCAGTGACGAGGAGATTCCCAGTGGAACAGAAGACCATTTCACCACTCAGCTCTTCATCTCTGGCATTTCCAACCAGTGTTTCTGCACCAACCCTTATAATCATTCTGGAAGGCAGATGCCAACGTATGATTAGCCCTTGTCCTCAGCATGTGCTATCATGGCTCTTTCTATTCTGACCCTTTGTTTTTTAATTTTTTTGTTTATTTTTATTTATTTATTTGAGAGCAACAAACAGAGACAGAGAGAGAAAGAGGCAGAGAGAGGGAGAGAGAATAGGCACACTAGGGCCTCCAGCCACTGCAAACGAACTCCAGACGTATGTGCCCTCTTATGCATCTGGCTTACTTGGGTCCTGGGGAATTGAGCCTTGAACCAAGATCCTTAGGCTTCACAGGCAAGCGCTTAACTGCTAAGCCATCTCTCCAGCCCCTATTCTGACCTTTCAGTGTCTGGGAGAAGAGACAGAGGAGCTCAGGACTCCAGTCTCTGCAGATCCTTGTGTTGAAGTGGAAGCCAAACTCCAGCTCTACTGTGAGCACTGGAAATCCAAGCCCAGTGAGTGTCCTGTGTATGTGTGTTTTTAAGTACATAACTGAGTTTACGTTTGAGGTTTGAAAAGCCTTAAAAGGAAAAAAAAAATGGTCACTGGCCAAATTCCTCCCTAGCAGAATGAAAAATTGGTCACACAACAGCAGAGAAGAGCACCCCTAGGTGCAGCTGTCTTGGTTTCTCCGCTGCTTGTGGACCAGAGAAAGTAAGTTATCTATACACCCCTCTGCCCCCCAACACACACACCTACAGTTGAGAAGAGCATTTCCACACGGGGGAGTGAGCTTCTTAGGGAAAAGGGCTACCCTGGAGAATTAAGGGGCTTCTCTTTTATACTGAACTAAGGCGGTCCTCAGGGGAAAATTCATAGCACTAAATGCCTTCATAACAAAGACAGAGAGATCCCAAATCAATAACCTAACTATCCACCTAAAGGCACTGGAAAAGCAGGAAGAATCCAAACCAAAAACTCCAGATGGAAAGAAACAATTAAGATCAGAGCAGAAATTAATGAATTGGAAACTAAGAAAACAATTAAGGAAACTGACAAAACAAAGAGCTGGTTCTTTGAAAAAATAAACAAGATTGACAAACCCCTGGCCAATGTGATCAAGAAAAAAAAAAAAAGAGAGAGAGATGCTTCAAATTAACAAAATTCAAAATGAAAAGGAGATATCACAATAGACATAAGTGAAATTGGGAAAATCATCAGGACTTATTTCAAAAACCTCTACTCCACAAAACTGGATAATGTGGAGGAAATGGATAAATTCCTGGACACATACCATCTACCAAAGCTAAACTCAGAGCAGATTAATCTCCTAAACAAACCTATCACACTCATTGAGATTGAAAAAGTAATAAAAAACCGCCCCAAAAAGAAGAGTCCAGGACCAAATGGCTTCTCAGCTGAATTCTATCAAACCTTCACGGAAGAACTGAAACCAATCTTTCTCAAACTGTGCCACACAATCAGAGAACAGAGAAACCTCCCCAACTCCTTCTATGAAGCTAGTGTCACCCTAATTCCAAAACCAGGCAGAGATGTCACAAGAAAAGAAAACTACCAGCCTATTTCCCTGATGAACTTAGATGCAAAGATCCTGAACAAAATCCTCACAAACCAAATCCAACAACACATCAAAAGCATTATCCACCTTGATCAAGGAATGCAGGGGTGGTTCAACATATGGAAATCTGTCAATGTAATACACCACATAAATAAGGTTAAACACAAAAATCACATGATCATTTGATAGATGCAGGAAAGGCCTTTAACAAAATTCAACATCACTTCATGATGAAAACATTGAAGAGAATTGGCATGGTCGGTTCATATCTTAACATAATAAAAGCAATATACAAAGCTCCTAAGGTCCAAATAATACTTAATGGAGAGAGACTGGAGGAATTCCCATTGAGATCAGGAACAAGACAGGGTGTCTGCTCTTCAATATACTGGAAGTCCTCGCTCAAGCAATAAGACAAGAGAAAGAATTAAAAGGGATACAATTTGGAAAGAAGTTAAGTTAGCTCTATTTGCTGATGACATGATTCTATTCGTAAGAGACCCAAGAGACTCCATCCCAAAACTATTGAAGGTGATTAACTCCTATAGAAAAGTAGCAGGATACAAAATCAATGCACAAAAATCAGTAGCCTTTCTATATGCAAATGACAAAGATACAGAGAAAGAAATAAGAGACATGTCCCATTTTCAATAGCAACAACAACAACAACAAATACCTTGGAATAACTTTAACCAAGAAAGTGAAAAATTTATACAATGAAAACATAAAAAGAAATTGAGGAGGACTTGAGAAAATGGAAAGACCTCCCATACTCCTGGATAGGCAGAATTAACATTGTGAAGATGGCAATCCTACTAAAGGCAATATACAGATTTAATACCATTCCAATTAAAATCCCAACATTGGTCTTCACAGAGATAGAAAAAATGATCTTTTGATGAAACTCACTTGATTGGTTGTTGGTTTGCTTTTTGAAGTACTAAGGATTAAACCCAGGGACTCATGTATGTTCAGCAAGCACCCTATCACTGAGCTCCATGCCCAGTCTACTTTTTACTTTTGAATATTTTATTTATTTATTTATTTGAGAGAGAAAAAGGCAAAGAGAGTCGGGGTGGGGGAGAAAGAAAGAATAGGCACAACAGGGCCTCCAGCCATTGCAAACGAACTCCAGGCGCATGCACCGCCATGTGCATCTGGCTTATGTGGGTCCTGGGAAATCGAACCTAGGACCTTTGACTTTGCAGGCAAGTGCCTTAACCATTAAGCCATCTTTCCAACCCCACTTTTTACTTTTGATTTTGAAACAGACTGGCCTTGAAATCCCTTTGTATAAACACAGGAAGGCTCGGGACTTGTAGTCCTCTTGCTTCAGTATCCTGAGTAGCTGGCATTACAGGCCTCTACCAGGTCCACTTGACTGGACTGAAATTTAACCAAAGACCATCCCTGATCCATGATTAATCCAGTCTGCAATTTATCAATCAAGAGAGCAAAAGACAACATGGCCTGCTCACCATCTCATCTTTCTCCCACAAATCCTAAGGAAGGAAGGAATCCTAGGTTCCTTCTTTCTCTCTGGATTTTCATATTGTAGGTATTTTATATAAATGGAAGCATATGAGATGTGGCCTTCTGGCCTTCTGTGTCTAACTTCTTCCATTTAGAATGCTTCCGAGAATAGCATCCATGTAATATTATAAATCAATATTCGATTTATTTTTAAGGCTGAATAATAGACCACATTCCTTGAAGGTCACCTCAGCACCCCTCTGCACCAGCAAACCCCACACATACATGACACTGGACCAGGGAGGTTCAACCAGCAGTTGCATGTAGTCCAGCATAGCTATAAATGTGGCACAACACAAAATCATCAACTTAACAGATTATGTACGGGAGCTGGGGAGATTGCTCAGCAGTTATAGGTACTTACTTGCAAAGCCTACTAGCCCCAGTTCAATTCCTCAGCACATATATAAAGCCAGATACGCAAAGTAGTGTGTGTGTGTAGAGTTTATTTGTACTATCAAGAGGCCCTGGCATGCCCATGTGCGCGCTCTCTCTCTCTCTCCTCCCCCCTTTCTTTCTCTCTCTCTCCCTCCCAACCTCTCTTTCTCTTTACTTTTTAGTTTTTAAGAAAATTATTTTAATTTCCATTTATTTGAGAGAGAAAGACTGAGGGAGACAGAGGCAGATAGAAAGTGGGGGGAGAGAGAATGAACATGCTAAGGCCTCCAGCTGCTGCAAACAAAACCAGACACATACGCCACCTTGTGCATCTGGCTTATGCCGGTCCTGGGGAATCGAAACTTGGTCCTTTGGCTTTGTAGGCAAGTGCCTTAACTGCTAAGCCATCTCTCCAGTCCCCTCTTTCTTTTCTAAATTTGCTTAGTTATTTATTTATTCATTTGTTCATTCATTCATTCATTCATTATTTGAGAGAAAGATAGAGAATGGGTGCACCAGGGCCACAGCAAACGAACTCCCGATGTATGCACCACCTTGTGCATCTGGCTGAATGTGGGTACCGAGGAATTGAACCTGCATCCTTTGGCTTTGCCAACAAGCACCTTAATTACTAACTTATCTCTCTAGTCTCTTCCCTTTCCATCCTCCCCTCCCTCTTTCCATATCTCAAATGGATAAATATTTTTAATTTTTTTAAATTCTATTGCATGGTTCTCAAGCATGAAGCTAGCAATATCATGTTGCTTTGTCGTGTAAAAAAGTACGTATGTTTTACAACCATGAGGCATGGGTTGGACACTTCTAAAAGGTGTGACTTAAACATTTTTTTTCATCCGGTGTGCCCAGAGAAACCAAAAGATTAGACACGGGGTAGGCTTCTGAGCCTGCGTCGTCCCTTGTCTAGCTGTAAACTGACGACCTTGTTACCATGAGCACCTCCCCCTTATCCCCCCTGCCTGCTTTATATGTATCCTGGGACTCTGTTATCCTTTGACTTCTGCACCCTGTGGATTTCATATTTAATTGTTTAGTTCTTGCCTCCTAAGGCTGTACAAGATGGTTTTATTCACTACCGTCTCTTTGGGCCCCAGCAGTGAGTGGCACATGATAGACACCAAGTTAGAGAGTTTGGATGCAGGAGGATTTCTGTGAGTTCAAGGCCACCTTGGGCTACATAGTGAGTACCAGGCCAGTCAGGAACCATTCTAGGGAACTAAAAAAAAAGTTTGACAAGTATTTTTGTCCTAGAAGGAACTTTTTTTTTTAAATTTTTTATTTATTTATTTGAGAGCGACAGACACAGAGAGAAAGACAGATAGAGGGAGAGAGAGAGAATGGGCACGCCAGGGCCTCCAGCCTCTGCAAACGAACTCCAGACGCGTGTGCCCCCTTGTGCATCTGGCTAACGTGGGACCTGGGGAACCGAGCCTCGAACCGGGGTCCTTAGGCTTCACAGGCAAGCGCTTAACCGCTACACCATCTCTCCAGCCCCTAGAAGGAACTTTTAAGTGGCTAATTGTTAAAGTGAAAACATTCAAAACCAGGGAATATTAGTGTGCGGTGTTAGAATTAAGGGAGTCCCTTTGTATGGAAAGTGACTTGAGAGGGAACAGAAAGAGGCTTCTGCCATGAGGAAAATGGTTTATTTCTTGTACTGAGGACATGGTATGTCCATGAGTATGAAAACTTATCCAACTGGATGTGGTTTGTGTATATTGCTTTATGTATAGGAAACCTCCAAAAAAAGTTTACTTTTAAAATGTGTTTGGAGTAATGCCACCTAGCTTGTTGGGACACTACTTTAAAGACATTTCCTCTCGTGTGTGTATAGTAGCCTCATGGCCTTGAGTATAAATATGGTAGCTCAGGAGGAAGGAATTGTGGATCTCTCTCCACATAAACTATAAGACACTTGCGGTAGAAAGCGAGAAATAGCAGGAAAATACTACAGTTTTTTTATATCTTAGATTTGTTGGTGGAAAGAAACAGGAAAGCATAAAAAAAATTGCTTCCATCTGGACTCTCCTTTCCTTTTATTTCCTGTCTGCTGGGACCAAAAAGCAAGCAAGAGCAAATAATGAGCTGTCAATATCTTGCTGCTTGAACATTTCTGGTTCATAGGCGTCCTCGTCTTCCCTAGAAGCAGGCGGTGCTGGGTTAGGAAATGCCGCAGCGCCGGTTCCTCTGTCATGGAGGATGCCGCGGCTTATTTCTGCCCAACTGTGCAATACTCTGGAAAGCAGTGTTCCCAAACAGCAATGGTTCAAAGGAAAAACCCAGATTGCACTGACCTTCCCGAACATTGTCAAACCTGTTTCACACCAAACCCCAGCGCAGCCAGCCCTCAGTTCTACCCACCAACCAGAACATCAGAGCCAGGGACTGCTGGTGAGCCAGAGGATTCCTCTACAGGGATCCAGGCTGCCCAGGGTCCCTTCCCATACAGAACCCTGAGCAGAGGAAAGCGGTTTGTAGGCCAGATAAGTTGTGACAATTCAATCCAAGTGGGGTCCAGGATTCCAGCTGGAGATGAAGAGCCCCCGGGACTAGAGAAGTCCCCGGGTCCTTTGGGAATAGTGTCAAGCACAAACAGAACTGCCAGGCAGTGGTGGCGCCTTGGTCCTTTACCTTTCTGTCTAACCCTACCTTCTGCTTCCCTATTGCTGTGTCCTCTGCAGTTGAGAAATGCACTTTGTGTGTGAAGCAAGTGTGCACGCACATCCGTGCACACGCGCGTGGAAGCCAGAGGACAACCTTGGGGCTTGTTCCTCGGAACATCATGTGCTATTTTTTGAGACAGGATCCCTCAGTGGCCTGCAGGCTGATGAATAGACTAGACTGGCTGGCAAGGGAGCCTCCTGGCTCTTCGTCCCCAGCTCTGGGATTACAAGTGTGTGTTACCATGTCCTGCTTTTTTTCTGTTGTTTGTTGTTTGTTTGTTTTTAACAAGGGTTCCGGGAGTCAAACTCAGGTCCTCATGCTGGCATAGCAAGCATTTTCCCAGCTGAGCCATCTCCTCAGTCTTAGGAATGCACTTTTACTGAAGCGTCTGGTTTTGTCAACAGAAGCTCCTTACGTCATAGTAGCAGCCTGAGTTTGGGTAAAAAGACAGCGACATCACAGCATGATAATGGCCTGGCTAGAGGAGTCTGTGTCGTTTCCTGAGAGAACTACCCCAGGTTGGGCCGGAGAAGCCTGGGGTACTGGGGCTGTCACCTCTCCTCCTGTCCTAAGTTCAGGATTCCTCCATTTGACCTACTCACTTCAGAATTCCCCCAGGGTAAAAGGAGGGAAATCAGAGCTTGAAATAGGACCAGCCTTTCTGGAAAGACAGGAATGTGAGACGTGAAGCCCTCACCTGTAGAAATTGCCATCTCACCCCCTTCCTCTTGGAGGAAGGCACTGTTTCAGTAAGAGACTCCCTAGAGGGACCGCATCGGACTCAACAAGGACTGCAGTTAGAGAGGAGGGTGTCTTGACATGCTTCAGCACAAGCTGGGCAGTCAGACCTTGTAGCAAAAAGCTCAGGCCAGGCTATGCTCTCCGGGTAGACTCCAGCCATAGTTGCAAAGGAGCCTGCGAGACCCAAAGTGTTCGCCTGCAGTTGACTTGAAAAGCAAATGATAGAGCCTTGGCCTGCCCCTGCCCACAGTCCAGCTAGAGGGGCCTGGGGCTCACAGGTAAATCCAGAGTCAGCAACACACAAGATGTCACCTCTTGTACTCACCTAAATCTAGTTTGTGGGACCTGCTACTCCCCAGCAAGAGCGACAGTCCTTGAAGCAACCCAAGTGTCAGTATGCAAAGAAGCCATTATTAAATAATATCTGCCAAACAGTCCTTGTAGATGTCCTGCTTGTTTGTTTATTTGTTTTTTAAATTTTGCCTCACATAGAAGTCACTATGTTGTATTTTATCATCTTTAAACTGGCTTGCTTTTTAGTTGCCCAGTGAATAGCTGTACTTTCCTGTATAGCCCATTACCATCAATGTCTGTCTCACCTGAGTGAGATGATGTCTACAAAGGGGACGGCATGTTTCCAAGATGCCACATGCCCCCAGGTATGAGAGAACTGGCATCCCTCTCATCCCCTCCTCTCCCCCCAATAGAACAATACAGCTTTTTCTACACACAGTGTGCCTTCCAAAGTATTGAAATCCTGCTTAAAATTAACACTTTACAGCAATCCAGAAAGAGACACGTTTGTCAAAGCATGTGAAACGGCTCATTTTAAGTCTCCCCCCAGATATACTAAGGGCTTCCGGTGCTTATTCATTCTGGGTTCTGAGGGACCCCATTTTATCAGTTACTTTTCTCATTGCTCAGAGCAAATGCCTGACCGAAGACACTTAAGGGAGGAAAGGTTTTGTCAGTGGCTTCTGGGGATAGTCTCTTGTGGGGAAGGCCTGGCTTTGGGAGCGTGAAGCATCCATCACGTTGTCTGTGCGCTCAGGAAGCAGAACGGGAAGAATGCTGGTGTTCATCTTGATTTCTCCTTCTCTCCGTTTTATGCAGTCGGGGACCCCAGCTCAGGGCGTGGTGCCATCCACCTTCAGATGTGTCTTCCCTTCTCTCTAGAAATTTCCTCACAGACACACCAACAGGTGTGTCTTCTTAGTGACTCTAAACCCAGTCAAGTTGACAATGGAGAGGAGCCATCACACCTATAGAGGTGTGAACCTAGAGAGGTTCAGCCACACAGCACTGGCGCCCAGGGCTCCTCCTAAGGAAATCCAAAGCTAGACTCAGATATTCTGCATCCCTAGACAGTGTCCACCACTCAGCACTCACTGTCCTCCAGCCCTGGAAGCACACTGATGACGAGAAAAAGCAACATCAGGATGAGAGAAAAACACTCACAGCTTCCCTTAAGGTGTTTGATGTGCCAAAGCTTAATAATACAGTCTTTCTGCAAGAAAACCTAAAGTACATAGGAGAAAAAAATAATACAGAGAGAAGCCCTCAGGGAGAAAAATAAAAGGAAATTAAGTCCACTGGGGGAAAAGCCAATGGCCTGTTTCTCTCCAGGCTCCATAAGGACTCCTTACCCTCTTTCTCTCTTTGTCTTCCTAATGATTCATAAGCCAAAGGATGCTTTAAAAGGTTTTGATAGGTTAAAAAGAGGCCATCCATTAGAGGGTCAGGGCCTGGTGCCCTGGGCATCTGTCACTGGATTAACCAAGTCAATTTGGAACTCCTGTTGTCTGACAGTGAAAGGGAGGCAATCGTCTGAAGGAACATCTTGATTCCATTAGATCTGACCATGGAGAGAACTTAGCCATTGTTTCACTCTGGGTATGTAGCCATCCACAGAAAAGAGATGCCTGGAAACTCTCGCAAAACAGGCTATGGGACATGGACACTCTCAGTCACTACCTGGGTCATAATTTCCAGCCTTGGGAGGACTCAGATTTAGGAAGCTTTGCAAGTTAGGGGCTAGAAGTAAGGCCAACTTGTGTACTCCTAAAAATGATAACCTCAAGCAAGAATAAATGACAGTCATAAGTGTTCTTTTAGAGAAAGTAAAGCATGAGTCGTGTCTTGATATGGCAGCACCTTTACAGAGTTTTTGAAACCTGCTATGGAAACCAATGACTTTTATTCTCCATAATCTATATGTACGTGTGTGTGTGTGTATATATATATATATATATATATATATATATATATATATATGCATATATATATGATTTAAATGATACAGCATGCAGTTGGTGACTTCAATATGAATGGTCTTACCAGCTAGATTATAGGCTCCTTAGAAATAACAGTGTTCCTTTTATCTGGAGGAGATTATTTAGTCAGAACCCTTTTTGGATACCAAGATCCAAGAATGCTTAAGTCCCTTATATAAAATGGCACAGTATTTGTATATTACCTATCTATATCCTCTCCCTATAATTTTTTTGTGAGGTACTCATTCTGTAGCCCAAGCTGGCCTAAAATTCACTATGTAGCCTAGGCTGGCTGGGAACTCACCCAGGCTGGCCTCAAACTTGTGGCAATCCTCCTGTCTCAGACTCTTGAATCCTGGGATTAGAGATGTGAGCTACCACACCCAGCTTCCTGCACACTTGAAATCATTTGTATATGACTTATAACATCTAACACAATGTAATACTGTATATAAGCAGATATCACACTGTGTTGTCTGGAGTATCACGATGAGAAAAAAAATGACTGTACATGTTCTGAACAGATATAATTTTTTCCCAACTATTTCTGATCAGATATAATTTTTTCAAACTATTTATGATCCTGGATTGGAAGAACAGGCAGATATGCACTCTATGGATGTGGAGGACTGTGTAGGCATGTGTTAGGCATCATGTCCTCCCTCTTACATATTGGCACAGACCAGTACCAAGAAACACACCATGAGTGCTGGAAAGAGCATGAGGATTAGATCTCACCTAAAGCCCAAAAGCTTCACTTCTCTATTTACAAATAGAGTAAAACTCATTGAATGACTATGAAAGCAATTTAAAAGACATGCAGTTTCAATGTATTGCTTCTGCCTGTGTTTGTACACCGGTTTCTGTTGCCCCTGGGACCTCACCAGAGTGCACATAACAAAATCCTTTGCATGCAAAGTCTTGGAGTCTTCTGTGGCGCCTCCCTATGTCCTACAGATAGATTTGCTGACTGCATAAGTAAACCTAGACAGTCATGGGTGGCAGTTCTGTTTTGGGAAGTAACAAGTGAAACAAGGAAGTGACTTTTAAAATTTTATTTTCAAGCAGAGAGACAGAGAATGGACATGCACACGAACTCCAGATGCATGCTCCACTTTGTGTCCTGGAGAACCGAACCCAGGTTGTTAGATTTTGCAGGCAAGTGCCTTAATGGCTGAACCACCTCTGCAGCCCAGGAAGTGACTTTTACTTGCATGTTTCATTCTGAACTTGGAGATGGTTCCTAACTGTGAGTCTTATTCTCCTCATTAGAAAATTCCTTGCTGGTCTTTGTAATGTGCACAGCATCATTCAGATTGCCAAAGTTGGTCTCGCAGAGAAGTGAACACTTACATAGCCAGAAACTGTAGTGTCTTTGTTCTTGTTATTCGTCAGAGCTTTCGGTGTGTTAGAAAGAGTTGAGGCAGGACAATAAGCCTTGGGCTTGGGTCCTGACATCAATCACTTAATTAACCTCTGCCAGCCCCTTAGCCTCTGTCTACTGGCACAGCTTTATCTGTGAAAGGAGGAGGTAGGCCAGATGGCTACTGTGATTTTGTATAATGGTCCCTCTGGATGAAGCAGGAAGTTACTCATAGGAAGGTCACTAAGAGGCTTGGTGACTCAGCCTCAGGGACAGGAGGGAGGCAGACTCCCTGAAGTCCTGGTCAAGAATCAGAGCCACTAGCTTGAGCTTCCTCTCAAGCCTTAATTCATCATCCCAAGCACCCGCCCACTACTACACATGTCATTCTAGGGCTCACTAAACACCAGCTGAAAAGGAAGTCCAGTGGAGTCAAGGCCTCTTCCTCTGTCCCAGCCTCAGCCACGCACAGGATGTGAGAGGCCAGTGGACCAGCTAATAGGAGCCAGGGCTGAGGCCCCACTCATTAAGGATTTATAGGGCCCCATGTTTCACTTTTGTTTGCTTTCTGAATAAATGTTTCCTATCTTAGGTTCATACATGGGGACACTGAGACCCAGATTTGGAAGGTAGAGAACATGTAACCACAATAGGAATCACAGCACCCTAACTTAGATGCTAAGAACCCATGTGTGGAATCATCAGGCCTCAATGTAGTGACAGATACAATCTACCCAGTCACGTTGAAACTTATTCCTGATGTTTTTTTTTTTTTTTTAAGTTACAGGGCTTCCTTTAACTTGTTTTATTATCATTGTTGTTCTTGTTCTTACTGCTATTGCTATATTACTATTGTTAATATTAATAATACATATTATATTGTTACTATTATTATTACTACTAGTGGCAGTATCATTATTATTAGTCAGGACCTTGATTTGTATCCCTGGCTGGCTTGGAACTTTCCATGTAACCCAGGGTGGTCTCAAACTTGAGTCTCCTGCCTCAACCACCCAAATACTGGAATTACAGGCAAATGCCACCGTGTTTTGCCTTAAAGTTTTTATTTTCCGTGCAAACCTTAATCACTTACCCCAATCTTAACTTTGATTGCTTTTGTCTCTTAGTCTCTGACTGAAAGCTAGTGAGTGGCTGAAACGCTTGCTGCACAAGGACTCAAGTGCCATCCTGGCACCCACATAAATGCCATGTGGGTGTGGCAGCCTGCCTGTAATTCCAGCTCTCTGGAGGCAGAGAAGGGATTCCCCAGGCAAGCTAAGCTAGCCAAATCACTGTCTTCTGGGTTAAAGTGAGAGGCCCTGCATCAGTAAATCAGGTGGAGAACAACCATGGGAGATATCTGGTGTCAACTCTGGCCCCCACCTTGACACACACACACATGCTCACCACAGACACATACCCATGGGTGGCGGCGGGGAAGGAGCCAGAAGCTAGGTCTCCGAGAAAAGAAAGCACTGCCTGTTATTCCAGTATGGAAGGAAAGCAAAGGTGTGGTAGAGGGGTGAACACATTTTGTGTCATGCTGGCGACTTCCAGTCACACTGTTGCTCATTTGTAACGAAGCATTCCACTTGTAAAGTTAATCACCCACTGGAGAGTGAGAGCTGTTCCCACTAATTGGTGGACCCATGGGACAAGCAGCGTAGTTAGAGGTTGCAGTAATGGACCAGGCGCCCTCAACTTCTATTTCTGCTTCCTTCACTAACTTGCTGAGTGGCCCTGGGCAGTTTCCCCTCATTTCTTTGAGCCTCATTGACCCCAAGAAAATTCCCACTCACTCTTCCTAGAGAATACTAAAGGATCAAAGAAACAAGGTTTGCAGAGATTTTTAAAGATGCCTGCATGAAGTACATTAGAAAGGCCTTGATTTAACAGGCATTAATTAATAAATCCTTTGATTATTGATAGAACTACTCAGTTGGGCTTTATTAAATTTTTTTGCAGTTGAGCTTTTAATTAGCTCTGTGAGCATAATTGCTCATAGGAGGCAGAGTCCACAGGGAACTAGCCAAGATTACCGAGTGTCTATGTGTCTTCATGGAGAGTCACCGGACACTTGGAAACACTTCATGCGGTAGCAGGGTTGGATGGCTGCTCTAAAAGCCAAGTTGTGAAGGCGCCCCTGGAGGGGCTCAGAGAATGAGGGGCTGCCCGGAACCGGCACAGCCAAAGCCCATCTTGCCCTGTTTACCGAGGGAGGTGAGATCAAGCAGCTTCCCTTTGTTTATTCGCTTACTGTTTGTATTCTGCTGTCTGCAGAGCTAAGTGTTGAGCGGCCAGGGCCTCTAAGCTGGGGCACAGAGCCAGAAAAACCAAAATGCCTACATCCCCATGGAAAGCACAGTGCCTTTAAAGTGATACCCAGCCCTGAGCGCCAGCAGCAGCTGTTCCTGCCTCCTCCTAACTACTGCCTTCTTATCCAGGCTCCCAGCACCTCTGGCCCCCTCAGGGAGGAAGAAAGGGCTCTCACTGGTCTGTGCACATCGCACTCTGTTCTGCACCCCAGCCGGGGCGCCCTTGCCGTGAGCGGATCAAGCTCGTTTGCCTCCCTCCCACCCTCGCTTCTCAGTATTGCATTTGCAAAATGAAAACCAAACCAAAGTGCTGCTTAAAGCGGACACCAGAGAAGCTGTTGTTCTGCGTTCTGTTACAAAAATCTCTAAAGACAGCCAATGATGCTAGGGACATGCCTGGGAGTCAGGACCCCAGGGTTCACCGCCCTGAGCAGCAGAGAAGCAGAACGCTCCCCCATCCCTGCGGCAGCTATGGCTGCGGATGGGGGGCCTGCAGCAAGCCCAGATGGTTTTGTTTGGGCCCCTTGGCAGACACCCCTGATCTCCACACTGCACAGCATCAGGGACTACTTAAAGCAGAGGCATGGTTTGTATTTTTTTTTTATTTTTTTTATTTTGCAAGGAGCTGGGGAAGAAGAAGTTGCCAAAAAACTAACCCTCTGAGCATTCGGCTGTGGGGTTCTTTATCAGGCCACGAGGGGGCTTCCAAAGGAAGTCACACAGCCGGGAGTGGTGGTGCACGCCTTTAATCCCAGCACTCCAGCACTCAGGAGGCACAGGTAGGAGGATCGCCCTGAGTTCGAGGCCACCCCGAGACTTTGTAATGAATGCTAGGTCAGCCTGGGCTAGAGCAAGACCTTACCTCGAAAAACCAAAAGAAAGTCACAAGTGGGACTTGTCGCGCACGTTCACCAGGTCCTCTTAGAGACATGGACAGTCCAACCTCCCTGTGTCAGCCCACCAGATGCAGAGTGGACCCTTGTGGCTCACCACCACCCTGTGCTGTGGCGATGAGAACAGACCCCGCTGGCACCAGCACCAGCCAGCATGAAAGCTCGGGACTGAGACATCGTTGGCAGGGCTCACACAGAATGGGGGAATACAACTTATGAATTTCAAGGTGGCAACAGCAATAAATACGAAATCCACACAAGCCAGAGGCCTTTGGGTCACACCTCCAGGAAGCCAGTTCTGTTTCAGGTCCCACTTCGTTTGGTTAAGGTGGATGTAGCACAGGGACAGAGAAGGTTCCTATCAGCCACCAGCCACACCCCTTTCTTGAGAGGAAAAAGGAGAAAAAGTGGGTGGGAGAATAGCTCTTTATATATACTTAAAGATTTACAGCACACATTTCATCTAATTTAATTTTCAATGTCTAAGCCAAGACTTGAGAAACTGGAGGAAAGAATTATTCTGGGTGCTCTAGAGTTATTCTCCTCTGTGCCAGGATCTGGGAGGAGTAAGTAGCACATTAGGAACAGTAGGAAGATTGATATTGGTTGAGTGCTTTACTTTGTGTCAATACTGATCTAAGGATCTGCTCCTCCTAAGATCAACTTTAAGGGAGCCATCACTACCATTTTAAAGATGGCAAAACTAAGCCAGATACGATGGTGCACGCCTTTCATCCCAGCATTCAGGAGGCAGAGGTAGGAGGGATCCCCGTGAGTTTGAGGCCACCCTGGGACTATGGAGTGAGTTCTGGGTCAGCCTGGGCTAAATGAGACCCTACCGTGAAATACCCCCCTCCCCAAAAATTAAAAACTACAGCTGGCAAAACTGAGGCTAAAGGGAACGCTGCAGCATGTCTAAGACCAGTGATGTGGAAGGAGAGAGACTGAATTCCTACTGGGTCTGTAAGAGTCCAAAGCCTCCATGCCTGGCCACATCAGTCTACAACTCGGCAGGTTAGAAGTCATATAGTCTGTCAGTTCCAGTGTTTTTGCGGCGATGATAAAGTTCAGGTGCAGTGTCCATAAGTCCCCAACAATGAGAGATCAGCTCGTTTGTAATGAGGGACTCCTAGTGGCAGAGGCAGCTGTCAAGTGGAAGCACAGGACACAGTTGTTCAAGGGATGCAGGCCGCACTGAGCTACCGCGGAGGCTTTTCACCATTTACTTTCCTTGAAATGTCTATTTACCTCCCTTGAAATTGACCCTTGAGGAGAAAGAAGAGTCTAGTTCTTCTGGCTTCAGAGTGAAATGCACTCCGAGCTGTGTACAAAGAGGCAGTTCTGCAATAGGAAACAGTACTCCAGTTGCCCATGCAGACAAAATAACTTTGGAATCCTGGAGAGGAGACTGTGAAGATAAAAGAAGGCAGCCACTCTAGAAAACGAGTTTTGATTGCAGCCCAGTTGTGCTTGGGTGGCAAATCTATTGGCCAAGCATCGCCTAGCGGTTTTCTGGGCTTGGGGGGGGTGGGGCGGGGGGAAATAGGGTTCACAAGACCCAAGGGAATGACCCTCACATCCTAAGAGCAGGTAGGAGAGAGCTGGGAACGTGGTCTGGAATGAGACTCTAAAAGAGAATTTGCCCTAACTCAGTGGGCAGAGAAAGAGGGACCCCCAAGGGAGAATTATCTGTGCCCGTGGAGCAAAGACAAGGGCAGGTTTCCTGCTGTCCACCGGGAGCACATGTGGAAAAGGCTGGGGCACCCATGCGCACAAATACAAACGGGCACGCACAGAGTCCTTTCCTCTGGTGACGCTTCTCGCAGGCTAACTTTCACTTTCACCCAGCCAGAGGCACCCCAGTCCCCGAGCATCCACCACGGGTCCTTCTTGCTGCCGTGGGGCTGTGCCCGCGGGTGCCCGCAGCTCCCACTCCGGCTTTGCCTCCGTGCCGCCCGAAAGAGAGCGCGACGGGCGCAGAGTGTGCGGCCGCGAGTCGCCCCCCCCCCCCGCCCCCACGATGGCCCAGCCTCCGCCGTCCGAGGCTCTCGCACATCAGCGGCAGGAAGTGGAGTCCCGACGCGAGGCTGGGCGTTGGAACGCCGCCGCGTTTCAGCACCGGAGCGCAGGAAGCGCCGCGCGGGCCTGGGCGCGCGCACTCGGCTCCCGCGCGCGGCGGAGCGCAGGGCTCGCGTCCCCGCCCCCGCCCCGCCCCGCCCCCGCCCGCTCCTTGGAGGGAAAAGTCTGCGGAGCTGGGAAACTGTCTTGGCGAATTCAACAAAGGGGAGCAACTTGAAAACGACTTGTTTTGTTCCTGTTAAGGAACCTGCAGGAGGGGAAAAAAATATCCACACCCACTGTTGCGTGGTTTTGCACTGGAGAGCTGTGTGTGTGTGCGTGCGTGCGTGCGTGTGTGCGTGTGTGTGTGTGTGTGTGTGTGTGTGTGTTTTCAAGCACCAGGCAGGCAGAGGAGCCGCAAACAACCGTAAGGTCTCCCGCTCTGATAAGGAAACTGCCAGCTGTGAAAAGTCAAACCAGCGAAAGGACAACCAAAGAACTGCTGAACTTAAACCTCACTGTTTTCCGTCCAGATATTCCAATGGAGACAGTTGGAAAACCTGTATTTCAGAGAAAAGAAGTTTTCCGTGGAAGTTCATGACCCCCGCAGGTAAGCTTGAAGAGTGGTTTTTCTTGCAAGGGTGCGCGGCGTTTTATTTTTATTCTCCGTTTGGGGCTGGCGTTATGTCTCATGTCTATGATCAGTTTGGAGTGTGTTGGGGGGTGGGGGGAATCTCCTTGGATGGTGAGTCATGGAGAACAGAGTTCAAATGAGACAGTAAAGCTTTGTGTTGATAAATGAAGTGAGTTCAAGTGTGAGTGTGTGTGTGTGTGTGTGTATGTGTGTGAAACTAACACTTTCATGACTCATCTGACTACATGTCACTTGCCTGTGTGTGTGCACGAGCATGTGTGTGTATGTGTGTGTGTGTGTGTGTGAGAGAGAGAGAGAGAGAGAGAGGCTGACTAGAGGCAATTTTATAACAAATACTGGGTTAGATTGGGCAGCAGCCTCAGTCTTGCAGGCCAAAGGTTAGTCAGAGCTGATGAGCACATTTTAGGCAGGACATTCAACACCAAGGAAACCTGTCACTGATGCAGTAAGGTTCATTTTTGTCTGGGAGCTGTATTTTTAGGATGTTATCATTGTGGGCGGATGTGAAAGAAATACAACTATTTTCTCTCTCCAACCCACATTGTGCCCCAGAGAACACCAGGGTGAAAACCTATGTCCCAAGCCAGATGCCTGACACCAGGGCCCCAGTTTGAAGTGCGAGGAGTCCAGTGTGGAAGGGGAGTGGGCACCATCCACGTGTTGCTTTTTTTCTTTGTTTGCTGGCAGACCTGAAGTGGTGGGCAGCACACAGCCAGCAGCAGCATTCTGGAAATCTAGGCCTAACACCTCAGTATAGATTGCTTTACATGGATCCAGAAACAAGGTGAAGGCAAGGAAGGCAGCCTGAAGACAGTAGAGAAATCAGATGCTGTGATGCTGGAGAGGACGTAAGGCGTATCTCAGGCACTCTTGACGCCCAGCACTGGGCAGCAAGCCCACCTCAAATATGACTTCGGAGCAGCTGTCTGGATGCTGAATGTGACATTGCCCACAATGAGGGAGCCGAGGTTTGTGCAAAAGCCTCCGTCCCTGCTACTGCTGATAACCCCGATTGACTGGCTGCCTCACCCTGTAATCTGCATGGAACAGTCTCCCTCCTGTAGGCAAAAGCTTATCCCTGCCCCACAGTTAACTGTGAGACAAGCAACTAGAGAACAGAATGTTCTGGAATCCAGAGCTTCCAAGTCTCTGCAGCCAGGTGCAGGTCAGAGCATTAAGCAGAAGGATGCCCAGTGGTTCTCAAGGTGCTAAGATACATTTCATGGTCCAAAGACCTCCTCCACAGAGCTTGCATTAATCCATCTGCACAGGCCAAGGAGGGACAGATGGATGCCAACAATAATAATCCAGCCAAGAAAAAACTCACTGCTGTTTTTCCAGGTGAACTAGTGTCAAACTAGATTCATAGGCGTACGAGAGGAAGGGGAACGTGAGTGCCGAAAGAGGGAACTGACTTCTGCGCCTTGAGTCATGCACAAAGGGGGTGTTGCTTGGCAGAGTGAAAAATCATACAAAACTTGGACAGTCTGAGGGGCTGAGCATCTGGGGTACACAGAGTCTCCAGGCACACGTTCTGTTGGGAGTGCTACAAATTCAGGTGTGCCTTGAACAGACCCTTTAACTGTGCATGTGTGTTTATGCGCGTGTATGTGTGTGCGTGTTCCTTCCCTCATCCATCATCCTACCAACAATGTAATTACTTGATCCTTTCCCTTTCCCAAGGTCTAAAGGTACAAGAAAGGGTCCAAACCTCACACATGACCATGTAGTTGGGCATTTAGTTTACTAAGGAATTGATATATGTCATGCGTATTGAGAAGCTTCTGTGGTTTTCTATGTTAGCTGTGGTGGGGTACACAAGAAAGACAGAGTTGGTGTCCTGTCCTCTAAAGATCTTTTAAACGTTCAGAAGAGAATGGGAAAAAGGAACCGATGGGTTTGCCAAATGTAGGCACCGTTTAAACACTCACACTTACTCCCTCACTAGGTTCTCACTATGACAGGGCTTCCTGTTGCTCTACATGTGAGAAACTAAGGCATAGAAATGCAGGTTGCAAATAGCTAATATGGGCTAGATTTGAACCCAAGAAATGTGGGGCCAGAGCTCATATACTTTGCTGCTACGTGATACACCAGGCAGAGCCTACTGGGTGCTGAATGGTACAGACAACACAGACGAGCTGGTTATGGGGAGCTGCCTAAGGAGGGGGGATCTGAGCTGAACCCCACAGGTGACAAAGATTAAAGTCAGGAGGCTGAGGATGTCAGTAGGTGTTCTTCAACTGAGATAGAGAATAGAGAGAGGATCTGGTGTGGCCAGAAGAGGGAAGTGGAGGGCCAGGGAGATGGCATAGCAGTTAAGGCACTTGCCAGCAAAGCCAAAGGACCCAGGTTCAATTCCCCAGTACACCCATGTAAAACCAGATGCACAAGGTGGAGCACATGTCTGGAGTTTGTTTGCAGTAGCTAGAGGCCTTGGAGCACCCATTCTCATTCTCTCTCTCTCTCTCTCTCTCTCTCTCTCTCTCTCTCTCTCTTTCTCTTTCAAACAAATAAATTAAATTTTTAAAAAGAAGGAAGTGAAGGAAAACTAGCTCTAAGTCTGCCATGTTTTCCTGTAGACAGGCAGGGGAGGTGAGGTAGGGCCGGGGAGGTGAGATGGGTAAACACCCTGACTTCATCTGCAAAGAAAAGATGTTCCTTCCAGATTTCCAAGGAAGGAGGATTGCTTCGGGCCAGCTACTTCTGTGACAGAGCCAAAGCTGCCACCAGGTCTTTGGGCTCAGAGTCCCCTTTCCACAGCCTGGGCCACCCTATTGCTTGTAGCCTGCCTATTTGGAGCAAGGAAAGTTCAGCTCCTTCACCTTGTCCTGTCATGGGGTTCAAGGTCAGTGCCTTCTCCAATGTCAGGAAAGGAGTCAGAGCCAAGTTTATTGGACAGGAAGCGCCAGGCATAATCACGAACGAGGTGTCATCGGTGGGAAACCACCGTGACAGGAGCATCTTTCTGACTGGTTTTGGGACATTTGTGACCCCAACCTTTCCCTCTTGTCCTTGCCTCCCTGGGGACAGGACGTACTGTGGGTTTTGTCTTCTTAGCCACTCCAGCTCCAGACCTACCTTTGTGCCTGCCCTTCACTAGGTTGGGCAAACACTGTTCCATTTCTAAGTTTGGGCAAAATAGAAAAATCATTGGTGTGGGAGTACTGAAAGGAGAGATGAGTAGAGGAGATAAATTACTAATGGAGGGTAAAAAAAAAAAAGCTCGAGAGTATCTGATTTAGATGTTCCCATGAGACTGACTTCCCAGACCTGATGGGCCACTTAAATCTTCTTCACTCACCTCACCTAAAAAATCGAAGCACCTAGCGTTTACGGCCCTCACTGTCTGTACAAAAACGTATTTCAAGTTCCTTTCCCTACCTTCTTCATCTTTTCTGGAAAAATAAGTTTTGTTTTGTTTGGTTTTTCATTTACTCCCAGCCAAACTAGGGGTTCAGGTGACAGTTCCCTTTCACGTCTACAGAGAGGGGAGGGGGAGCCCTCCTTCACCCCCTCACTGCCTCCTCCTCAATTGTCCTCAACCGTGTGCTGTTTCAAGCACTGACTTTTTCCCCCCTTAACTTTTGTTGGAGCCAAAGGGAAGATAACCAGCCTAGCATCAAGTTTCTAACCACCAGATTTGAATTTCTCCTCAAAAGTGGGTGTGAAGACGCCCTGCTGCTAGAGCTGGAGTAAGATGATAGGAGCGGCTTGACGTTTTCTTCAAGGGAAAATGCATTGTGGAAAAACGCTGCTATTCATAAGCCCTTAATTCCACAGCTCTTCCCAATTAGATATTGAAAGCATATATCTTTTTCTTCTGATACCCAGGACAAATGCCCCAGTCACAGCCAGCCTTCTTAATCGTCTCTCTCTCTCCTCTCTCTTACACATACACACACAGAGTCAATTTTATTTGTCCACAGATTTCATCTACATATCCTATAAAATAGACTTCATTGAGAGTATGACCATATAAATAGTATTTCCCACCCACCCCAAACATCATGAACATGGGAGTTGTTGACACTGAGGCCACCCAGTTTCCTTCTAACTGCTTTAAGTGCTGAGCCATCTCCCACCCATCACTCTCCTTTTAAATGTTTTTTTTTTAATTTATTTATTTATTTATTTGAGAGTGACAGACACAGAGAGAAAGACAGATAGAGGGGGAGAGAGAGAATGGGCGCGCCAGGGCTTCCAGCCTCTGCAAATGAACTCCAGACGTGTGCGCCCCCTTGTGCATCTGGCTAACGTGGGACCTGCGGAACCGAGCCTCGAACTGGGGTCCTTAGGCTTCACAGGCAAGCGTTTAACCGCTAAGCCATCTCTCCAGCCCCACTCTCCTTTTAAACTGATTGTTTTCTCTCTTTTCCATACATGCATGTCCCATTTGAACTTGTAAACGTTCACACAGAGCTTACAGGATTGGCTGGGTCCTTTCCCTCTGCCTTCCCCCTTGCTTCTTCACCCTCATGGAATATATTTGCAATAGATAACACCAGACTCTTCAGGAACACGGACCTAGAGAAATACAGGAAGTCCTGTGATGTAGGAAATGCTGTGGCCAGTGGCGACAAGAAAAGAATCCACTTGTCTTCAACCTAAGCAGCATTGCCCGGTTGGGGGAGTCTTGTCAAAGGCTTTTCCTGTCTTGGCCCCATGCCAGGAGCTGATGCTCAGAAAGGATCATCTGGTGACCTAGAGTGACCCGTCTTGTCCCAAGCAAGGCAGGATCTTGGCTAAATCTGAATTTTGCGGAGTCCGCGTCCATACCTAACATACATACATGCATGTCTCAGGGTGCAGGTGTGTGCGTGAACCTGTGCACGTGTGGGGGCTCTCCTGTCTCCTTCACGTCAGGACTTCTAAAATCCAGTGGTCTCACTCCACAACTGTGTTGACTGATGTATGGCCTCGTCCCTTATCCCAGACTGAAGCTGTCCATGCTTACTTTCCCAGGGCTTCAGTGACAAGGAGGACTTTCGGGCACAGCGGCATTGCTGTGCACACGTGGTATGCATGTCCAGCATTAATCAAATCCATTTGGGCTATGGCGATTAGCCAACACCAGTTCTATCTGGATAGAAAGCAGAGTAAGGTAAGTGACCAGACCCTTTGCTCAGCCATGAGCTGAACCTCAGGGAAATAGTGCAGGGGTGGGAATTAGATGGGTGGGGACAGAGACACTATGTTCTTGGCCTGAGACTTGAACAGGTATGATCTTGCACCTTAAGGATGTGGGTAGTGAAAACATGGCTAATTTTTTTTTTAATGTTTTGGGGGCTGTAGAGATGGCTTAGTGGTTAAGGCTCTTGCCTGTGAAGCCTAAGAACCTAGGTTCGATTCCCCAGGACCCACCTAAGCCAGATATACAAGGTGGCACATGTGTCTGGAGTTCATTTGCAGTGGCTAGAGACCCTGGTCCACCCATTCTCTCCCTGTCTATCTCAAATAAATAAATAAAATATTAAAAATGTTTTAATATGTACATGTATATTTACACATGTACCTTTTTTGAGACAAAGTCTATTTTGCCCTGGAGCTCACCAGTTAGGCTACACTGTCTTGTCAGGGAGCCACAGGGACCCTCCTGTCAGCACCTCCCTCCCGAGTGCCAGAATTATATGCGCACATGACCACATTCAGCATTTTTTTACATGGGTTTTGGGGATTCTGCTCAGGTCCACATGCCTGCAAGGAAAGCACTTTCTTGTGTGCGCTATCGCCTAGACCGATGGTAACTCTTTAAGAGGGCATGGTGTGTGTCTACTTGGCCAGGGGCTGCAGCCCAGCCACTATCACAAGTGCTCAAGCCTGAGTAAGGTGCAGCCAGGTAGGGGCCCTTGGGAGGCATTCCACACATGCCTTTGGACTTTAAAAGACTGTCTCAGGACCAAGCCCTCAAACCCTTTGCAATATTTAAACAGTGGCATAGTGTTTTGTTTTGTTTTGAAAAACAAAAATAACTGTCCTCAACTCATAGACCCCACCTAATGAGGGTAGTAATTGCAGTGAAAATGCTCCAGGCTTTTCCAACTGCCAGTGCTGTTTTTAAAAATGCAAAAGTAGAAAAGTAAAAAAAATAATAATAATAATAGTAAAAAACACCACTCCAGCAACAGCCCTGTTTCCCTCAGGTAGATCCAGAGCCCGAGGCATTGGTAGACTGCCATCTCTATGTCCAAGGAGATTTACCCACCCCCATCCCAGACAGCCAGCTGGGCCTTCTGGTGGGTGGGAGAATGACGTGTCCTTGGTTCACACACAGCTTATAGCAACACTCTGCCCCTCTTCTACCACCTGCCTCCCTTACCCCCCTGCCAGGGCCCCCCCCCACGCCACTCCCACTCATTCTCCTTCCTGGGAAGGGCCCTGCCTGCAGAGATGGGCTTGAAGCTCCTCTTAGGACCCCGCAGGCTTGGGGGTAGTTGGAACGCAGGGCACAAGCAGCCTTGGCCCCTCACTGACTCCCACCACCTCTAGAAAGCTTCTTCCCAGAGTGGGTGCTCTCAGGAGCAGATGGCAGGACCCTGTGCTTGGCGGACCCCAGATCATTGGATTGATGCCCTCTTGGGCTCGCTCTTAGTTGCTTGGTTTTCCTTTTGTGGGGTTTCTCCTTCCTTGGAGAAGAGAGTTGGGAGTTAAGAAGAACATAGTTAGAGAAAAGGATAGAAAGAAATGAAACACTCCTCCAGCCCTAGTTCTGTTGTAAATCCCGGACCTGTCGCTGTGGTGGTCAGCCTCCTCTGTAAAACATTGGTTCCTTTTCAGCCACTTTCTGACACCCTTTTTTGATCATTTTTGGAGGGACAGAGTGTGGGTAGAGGAGAATTTTTGGAGGTAGAATCATGAGAGTCTTCCACACTCTCCTGGTGATGATGGGTCTTGGCACAGGACTTTGAAGCTTGATTAGATCAAAAGAAACAGCCGGAGGGGTCTGACTCATTCTGGATGTGGAGACAGTGCTGGGGGTGGGCAGCACTCTGCGCTCCAGGGGCATAAGCTGGAGGTCAGCACACTTGAACCTTGATTTCGCTCCTTGTTGCTTGGTGAAGGGTTGCCAAGGATGAAGAATAGGGTAATTCCCCTGAACCCTGTTGCCAGTACCACTTGGAGGCGGATCCCACACCCTGATACCACAGTGGGAAAAGGAAGAGAGCAGCCCATCTCACCCCGGGATAGCGTGATGTGGCTGCTGGAGGCCTTCCCCTGCACGCTGGTTCTCGTCAGCGTTTCCTGGGCGTCTCCTTCCGCCCGCATTCAAGGTCCTTTGCACAGAGGTGCCGTGCGTGCTTCGCTAGGCAGGCTTGCAGCTTTCCAGTCTGGTCATCGATTATAGCAAGTGAGCCTCGGGAAGAAGTGATCACAGACTGTTCACTGACAAGAAGCATCCTTTAAGGGACAACAATAGCTAGATGGGATTGGACACACTTGTAATGCCAACAGAGGCAGAAGGATTGCTGAAAGTTCAAGGTCATTCTGGTCTACCTAGTGAGCTCCAGGCCACTCATTAAGTAAACAAGACCCTGTCTTAGAAGCAAAACAGGGGGCTGGGAAGAGAACTCAGTTGGTAAAGTGCTTTCTATGCCAGCATAAGGCCCTGAGTTCAACCCATAGAACCCACATTTAAAAAGCCAGGTGGTACACACTTGTAATCCCAGCACTGGGGAGATGAAGACAAGACGATCCTTAGGGCTCACTGGCGATCCAGTCTAGCCTACTTGGCGAGCTCCAGACCAGTGAGCTTAAAAAGAGGAACAAAATGGGTGACATCCAAAGTTGTCCTCTGGCCTACACAAAAACACATGCGCGCATGCACGTGCGCACACACACACGGACACAAACAGATGCACATGCCCACACATGTACCCTCACACTCAGAGGCATACAGACGTTAAAAAAAAAATAACCAACAAACCCTCCACAAATGCCCAAATACTCAGAAGCTCTCAGCTAACCCCAGTAACCCTGAAGGGCAGAAAAACAGAATTCTCAAGAGGAATAGAATTTTATCCAGGAACATTGCAGAGTCTCAAGTGTCCAAAACCTTTTCCTAGCTGTCAGTCAAGAATTTCTGTTGTTTATTTTCTTGTGGTGCTAGGGACTGAATCCGTGGCCCATGCATGCTAGGCTGGTGCTCTGCCACTGATCTATGTTCCCAGTGTGAAAGTCTCCTGGGAACAATTTCTTTAACCCTAGAGACAGGTGAGGACCAAGTTGGACAACTGTTTTTCAGCTCTGTGACCTTGACCACCCTCTCGTCCCAAGTGTTTTGCTGTAACAATTAGAAAACATAAAAGGAAATTTCTAACTCAAATTAGTAATTGGTCAGAGGACATAATATTTGCAAAATGGCTTTGGGAAATATGTACTATTGTTTATTAACATCATGATTCATATAATTCATATAATATTCATATAATATTCATATAATATATTGTCCCCTTGATGTTTGCATTAAGATTACACTTTCTGAAAAGTCCCCAGATTAAATCAGAGATGGTGAAATTCCTCGTAGGAATTCAATTGCCACCTGTCTCATTTTCCGGGAGGCTTCGGGGGCCGTCTTTGGTGGGCAGCATGGGCTCTGAGTGAGTGATGGAAAACAGGCCTGGGATGAAAAGCTTCAGATGTTTCTGAGCAGCCAGTGTGGGTTGGCAACCAGGCATGGCTTCACGTTGTACTGCAGTGGCCATGCCAACCATTCCTTTCTCTGAAGGGCTTCAGCAAAACCCCAGCCTCCCAAGAGATGTTTACCATGCCCAGAGAGACAAGAACAGTCTAGTGGCTTGATTCCGCAAGAGGAGTAGCCAAGACCGCTCATGAGCCATCCTACCACACACTCAGTACTTTCTTACTTCAGGGTCATTGTGTAAAACGTTTAAGAAAGCTCTCTCTCTCATTCTCTATCTCCCCCCACTTCTGTCTCCTTCTCCCTTTCTCCCCACCTTCCCTCTCTCCCACGCCTCTTCCCTCTCACCCCTCTCCAGCTCCCTATATGCGTACATAAAAGACCCCTTTTTCTATCAAAGGGAGCACACAAGGAGGTTAGTTTCCTGTGGTTCATTTGTACGAGAACTTAAGCAGACATTAATTGTAATTGGTAACTTGTATCTGCTGACCCCAAGGATCAGCAGTGTTGTCAGTGAGATCCCAGCAACCTCTGCACCCTGAAGACAAAGACTGTTTTATGGGCTTTGGAAAAACGGTTCGAAATCTAAGTTGTTTAGAACTATGAGACGCTTTTTCTCTAAACTCAAAGTGAGGTCTTCTCGAATTAGCTCCCAATGGAACATCTTTCCTCCTTCCCATTTTTCAATCCTTTCTTCTGGTCCAATCTTCTATTTATTTCCTCTCAACTTAAGAACAGAGGGATAACATGCTAGGAAAACTAGGCCTTGCACCCAAAGCATGGGTAATGACGCCGAATGACCATTCAAATGTATAGGCCCTCTTTTGGGTTAGCCCAGAGGCTTGACTTTTCAAAGAGAGACTCTCCCAGCATTGCTCATTTATTTCTTCTTGTTTTTTTTTCCCCCTGAATGAGTCACTGTGGCAGTCCATTTCAGAAAGTTCTTAAAGCCACTAAGAATCCATTAGTAAAAGGGTATCTAACTGGGCATGGTGGCACATGTCTTTAATCCCAGCAAGCAGGAGGCAGAGAGAGGTAAGATGATCTTTGGGAGTTCAAGGCCAACCTGGGACTACAGAGTGACCTTCAGGTTAGCCAGGGCTAGAGTGAGATCCTCCTTCAAAAAAGAAAAGAAGATGAAAGGAAAAGGGTACCTGTTGCTCCCGTTTCAGTATTTTGGGTTTTGTGCCTCTTCAATTGAAGTACAGCAGGAGGGAGCCAACTAGTGAGAGGACAGGTCTCCGTGTGATTAATGGCATCCTTAAAATACCAAGTCGAGCCATCAATCTAGCTTCATTTAGCAAATTACTTCCAGGCCCTAATTTATAGCCCATTCCTATTGCAATGGCCTTGACATATATTATCTCACTTGGTCCTGATCCCAACTCTGTGATGTGGGCTTTAAGATCTCCACGGTACAAATGGGCATCTGAGGATCAGAGAGGTCAGAGATCAAGGTCCAGCTATGATTGATTGGAAGGAGCTCGGATCCCATTCCAGAGTTTGCTGACTTCAGAGCCTGGGCTGTGTGGCTTTAAGATCTTCATGAATTATTAGTCCATAACTATTTAAGTGTGGGCTTCTTTTATGAAAACATGGGTCTTGGTAGAAATCAGTGCAGAAAGAGAGGATGGAATGGACTGTGCTCACTCATGGCCAGATGGGTGCCACCGATATGTGAAGCCCACATGAAACTGAAAACTCTTCCTGCTTTCTGCCCCAAGCCAAAACCCTGCCCGGCCTGGCAGCTGGGGTTGTTTTATGAACAAGGTGGGGGGGGAGGCCTTGTGTGGGTGGCGCTAACCTGAGGAAGTTGACCTGGCTCTGCTCGCAAGAAGGAAAGTTGAGGTTAGTCAGCAAACCCAAGTCACAGAAGTAACAACAGGAAAGAGAGAGAAGAGGAGGAAGATGAATCTTTAAGTCAGGTGAACAGAACAAAGTCAAAAGGCCTTGGCATGGGCTGGAGAGATGGCTTAGCAGTTAAGCACTTGCCTGTGAAGCCAAAGGACCCCGGTTCGAGGCTCGATTCCCCAGGACCCACGTTAGCCAGATGCACAAGGGGGCACACGCGACTGGAGTTCATTTGCAGTGGCTGGAGGCCCTGGCACGTCCATTCTCTCTCTCTCTAACTGCCTCTTTCTCTCTCTGTCTGTTGCTCTCAAATAAATAAGTAAAAATGAACAAAAAAATTTTTTTTAAAGGCATTGGCATTGTTTATGGCCACAGAGGCCCATTTTGTTAACAGAAGCAAAGTGTGCAGGGGCCAGAAGTTATCATTCACTAATATGGGCAACAATATCCTGGCCGGAGGAAGGACAAGGCCTTAAGAATCCCAACAGCCTTTGTGAGACAAATAAAGGTCCTTGGGCAAAGAAGGAACCGTGAAAATCAGGGAGAAGGAACAGTGGCACGCACACCTCTCCACGCCTGTCAGAATCTGCCTGGCACCTCGTGGGTGTGTATAGTTTTGGTCTCACACAGCAACAAGCCATTAGGCTTCACCATTCTATTCATGCGTACCATAGCCAGTGGCCATGAAGAACGAGGCAGATGAGCCCATCTGTGATTGAGCCATCATTTGTAGTGGCTTTCATAAAGCTCATGAAATAGTAAGCGCTGATCTTCTTATCCACAAAAGCAAAACACCAAATGATGTGTGTAGGAAGGAAATTTTCACTCACCACAGGTGATAACTAAGGCGGGTAGCTTTACTGGATGGCTTTAGGCATGTGGCTGTGCAGAACCGCGCTCTGATTTTCCTCACATGCTGAGACTAGTAACCAAATGGGACTGGTTACTCTTTGCTCTAAATGGAGCAGGTTTTAAGTTAGAACGCGAAGACTTGGGGGCATAACTTCAAGCTATCGAAACAGAAATAAAGCACGTGCCAGATACTTTTGAGGGCACCTGAGTGTTCCAGAGGCTTCCAGCCGAGTACCTTGTTACTGCGAGTATAGGATGCTGGAACTTAACCCTGGAGGCATGGCCAATAATTTAAGATGTCTTCATGATTTCCCATTTTATTGGCAATTCACGAACTTGTGTCGTTTAGAAAACTGAAATTTTTTCGCTTTCTGTTTAAGCACAAAATTAGTCATCATCTTGTGTGTGTATGTTCATGTGTGCGCACATGCATGTGTGTTACATATTTGTTTGTGTCTATGTTCTGCTAGGAAGAAACATAGGGTCTCTTTGCACATGCTAGGCAAGCGCTCAATTATTGAGTTACATTCCTAACATCTCCTTTTTTAACTTTTTATGTTTGGATAGAGTTTTCATCAGTTTCAGGCTGACTTTGAACTCGCCCCACAGCCCAGGCAGGCCTCAGACTTCTGCTACTCTTGCCTTAACTTCCCACGTAGCTCAGATTGCAGGACTAGCACAATTTTTATTATTATTATTATTAATGCTGGGTCAGGCTTATATACCTAATTTCCTTTGACCTCAGCCCACTCTCCTGTGGTAGCTGAAGTCTTCCCTAGTTTACATTTGGGGATAAATGAGGCTTTAGTGAAATTAAATAACTTTCCCAGCTATGTCCTTCAACATCGCGCAATCCTCATTTGTGCAGCTTTCCTGAGCCACCAGAATTGCAGGACTGTGAATGGGCAAGTCTTCTCTGGTCCTTCCGCCACTTGCTCTCCTTTTCTTCCAGTCTAAGATCCACGCAGCGCGAAGTCTGAGCGAGATCGCCATCGATCTGACGGAGACAGGGACGCTGAAGACCTCGAAGCTGGCCAACATGGGGAGCAAAGGGAAGATCATTAGCGGTAGCAGTGGGAGCCTGCTCTCCTCAGGTACAGCTTGACCTTCTGCAAAGTGGGGTACGCAGCCCTGATGATACGGTGCTTCCACACGGTGTTGGGGGTGGGGCAGCCATGCATAGGAGGGCACTCAGCATGCTTGTCAGAAACTGGCTCTGGTTTCCAGACTGAGGTTTGAGACCAAAAGGGAGTCAAAGAAAAATGTTCTAAAGGGTCCCAGGGAGCCGGAAGAGGACCAGGAAACCTAAAATGTGTGGGACAAATTATTGGAGTCTCCTCATGTCCTCTAGTCTTTCAAAAGCGTGATAATTAGTTATCACATCACCAAGAATGTCAACCCTAAGGCAGAAAGTGGGACTCACTTGTGTGTCTTTGTAAAAAATATTAACTGATTAATTAGCAACTGGGGGGAGGATGGGCACACCAGGGCCTCTAGCTACTCAAAACAAACTCCAGATGTGTGTGCCATCTTGTGTATCTGGCTTTATACGGTACTAGGGAATCGAACCTAGGACCCTAGGCTTTGCAGGCAAGCACCTTAACTGCTAAGTCATCTCTTCCTCCCTCACTTGTGTGACTTTAAGATGAGATTGTGCTGACAAAGGGCTGCAGTTCAGGGTCGTGGTATTGAGTTGCTACATCTTCCTCTCGGGTGGAATTGTCAGGCTTCAAGGGTCAAGGACTGGAAGGACTTGCTTTTACAGAGTGTGGCAGAATGATACGCACCTTCTGTCACCAAGTATTGTGGGCCTCGCTTCGGGTTATATTAACAGTTCAGACACTTCAGGTTTGGTTGGCTTCAAGAATAGGAGAAGAGCTGGGAATGGAGCTCAGCTGTACAGTGTTTATCTAGCACCCACCAGGCTGTGGGTTCATCCTGTGGGAGAAAGGGTGTGAGAGAGAAATAGAGAGAAAGAGAGAGAGAGAGGAGAGAAATAAGAGAGAACATGAATGAATAAATGAATGAGTGTCTTGCTGAAATGACCACAAGAGGTGTGGGTTTGAGGAGGGCAAGGAGAGAGGAAGGCAGCAATCCCAAGAGATGTCTGACCAATAAAGGCTACTCATGAGGCCATGCAGTGAAAGCCTGACTGATGTAGGAGCAGAGCCGTGGGACTTTAAAACCAGAGGTCATCTTCCACGGTCAGTTCTATAACTAAGCATAGCAACTGCAATAGTGACAAAGGGAAAGACGGGAGAGGAAAGTGAGGTAAAGCGTGTCCTTGGCTTCTTCACTGGTGCTGGCCGATGATAGCCAGACCAACGTTCAAAATGAACAAACTAAAGAGAGGGTGTGCACCCTGACGGGACCGAGCTGTGGATGGGTGTGGGGGCTGAGGGAGAATCAGTCCCCGTCCCCACAGCAGACAAGCTAAGGCTCAAGTGGTATCCTCACGCATTCATGTGCTTTGTGAAATCTAATACACTGGATATCGTGTGTCTCAAACAGAACCATCAACAGTATATAAGCTTCAGATCCACAAAGCCTGGATCTGCCTCTGCAGGACCTCCATGGGCTCACTGGACTTCTGTAACCCTATTTCAGCTTGGAGTCCTCAAAGCTGTCTCACGTAAAAGATAAGCCAGGGCTGGAGAGATGGTTTAACCATTAAGGCACATGCCTGCAAAGCCAGAGTTCCTAGGTTCAATTCTCCAGGCCCCACATAAGCCAGATACACCAGGGGTACAGGCATCTGGAGTTCGTTTGCAGTGGCTGGAGGCCCTGGTATACCCATTCTCTCTCTCCCTGAAATAACAAACAAACAAATAAATAAATAAATAATAAAATGTGTTTTTTTTAAATAAGCCAAATATTCATTCTTTGTGAGGCCTAGACATTTGTAAGAGAGACTGTAGAAAATGCTGCCTTCTTATGTCAAAGACATAAGACAAAGTGCCATTCAAAACCTTAAGACCCCTGGAATTACAGCTACCCCTAACACCTGCTAAATGGCAAAGGACAGAGCTAAAGGTGACACCTTGTACGCAGTGGTTCTCCAACCCCTGTTAAAGCCCAGGCTCTTATATGAAAGCCCATGTGTTTCCATGTCTAGCTATAGAGAACGCAGCCTGGATTCTTCCGGCCTGGGGGTTCTTGGGCATGTAGCAGAACCATTTAGAGGGCATGTTGAAACACAGACAGCTGAGCCTCCACACACACAAGATGCTGTAGGTCTGGATGAGGCCATGAATGAGTTTATATCTCTGCCAGGTTCCCAGATCATTCCGGAGCTTCTGGTTCAGGGAGTAAGCTTTGAAAGCCACTCTCCTACCAGATGAAAGGGGCAAAGGGTGTGGTTCCTCAGAATCACAGAACTCAGCTTTCCCCACTCTCAGCCTGTGTCCTGGTCCATCTTCCTGGGCCTCTTATATCTATGGGTCAACCACCAAGAGAATCCAGCCAGTTACCTACCAGCAGCTAGAGATGAGGTTGTGAAGAGGAGCCCAATCCTAAGATGGAATTTGGCATGCATAGCCATCAGCCTGGATAAAATCCAGGAAGGAGAGCCAAGTATCTTTAAAACCAAAAGAGCAACACAGTTGTATGACTGCTATCCGGTTGACCTTAATCATAGATCTGGTCCTAAGAAAAAGAAAAAGAAAAGAATTGTGCAAAATCCACTCCCACACCTAATCTTTTAAGCATCTTTCTCCCAAGATGCCAAAGTGGATTTCAAATGTTTAATATTTACTAGTGGGATCCCAGGTGTTCGGGAGTCGATCGAAGCAGCTCGGGCCACCCGCAGAGTCATGGCCGCCATTGGCTTTCCTCTCCCCAGGCCTTTCTGCCTTCGCCCCGCTATGCAAGAAGAAACACAGAGTGACAAGGCCCCTTGAGGACACCAGAGAATAATAGCATGTCAACCTCTTCCCAAGTCTGCAAGTTGGAGCCTGAAAAATGTCCTTGAATGCCAAGGTTAATACTCCTCGGGGATGCCCTGTGCCCACCCCGTGACTTAGAAAACACAGTTGGGACAATGGAGGGAGGGACTGACGGATGCTATTAATGCACAAAGGGAATTTCTAGGATCTCTGATCGGGTTCTCCTCCCACTCTCAGGGCTGCTGCCGGCTGCCCCTCCTCTTTCCTTGCTCTGGGAGCAGGAAACCCTCACTTGGTGAGAGCTCTTGGTGCTCCTGTCCACAAGGGAACAGTTTCAGAGCCCCCACAGCCCGGTGTCTAACTGGGCCAACTGTTTTCTCTTCTCCTGTTTATTAATGTGGTTTCTGATAAATGTTTCTGAAGAGCTTGGTGAGAACTTGGTCACCATTTGAAAAATCTTCTTTATTAATCCTTGCCCAGGGCACAACACCCTGGTCAGTATACAGTTACTGACATGGCATTTTGGAGAGAGCTGGAGGTACAGTTCAGTACTTGGCTGGCATTGCCAGACACTGGGCTTGATTCTCCAGCATCGCAATAAATAACAGACACTGAAATTTTTGAGACTACTAATAAAGCCTGGGCTGGATGTTAAGAGCTTTCGTGTTTCCAAAGTACCTCATGCCTTCCAAAGAGCTCTTCTGTGACCTGCCACCAACATTATCCTCCCCAATGTGCTGGGAGCCCCTGTCACACCAGTGTTGGGCCTTACAATGTCTCACTCGTGTCAGATCAGGCTTCCGGCCTGTTGCCACCACTCATTCTTCTGTCCCCCCTGTACCCACATCATATGTAGCTGAGCACGTGACAGTGCCGTAGCACTGTTATGGCATAAGCATTCTTTCTCGCTCCTAGGCTAGCCTGGGCTGTGCTTTGATTTGGGTCATAACCTTGGCTCTGCCAGATGGGTCTGTGCTGGTGGGGTTTGTTTATGCTGGACTGGGCAACCTGAGGGCTGCAAAAGCTCTTTCTGCAGAGTGGATGTGTCTGAACTAGATGGCACATGGCTACTCCGAGCTGAAAATAAGGGGAGATAATATGCACAGCATTTCAGAACTCACAGTTCCTCCGTGCGGAGACCACACAGTGCTGACTGCTGCGAAACCGAGACAAAGTAGTTCCCCACTGCAAGTGACTTTGAAGGTGGCCTTCCCAGGGGCGTGCCGTGACCTTGAAAATGACCTGGAAGCCCAGTTCATAGTGATTGAGGCCTTTCATTAAAAAAAAAAAATGAAGGCAATAAATATCATTGATATCTACTGAAGAAAGGGTGAGCTCATGCACACTGATGCCCTGAGCTGTAGGCCAACATTTCAAAATGAAGAGAGCCACATGGTTCAATGAGTGAAGCTTGGGAAGAGGGCACTCTGTGAGGGCTCTGCTGGGGGGCCCTGCATGCAAGCATGTGTCCTCGTGGAGACCACAGGGCCTGATCCCTTCAAGTCAGAGCTGAAGCCCTGTGTTGGGCTAAACCCACATGTGTAGAAACCCCGACTAAAGGAAGAGCTCAGTGGTAGAATATTTGCCTAGGACGTACAAGGTCCGCTGCTCAATCTTCACCAACAAAAATGAAAGAAAAATCTGGAAGACACCCCCCCAATCCTTTTCAAAAGGTTTATTTCTCCCTTCCTTTCTCTCAGTATTTGAAAACCAAGAGGGGAAAAGAAATGAAAAGAGTTAACAACAGCAACAAAAACGGATTGTCTTTGTAGCTGAGGACACAGGGGCTTTTCATCGCTTGTCTGGAAGTGGGAGAGAGCAAGGCCTGCTGGGAGCATTGTTTCCAGAGTCGCTGTCACGGGATAACCAGGACTTAGTGGGAGTGTAGGGGTGAGGTTGATGCGTTTTTGCTCAGGCTACTCACAGCGAATGCATAAACACTTAGAAAATACTCAGTGTTCTGCTGGGCCTTGTTGCAATAACCATTCATAGCAAAGATATTACTGTGCTTCCTATCTGAAATGGACAAGGCACTGTTGGCTTTTTAAATTTTTTTTGTTGTCGTTATTTTTACTTATTTATTTGAGAGCAACAAACACAGAGAGAGAGAGAATGGGCACACCAGGGCCTCCAGCCAATGCAGACGAACTCCAGACGCATGCACCTCCTTGTGTATCTGGCTAACGTGGGTCCTGGGGAATCGAGCCTCAAGCCAGGGTCCTTAGGCTTCACAGGCAAGCTTTTAACCATTAAGCCATCTCTCCAGCCCACTATTGGCTTTTTAAATGGAAGCACAGGGGGCATAAACTACTCCTTACCCACACAACAATACAGTACATTGTGGGCCAGGCATGGTGGTGCACACCTTTAATCCCTGCACTGGGGAGGCAGAGGTAGGAGAATCTCCATCAGTTCGAGGCCACCCTGAGATGACACAGTGAATTCCAGGTCAGCCTGGGCTAGAGCGAGACCCTACCTCAAAAAAAAAAAAAAGTGCGTTGTGTTTATAAATGGGAACTGGGCTATGTGGTCAATTAGGTGGCAGGTTTAAGCTCTGGCGGTTTCCGTTCCAAGAAAACATGTGGTCTGTACTTGTCCAGCCCCTCTGGGATCCGTCCATGTTCATTGCTCAACGATTCCCACATTCTCCTTTTCTGAATGCAAGCACTTCCTTCCATTGTGAAAAAAGGTTTATTAATAACTAGTCCAACAATGAGGATGCCAGCTATCTGACATCTCTCCCCACAGCGAGGTGAGCTGATAGGCGCCTGCCAGCACTGTGGTCATGACCATGTTCAACTCAAAGTGTACTGCCCGGTGCCGGCATAATTCGGGCAGTGTTTTCTGTTCAGTATTTTGCTTTTGGTCTGCATCCATTCTCCCTCTCTGTGTCTTTAAAAGAAAATCACTGCTCTGGCTCCTTCCCGTATCTGTCTCTGGCTTTCAAAAGTTCTCTCTTGTCAGCTGTGTGTTGCTTCTCCTTTTAGGTCTAGTGGATCCCAGAGGCCTTAATTTTGGTCATAGCCTTGGCTCTGCTGTTGGGCACAGCCTCCCAGGCACTGCCAGTGGTTTGTTTATGCTGCACTGTGGATCTGGGTAGACTGCTTAGCTCTTGCTGCACAATAGATATTTCTGGACTCATTTGAGCAGGACTTGCGTGAGCTGAAAATGGGAGGACAGAGCGGTTGTCCCTTCCACTAATCTGGCTTTTTTTTCTTTTTTTTTTCTTTTGTGGAGGGATGAACAAAGCCCTTAGATGTTACTGGTAAAGGAGTATTTGCCTACTAAAGAGAGCTAAGACAGATGATAAATACCTACGCCAGTGGTGAGATTTTAAACACTGGAGGAGAAATCTCCCTGTCCCCTCTCAGATGCACTGCTGCTTCCATTTAGCTGAGCTCCATGTCCCGCTGACCTCACCCCCCTCCGCTGCCCTTGCTGGTAGCATAGAACAAAGATCACTGAGATTTGCAGTTAATCTCCAGACCTGTATATTACAATGCAAGCACAACCCTGGAGCCAGCACGATCAGCTCCCTGGGTGAAGACATGGAATTCCTGTGCGTTGCTCACAAATGCTTGTTTCAATTAGAGATTCTGTCAAGTGTTTTGCACTTTTTAAGTTGATGGTTAAATTATGCCTCTGCCTCCTGTCCTTCCTCTTGCCACCCAGCACCTGCATTTTTTTTTAAGGCCATTCATATTCTTCTCTGGTGAAAAGTACCACCAGGGCCCAGAGCCTCCCTTGGGAGCAAAGCCATCCATCCCCAGCGCTCCCAGCTGCCATCAAAAGCTGCTGGCTGATCAGTTTCAACGTCAGTACTCTCTGAACTATTCTGTTTCTAAACTCCCGAAGCCTGATGAAAAGTTCTGCAAGCATGCATTTTTCATGTTGAAAATCGCATTGAATTTACCGAGATGGTCCCTAGAGATAATGTGTTGATCCTGCCATCTGCAATGTGGCATTATTTCACAAGGTCTCCCAGGACATCCTTGATGTAAGAAATTCATCCTTGAGGATGTGTCAGGAAAATATCTCTTTATCATAAAGAGAGTCTCAAACCTTTTCCCCATATTTATTCCTGAGTGACTGCCAAAACTTTTCCTTGCAGCTTTTACAGAGCTGCTGGGAATACGCTGCCTTCATGCCCCCGCCCCACCCCCAAGAGCCAAAACAGATTGTCATTTCCTTCCCTTGCTTTGAGGACAACAGATTCCTTTCTTTGGGGAGGCTCTGTTTGTGTTCAATTTCCACCTCTTCCAGGGAGGAAAGTACCCCTTCCGCTTTCTGGAAGGCAAGCGCTGCTCATCAGCGCTGGTCTGTGTGGAAACAGATGAGCAGGTTCCTGCATCTTCTCAGCAGGATGCTCACTCATATCCGGCGCCGACGGACCGGCCTGCAGTCTTCAGAATGGCTGGAACCAATTCTCCGTTGCAGCCCAGGGAGGAGATCCTCCCATATGTGCGCTGCTGTTGTCCCTGTACATCCGGGCCTTGCCAAATGCAGCTGCCCCTGGCCTGATGTTCAGAGTGTCTGGCAGGAAAATGGGAAGCCAGCAGTGATGGATGCTGTGCCTCTAGGGCCTCCTGGTCTCTAGGTCTCTACAGAGTCAGCTGGTTTCCACAGAAGACCCATAAATGCCCCTGAAAATGACTTTCTTTGAGCAAATTGGGCTCGTTAGCCACGTTTAGATAAGAATTGACTCCCTGGGCTGGAGAGATGGCTTAGCGGTTAAGCGTTTGCCTGTGAAGCCTAAGGACCCCGGTTCGAGGCTCAATTACCCAGGACCCACATTAGCCAGATGCACAAGGGGGCACATGCGTCTGGAGTTTGTTTGCAGTGGCTGGAGGCCCTGGCATACCCATTCTCTCTCTCTCTCTTTCTCTCTGCCTCTTTCTCTCTGCCTCTTTCTTTCTCTGTCGCTCTCAAATAAATAAATTCAAATGAACAAAAAATTTTAAAAAAAGATTTGACTTCCTGGTGGTCAGCTCTTCATCTCTTCCTCAGATTATTGGCTAGATTATTGGTGAACTTCTTTAGTCACATCCTGTGAAGTAGGATTGAAATCAGATTGTAAAATAGCAAAAGTTAAAGATTATATTTGCTTTCCTTTTTTTGAGACAGGGTATCATGTCGTCCAGGCTGACCTTGAATTCCTGATCCTCCTGCCTCTACCTCCCAAATGTTGGGATTTCAGGTTTGTGTCACCACAGCTGGTTTATGCAGTGCTAGGGATAAGCTAGAACCCAGGTCTCCTGTAGGCTAGGCCAGTACTGTCCCAAATGAACCATATCCCCAGCCACAAAAGATCCTCTTCCATCTGACATCAGTCAAGTAGATACTTGATATTAGCAGATACTAACTGACAGGCAGAAAGTGTTGTTGGAGAGCTTGTCTGACCCCCGCTTCTCTGCGGAGGAAGGTGACTACCAGGAAAAGCGGGGCTCAGTCACTCAGTTGGCTCCTGGGCTGCATGGTCTGCCTTTGGCAAGGAAAGTTTCCTCCATCCTTCCATCTCTACTTGTTCTCCGCCTCTTCCCAGTGCGCTGCTCTGAGGGCTGGAAGCGTGGCTTCTTCTCCACGTCGCCTTCACCGTGGAAGGAGCTCCAGAAGTTTCTGTTGTTTGATTAGAAAATCTGAAGCGTGCTTTGGTCGCATCTCCTCCACCCTTGTCCTGCACCTGTGTGTGTGTGTGTGTGTGCAATGTGTATGCATGTATGAATGAGCGCACACGTGTGCCACAGTGCACGTGAGGAGGTCAGAAGACAGCGTTGAATGCTACCCCTCGCCGCCCACCTTGTTTGAGGCAGGGTGTCTCGTTGCTCCCCACTGCCAGCATCTGGCAAGCTGGCTCGTGAGCACCCCGACAGCTCTCTTACCTTTGACTTCCTTCTCCCCCTAGCCTCTCTACGGTGTCAGGTTTGACGTGGGTTCTGGGAATCCAAATTCAGGTACTCACACTTGCAAAGCGACCATGCTGTCCGCCGAGCCATCTTTCCAGCCCTCTGTGTCTACATTTTGATCTGTGCAGTATTATGAAAAGCGCTCACCTGGGAGGCAGATATAAGAAGATATGACACAACAGTGTTACCATGGCAACCCAGCAGAGTCCAAGACAGAAAGTTCACACATTCGTGGGGTTTCCGTTCCAGGGGCAAAACGGACCGTACAGAGTCCAGCTTACATCCTGGCTCTGCCTCCCTACGACTGACGCGTGGCCTGTGCGGTGAACATGGCAGGAACGTTTGTAAGAGGATTAATGAAGGTGTAGCATGTAGGAAGCTCCTGCTTACGAAGTCTGCAAAAGCCCATTTCCTGTCCTTTCTGCTCCCAAGCTTCCTGAACCGACAGGACCCAGAAGCCACACCGCCAGCATCGCGCGAGTCCTTGCTTGTCTCCCAGTGCTCTGCCTCCTACATTCCAGAGTTTTCTGGAACTGGGCTGGTAACCCCTAAGAAAAGCTGAGGACAGTTTTTAATAAAAATAACGGGGAACAGTCGTGCTTGTCCGCCGCATTCTAAGTTTATTTTTTTCTTTCTAAGCTTCTTCCAAGCATTATCTTGTTTCATTTTCCCAATTTTTTTTTTTTTTTGAGGTAGGGTCTCACTGTAGCCCAGGCTGACCTGGAATTCGCTATGTAGTCTCAGAGTGGCCTTGAACTCACGGTGATCCTCCTACCTCTGCCTCCCGGGTGCTGGGATTAACGATGTGAGCCACCATGCCAGGGCTCATTCTCCTAACTTTTAAACACTCCTGTTTTCATTGCCCACTAGGGGAGGAAACTAAGATGTAGAGAGGTTCTAGAACCTGCCCATATCCCAAAGCCAGGCAGTAACTGTAGCAGAGCTAGAAAACACACACACACACACACACACACACACACACACACACACACAATCAACCCTAGGCTCCCAGATTGTAGATTCCCGCTTTGGGAGGCCACCACACCAGTTGGTTTTCTCCAAAGAATATCCTGAACACAGTCTTTCTTACAGATTTGACTGTTGTTTAATACTTCACTCCCCGCTCCACACACACACACCCACACACACACAGATGAATTGATTCATTATGTGTATTTTTAAAATATATTCATCTCTCTTCTTTTTTCCATGGCCTACTAGGCCGCTTCACCATCCTCAGACAGTCCTTCCCAGGCAGCAGTCAGTGCCGAAGTTTGGAAATCTCACTCTAAGTGTGGTAAAGATGTTCCATCTAACTTCTGACTCCATTTGTCTTGGACAGATGTGATGCAACCAACTGCGTTTAGCATTTTAGCTCA
Organism: Jaculus jaculus; assembly: GCF_020740685.1. Taxonomy (NCBI): domain Eukaryota; kingdom Metazoa; phylum Chordata; class Mammalia; order Rodentia; family Dipodidae; genus Jaculus; species Jaculus jaculus. The sequence goes on from NC_059116.1 coordinate 66,472,902, forward strand.
CAAGTATTTGCTTTAGCCTGCTAGAGTAGGAGGAAGCCTGTGAGTTTCTTCCCCAGGTGCCCTTTGAGCTTCTCTCAGTGGGAATGTGCCTAGGCACTTGGCCACCTCTCCTCAGGGTAGCCATACGTACCCAGGCGCAGGTGACAGCTTACAGGCTCAGATCACACAAGCTCTGGAGCATAGCAACTATCAGACCTCAGAATCTTTGCTTTAGAATAGTGAATTTGGGGGCTGGGGAGGTGGCTCAGTGGATAAAGCAATTACTACTCAAACCTAAGTACCTGAGTTCAGATCCCCAGACGTCATGTAAAAGCCAGAAGTTGCAAGAGACTCCTGTAATACCATGACAGAAATTGGAGGCAGAAACAGGAGAATTTTCTGGAAACCAAAAATAACACAATTATACAAGAGACCCTGTTCCAAATGAGATAAAAGGCAAGGACTAACTCCCACAAGTTGTCCTTTGACCTTTGCCATGGACCAGTCATGCCTACACACACAATCATACATGCACTTAAAATTGCAAACTAAATAGATAATAGCAGATTTCTTCTTGAAGATAAGAAGGCAGTAGGACCTCTTTTCAAATGCAGTTAGACAGCCTCCATTAACCTGAGAGAATGGAGTTGCTGCAAGGTTGAAGGGTGTGGAATGAAGATCACCAAAGTCCACTGACTATCCTGACTCAATTCCTAAGCCTATGCATGGTAGTCCCAGAGACAGATCTGCAGACCCAGCACTCAGTAAGCATGCTTTGACAAGACTGCTTCCACCTGTGTTGTTCATATTTACAGGTGGGCTCTGGAGCCCTATCCCAGTACCAAATTGCAGAGTAGAGTTCTTTGAACAGTAATTCCTTGAGCAACAAGAGTTTTGACGACTTCCTTCTAATTCTATGAGGGTGTGTGTATGTGTGTGTGTGTGTGTACTTCTGTGATAAATAGATCCTAGGTAGAAGGCTTTCCTATTCCAAGAGCCACACTAAGTGCTCCATATGACCACCTCATTTATAGTTTTACTATAAATTTAGGAGGGCAATTAACTTAACCAATAGCCACACATCTAGTGAATGATTTAGATTGGAATGAAACACAGATGTTTTACTTGTCTAGCTGGTTATCCAAAAGTGAAAACCTACATGACCAGATTGACTCAGTTACTTTGCCAGATTATAACCTAGAGGATTTTTGGCTAAAGGTGTGCATTAGAGCCAGCCAGCGTTTGAGTCCAAGGTACATACAGAGAAGGATTCTGGAGCCATCAAGCCTGCCAAGACTCTCTACTCTAGCCCGTCTTATGTGGGTTTGGTATTTAGGATAATTGTTAATTAATAACAACAATAATAATTTAGGTAGCAGTAATTAGCCCTGAAACTCAAAGCCACATCTTTACTTAATCCCATAATGGCAGACCCAAGCATTCACAAATTGTATGTTTCCTTCCCAGAATTTAATGTTGTGGTGCTTTTTGCCATTCTTGAACACAGTAAATTCTTAGATTTGACTTAATAAATCATCATTTCCTCTTGAAGAGTAAGGCCAGGGGTGAAAGGGAAAACAGTGAATTTCTAACTTGGGCTAGAAATCCTTTAATCTTCTTGGACTCAGGTTTCCCCAGGCCTGTTTTTAAAATCCGAAAGCTGACTTCCTTCTGGTATTATTTTACATCCTTATTAATTTTTTAGATGATGGGATGGAGAATGCCTCATTAAATTTTCCTGTGTCTTCAGGCAGGATTGGTGATGGGTTCTGAGAGGGCCATGTACAGGTTCATAATGACTTTGCCATGTTGCATTCGGTGGGTGTGAACTGGAGGTGATGCAGTGCTGATGAAGCACAAGGAAGGGGCTTAGAGATGTGGAAAGCCTGAGCCGTCCCCAAAAGGGCAGCCGACGATAGCCCGCAGTGATGAGTTACAGGGGAACGGCACCATATGGATTTTGTGTATGAGAACCATGAGGTAATGGCGTCTCAGCAAGAATGAAGCGTTTGCTTGAGTTCGCTATTGAATTTGGAAACCTACAACTGAGGCATGTCAAAGTCCAGGCAAGAGTTACAACATGATTCAACACTTGGAAGGCAGCTTCAATAAAGGAACAATATACATGCAGTAAATTTTTCTTTATTTTTTTTACTGAGATGAGGTACAATTTAATTATAGCATCCAAATGTACAACTGACAACATCTATTTGCTTGTTCATTCAAGCTAATATTTATGTGTTCCTGGGGACGCATAAAGATGATATGTTCCTACAGTGATAGATATTTTCAATTTCAAGTTCAAATGAGCCAGGAAAGGACAAGAACAAAGTCCAGGTCAGAGTCAAAAATATACTTACCCAACAAGACTTCTTCATTGGTTGGGTCATAAGAGCCTAGGAGTAGAGTAACTAAGGGAATATAGGTTTCTTGCTCAGAGACCTTAAATAATAAAGAGTAAATAGTATATTTATGGGAACATTTTGTTCCTAGCAGAGCTGTTTGACGCAGATACAGAACTTTTTTTCTAGACTCTATGATTCTGAGATACCTTCTTTACCATTGGAAAAAACAAATCCAACTGGGTTAGGGTCAAATTACATCGTTTATATTGTTGAAATCAGGGTGAGTTAATATCTTTAAAACATTACCATTCGGGTCCAGGACCACAGTATACATCTACATGTACTTAGGGCCTTAACTGTTCCCAGTAGAGCGTCACAATGCACTGGTTTTGCTCATCTTTAATTAGGTTAATCACCTTAGGCATCTGAACTGGCTTTGGAGTCCAGATTGGTCTTGAGCTGTGCTCCTTAGGCCTCCCAAGTAGCTAGGATTGCAGGCATGCATCACCTCGCCTGGGTCTCTAGGGATTTGAGGTGGCTAGATGTTGTTGCTATTATCTGAGCTTCCTGGGTGCACAGCCAGTCACACCCATGCCTTTCTTTTCTTTCTCTCTCGATTTCTTTTTCTTTCCCCTTTGCTTTGTCAAGGTGGGGTCTCACCCTAGCCCAGGCTGACCTGGAATTCACTATGTAGTCTCAGGCTGGCCTCAAACTCATAGCAATCCTACCTCTGCCTCCCAAGTGCTGGGATTAAAAGGATGCACTACAACACCCAGCTTCACTCATCCATTTTTTTTTTCTTTCTGTCTTTCTTTTTTTTTTTTTTTTTTTTTTTTTTTTTGGTTTTTCAAGGTAGGGTCTCACTGTAGCCCAAGCTGACCTGGAATTCACTATGTAGTCTCAGGGTAGCCTTGAACTCACAGCAATCCTCCTACCTCTGCCTCCCTAGTGCTAGGATTAAATGCTGGCCTCGTCCATTTCTAATAGTTCTGCTCACTGTGGATGCAAGAAGAAAATGAGCCATCAGCTTGTCTTTTTAAAGAGGTCAATGTGCCTTTCCTAACCCATCACAAGAGAAAGAAAGGACTGGAAACCTACTTTAGGATCAAAGCACTGCAGCCCAGAAATTACTCTCCTGGTCTAACCTAAATTACTCCAGTTGGCATTTCAACTCATTTTCCTTTTGTTTCGTTCACAACATTGCCTTCTATAAAGGTTTTATATCTAGCAACCTGCTATTTGAATCATCATGCAGCTAGTCTAGCTAGAAAAGCATGGAAAAATATGTATAATTCCACTAAAATATGTGTAACTCTATGTGGATTCCTCTCCCCACGAGGAGAAAATTTGCTCATGACACAGCAATAAGTTAAAATATATGACAGAATTCTAATTTTTTAAATATATGTGCTTGGAAAAGAAAGCCAAAAGAAAACACATGAAATCAGGCTGATAGTTTATCAACACTATGTTTGCACTCAGCAAAGTCTTAATTAAAAATAAATTCAAAGCAGCATCTTTCAATAGACAAAAGGAAATTTACGCTGTGTCTAACCATTCCCAGCTTGCCCTGCGCTCCCCCTCTGTTAACAGGTATGTGGTATATCCTAAGGTAATTGAGAAAGACAAACTTCTTTGTCAGTTTCCGGCCAGTCCTCCGAGTAGCTGTCACTTCCACGCGGTGCTGGAATTCACTCCTCACGCTTCGAGCTCTGAGCCTGCTTGTGGCCCAGTGCCTTGATTCCCAGGGTAAATCCCATATCCACAGTGTGGGCTCCAGTGAAATTCATTAATGGTCCAGATGTGTGCCCCCCCCCCCAGTCGGTTGGCCTAGTAACCTCTCTGTTTATTGACAGGGTCGCAGGAATCAGATAGCTCACAGTCGGCCAAGAAAGACATGCTGGCTGCCTTGAAATCCAGGCAGGAGGCCCTGGAGGAGACGCTGCGCCAGAGGCTGGAGGAACTGAAGAGACTCTGTCTCCGGGAAGCTGTAAGCAGTCAAATCTGTGTTGTTTCTGATGTCATCCATCTTAGATATGGGCAGAAGACAGGGTGGGGACAATACGTATGCCTCCTAGGAAAACAAGGGCTCTCACCAGTGGTGGAAACACACAGATCTCCGCTGTCAAAGCACTGAACATCAAGGCACCACCATCACTGGTTAAGGCTGATGCTGGCTGAGCCTTAAATAGGTCCCCACCGGAAGCTAATGACAAGTCACACTAACAATCCCGAATCCATGAATGGTGCACCACAGTTTGGGCATTGACTCGTGTGAAATTACCACACTCAATATAATACCTCAGGACCATCTTCCAAAGTCTCTGCCTGAATTCATTGCCAAAAACCTCACAATCTGCTGCTTATTTAACTCTTCTATCATTAAAAATGAAATCTTAGCCTAGTGACTTATTTTTCTTTTCTCTGTTTCTGCAGTACTAAGGATTGAATCAAGGACTTCACACATGCTAGGCCAGCACTCCACCATCGAACACCTCCCAGCACAGAGATGTGTTTAAATTTGATATGTCTGTGGGCCGGTGTCTTTGCTAGTCTCAATTTTCATAAGCATGTAGAGACTCCTGCTGTCCATTTTTATATTTATTGAAATGTCCATTTCCGCCGCCTTCTGTTTATTCCAGAACTCTTTGTTAACGGTGCTTAGAGACTTGACTTTGTAGTGTAGCCCAGCTGCGCACACGTGTGTGTATACACACATGTGCAGATACCTTCCCAGAAACGCGATGAGGGGCTGCCTGCCCAGGAGAGGTTGTGCTCCACAGACCATGATGAAAGGCTCTGTGGGTAAACAGTTCTGAATGGGAAGGAGAAAGAGGTTCCCAAACCAAGTCGAGGATGTATTCCCCTCCCCCAAGTAATAATACTTTGCCACAGGAAGAATGAAGCAAGGGGCCATGGACTGAGGTCACGTTACATTTCAACTTGGCTTAATTAGGGTCTGGATTGACTTAAACCGAAGCCTGCTCAAGGCAGAACCACATTAGCACAAATCCATTGCAAATAAGGAAAGCAGTGGCCCTGGCTGGGGAAAACATGCTATGTGATACTGTAAATATTAGCAGCATTTAGAAAGAGTGTGCTTAAAGGAGAGGATAAAAATAAGGTTTGGGTGTCTGCTTTTCATAATTTATAAAGATCTATTTTGTGTTTTATAAAAATCAAGTCCCTTAACCCAGCAAGGGATACACTTCAGAGTACATCGGGAACACACGACACAAGGGCAGAAGCTGAAAGGCTCACCAGAGCAAAGCAAGCAAAACAAAGCTCCCACTTCTGAAATGCCGACAGCACAAGGTAGACCTTGAAGGAACCAAGGGCCAGCCACTTTTCCCAGTATGGCTTCCCATCGGAGACTCCTGGCGCATGTGGAGTAATGAGCCTCACTCGGACTCCGCTCACCAGATCCACCCTCTGCTCAGAGTGGCTGGAAGCGCTGCTTGAACCCATGAAGCAATGCGGCCAGAAAGAAGCCATGTGAGAGTTCTGGGTGTTCTCTGAAGAGAGAACCCAAGCTGGGGCCCCACTGCAAAGCATCAAATTACTTCCCCACCATGCAGCTCTGGTTTCCTGTATGAAGGCCTTGACCCACGTACCTTCAAGCAGACGGGGAAAAACCAATAGCCTCATCTTTAAAATATACTTTAACACTCTAAAGCCACAAGTCCATGGCAATGTTAACAACTTTTTCCTTCTTTTTGTAAGTTTCAAGGCAGTAAAAAGAAAATTCGGACAATGTAAAACCCTCAAGAGGTTGTTATTTATAGAAAGATTATGAGGGGAAACAGATAAACAGTTAAAGAATAGGGCTGGGAAGCCAGCCATGGTGGCACATGCCTTTAATCCCAGCACTTGGGAGGCAGAGGTAGGAGGATTGCAGTGAGCTCAAAGCCACCCTGAGACTACAGAGTGAATTGTGAATTCCAGGTCAACCTGAGCTAGAGTTGAGACCCTACCTCAAAAAACAAAACAAAACCAAAAAAATAACAAAAAACAAAAAACGGAAGAATAGGGCTGGAGAGATGGCTTAGTGGTAAAGGCACTTGCCTACAAAAGCATAAGGACCCAGGTTCCTCCCCGAGGTGGTACACGCATCTAGAGTTTGCTTCCAGTGGCTTGAGGCCTTAGCATGGCCACTCTCTATATCTGTCTCTTCCTCTTCCTCTCCCTCTCCTTCTCACAAAATAAAAATAGGGCTGGAGAAATGGCTTAGCAGTTAAGGCATTTGCCTGCAAAGCCAAAGGACCCAGGTTCGATTCCCCAGGATCCACATTAGCCAGACGCACAAGGGTGTACGTGCATCTGGAGTTTATTTGGCTGGAGACCCTGGCAAACTCATTCTCTCTCTCTCTCTCTCCAATAAATATTTAAAAAAATAAAAATTAGCCGGGTATGGTGGTGCACGCCTTTAATCCCAGCACTCAGGAGGCAGAGGTAGAAGGCTCTCTGTGAGTTCAAGGCCACCCTGAGACTACACGGTGAAATCAAGGTCAGCCTGAGCCAGAGTGAGACCATACCTCACAAAACCAAAAAAATAAAAAATAAAAATAAAGAATAAACACGTATCATCTTGGGAGACATTAGAACCACAATTTTAAGAAAGAAAAGAAGAAAGAACTTTATGGGGGGTTCAAACTCAAATATCAGGCGAGGCTGTGCAAAGCTTGCACTGAGAAGTAAGAAGTCCAAGAACCTTCTTCCAATCCTGAGTCTCCTGGACTGGCCCAGGTCACTTGCAGCAAGGCAGACATGGAAAGAAAGAGGCCGGGTGGGTGGTGGGGACCAGGTGCTGTGCTCATAGACACACACACGCCAGTGTGCCCGACATGTGGGCCACAGTGATCGTTGCCATGACTGGAGTTTTTGTGCTGCTGGGCGCTCAGGACCCGACTGCCCGGTAAAAAGCTTTTTGTGTAAATGACAGACACTCTGAGAGGACACGTCTGCGTTCCTCCTCATCGGAGCAGCATTAGCACTGGTTTGAGGCTAGAAAGCCAGAGCTGGTGTATGCCTGCATGTACCCATTGAAGGAACAAAGTGGCCCCTCAGCCTTTTCTGATCTCTGGAAGTGACTTCTTGCACTCCTGCCTGGCTTCCATAATGCGGGTTATTCAGCCCAGATCTACTCATACAGAACCTTCTTCCAATCCTGAGTCATTCCTCAGGCCTCCTGGACTGGCCCAGGTCACTGTCACTGTGGATATCTATCATTTAAGTCAATTATCATACCACTAACAGTTAGATTTACAGATTCCCCCATATGCACACAAAAGACTTTCATTAGTAGCCTTTTCAATGAAATAGATTGGATTTTTAGTTCCTAATAGGTCTCATAATTGTACACAGGTTAGTGTCTTTTGGGGGTAGCATTTGTTTGTTCAGAGGCAGAATCTCTGTATGTAGCCTAGGCTGGCCTGTAACTTGCTACGTGGCCAAGGCTAGTCTTGAACTAGTTATGTCGCTAAGGCTGGCCTTAAACTAAAGTTTCTTCTGCCTCAGCTTTTGGAGCACTAGGATCAGGCTTGCATCACCTCTGGTTACTGTCTTTTAAATTTTTTTTCATTTTTAATTTTTTACTTTTAGAGAGGCAGAGAGAACAGAGAGGGAGAGAGAGAATTAATGAGCCAGGGCCTCAGCCCATGAAATTGAACTCCAAACACTTGTGCCACCTAGTGGGCATATGCTACTTTGCACTTGCCTCACCTTTGTGCATCTGGCTTACAAGGGATCTGGAGAGTCAAAACTGGGTCCTTAGGCTTCATAGGCAAGCACCTTAACTGCTAAGCCATCTCTCCATTTCTGGATACTGTCTTTTGGGTTCAGAGTGGAATAATGATTACCACATTCAGTCTTTATATAATATGCTTTTCTGGGATTTGCACTGTAGCTGCCAGACTTCTTGACTCATTTGAAGGAAAATGTAACCTTGTGACTTAGAGAAGCAATATGTGATGCAAGTCAGAGAACTCAGTGCACCTGAGAAGTGTGTTGGCTGCTGCTTACTGGTTGGGGGACCAGGCCTCCCACGAGAGACACTAGCTAGACCAGAAAAGGAGTGAAACTGGAGGAGTATGAAACCCAGGAGAATTTTATTTACTTGACAGAAACGGAGCTTGAAAATAGTTTTTGAAGCACATCTCTCCTGTAGGGAATGAAGTAGTCTCATACATTTTTATACAGGCATAATTTCTTTACATGCTAACACGGACCAGGATTGAACCCGGAGCTTCACACACATTGGGCAGATGCATCGCCACTGAACTATAACCACAGACATTTTTGCATTTCCAAACATGATCTCATAAAGTTGCCCAGCCTGGTCTCGAACTCGTGGTCCCGCCCCAGTTCTTCCGTGTAGTTGGAATCACAGGTCTGCACCGTCAGGCGCAGCTATTTCATGAACTCTTATTTAGGCATGGTGCTTAATGTTAATGGCTCTTTCTATTGAATCTGTGCATTGGAGCGTGTGTTTGTGTGTGTCCCGGAAAGAAGACAAGCATGTGCCAACCCTGACTTGCACCCTCTCACTGAGTGCTCTCTCACACGTCTAGGAGCTCACTGGCAAGCTGCCCATTGAGTATCCCCTGGATCCTGGAGAGGAGCCGCCCATTGTTCGGAGAAGAATTGGGACAGCCTTTCAGCTGGATGAACAGAAAATCCTGCCCAAGGCAGAGGTGTGTGCTTCTCTTTGGGTGTTGGGCTCTGTCCTGTGATCCCTTCTGATTTTCCTGGCTTTTCTCACCTGTTGGAGCTTTTATGTTCCCTGTAACAAGTACTGAGGTACTTGGCCTATATCTCTCCTTCCCCCTTTCTGGAGTGAGCTGGCTGGTCAGGATGAGTTCTCCTTGGATGAATGGGGTTGTTTGCCTCAGTACCCACCTGGATTTCTAGTGACGTGTTGACCTGATACTACAGACCATTTGCAGGTAGCCAAGTTAAGCCAGAGGAGAACATTTCCACTAACACTCACAGATGCGTGTCTTTGCAGTGGCCTCCCAGTCCTTGCTTACTCGGAGCCGTGCCTAATGCCGACTCTGTGGAAGAAAACACCATACTAGAGGGCACGCCTACAAGTGCATGGGTGCCATCAGCTAGGGAAAGATAAGCAGGGCTTCCCCTCCCCTGTCTTAGCTGACAGAGGTAGTGACATCCCTGCCTGGCCCTCCACTGCATGCACGGTCTGTCCTGGCCTCAGCCGTCTATGGATGAAGAGCCGTATGTTAAGGTGGTTTTATCCTCTTTGGATGGAACACTGAACTGGGATGAAACCACAGAACCCAGATTTAGAGGCTAATCAAATAATATCCACAACCACAACAATCCTTGAGACTCTGTCCATATAATGAGTATCCGAGAGAAACAGAAAGCCAGGTATATACCTTCAGGCCTCAAGCTCTTCCTGGACTTATTCTGAATAGAGTTACTCATTAACATGCAGAAGACTTGGGAGTTAACTTCAGGAGTGGAAGCCAGTGGAAAAGAAAACAGTCTTTCAAGAAACTGGGGGCTTGGGAGATGGCTTAGCCGAGTGTTTGCTGCAAGCAGGAGTACCTAAGGAGGCCTGGGACCACCCATGTTCAATTCCCCAGGACCCATATAAACAGCTGGCTATGGCCACACATGGGACTCTGGGAAATACACAAATGGGTGACAGAGGCAGGCGCCTGGCATTCTCCTGTGGCCTCCGCAAGCACACACCTGCACGCGCGCACACCCAGCACCATTACCGCCAGCACCCCACACGCAGTACACATGCAGAAAGCAAAAAGGAAAGAACCTGGGAGGAAGACATTCTAGTCCTCCTGTGGTAAGGGGTACAGTCATGAGAGAGTGAATACAGAGGGGGACCTACGCACCAGGACCCATTCCTGAGATCTACAGCCACCAGGTCCCTGGAAGTCTGGTGGGCACACCTGCTTGGTCCAGAATGAAATCCAAGCAGGCCATATCAGGGTTGCCACTAGGAATATGAGCTAGAAAAAACATTTCAGCCCACACTGAGCACCTGCTCGATGCTCAGCCAACAGCTGCTGGAAGTGGAGGTGTCAGAGGAGGGGAGTGATTTAGGGGACCATGTGGTCTGGTGCCTTCCAAACGGAGGTAACCATCAGAATGTTCCAAGAAATTTCAGTTCCCTCTGCTGCCAGGCGTATGCTTAGCACTTAAACTTACAAAGCACACACATAGGGAGAGGGTGCTCAGTGGTGAAAGGCTCTTGATCATTAAACCCAGGTTCAATTCCCCAATATCCATGTAAAGCCAGGTGCAGAAAGTGACTCATGTGTCTGAAGGTTGTAATGGCAGGAGGTTCTGGCCCACCCATACTTTTTTTTTCTCTCTCTCTCTTTCTTTCAAATTAATTAAATTTAATCAAATTGAAAAGCACCCTCATGGTTAGTGAGTGCCACCCCCAGTGCCCAATCAGGCTTCTTACTGTCTAGTTTTTTCCAGTGAAAGTAGACTCTTGAGCCCTGAGAACTCTGTGCATCTGGATCTTCCCTGTCTATCCCTGAAATGGATTTTCTTTCCTAACTTCACAAAAGGACAGGCAGAATTTTCCAGAGCTCCCCTCAGGGCAGAAAGAGACCCACCTGGATTCTGGTGCTATGCCAGTTCTCCTGGGCACGGGCTTTGCTTTCCTAGCTGTATGACCATGGCAGACAGGGCCTTCAGGCTTGTCCTTGACTTGGCTTGAGTATCAAAACCTGTTCTCGACGCCCACGGATCTCAGTGTCTGTGTCTTGGGCTTGAGTTATCATGACCACCTGGGAACAGCTGCTCTGAGTAGCCCAAGTTCACAGAACAGTCTTTGTCCCTGTTTCAAGGTCCTGGGCAAGAGTCCAGGCCAATGTCCTTCTTCCTCAGAAAACACAAATTCAGCAAGCATTGGACAGAGTTTATAGTATCCCTAAAGCAGTTTCTTTTACCCTGCATTCCCTTTTCACTTCTGGTTCTTGTCCCCTTAGGGCTTGAAGTGCTCAGAAGTAAATGAAATGAGGGACAGGGTATTGTCCTTGGATTGGGGAGAGAGCTCCATTGGGAAAGTGCTTGCTTAGCAAGCGTGAGGAGGGGGATTCAATCCCCAAAACCCACATACAGGAAGCCAGGTGTGATGGTGTGTTTTTGTCATCTGAGTACTGAGGACACAGAGCCAGGTGGACCCCTGGGCTAGCTGGCCAGCCAATCCAGCCTAATTGGCAAGTTCCAGGCCAATGAGAGAGACTTTGTTTTCATTTATTTTTATTTATTTATTTAAGAGAGAGAAATAGGCAGGAAGAGAAGGAGAGAGAAAGAGAGAGAATGGGCGCACCAGGGCCTCCAGCCACTGCAAACGAACTCCAGGTGCATATGCCCTCTTATGCAGCTGACTTACGTGGGTCCTGGGGAATCGAACCTGGACCCTTTGGCCTTGCAGTCAAGCACCTGAACCTCCAAGTTATCTCTCCAGCCCAAGAGAAACTATTTTAACAAAATATGGCCAGCACAGGAAGAGAGACACCTGAGTTGTCCTTTGGCCTGCGCACGCATGTGCACACACACACACACACACACACACAGAGAGAGAGAGAGAGAGAGAGAGAGAGAGAGAGAGAGAGAGAGAGAATATACTGTCCTTGGTAGAACCACCAAGATGGTGTGTTATGCCCAGAGGTTTTAAAAAAGAAAGTTTTGTTGTGCTACAAGGAAAGTCCAGCAAACATGTCAGTCTTTCCTTCCTTGGCTTGATCAGCCCTTCAAACTTGCAAGATGGGTGGTTTCCACTGGCCACATGGGGTCTTGGGAGAAGACTGCTCTGCAGCAACCGCGAGTTTACTCAGTGTGAGGGGCCGAAGTCACATGCCGCTGGTCCCCACATCCACCACGCAGAACACAGGCCGGGGCTCAGACGCGCATAGAGCTAGCTTTGACCAAGGGTTCCACTGGAGAATCAGCTGGCTTTCTGGTCAGTGTGGCAAAATACCTGGCAGAAGCAGCCGTCAGGGCCATCAGCTCATCGTGACGAGGAAGGCGTGTCACTTGTTGGCAGCAGACAGGGGGAAGAAGGGTTGGGAGAAAGCCAGTCGTGCTGTCTCCCTCAGGGCTCACAGAACTGGGCCGCTTGCTTCATTTCCTCCCTAAGGCCACACAACCTCCCAAGACCGCATCACCCACTGGTGATTAAGTTTGCAGGGGGGGGGGGCATTTTACATCCAAACCATAGCAACTAGAGAAAAATTCAGGGGATTCTGCATTCACCCCCAAAACCTGATTCAGGTCTGCCCCCATCCCTCAGCAACTGGTAGTTACACACCCACAGAGGAGACAGTTGAACCACAGGCCAGCAGCCGACACGCTGCCCGGGGGACCATCCTCTGGGATCTCCGGACAGCTAGCACACACAAAGCTTCATTTCTTCTGGGTCCCAAAATCTGGGGAGGTTTGCACTGGTCAAAGGGCCACATGAAGTGACAGAGGTAGGGAGAAGGTAGCCAAGAAGGACGGAAGGGAGTCTGAAACTCTTCCAAGCAGCTGGCCGAAAGCTGATTCCACCACCCAAGCCTCCTGGGGGGCCGGGGTCATGGCCACAGGCGGGACTTCTCTGAACATGGAATAGGAGTATAAGGGTGGTTGAAGCGTGCAAAAAGCTTCTGGGAGACACTCAGGAGAATAGGGATGCGCCCTAACATGCCAGACACAAGCATGTGGGGCCGAAAGCATGTGTGGGAGGGTGGAGAGAAGCACAGGTATGAGCAAACCCCAAGAAAAATGACAGAAGAATACTCTAGAAATCCTGCTGTATCTTACGCAAGTAGAAGGAAAAGGACAGCGAGTGGGCTGAGAATTTCCCCTTAGAATTGGTCACCATGGACCTGGCTGAAGGCAGGAGACACGAAGCCCAGCAAAACTGGGCTGGGGTCTGGACCCAGGTGGCCAGGATGAGGTCTTCTCGCACAGCCTCTCCAACAAATGTAAGCCTTGGCTTTTCCGCCCGCAGGAGGCGGAACTGGAACGGCTGGAACGCGAGTTTGCCATTCAGTCCCAGATCACCGAGGCTGCCCGCCGCCTGGCCAGTGACCCCAACGTCAGCAAGAAACTGAAGAAACAAAGAAAAACCTCTTATCTGAATGCACTGAAGAAACTGCAGGAGATTGAAAATGCCATCAATGAGAACCGCATCAAGTCTGGGAAGAAACCCACCCAGCGGGCATCGTTGGTCATAGACGGTCAGTGCCATCCGCAGCTCCTGCCCAGATCGCAGTCGAGGTCCTAGTTCCAGATCTGTGCAGGATCTAGGCAGCCCCTGACACATGTGTCTTACTGCCCATGCATAAGGAATCCAGCCCCGCACTCCGGAAGCTCATCATCACTTCTTACACGTCCCCGGAGAAACTGCGGGGATGAACCACCTCTCCTCTCGGGTGTCCTCATGAACTGAGCTGAGGTGACTGTGCTAGCCCAGACTACCCCCAAATGGCCCAGGTTCTGCCATTCTCAGAGAGCTGACCCTCATCCTCAGGGCTGGAAGGCAAAGTGGATAGCTGGGGGTTTGAGCCGGCTCTACAGGTGACTAAAATCCTGTCCCCACTTCTGTCCTCTTCAGAATGATTCTAGCACCAGGGTCCTCATATCCCAAGAACTGTAACGTGGAAGAATTAGACTATCTCCTAACAATTGTCTAGGGCCCTCAGCTCTCATCTGGGGTTAGGAGTTTGGGTGAAGATATTTATTAAAGTCTAGAAGGAAATATCCCAAATCTACCAACAAGTTTAAAGACTTCCCGCATTGTTACAATCCTTCTATCTAAGTTAGAGAAGCCCTGAGCAAGGCGCTGTCTCACTGGGCATGGTGGTACATTCCTGTAATCCTAGAATTCGGGAGGTAGAGGCAGAGCACTCAGGAGTTCAAGGCTTGCTGTGGCTACAGAGTGAATTCAAGGCCAGCCAGGGATACCTGAGACCCTGTTGTATTTAAAAAAAAAAAAGTCTCTGGAAGGGAACTGTGCTCTGGGTAGGTGAAAGAGGAGGAAGGAAAGAATCCCAATATCTTGACAATATATGTCAATATTCTCTCATAGTGCCTGCATATTTAGAATTCTTTTGCTCTAGAAAGACAGAAATTAGAATGTGGGTTTTCAGGAGCTGGGGGAGGTGGAGAAGTGGTGTTGCTTAATAAGTACAAGGCTTCAGTTTGGGAAATGAAAATGCTAGCCAAACAGAAGATGCATGGTGACTGTGGTTACACAACATGCCAATATACTTACTTCCTCTGAGCACTTACAGACTACAATGGTAAGTCTGATGTTATATATAGTGGTCCAGAACTTCATAGACATGGAGAGAGAGAGGGGAAGAAAGCGCATGTGCATCCTGGGGTAGTAGGGAAGCTTTGGTAAACTGTAAGATCTCTCCTCTTGTTCACATCCATCAAACATGAAGAAAGTGAACAAATTGAAAAGGGGGTGAGGCTGGCCAAAAAAAAAAAAAAATCTTTTTGCTTGAGGAAATTGGCCACACTCATCTTTGTGTAACCCATTCTATAGTCCTTGGCCTTGACAATGTAACTTTCCCAACAGGGCTGCAGGGAGCCAGCCCTTCTGTCTTATGCCTCCTTTAAGACATCCTTCTGTCTCCTCCAAGGCATTTGAACTTCCCAGTTCTATGGGAACATCTAGAAGAGCCATTAGAGCTGAGTCTGGGAAGAGCCCGTCTCATGGGACACTCTTGGGGAGTCCACTCTGTGGCCTGTATGAGGCTTAGTCTCTTAGTTCAGATGGCAGCCTCAGTTTCTCAGTCATGATTTGTACCCATTCCTCATTCCTTCTGTCCAAGCTTATCACCATTTTTGTTAACTGCTCGAGAATCTGCCTTCTGTGTTCAGCTGCCTCAGTGAAATGTCTTCAACACAAAGACCCAGCTGGGTTAGGAATCAGTAAGCTGCTTTTTAATTCCCTAGTATGATTTTTTTTCCATCTTTTAAAATTTCAAGTTCTAAAACTCTAAACATCGAAGATGAAGACCTTTGCCAGTTTCTGGGGAGGGCCACTGCAAACAGGCCCCTTCTTCCTCTGCCCACCTCAGTTTCCTCACGGTGAAAGCACTGAATGTGCCCTGTTGGGTGTATTCTTAGTTGAAGTCTATAAAAATAAGCTTTAGAGAGATGGAGTCTGTCTTTAGCATGTCTGTTTTCTCTCCCAATGAATTAAGTTTATTGAGAAACCATTTATTGCCATGTGAGCAAAACTAAGTTCCCTACCCTAGTTTCGCATCTGTAGAATAGCTACTGACTTCCTGTGGTTCATGCTCAGTACATGCCCTGAGTTCATGCTAGAACAATGATGGGGCTTAGCCAGGGCGGCTGCCTTTGTGTGAGATGCTAAGTCACTGCACTACAGTAGAGCTCGTGAAGGAGAGCAAAAGTACACAGAGGCGTGGGCCCGTGGCCGGGCCAGGGGTGGGAAGAAAGCACTTGATGACCCACCCACAGGGCTGTCAAAAGAAACGCCCAACAGCATTTTGATTATGTTTCCTGGCTTCTAGTTCTGCAGACTTGGAAGAGAAGGGCGTGGGGGTAGTCATGCTCTCCTCCTACACGGAGGGCTATGTTTCCAGAATGTGCTAACCTTGTCAGCTTTTGCCTTTGTCTTCCAGATGGAAATATTGCCAGTGAAGACAGCTCCCTCTCTGATGCCCTTGTCCTCGAAGATGGTAGGTTTTCCTGTCCCCTCCCCTAAAAGGTGGAACACAGCTTAAGCTAGGGTTACTCTGTGGATAGAGTAAAAATCGTGCTTTAGAACTTTGGTCTGGCAGATCCCACCATGGGAAGAGATGAGGGAGGGTTAAGGAAGTGGAACGGGATGAGGAGCTGGAACAAAACTCACCAGCCTTTCATGTGACCCTCAGTCCATTTCAACCATTGTGCTTTCTTTCTCTCTCCCCACACCTAGCAGTCCTCTCTCCTTATTTTGTTGCTAGTTTGAGGTCCTCCTGACTCTGCTTCCCACCGGCATGGGAGTGTTGGGATTATAGACTAAATGCACCACTTTGTGTCCAGTTTCTCATTGGTGCTGAGGATAGGAACTGGGGTCAGCAAGCCTGGCTTGCAGAGCAAGTGCCTTGAACCACCAAGCCATCTCCCCAGCCCTCGAGTTCACTTTTAAGTTCCCAAAGCACATTTTTAGACAGGCTGGTGGCACATGCATATAACCCTAGCGCTTGGAAGATAGAGGGAGGAGGACCACAAGTTCAAGGCCAGACTGGGCTACATAATTAGCTCAAGGCTAACCTCAGCCACATAGCAAGACCCTGCCTCCCAGTAACAACAAACCCATACAGCAAGGAGAAGACAAGCAAAGCAAAAGGAGGGGTGCTGGGAGTGTAGCTCAATGGTAGGGCGCCTGGATAGCCTGTGCAAGACCCTGGGTTCATTCCCCAGCCCAATAATGACAGTAACGGCACCATGTTTTCAACTAAGTAGAAAACCTGCACCATGTGGATACCTTCCCTTTGGGTATACATACTGTGTGGAAGAAAGAGGTAGAAGCTGATCTAGATCACAGGGCAAAGACTGGAAGCTTCTGGAAGAGTCTGGGTCGTAGGAAGGACTCAAGCTAACCCTCAGCTCCTTTCTGGAACAGAAGAAGAAATAGAAGCCATGATGTCACTTTAGATCCCTTTCCTGAACAACCCTGGAAATTATCATTTTATTTGCTATGGAACTCTCCAAACCTGGCAAGTTGCTAAGGTATTTTCTTGGGCAGTTCTTAGAAAAGCAGAGTGGAACCACAAAGCCTACAGCCTCTATCATAGCTACAGAAGCAGGAATCCCAAACTTAGCACCAGCTCTGAGGCTGCTCCTGTGGGTGTTAAGCCAAACATTGAGAGGTAAAGGCACTAATTATATGGAAATATACTAAGTGGCACTTAATTTTTTGCCCTCTAGGGAAACCTCAGGTGGGTAGTGATAAGTACCTATTCAGATGAAACACATGAAAGGTCTACCCAAGTCACAGTAATAATGATAATTGCTGTAATAATAATGATTGCTCTTGATGTGGGGAAAGCCTAGAGAGTTATTTACCCATTGGCCGGGCCCTACTGTTGGAAATCAGATTGTTGGATTTTATTGTGAGTGGAAATGCCATGGGCTCCATGGGAGCTACGAGAAGTTTTGAATAAGAGACTCCAGACCTGTTGTCCAGTATTTGGTACCCCTATCTCCCCTAGAACAAATGAGTGATGTTCCTTTGTAGCAGAGGTGTTCCCAGAGCAATGGCTAATGTCCTTGGCTGATTTTGAGACACCATCGTGATTTCTGTCATCACCTCTGTACCTCGGGCTTCCAGCCTCTGGAGGGGCGTCATTGCCTCCCTTTGTGCATCCTGCGTTCCCACTCTAAGCTCTCTCATGCTAAAGACTTTCTGTGCTCTGATTTGAACATCACAATAGGGGTGAAAGCATAACAAATGCCTGGGCTGCTAGGTTTGGGGAGACAGAAGGCGCAGTAGCTGAAAAGGGACTGAGGGTCTCATGAAAGGCTGCTGAGATTTGCTCCTCTCCTCACTGCCCTCCTTCCGCAGGAGTACCTAGAGCTGTTCCCTTGTCTCAATATCACCCTCTCCCAGGCCCTCACCCCATTCCACTTCCTTAACCTCCCTAGTCTCTCACTGCTCTTCCCATGGTAGAATCGGCCAGACAAAGTTCTAAAGCACGATTTTTACCCTGAAATCCTTCTTGTGGCTTGCAGACCAAATCCCAACTCTGCCTAGAATTCAAAGTCTTGCTCCCTGAGCTCTGGCAGAACTCCTCCCTCCTTCCCAGCCAAGGCCCAGCTAGAGGGCAGGGCAGGGCACCCACCATTCTCACCCACCCTCCGGTCTTCCTTGCTTCAGCTCAGTTTCTTTCCTTCCTCCTCTTTCACCTACCCAGAGCACAGTTCCCTTCCAGAGACTTTTTTTTTTATGCAACAGGGTCGCAGGTATCCCTGGCTGGCCTTGAACTCACTCTGTAGCCACAGCTAGCCTTGAATTCCTGAGTGCTGTGCCTCTCCCTCCCAAATTCTAGGATTACAGTAATGTACCACCATGCCCAGTGAGACAGCACCTTGCTCAGAGCTTCTCTAGAACATGGGAGCATGGGAGCATTACTTCTAGAAGACAGGGGAAATTTGAGCCCTCCCCTTCCAAAACCCATGAAGGCAGTTCTTGAATTAAACTATATCAGAACAGAGCTCAGGCTGCAGCTTAGAGATAGAGCACTTGCCCATCATGCATGAGCCCTGGGTTCCATTCCAGTCACAAAAAATTTCATTGTGCCAGAGCAGACTAAAAGAAAATGTAGTTAGTTCTAGGGGGAAAAAAATGAGATGGCAGAGAAGCAGATGAACCAGGAAATACAATGACAAATATACTGCCACTCGTTTTTGTTGTTGTTGTTTGTTTGTTTTTGTTTTGTTTTTCTCTAACAAATGTTTACTGAGCACCTGGTGAGTGCCAACTCTCACTCATAACCCTGAAGGTACAGTAGTGAGCAGAGCAGACAAAATCTTCCCGGAACTTAAACTTGCCCTAAGCAAATCCAGACACTTAGTGTTTCTTCAAAGAAAAGTTATGGGGTTGGGGTGACAGATCCACGGTGGAACATACGCTTAGCATGCAGGAGTCCCTGGGTCAATCCCCAGTGCAAAGAAGAGAGAGAGAGGGAAAGGGAGTGAGGGAGAGAAGACAAGCTTCAATGTAATACGTATATTTTGCTATTTAGTATGAAGCCATCATTTATAGATGTCACTGAATCCAGTTCAGATCCTGTCTCCAAAGTGGCCCTCCTCTTACCGTTTAGTTCTGCCTGAAGTCAGGACTGGCTGGCTCTGCCTTGACTTGTGGGCCATTCATGCCATGGGTGTGCATTTGTTTTGTGGTACTGATTGGTGATGCTGGGGTGTGTGTGGGGGGGGGTGTCTAGAACATGTGGGAACGATGACCCCACCCTGTTCCTGTCTCTCTGTCTGCACAGAAGACTCTCAGGTTACCAGCACAATATCCCCCGTTCAGTCTCCACACAAGGGACTCCCTCCTCGGCCGCCGTCTTCCCACAATAGGCCTCCTCCCCCGCAGTCCCTGGAGGGGCTCCGGCAGACGCACTACCACCGCACTGACTATAAGTCACCCTTAAAGCCCAAAATGTGGAGCGAGTCGTCTTTGGACGAGCCTTACGAGAAGGTGAAGAAACGGTCCTCCCACGGCCACTCCGGGTGAGTTGGGTGGCGACGCGCACGGAGGGCGCCCCGGCCCACGCAGAGCAGAATGCACGGGTGCCACGGGGCACCCGCCGCCCGCAAGGTGCCAAACCAGCTCTGCAGCCCGGCTCTGGGCTTCAGCCTCGGCGTGCTCACGGCGCCCTCTACTGCCCGACCTGCTGAAGCGCAGGTGTGTGGCGCCAAGCGGGACTGAGGCTTTGGTTCGCAGTCTGGCTGTTGGCAGATGGCTTTCATGCTGTTAAATTCCACAGGAATTAATTAGGAAATCTTAGGCAGCAGTATCCCAAAATGGTAAATGAAGGTCTGCTCAGAAGAGCCCCCAGAGGGGTGCAGAACCCTAAACCATCTTCCAGCCCTCTTCTGGAGCAGAGCAGCTGTGCCGTGAACTGCACATTGTCAGCTCATTACCTGGCTGATACCAACGTGATAGGATTTATTTTGAAAGGCATTTTTGGTCTGCTTCTGCTTTTCTCATCTCCCTTAATTATTAAGATAAGGCTGTAGGGGCCACCCCAAGAGGTATTTGACTTAGGAAACAAAAACTGTGAGGCCCACCCTACGTTTATTGCAGAGGAGGACTTCCATGCCGTATTTTGGGAGGGAAGGAGGAATGACAGGGCCCCGCCTATTGCTAGTGAAAAAAAAAAAAAAAGGCCGAGACCCACGGTGGAGATCTGGGGGAGTGAGGGGGGGTCCGGGGCACCCTTTCTCCGCACCAGTGGTTCGTGTCCCGTGCTAGTCATGCCCCCCCCCCGCACCCCAGAAGGGTGCCGCGCTGCCTGCGGCGTGCCCAGCACGGCTTCCTTCGCTTGCAGCAGCCACAAGCGCTTTCCCAGCACCGGAAGCTGCGCTGAAGCAGGCGGAGGCAGCAGCTCCTTGCAGAACAGCCCGGTCCGCAGCCTCCCGCACTGGAACTCCCAGTCCAGCATGCCGTCCACGCCAGACCTGCGTGTCCGGAGCCCCCATTATGTCCACTCCACAAGGTGAGTCTGTTGGGCCTCCCTTTGTACGCGGAGATGGCAGTATTGGCCCCAAATTAGTCCAGGTAACAGGTGGGCTGAGGCCAGACCAGATTGCTTGGGCAGGTGCTCAATAAATGAATCAGAATTTTTTTAATTTTATTTTTGAGTGAGAGAGAGAGAAAGAGAAAGAGGGGAAAAAAGAGAGACAGAGGGAGAGAGAATGGACGTGCCAGAGCCTTTCAGCCACTGTGAACGAACTCCAGATGTGTGGGCCCTCTTGTGTGACATTGGGTGTTGTGCATCTGGCTATGTGGGACCTGGAGACTCGAACAGGCATTCTTAGGCTTCACAGGCAAGGCAAGCACCTTAACTGCTAAGCCATCTCTCCAGCCCCAGATTTTTTTTAATTTTATTTATTTATTTATTTGAGAGCGACAGACACAGAGAGTAAGACAGATAGAGGGATAGAGAGAGAATGGGCGCGCCAGGGCTTCCAGCCTCTGCAAACGAACTCCAGACGCGTGCGTCCCCTTGTGCATCTGGCTAAGTGGGACCTGGGGAACCGAGCCTCGAACCGGGGTCCTTAGGCTTCAGAGGCAAGCGCTTAACCGCTAAGCCATCTCTCCAGCCCCAGATTTTTTTTTTTTTAATGGAGGTGGCAGTACTAAAACTAAACCCACGTTAGCCAGGAGACCCTCTGTCCACATCCATGGCAGGCGAGGGGAGACAGCCAACAAGTTTGGGACTTTCCTGCTGGAACTGGAGAGCTAGCCCAGCTCACACGGGAAGACAACATCAGAATACAGTAGCACAGGCAGGCCAGTCTCTGCCTGACAGTCCTTTATCCAGGGTCCTAAATTTATTCTGGGCTTCCTCTCATGCCTCGGTGTATAAACTTATAGAAAGGCAAAAGAAACGGGCAAAATTTTGGCTTCAGTGAATCATATTTATTGTCAAAAAAGAAACAAAATCTAGGCTGTGGAAGGTCGCTGGTAGGGGCTTCCAATCCTACCACAGGTGACGGAACTAGGGCTTACCTCTGCTGATACGTGAACAAGGGGTCACTGCGAAGTTTACACTCAGACCCACATCAGGTGCCACCTGCGGGTGGCATTGATGGATGTTGATAGAACCAGTGCTAATAAGCCGAGTGGGTCATAGACAAGGTCCTAGTGGGGTGTTTGCAAGTATTTGCATGCTCCTTTGTAAGGCTCTGTGCTCCACGTCAGGGGTTTGGATATCCATTTATGTGCACTTAAGGATATGGGATTTGATCCCAGCACTTGGGAGGCAGAGCTAGGAGGATTGCCGTGAGTTCGAGACCACCCTGAGACTCCATAGTGAATTCTAGATCAGCCTGGGGGTTACAGTGAGACTCTACCTCGAAAAAAACAAAAAAAAAAAAAGTAATTACTTAATTAAAAAAAAAGAATTAGAATTAGATTAGGTGGTGCACACCTTTTAATTCCAGCATTTGGGAGGCAGAGGTAGGAGGATCACCTTAAGTTCAAGGCTACCCTGAGACTACATAGTGAATTCCAGGTCAGCCTGGAACCCTGCCTCAAAAAAAAAAAAAAAAAAAAAAAAAAGATTTGGTATTTGGTTAAACCGTATTAGAGTGTGTGTTGAACTGATGGTTTTAGGTTTTTTTGTTTGTTTGTTTGTTTTTGGTAAACTACAATGGACATCTTAAAAGGGACTTAAATAATATCTAAAATAACGATTTTCTGGTCTGGTTCCTTTTGTATCTATACCATCATTTTAAAACAAAACAAAAACTCTGGATATTGGGTTGCACTTTTCAGAGGATACCCTGTGTGAGTCCCAACTTCAGTCCCATTAGGGATCTTGGCTGTCTTTTCTCCAAGAACCCTTAGCTCCCATTCTCTTCTGGGACTCCGTGGGAGCACCCCGGTTTCCAGGGCAACCTTGCTTAGAATCCCCATTTGCAGATTCTCATGGGCTGGGGTCCCAAGCCTGCCAGCTTGCCAGGGTTTTTGCATGTCAGTGAGTGGTGGGTCTCCTTGGACTTTTGGGGGGTCCATCTTTCTCCCACCCCCACCGCCCACCCAAGGACCCCCCCCACACACACACGCGCGCACCGCACCCCGCCCCACACCCAGCCTGCCTCTTCCCCCGCAGGTCCGTGGACATCAGCCCCACCCGACTGCACAGCCTCGCGTTGCACTTTAGGCACCGGAGCTCCAGCTTGGAGTCCCAGGGCAAGCTCCTGGGCTCGGAGAACGACACGGGGAGCCCGGACTTCTACACCCCGCGGACTCGTAGCAGCAACGGCTCGGACCCCATGGACGACTGCTCGTCGTGCACCAGCCACTCGAGCTCGGAGCACTACTACCCGGCGCAGATGAACGCCAACTACTCCACGCTGGCCGAGGACTCGCCGTCCAAGGCCCGGCAGCGGCAGCGGCAGCGGCAGCGCGCGGCGGGCGGCCTGGGCTCGGCCAGCTCGGGCAGCATGCCCACCCTGGCGGCGCGCGGCGGCGGCGGCGGCGGGGCGGCGGGCGCGGGGCCCGCGGGGGGCGGCGCGGCGGCGGCGGCGGCGGCGGGCACGGCGGGCGCGGCGGCGGGCACGGCGGGCGGCGTGTACCTGCACAGCCAGAGCCAGCCCAGCTCTCAGTACCCCATCAAGGAGTACCCGCTGTACGTGGAGGGCGGCGCCACGCCCGTGGTGGTGCGCAGCCTGGAGAGCGACCAGGAGGGCCACTACAGCGTCAAGGCGCAGTTCAAGACGTCCAACTCGTACACGGCCGGCGGCCTCTTCAAGGAGAGCTGGCGCGGGCCCGGCGACGAGGCCGACGCGGGCGGCCGCCTGACGCCGTCGCGCTCGCAGATCCTGCGGACGCCGTCGCTGGGCCGCGAGGGCGCCGCCGCCGCCAACGCCGGCGACAAGGGCGCGGGCCGCGCCGCCGTGTCGGACGAGCTGCGCCAGTGGTACCAGCGCTCGGCCGCCGCGCACAAGGAGCACGGGCGCCTGGCGCACGCCAGCTCCGCCTCGGCGGACGGCGGCTCGCAGTGCAGCCCCTCGTCCCAGAGCACCTTCGTGGCGCACAGCAGGGTCACCAGGATGCCCCAGATGTGCAAGGCCACGTCAGGTGAGGGGGCGCCCGCGGGGCTGGGAGCGGGGCGTCTCGGGGTGCCGGCTGTCACCGCGGAGAGGTGGGGGCCCGGCCTTGTCGTGGGGTACGGGAGGTCTTGCAGGGCCCTCTCCTGCTAGCCCCGGCCCTGATGACTTGGGCGGGGGAGGGAGGGGGTGCACGCAGCGCCTTTTCAGCCAAGGGTGCACCCATATTGCAATGAAGACACTGAAGGGAAAACGGGGCTGGAAATAGCCTGGGTCTTGAGGGCCTGAAATTCGACAGCCTCAGTGAGGACACCCACGTAGCACGCAGTAACTATTCAGCTAAAGACACACACACACCCCACGGATGGGCATGGGAGGAAAGAAGAGCTGTCTACCCATGTGACACTGGTGTCCTAATGGGTCACTCTTGACTGTCCTGGCTTTCTGGTTTCGACGTTTTGACACCGCCACAAAGTAGTTTCTGCAAAGTGCTTTCCGCATCCTGGATGTTGCATGGGAGAGTTTTCATGCCTAACATTTCTTGTCTATTTTCGCATCCAGAACGTGGGGCGGTACTGAATCTAAGGTGGTTTCTCTCCTTCCTCTTGAGTTTCTCTGTGAAATAATGGTCCGAATAGTCAACGTTAGCTGAGCGGTTACCGTATGTCACGTTGGCTGTGCTCATTAGCATACTCACACCACTCAGTGATAAACTCTGCATCGTAAACATCTTTTGGCTGTACACAAAGACACTGAGGATTTTGAGAAAAATGATAAAACAGCACAAGAATAAAACGAGAGTGGAAGGAAATAGAATTCCCGGCCAGGAATTGTACTTAAGTAATAGCAAAGATCTAGCCCAGCATGGTGGCACACGCCTTTAATCCCAGCACTTGGGAGGCAGAGATAGGAGGATCTCGGTGAGTTCGAGGCCACCCTGAGAATAAAGAGTGAATTTCAGGTCAGCCTGGGCTAGAGTGAGACCCTACCTCGAAAACCCAAAAGAAAAAAAAGCAAAGATCTGGGGGAAGTGAGTACCATCTGAAAGAGTTGCAGGTGGGGAATCACCTTGGAGCTGAAGGAACGTGTTGTAGCCTGATAAATAAAAGGGGGGGCAGGAAACTGGCTGCCTAGGTGCCCCTGCATTGTGCCTCCGCATCCCCACTGCATTATCAGGGCACATCCCAACAGGCTCCACAGAACAGGGTACAAGTGATGCACCTAGTCCTGACCGCAGCGCGGCCTTCAAGGCGCTGCACCGGTTCTCCTACTCCCTATCTGTAAAAGGAGCCCAGTGAACTATGCCACTGGCTTCCCAGCAAGATTGTCGGTTAGGTGCTTTGTAAGTATCAATGGCAAAAGGATAGGCGTGGTTATGTTCTAGTCAAAACTGCTTGTATTCACATGGATTTGCTTTGCCAAATGAAAGGAGATGGTTTTAGACAAAGATTCTAGTAAGCTCTATCCAAGGTTGACTGAGAAAAAGGATTCCATGCTCACGTGGCAAAGGATGCACTTAAGTAGGCTTTACCGCCTGCTGAATCTTCCCAGCAGTAAACTAGCCCTCCAGCAGTAAACTCGCTTGGTTTGGACGGGCTGGGAAGTGCTCCGCTGTTTCAAGGGGGCTAAAGCAGCAGGCCCGAAGCCTGACCCAGCGGGGCAAGGTCCTGACCACCTCTCTGGAGGTTCTCCCTGCAGCGAGAGCCCCCACATGCATTCGTAAACTGGCAAGGCAGACCTTCCTCCCCTGCCCCGCCAGATCGCACCTGCGGTCTCCCTCACAGGAATGGAGTGGAGGAGACGGGACTGTTGCTGTAGAAACTCACCATCCTGTGGCCACTTCTAAGTGCAAAGCGGGGCCTTAGCATCCTGAGTCAAAATAGAGGTCCACGGCTTGTAGGAGAAAATGTTACTGGTGGGATGTTGGATTGGCTGTGTGCGCGCAAAGGTATTTTTCCCCACTGTGTGCCCCAGGGTCACTGAAACCCTGCCACCAGGTCACGCATTCCTGGCCTCTGGGTCTGCACAGGCTGGTGAATTCTGTGTTCTTTCACCACGTCTGACCTGTCTTCTCTTTGCTTTTCCCACATCACCCCCTTGCAGCTGCCTTACCTCAAAGCCAGAGAAGCTCAACTCCGTCGAGTGAAATCGGAGCCACCCCCCCAAGCAGTCCGCACCACATCCTGACCTGGCAGACTGGGTGAGTCCTGCCTCCAGGCCACTGACCTGGTTCTTCTGGGCTCTAGATTCTGTCAGCTAGGAAGAGGTCATCACTACTGAGGTCCCAGGGACAGAACAAGGCACCAGCAAAAGAGTGATGCGGACCCGTGACTGTGAAACTGCTTCCATTCAGGAGAGTCCCCACGGAGTGTCCTGTGACTCCCTGCCCCGCTGTCCTTTGGTGGTAATACTGGTAATACAGGTAATACTGAGGCCAAGTCAAAATGCAAGGAAGGCAGGGGAGAAAGCTAATGAGGTCCCTCCTTGTCCTGCACCCTGAGGCGGATCTTATACAGGGCCTGAATGTAGTCACTTCCTTAATTATCAGGATGTGCTTTAAGAAAAAGCGTTTCTGTCTAGGCCAAGCACGTGTTCATTATCAATGAAGGAACTCAGTTTCCTTGAAACCTTTGACTAGAAGTGGCCCACAGCAAAATACAGCAAGTGGAAGTCCACTCTTTGATAGCTTTAAATGTAGACTTATAGCATCTGTGGCCAGTTGGGATTTTCTGGCCATTGAAGGATCCCGCAGACACAAGTAACTTGCTGTTAAAGGTACCACATTGTCCCTTGTGCCCTACTCCTCTTTCCTTTGATGCCTCTTAAGTAGATACTACGTCATGACAACAGCTGTTGGTTACAGGAAGCAAGGGCCTGTGCCCAGCCGAATCCACAGCTTGCACTTTGCTGGAAAAGTCTGGAAAAGCTGACAGCTGTGAGTGGGACCGTGATTTGAAAAGCGCAGTCACAGTTGGCTTCCTTGACGACATTCAGACTCTCATGTTTGGCTTCTTTGGTCCTGCATGTTTATTTGACGCAATTTTACACCAGGCTTAAAAAACAAAGAAACAAACAAGCCACCTTTTTTTTTTTTAATTTATTTATTTGAGAGCGACAGACACAGAGAGAAAGACAGATAGAGGGAGAGAGAGAGAATGGGCGCGCCAGGGCTTCCAGCCTCTGCAAACGAACTCCAGACGCGTGCGCCCCCTTGTGCATCTGGCTAACGTGGGACCTGGGGAACCGAGCCTCGAACCGGGGTCCTTAGGCTTCACAGGCAAGCGCTTAACCGCTAAGCCATCTCTCCAGCCCACAAGCCACCTTTTTACAGACAACCTCCATACAGAAGCACTCTTTACAGCCTTTGGCTCTTAACGTTCTTTCCCCCACCTCTTCTGCAGTGGTCCTTGAGCTATGGAGGTATACCAGGCTTTCTGTCTGGAGCCATTGCTTAAAAATTTTTTATTGAAAAATTTATTGTATAAACATATTTCATATTGGCTATGTTCCCATGAGGTTATACTCTTATGCTCCCTCCCCCCCATTCCCATTCCCTGAGGCCCTCCTCTGTGGGGGTGTCAATATTTATTGTGGTGTCATGAATGCACTATTTTATTATATTTCAGTTTATGTAGGGGGAACAATGCCTCAGAATACACCTTCCCATCCTGTGGCTCTTTTTTTTTAGTTTTCCAGGGTAGGGTCTCACTCTAGCTCAGGCTGACCTGGAATTTACTATGTAATCTCAGGGTGGCCTTGAACTCACGGTGATCCTCCTACCTCTGCCTCCCAAGGGCTGGGATTAAAGGCGTGTGTCACCACACCCGGCTTCATCCTGTGGCTCTTATATCTGTCTGCTCCCTCTTCCACAATGTTCCCTGCACCTGGGAAGGTGTGTTACACGTCTCCTCTAGTGTTGAGCTCTCAGCAGCCTCTGATATCTTCCCTTGATGAGTGTTGAGTCTCCTCAGTGTCTACGGCCGTCTCCCTGGGACGTTTTCAAGCCGTCAGTGAGGGCAGCGGTGTGATAGAGATGACTCACCTGGTGCTAGACAGTCACCTTTCTTTCCTTGTCACACTGATGGGTCTTGGGTTGCCAAGTTATTCACTGACAATTTTAAAAAGCAAAAACCCAAAATTAAAAAAAAAAATAGATTCATTAGCCAAGAGTGGATCAAAGGGGATAAACATAGACATTTGGAAGACTTTTTGGCGAGCATAACTTCTCCTTTTAGACAAAGAACAGTGGAAACCTTAAGGTCTATGACCTTCCAAGCCATAGGCCTCTGACTTGGTTCTTAGTACCAGGTACACATTCTCACTGACGGCCCCTCAGTTACAGTCAGCGAGCAGTTAGTGACCCCCGTAGCCTGTGTGCCAGTCTTGTGTGGTGTGCCCATCCTGCCTGGTTCGGCCTTCAGTTTGATAGGGAAGGGGAGCGAGGGCTCATGCTCATTGAGTGCTCGCTGTGTGCTCAAAGGCTGGTGGCATCTCGCGTACTGGCAAGGGGAATGTCCGGTTGTTTTGGTTCTTTGTCTTTTTTTTTTTTTTTTTTCCTGAGGTAGGGTCTCACTCTAGCTCAGGCTGACCTGGAATTCACTGTGTAGTCTCAGGGTGACCTCAAACTCACGGTGATCCTCCTACCTCTGCCTCCCGAGTGCTGAGATTAAAGGCGTGCGCCACCGCGCCCGGCTCTGTTTTGGTTTTTAATAACCCTCAGAGAAGATGCCTAGGTCATAGTCACACTGCTGCAGCTTGTGACTCCCAAACCCTGCCATTTTGCACTATGAGAATGGCTCTTAAATATCAACCCCAGACTGGCAGCCTGAGCTTCCCCTGCAACCCTGTCAGAGTACAAGTTCTGAGGCCAGCAGGGGACCCAATGTGTCAGAAACTCCGAGATGTTTTTTAAGGCACTCCCTACCCTAGTGAATTCCAACCATAAGTTTGACATCAACTGAACTACCCCACGCTGCCTCTTATTCTTCGGATTCAAGGAATCAAGGAATCTGCAGTCCACAACTACATGGTTCCCATGTCTACTCCTACATCTTGGTGGGCCTTGACTCTGCCTTGATCCCAAAGCATTGGCAACACATGCTTACATAGCATCCTCCCCGCCTCGGTGTCCACACAGCTTAGGGTCCAGGAGTCTTGCCAGGGTTCTCTCATAAGAATGGCTCGTCTCCTGTATAGTTCTAGTGGCTAGACCCATGTTAATTTAAATACTGTGTCTTGGGTCTCTAGCTGTCTCTCTGGGCTCTCCCAAGTTTCTGGAGCATGCTCAGTCTTATCAGGTTGTTTGACTGGCAGTCAGCTCTGAAACTTACAAACAACCCCCCCCCACAAGTGCATGCGGCGCGTGCTCTCTCTCTCTCTCTCTCTCTCTCTCTCTCTCTCTCTCAAGTTGATCTTGACACTTCCCATTTCACCACTTTGGGCCAGTGAGTACTCAAGAAAAATTGAAGACAAAAAGGTATTTTAATCCCTGAAATCAACTGTTTTGCCAGATTCAGCAGAATTACTCAAGTCTAATAATCATTCTCTGGGATATGTTAAGGAAACAAGCCAATGGGAGCAAGAAAGTGACTACACCTCCCTTCCCAACAATTAACAAGGTCTTTGGCTGGATTCATTGGTGGGGACAGAAACTTCTGCATGTCTTTCCAGTGTGTTAATAAGCTACTAATCATGTTTGTCGATTCCTTTCTCTAACATAAGCTTTCTTCTCTTCCTTCTTCTGCTTTCCTTTGTTCAGAGAAGCAACAGAAAACTCACCCGTCATGGATGGGTCTGAGTCTCCAACTCACCAAAGTACTGACGCATAGAGGTATCGTAAGGGAATGCTTTCTTCTTACTGCCCGCGAGTCCGGGCCCCAGATGTTTGTTTTCTTTTGCCCGTGTCCTCATTTCTGGGAGGAACCATCTGAGTGGTGTGGAAGCCATTATTTTCATGTCTCTTTTAGATGCATGTGGAGCTATATGTTTAGAAGTATGTTTTTACCGTACACGTTGGATATCCCCCATGCCAGCTCCCAGAAGAGGCCCCACAGTATATTTTTAGACATCCCCAGGCTTCAAATACGCACAGGTATCCGTAGGAATTTTTAAAACAGCTTTAAAAGAATTGTCCGTGAAGTAGGGTTTCCAAATGCTAAGAGCAGAGTGAGTTGGTCCAGAAGCCCAGGGCAGAGTTGATCCGGAAGTATCCAAGAAGTTCCCATAAGTGCATCCTGGTATTCTTGAGTGACAGATGGAGGCTATATACAGAAATGCTCCTCTGCTTTTCAAAACGTGCTCTTCAGATTCCTACCTGGAAGCTCAGGCTGACTCGTGGGCACCACTCTGGCTACTGACTCAAAGGCTCATAGAGATCTGCAGAGCACTGCTGCTGTAGACACCAAATCCTAACACCTGCTCTGATTCTAGGACCATAGATCTAAGTGACTACTTGTATAGAATTGGAAGTGAAATAGCATTTGAATGGATAAATAAAAAGATGAGGATGCCATGCTGAAGATTCTGGTTAAAGAAGTTTAACTTTGAGCTCTCAGAGATGCTCAAAAGCCTGGCTTCAAAGAACTGCAGCGGGGTGGGGTGAGAGAGGGACAGGCCGAGGCAGAGAAACTTCTCCAGAGCAAAACGCAGGTGCAGAGACGAGCAGGCTGCTTCAGGCCCGGCCAAGTCTCATTTGACAGTAGAGAGGGAGCAGAGCTGCAAGCTAGAATACATATCAGGACGGGAGCACGAACAAACGAGGAGGACGATGTGGAATGATCTGGAAGCTGGCCAGTGGGGATTAGGAAAGCAGGAGAGGAAGATGGATACCCTGTCCACTGGTGACCGAGAAGGGATTGGAAGAGAATGATATGAGACCATTTTTGAATTACAAAGAATCACTTGTGCTCCCTCTAACACAAAGGCACAAAATCATGTGCTAAGGTGACAGAAGTGGGAATGGGGGCCAGCTCTTCAGAAACAGAGTTGCCAGTCTACTGTTGGAATGTGCTCGAGTCAGCTCAAAATAAATAAACAGGATGCCAAGTAGTGGCACATCTCCAGGCCAGGTGAGACATGACCCCAGAGGGCCTTGACATCCCAGCTTGTGACCTATAGCACCAACCCAAGTATGTCCAGCCAGTCGGTTTTGTCAACTGCATTGCATGTCTCAGTTATTAGCAAGAAAAGGAGATCAAGCATTGCTAAGACGATGAACCATAGCTGAAATGTATATCTGCACAATTGATTTATGAATTGTGTCATAGTAATGGTCAAAATTCCTCTCCCCAAGATCTTACATAGATACATTTTTCCCACTTCCCTATGCCTGGCATTATAAACCATAAATTTCTGTGGGTGACAGTGGCTCGTGAGTTGGTCATCTGCCCCAGATTAGAGGCTTTGCCTTAGCCAGTGCCCCGACAAGCCACACCTCTCTGTGTTTCTGAGTGTCACCCTGGGGAGATACATTCTTGCTATAGGAAGCCTCCACAGGCAGTGGCCATCAGAAGTCAGAAGTGGCCATCAGAAGTCAGAAGTGGCCATCAGAAATCAGAAGTAGCCATCAGAAGTCAGAAGTGGCCATCAGAAGGTGCCCTGGGTGACAGTTAGAGACACTTCTGGTGTTTTCAGCCTGTCTTCACCCAGTCCCAGATAATGGTTCACCAAAATGTCCAGGGTGACCATTTAGTGCCGCCTTGTGGTATTATTTGTAAAGAGTAATTCTTCCTGAGTAGTCTGTGTTGTTAATTTTGCTTTCTTGGCATGTGGCATTTCTTTGTTAGCTTAGAACCGAATGTCTCCTGATGGGAATTAGGGGTTTGGCTGGGCCACCAGAACAGGATCTCTTCCCCACATGATGAGAAGGTGATGGCAACACACTAAGAAACATTTGGAGCTGTATTAAGACATTTTTATTTATTTATTTAAGAGAGAAAGATGCCGATGGAGGAAGGGAGAGAGAATGAGAAGGTGCACCAGGGCCTCCAGCCACTGCAAACCAACTCCAAGTGCATGCGCCACCTTGTGCATCTGGCTTTATGTGGGTACTGGGGAATCAGTCCTTTGATTTTGCTGGCAAGCACCTTAACTGCTAAGTCATCTCTCCAGCCCAGTTGCAGCTTTAAGAAGCTGCATGCCATGTCTTTCGACAGTGATGGAAAATCACTTAGAACTATTCTGTGGAAAATACC
The DNA here is from genome assembly GCF_020740685.1 of Jaculus jaculus. NCBI lineage: Eukaryota > Metazoa > Chordata > Mammalia > Rodentia > Dipodidae > Jaculus > Jaculus jaculus. The sequence continues at coordinate 66,504,712 of NC_059116.1, forward strand.
TGTGGTTGGATAAAAATCACCAGCTTGTTGGGGTGTTCCCACCCAGCTTCCCCACTGGTATCATACAGGTTTTGAATGATCTCTTTTTGTGCATTAGCTTGCTAATGAGCTAATAACATGAGCAAATGGGGTGCACAGTTTTAAAAGCAGCAAACCCCATAAAACTTTATAGTATCACATTGCTCCTAGATGTGGGGTTCTAGACACAGGAGCTCCCCAATGAGCCGGAGTGGCATACCCCAGCCATGGCTTATACTGTGTTTGCATGCAAAGCAAACCGCGTCACACCAACCTGCTGCCTTCCCAGACACTGCTGCTCTCTCCCCAGCCGTCCTCTTTCCTTAAATCTATGATTCATATACAGAAGGCATTTAGTTCCCTTGAGGCATATTATGACAAAGGTTCTTTGTGATATATTACTAAATCCTTTTTTTAAATTTTTTATTTATTTATTTGAGAGCAACAGACACAGAGAGAAAGACAGATAGAGGGGGAGAGAGAGAATGGGCGCTCCAGGGCTTCCAGCCTCTGCAAATGAACTCCAGATGCGTGCGCCCCCTTGTGCATCTGGCTAACGTGGGACCGGGGGAACCGAACCTTGAACCGGGGTCCTTAGGCTTCACAGGCAAGCGCTTAACCGCTAAGCCACCTCTCCAGCCCTACTAAATCCTTTTTTAAAACAATTTCACTCCCAACTATTTAGAATCCAACATACAAGAGATTCAAATACATTCTATTTTGTGGGTGTTAATAGGTAAGATTGGGAAGTTCTGGATGAAACAAGCGATCCATGACTTCTCAGAGCCTTTGATGTATGTTCCATGTGCTCCAAGTGGTTGAGACCTAAAACTCATTGCCCTCTATTTCCCCAGAGCGTTTCACGGGTGTATTTTGCGAAACACTTCTCAGTGTGGCTCCTTATATCTTATGAAACACCTAAGGAAAAATTTGTCCCTAAGAGATCTGCATCCCAGTTGTATCAGAAACAAATTTCTGTCAAGAGTGTAAAAGGCTAATTTTAAATGTGCCAATATTTGTGCATGGAAGAATGAAATTGATTCAGTGGCGTGAAGGGAACGAGCGTGCGGAGTGCGTGGGCAGCAGCATCAGGCCGGTCCCCGGTAGCCGATTCTCTTCAGCCCCAGCTCTGCTCCCTGCTCCTGGGAACTTTATTCCGAGGGAGCCTGACTCCATGCCTGCGAACCTGCACATCCTTTGCTTGGTCATCTCTGAACCTGTGACTGTGGCTGGAGCACTCTAACTGGAAGTCCTGGGTCACATGTCCACCCTGCTGGAGAGAGGGAGTGTCAAAGGGGCTGTTTCCCAAGGGTGTTACATGTCACCAGGACGACCCAGCCACCTTTCCTATGAGAAGTCCTTGTCCCCCTGACAAAAAAGGTATTCATACTGAGGAGAGGGTGTTTACAGAGGGGGACAGTAGACTCAGCCACCATTTCCTGCCCATAGAAATACCCAGGGTGGTGATTGGGGTCTTCCCCTTGCTTCCTAAGGAAGCTACAGTTAACCTGGTGTGTTTCCAGTGCTCCAAGCGTGAGATTCATTAAAGCCAACGTGCTTGTGGATGCCTCCAGGTTTTCTACGTTTCGGGGGCTTTGCTAGGCCAGATGAGGAGCATTTACAATGTATACGGAATGCTTTCACTCATGTGTCCCTGGAGAAGTTAGCACACCAGACAGAAAAACGAGAGTGATCGCTTAACCTTAATAAGCTGGCTCATGAGACAGGTGCTCTTTAAACTCACTTTTCTTTCTTCTGTATTAAATTAGGGTCTCTTCCTGTCATCCATCCCCGGTGTGCTCTTAGCACTGGGCATAGGGAGATCAGCTGCAGGGCAGAGTGAAGGAAGTTTGGGTTAGTTGGAGAGGGGCCTTTCTATAATACTGATCCCTATAAATGATCCGTAGCCTCGACATACCCGATTGATTACTTGTTGACGGTTAAGAATTACTTCCACCCAACCTACACTCATCTGAAGACCTTTCCATGGCTTTTTATTCTATTTATGTCCTGAGATTTGTTTATATTTTATATTATTTTTTGGTCTGGAGATTGAACCCAGGTCTATGTTCATAGTAAGTATGCTCTCTACCACTGAGCTCCATGCCCAGTCCTATATATTTTTTAAAAATATTTTTGGGTTGGAGAGATGGCTTAGCAGTGCTCGCCAGCAAAGCCCCAGTACTTACAGTAGCCAGATGCACAAGGTGGCACCTGCATCTGGAGTTGGTTTGCAGTGGCTTGGAGGCCCTCGCGCACCCATTCTATCTGCTTCTTTCTATCTCTCCCTCTCTGTCTCAAATCAAAATAAATAAATAAAATATTTTAAAAATATTTTGTAAAATCGCAAAAATACATTATTTAGGAGAAACAGCATTGATTTCAAAAACATTTAAAACCCAATTCAGAATATCACTGGGGTTACACGATAGGACAGCTTCGCATTTCGAATGCTTTCCAGGCCAGAGTAAACATCTTCCAGTGAAATCTGGTTACTTGGGTCTGAAAAAGTCATGCCAGTCCCTGTCACACAGGAGTCATCGTCAGCAAACAGCCCCAGGGCGCCCCACAGGCTGTGTCTGAAAGCCCTCCGGAGCACCCAGAAAGCTTCGAAGTCGTGTTGCCCCAGGGCAACACCAGCGTCTCTGGGGTGCATGCCGGATGTGATCATTTCTTAGGGTCCCCGGGGGCCCCCCAAGGTCCAGCCAGGCCTGGGGACGCTGCACTGCGCCTCACTTCCGAGACTCCGGGAGCCCCATCCCCACCCCGTCACAGGAGCTTTGGGTCTGCGAGCACCTTGCACTTCCGCGGTACCATGCAGCGTGCCAGGCCCTCCGGGGTGGGCACGACTGCAGCTCAGTGGAGGGCGCGAGCGTGCCCCCCGCGCTGACCGTATCCTCTCCTTTCTGACTCGCAGGAGCTCCAGTGACAGCTGCTTCCTGGACTCCTCCCTCTACCCAGAGCTAGCCGACGTCCAGTGGTACGGGCAGGAGAAAGCCAAGCCCGGGACCCTCGTGTGAGCCAGCCCGGCCCGATCTGACCGCCTCGATGCCATTCTGAGTCACCTCACTGCCTCTCATTTGCCTTACCCAGACGCACTGCACCGTCACCTGCACCAGCCTGGCCCTCAGCACTTTGGTTGTTTTTTTTTCCCTCTCTTCTGTCTCCGCATTCCCTCCACCCTCAAAACCCTGACTGAGGAGACATTCTGGAAGGTTCCGGTCCCACTGTGTGTCCCCTGGCTCTCTCGCTCACAGAGAGTCGGACAGCAATCCTCAATGGCACCTTGGTGGCTTCCCCTGCCGTGACAGCCCCAGGCTGGGAGATGCCCATGCCCGGGCGCGCGCTGCCCGGAGATGACGTGCGCAGAAGACCCGAGCCGGTCCCGGCGCCCTGGGGTCGGCCGAGAGGAAGATGGAGCCGCTGGGTTTACACCTGAAATCGCCCAAAGGGAGCCAGCCTGGGGGAAGTGGCCGTGGGGGGAGAGTGAGCCAGGAAGACCAGCACTTCAAAGATGCATTGGAGGATCACCATCAGTTCTTCGCTGCCAAAGATTAAACACTTAAAAAAAATAAACCAGAGGGGCCAAGAGGAAGTCATTCCTTCTGCAGTGAAATTTCGTTTGAATTCCAAACTGCTTGGATGCAGCACCAGTGAACGTCAAGCATCTGTAAACCACGTCCTGTCTTGACCCACCCTCCCTAGCAGCCTACTGCCTCCACGGAGCCTACAGCACGCGGCCGGCCGGCGGGACAGCGCGCACCGGCGAGGCGTGGCTGGCCCCGGCTGAGTCCGAATCTCCATCCACCTGGACCCCAAGGAAAACAGACCTCAGGAGGAGCAGGGTACCGTCAGCCCTGCTGTGTGCGGGGGCTCAGCCCACCCCCTCCAAGCCCAGAGCTGCTTCCCTCTGGGGACTGGTAGGAAACATAAGGTGATCATTGCCAAAAGTGGTTCTCTCTCATTAAAACCAGTACAATTGTAACCTATTTTTTTGCACAAGGTGTTTCATTTTCTGTTTTTGTTTTTTAAATGGGAAACCAAGGGAAAAGCACATTGCAATCCATTCAGATGTTTAACTGTTGTGGCTCATTTAATGTGTGTTAGCACTTGTGTGACAAAGAGCTCAGATGCCACCTCTCCTGTGTGTCGTTACTCAAAGAACCCAACTCTACCCTTAGTTAGGAAGATTTTTACGCATGTCTGTAGCTGTCTGACAGAGCAGGGTTGAAACAGATCAGCTCCCCAAAAGCCCATACACCTTCCAACAGTATCTGTGCTTGATTCTCACTGTGTCTGCAGATACCAACCCAAGACAAAAGAGCTAGGGTGCGTGGGAGCAACTCGTTTACATGTGTTGTGAGCTATGCTTGATACACAACCAGAAAGCCATCAATCTTCAAAGGCCTCAAAAATACTTTTGTAATTAACAGTGCACAAACTTAGTTGGGTTATCCAAGGTGGCACAAAAGGGTCTCCACAGAGGTAGTATACTGTGTCTGCTGGCACAAGTAATAGGAAGGAGGGCTCATTTGTAATGACTTCCTATTGGAAAGGCATTTGGCAACCAGGAGCAGGAGCCGGGGTGGGGGTACTTTTGTGGGAAAGCAGAACTCAAGTTAGCTGTGGCATTAAAAAAAAAAAAAAATCTTTGTTTTTCATGTATGTGTAATCCAAGAATCATGATAGACTCTACAGACCAGGAGGGTAAGAAATGGACACCAAAAAAGGGACTAACTAACCTCATCGCTCCCTCGGCTTCTGCTTGGAAAGCTCTGGAAGTCAAATGGGAGCGTTCGCGCCAGGTGGAAGCATTCATACCTGGGGGTCTGCAGCCTCCTCCGTCCATTCAAGGCTGTGCCTGGAGGAGGAGGTGATTCCAGCTTGCAGAACACGATGCTATTCCCAGAACACTGAGGGGTAAACCTGTAGGACTGATAGAAAGCGGTGACGATTTAGTTCCCTGAACGAATCTGGGAGCTGCTGAGTCGGGAACCCTTTCGTTGCTCGTACATTGGTGGTCAGAACTATAGACAGCAGGTTTATTTGGGGCATAGTTTTTCTTTCCTTCCCTATTTGGAATCATTACAGGTTGGGTCATTTTTCTTTCTCTAAAAAGAAGATCTGCGAATAATTAGACTGAACTATGTGTAACAGGAAAAGTCCAAAGGGAAATGGAGAAGGCGAGGAGGGTACCTGGTTACAGGCTGTAACATGGACGGTGGTTCGAAATCCAGTCTGAAGTCAGTTGCACTGAGGTTTTTAGCCAGCTTATTATAAGCAAGGAATGAGAAGAGAAGTTCTTCCTAAAACCTTGGGTTACGTTAGATCCAGGGAGCAGAGAGGAACAGAGCAGAAGTAGTAAACATCATGATAGTCTGGTGGTAAAGACAGAGATAAAGTAAGACAGGTTTTACTGTTCAGCTATGTTCAGTTAATTCAAAATGTACATAAAACTTTAACACTTTCCCTGACCCGATGAATGACCAGCATGATGGGAAACTCTCTGGTTATTGTATACATGCGTCTGCTAACTCCTTACAGATCTCTATTTCTTTAAAGGAAAAGAAGATAGAATACAAGGCCCCTGGTCTGATACAAAGCTCCTATTGGATTCTTTGGATACATGTAAAAAAAAAAAAATTGCCTGTTTAAGTCAGAAGGTTGACAAAGACATATACATCAGACTATGTTGTGAGCCAGGTTGTTTTTTATTTTGATATATGCAGGTGAGTGTTGAAACTGTTAAAATCCCAATTTGTTTTCATTCAGTATTAGTTTAGTTCTAAATATAGCAAACCTCATTCAGGTGCTATTGGATGACCAATTACTACTTAGTTAACTAGGTGTAAAGTTTTACATATCCATTCATGTCAATAGTTTATTACAAGTCGTGTAAAATGGACTCTAATGATGGGGGAAAAGATTAGGTTGCTCCTGAAAGTGACTGTAGAGCATGTAAATTGATTTTACTGGATTCTGTCCCACTGTCGTCAATGAAAAGGATGTATGTTGTAGACAAAGTTGCAGAATTAAAGAAATCTGCTTTTAATTTATTCCTTTTGTATTAAGAATTTGTATAGTTCCTTTACATTTTGCAAAACAGTGTTGTCAACACTTATTAAAGCATTTTCAAAATGAAAAGATCCCAGTTGCCTCTTGGACAGTGTTTGTTTCTAAATGATAAACGTTTAATCATGCTCTGGAACCTGTAAATTAGGGGGGTCTGGGGCTCATCTTCTATTACACATCCTCAGTCTATGCATGGTACTCCTTTTTTGTTGTTTTGGTTTGGTTTTGGGGTTTTAAAAAACTTTTTCATATTCTATTTTTATTTATTTATTTGACAGGGAAAGAGGGAGGGAGAGAGAGAACAGGCATGCCAGGGCATCCAGCCACTGCAAACGAACTCTAGACACGTGCACCCCCTTGTGCATCTGGCTTACATGGCTCCTGGGGAATCAAACCTGGGTCTTTTGGCTTTACGGGCAAGCGACATAACCACTAAGCCATCCCTCCATCCTGGTTTTTGGTTTCTTTGAGACAGTATCACTAGTCAGTCCAGGCTGGCTTGCAACTAAGAATTCACCATGTAGCCTAAGCTAGCTTCAAACTCACAGTCCTCTGTCCTTCACCTCCCAAGTGCTAGAATTGCATGTGACCACCACCATGCCCAGCTATGCATGCCACTTGTATTGGGATTGCTACATGAGAATGCCAAGCTAGCTTCCGGCTATAAATTACACAAGTCTACTCCAACGAGGATTTGGGATTAGAGGCAGTCTTTTCAGGACATTATCAGAATCCATACGTGTAATATGTGTTGTTGTGTGTACTGTTGTCATAGCGAAGAATCATGGAGGGGAGATTTTGGGGGACTTCCTTAGTCTGTCTCCATGCTGTCCCCACGGGCACACACGGAGACACACTGATCCTTTACAACTGTCACTCTTCCCCTTCTTACAATGCAACTCAAACTCTGCCCCTGCCCTCCAAAGCCTCTCACCAAAGCAACAGCCTATGGAGCCAGAGGTATGAAAGGCCCACACTCGTGACACATGGCTACTGGCTGATTTCAGCGGGAACTTCCCTACAGTCAATCCCCTGACCCCTAACCTAACAGGCATCTCCTTCCCTAGCCAGAAATGAGAAGTCTGACCTCCAGGAACACTCTGGATAGAAAGCCCTTAAAGGACAATAATGTACTTACTGAAAAGTGGGTCTGTCTGGAAGTAAATGATCACACCAGCCAACTTATAGTCCTTTCCCAGCCTGCCAACTGCCTGGAGGAGGAGCAAGCCTAAAGCCTCTAGGGAAGCTTTGGAGTATCCCAAAATAATCTACACGTGAGACAGAAAGAAAAGGCTGCCTGCAAAGGTGTCACAGCTCTGAAAGAAATCTAGGTCCTCCTCATGAAGCTCTGTCACATGAAAGCAACTGGAACCCAGGGTGTGTGTGTGTGTGTGTGTGTGTGTGTGTGTGTCACTATCTCCATGTTCCCCATTCCTTCCCACCATCCACACACCCCTCTCATTCTCTGCCAATTTTTGCCTCTCCTCCCTCTACCTTCCTCCTTACATAGGCCAACAACATCCCACTCAAGTAGAAAGTATTGGAAATAGCCAGACCTTGACTTTTTTTTTTTTCAGATATCAGATCAAAAAGCATCATGTAAAAACTAAAAAGAGTGTGCAGAGCCACTGATGAAGACTGCTGAACACACAGTATCCCTGTCAATGTCACTGTGTTGGACACACAATGCAGGGTAGCTACATCCTCAAAAGCTCAGGTACTCATGGATGAGACAAAGGGTACCTGATCCCAAGCACAGAGAAAGGAGACCACTGGCAGTGAACAGAGAAGAGAGTAAACTGATTCCCAAGGGTGCTACATCACAAGCACACAGGCACAGGGGCTTCTGTTAATACCTCCTTCAAGGAGCTGGCTCTGTAAAGATGGCCGGAAAAAGCTGGACTACTCAGCGCCGCATAACCATATTCCCAGAAGTCACTTATAGTCAGGTAATAACTGGTGGGTTTACTTTTCAATGGAGAGAAAGAGTATGGAAAGCAATTGGTAGGGCGGGCCCAAAGGTTGAAAATAATACCAAGATTTAAAAAATTTTTTTGTTTATTTTTATTTATTTATTTGAGAGCAACAGACAAAGAGGCAGATAGAGAGAGAGAATGGGTGCACCAGGGCCTCCAGCCACTGCAAATGAACTCCAGATGCATGTGCCCCCTGTGCATCTGGCTAACGTGGGTCCTGGGGAACTAAGCCTTGAATCGGGGTCCTTAGGCTTCACAGGCAAGCGCTTAACCGCTAAGCCATCTCTCCAGCCGGAGTTTCAGTTTCTTGTAGCAAGACCTTGTGACAAAGGCTTCTCGTTTTTTTGGCTGACCAGCAAGCAGAGAGAGAGCAAATCTGGGAACAGAGATGTGGATAAACTTCAAGGACCTCTCCTAATGATTTATTTACACCAGTTAGATCCCATGTCCCAAAGGCTCCACAACCTCCCAAAACAGCGACACCAGCTGGATACCAAGTGCTAAAGTACATGAGCCTGTGGGAGGACATTTCAAGTCCAAACCATAATATTCTGTCTGATCTCCTAGTTTTCTGTGCCATCTTTATACTGATGACACCAGTACTTTCCATCCATCTTGGACCTCTCCTTTTCAATCTTACACTTTCTAGTATCTTCTCAGCAACTCTATATGGATGATTAACATGCTGAGTGTCCAGAACTGAACTCCTGACCTTCCCCTACAAGCCTGTTCCACCAGTGGCCTTCTTTAGCTTGGTGACAGGTAGCTCAGGCTGTCCAAGGCTCAGGTGAAAGACCTCGCAGTCCTCCGGGCTTGCTCTCTTTCTCTCACTCCTCACGTATACAGGTAATGAAATAGATATGAGTTCCTTGCCCTTGTGAGATTTATATTACTTTGGTGGGTAAAAAAGACGAAAAAGACAAAAAGTGGATTATATAATGTACCAGAGAATGATAAGAAAGCAGGCATAGTGGATGATTTAGCCTGTGACAGGAAGAGCTATACCTTTTCTGCAAAGTCAGACAAAAAGACAGTGGCAAGGTCAGTGATGAAATCGTCCTTAAGATTGCTTTCAAGTCCAACCTTGCAGGAGAAAACAGGTGAAGGGACATCCACATGAGATATGAAAGGGACGACAGAGTTGGGTCAGGATACAGCCACCCTAGAAGAGCTGTGTCAGTGAGGGAGAGGAAGGGTGCAGCTGTCATTAAGCCTCTTTGAGCTTTGTCATGGAGGTGTACCAGGATAGAAGTGTGCAGGGAGTGGCGCTGCAGGCTGACATGGTGATGGGATGCAGATTGATCACAGAAAAAAGAAACTAAATGGTACTGAAAATTAGGAGAAATGAATACAAGGAAAATGTCCATATGTATATGAGCAGCGTGTGGTGTGCGCAGTGGAGTGTGCACGGTGGGAGGCGGAGGGAGAAGCTGGTATATGATTAGAAAGTAACATGGGAAATTCTGGGGATGTTAATAAAAATTTATTTTCTGATTCGGGTGTTGGTTGAGAGTTGTTCAGTTTGTGAAAAACTTATCATGATGTGGTACTCTTTGGATTTTTCTGTTAAAACTTAATAGAAACTTTACACTTGGCCAGGCGTGGTGGCACACGCCTTTAATTCCAGCACTCGGGAGGCAGAGGTAGGAGTATTGCCATGAGTTCGAGGCCACCCTGAGACTCCATAGTGAATTCCAGGTCAGCCTGGGCCAGAGTCAGATCCTACCTCGAAAAACCAAATAAATAAATAAATAAATAAATAAATAAATAAATAAATAAAAATTACACCTAAAAATGTAGTTTAAGGCTGGGCATGGTGGTGCACATCTTTAATCCCAGAACTCAGGAGGCAGAAGGAGGACGATCACCATGAATTCGAGGCCACCCTGAGACTACAGAGTGATTCCCAAGTCAGCCTGAGCTATAGTAAGACCCTACCTCGAAAAACAAAGAAAAACAGGTAGTTTAGGGGCTGGAGTGATGGCTTAGTGGTTAAGCTGCTTGTGTGCAAAGCCTAAGACTCAGATTCAACTCCCCAGGACCCACATAAGCCAAATGCACAAGATCACATGCGTCTTGAGTTCATTTGCAGTGGCTGGAGGCCCCTTGCACGCATTCTCTCTCTTGATATGTATATATATTTCTGCATCTCTCTGAAATAACGTTATTTTTAAATGCAGTTTAGTCGTGCCCAAGTCTTGAGAATAATTTTCAGAACTTAACAAACCCTTTCATCAAGCATCATTTGGACTCTCATTTATCCCTGCCTCAATTTTTCTTATGCTGAATTGTTTATTCTTGCTTTAGCCAACAATTTACAGCCTGTTTGGGCTACTTCTCTGTCTTATCTTAAATTTTGAGAATTATGACCTGAGAAGAACTTACTATTTGAAGTACTCAAAATTTTATAATCTGCTAAATTTCACACCAACTTTAAGAGCCAGGCGTCACCTCTGTGTGATATAGGAGGTCGGTTCTTTTTGCTCTAAATTCATCTAACAAATCATTTCCTTCCTTAACTCAGTTGAAAATTCTTCATAGTTCGTGGTTTTCGCAATGTATTTAGTAAGTTATTAACTGATTCAGAGGGTTCCAACCAGCGTATTTTTTTTAAAGTAACACCATAGAATAGAAAAACATGAGCCCTTCAGACTTGGCAGGGTAAAAGCTTCCGTTTTAGTCACATGTACAGGTGTGTGTAATAGTGGGTCTCAATGCATTCATGATTGTTTGCTAGGAACTGTGATGAAAAGGTCTCAAAAACTACAACTTCACCTCTTCCCCATCATGGAAGGACAGAAAGTCGGAGCCAGGCTCAGACTCTAACACTACCATGAAGTTTTAAAGGAGGAGCAGTTTAAGGGCAAACACAATGTGGCTTTGGTAGGTGGTAAAACTCAGTTGAAAAGCAAGGATTGTAGCCTGTGGCAGTGACGTAACTGGCCTGCAGCAAGCTGAGGTCACCAATGAAATCCCAAACAAAGCTGGAAACTTCTCAGCTGCTCATCATGGTGAATCTATGCTTGGACACTGAGGAAAAGTGAAGACAGCTGACCGTGATTTCAAAGCTCATGCTTACGGACAGGGAAGAAACAAAACAAAGAGGTGGCCTGGTTAAAATACAGTAACCATTAAGGGCAATACGAGGATTAGTTCAAGCACACTGGGTAAAGTATTCCAGCTTATAATGGGGGAGAATGCACAAGCAGTCATGGCTTCCATGATGAACTATTCTGATCAATATATAAAACTTTTTTATGAGCACAATTCCCAAATCCTGAATGGGATCAGCTCACTCCACAGCTGTTGCTGTTAGCCATACTGCATTCCTCTAGTTATTCCATTCCAGCAGAACTTGCCTTTAAATTTCAAGACTTTCAGCTTACTGGTAACCATTAAAGTACTAGTGTTTAAAACAGCCAGTGGGACTGCAGGGTCTGTGATGAAAACCAGTTGTCATAACAGTGTTCCTATAGTGACCCCCCTGGAGACCCAGCCTGGCTGTAGTTCTCTGGACAGCTGGAAACTCTTACATCAATTTACCGTGAGAAAGTGCTTTTCAGCTCAAGACTCCCAATATGATACCATAGCATACATTTCTAGGGGACAGTTATCCTTTCATGGGAGCAGCCTGGGCCAGGGAGGAGGTATAATACGCGAGTTGTGTTTGTCAAAATACTCAGACAAAGGAAACTTATGGCTCAAGTTTTCCTTTCATTAAATCCCCCCCCCCCTCTTACCTGCAGGACCCTTCTATAGTAAGAAGCATCGGTGGGGATATTGTGCACTAGGAAAGGAATGAGACATGAATCCCCAAACCCAAGTTTTCCAAAGATTCTGCAATACTTTCTCTTTCCCCTGTTCATTTTTAGAAAGTACAAGGTGGGCTGGAGAGATGGCTTAGTGGTTAAGCGCTTGTCTTTGAAGCCTAAGGACCCCGGTTCGAGGCTTGATTCCCCAGAACCCATGTTAGCCAGATGCACGAGGGGGCACATGCGTCTGGAGTTCGTTTGCAGTGGCTGGAAGCCCTGGCGCGCCCATTCTCTCTCTTTCTCTGTCACTCTCAAATAAATAATAATAAAAAAAGAAAGTACAAGGCAGTTGTATTTCTGATTTATTTACTGAGATGGAACCCAGGGTGTTCAAAGTGGTAGAACAGGTCAGGACAATCTTAACAGCAAGAAGTGAGATCACTACCAATCCCATCGCCCAGTCCTCCCCACCCTCAGAGCTTCCCAGGGCCATCACAGCCACCCGTTCTGCTAGTAGGGACACCTGCTTGCCTCTCCCTGATCTCCCTTATTCCACAAGATATGGACAATTCTTTGGCTTCATCACTGGTTTCTTAATTTTCTCGAAAGATTGAAATCACAGCTATGATTTCCAGACTGCCCGTTGAAGACTGTTACAATGGTGAAAAAATACTCCTGTCTTTTTGGTTGACAATGGCACATGTGCAATGCAGATGGTCCTTGACTTAGGATTTTCAACTCTACAATGGCGTGAAAGCAGTAAGTGTTCAGTAGAAATTCTACCTTAGAATTTGAATCTGGATCTTTACCCAGGCTAGCCATATGCAGCATCATCCTCCAACCGTCCCTGCTGACAAGCAGTGGCTGCTCCCCAGAACTCCATCAGCCATGTGATCCCCAGGGTAAATGCAGACAGTGCTCTACTGCAAATACCACAAACACTACAAGCAGCCGGGTGTGGTGGCACATGCCTTTGCTCCCAACACTTGGGAGGCAGAGCTAGTAGGATCGCTGTCAGTTCGAGGGCACCCTGACTCTGCATATATAGTGAATTTCAGGTCAGCCTGGGCTAGAGTGAGACCCTGTCTCAGTACACCCAACAACAAAAAAATACATGAAGGCTGGGGAAATGGCTCAATGGATAGAGCACTTCCCACGCGAGCATGACGACCTGAGTTCAGATTCCCAGAATGCGCCTAAGTTAGACGTGGTAGCATGACGTCTGGGATCTCAGCAAGCTTACAGGAGATGGTAGGTAGAGACGAGAGAATCCCCAGAAGCTCTCAGGTCAGCTAGCCTGGCAAACAGCAGTGAAAACGAGAAACCTGGCTTCAAACAGGGAGGAAAGTGCGGACTTACACCAAGTTTGTGGCATTATACCCTCCCTCCGGTACTGACATGTACATGCATATACCACACACACACACACACACACACACATACACAATTAAGAAACTAATGCATAATAACATGGGCTGAGGAGAGTTTGCCCAGCTATATGCTAGTGTGTCTGGAGCACATATAAGGTGATCTAGATCAAGCTATGAAATTAGGTTAAGAGTAGTTTTAAAGGAACTGTTTAACCACAATGGATTTAATACTACTTTAGTATTTAGTAGAAAAGCACCTGTATTTATTCCTAAGGAAAAAAGCAGTATTTACTAAATGTAAATCTGAAAAACTCCAGCTCTTTTGGACAGAAGTGTAGGGAGACATGAAGGAAAATAGTTACTTAAAAGTATAACTGATTTAAAAAGATGTGTCTTTATTTGTTTAAAAATAGTTTGAAACAAATACATAGTACATATGGAACTAAAATTTTCATGATTTAGAGAACGAAAGAGATCATTTTTCTAAATACTTGCAGTCTTTAATTTCAAGGATATGGAAAATTCTTGTGTGACAGATCCGTGTCTTTGAACATACCTTCCCTCCACCCCAATCAAAATAACTAAGAGTCCTGGCTTTGTAAAAGAACTGTTTCCAAACTAGCCACACAGATCAACTGCTAGGACACACTGGTGTCACATGACACAATGCCTTCTTTATGTGGAATAACAACTAACACAAAAGGGAAAACAAGATGAAATTACCGACCATGCTGTGACCTGTGAATGAAGTAAAGTGACCCAGGCAGTGTCTGTTCATAATGGTGGTGAAGATCTACACAAGATCACAGTCACAGCCTGGAATGTTTCCACATCGTGTGAAAGTCTTTTTCACATTTGTGTTAATAAATTCTACTGACTATAACCGTAAAAGCAGGGATAGGAACAGTGATTCAATGCAGAACACCCACCAACCTGCAAATAAGCAGGAGAGACAATGTGTCTATGCATAGCCATGGACCGTAAGCAGCCCACAGTGGCCTTCACTCTTTTGTAAAAGAAGCCAGAGTAAGGAACGGAGAATTTATCCCACTTTCTCAGCAGCTTCCAGATTCCATCTCTACAACTTCTAAACTTGGACCTGGTTCAAAGTAAAGGCCCAGATACAGTAAAGGCTCAATCAACGATGCCATTATTGCTGCCAATAGCACCATTGTTATGGTTATTGCTCCATGAGCACATACCATCCCATTATAGCCACAACATTCCGAAAGGTCCTTGAGTTGTGGAACAATCAATTAAATGATCTCTTATCATTGGCCAGGCAGTGGGTAAACATTTCACAATAACATACTCTTCTTACCATCACTGTTAGATAATGTGGTGGTTTGATTCAGGTGTCCCCCATAAACTTAGGTCTTCTGAATGCTAGATTCCCAACTGATGGAGATCTGGGAATTAACACCTCCTGGAGGCAGTGTATTGATGGGGGCGGGCTTGTGAGTATTACAGCCAGTTTCTGCTTGCCAGTGTTTGGCACACTCTGCTGTTGCTGTCGTCTACCTGATGTTGGTTGAGTTGATGTCCACCCTATGCTCATGTCATCATTTCCCCCTGCCATCATGGAGCTTTCCCTCAAGTCTGTAAGCCAAAATAAACCTTTTTCACCACAAGCTGCTCTTGGTGATTTCTGCCAGCAATGTGAACCTGACTGCAACAGTAAAGTTGGTACCAGAGGGAGATTGTTGCTGCTTGAAACCTGACTGTGTGGCTTTGGCAATTTGGAACTGCTTCGCAGGATGTGGACAAATTTGAAATCTTGGCCTAAGAGACATCTTGCAGTGCTCTAAGTACAGCTTGCTGGACTACTCTGGTCAGAGTTCAAAGACTTGAGTGCAGTAAGAACTATGAACTGTGAGATTTGGCTTATGAAGGTGAGAAAGCTTTGTCTGTACTGGGCTAGAAGCAGTTTGTGTGAGAGGCTTGCTTGTGTCCTGAGAACTTGTGCAGGGTTGCATTGCATAGAAATGGATTGATGTGAGCAGAGGGATATGGCACAGAAAAAATGAAATCTCTGGGCTGAAACTGCTGCCCATTCAGCTGCAATTGTATGAGAGACTACAGCGATTGAGATTGAGATTGGGCCAGCTGATCTGCATTGGAATGATAGGAAAAATGCAGATTAATTTGAAGGGGCCTGAACACTGAAGGCATATCCTATTCTTCCAAGTCTGCTTTATTACCCCCTGGATTAACAAATTGGCACCTATCTGGTATTATGGAATATAAGAGAGGGTCGTGGAATTTGCAACACAGTTTTGTGTTTTAGAAATGGCCATGGGCAGAGTGAAGCAGGTTTGCTGGGTGCCTGCATGGAGACCGGGTGTAGCCATTGAGGATCGACCATGGGTTGCAGTGGAAATACAGGACAATAAGATAGCTGCTAAAAAAAAAAGCTGCTGGCCCCAGATGAAGTTTTCCAGGACCACGAGCAGCTTAGGTGGAGGGATAGAGTTGGAACTCCAGAGACTTGTTGCTGATTAAAATTATCAAATTTGGAGACTTGTCACTGACTAGAGTTGTTGGACTTGTAGCTACAATTTGATGTTTGCCCTGTTTAAATCTTGTATTGGTTGAATATTTCTTTGCTATGCCCAATGCTATCTTTTGCAGTGTGAATTTTTATTCTGTGTCATTATGGGTTTTGAGGTCTTTTGGGGGATTATAGATCAGTTAAAAGATCTTAGACTATGGGAATGTTGAATGGGAATGCTGAATATCATTGAGACTGATAAAAACTATGGGGACTTTTAAAGTTGGATGAATGTATTGCATTTTATATCATGGATGGTTATCAATTTATGGGGCCAGGGGCAGAATATGGTGGTTTGATTCAGGTGCCCCCCATAAACTTAGGCCTTCTGAATGCTAGGTTCCTAGTTGATGGAGATTTGAGAATTAAAGCCTCCTGGAGGGAATGTATTGTTACAGGTGGGCTTATGGGTGTTGTGGTGGTTTGATTCAGGTGTCCCCCATAAACTTAGGTGTTCTGAATGCTATGTTCCCAGCTGATAGAGATTTGGGAATTAACGCCTCCTGGAGGGAGTGTATTGTTGGGGGCGGGCTTATGGGCTTTATAGCCAGTTTCCCCATGTCAGTGTTTGGCACACACTCTTGTTGCTGTGGTCCACCTTCTGTTGGCCAGGGGGTGATGTCCACCCTCTGCTCATGCCACCGTTTTTCCCTGCCATCGTGGAGCTTCCCCTCGAGCCTGTAAGCCAAAATAAACCTCTTTTTCCCAGAAGCTGCTCTTTGTTGGGTGATTTCTACCAGCAATGCGAACCGGACTGCAACAGGTGTTATAGCCAGTGTTCCCTCGCCAGTATTTGGCACACTCTCCTGTTCTGTTGTCCACCTGATGTGGGCTTGGGGTGATGTCTACCCTCTGCTCATGCCATCGCTTTCCCTGCCATCGTGGAGCATCCCCTCCATAAGCCAAGATAAATTTTTCCCAGAAGCTGCTCCTGGTTGGGCGGTTTCTGCAGCAACGCGGCCCGCCTGCAGCACGTATGAGAGCTAAAGCCGAGCGAGAGGAAGTCACTTACCACAGCTGGGCTGTCAGCACACGGCTGAGCGAGGACAGGCTCTAGTCTGGCAAATCACCATTCTCACTTTACGGAGACCTGACCTAAAACACCAACTTGGAAGTCCTGATTTTGGTTTCCTCACTCTCTAACACTGCCATTCTACCGATCCAACTTATTTACACACAGTAGTATATTAACTCAGTTCTCTCCACAATAAAACACAATGACTGACTGTGTGAGATCGAAACCAAGGCCTCACTTTGTAGAAGATCAGAGCCAAGACACACTATCCTGAATGACACCACCCATCCTGACAGCATGCGCTGGGAGCACAGCACACCGCAGGTCTCTTCACGTCGCCGAGTCACAACGTCCCCACTCAGCTGGCTCCACCCCACCGCGCTGCACCAAGGACTCTGAGCTTATGTTGGTATAACATACCATCTTTGCTTTTTAGATTTTTTATTTATTTATTTATTTTTATTTTTTTTATTTTTTATTTCTTTTTTTTTTAATTTAATTTATTAGTTTTCTTTTCAGTAAATACAGGCAGTTTGGTACCATTATTTAGGCTCATCTGTGATCTACTTTTTAGATTTTTATCTCCCGTTAATTCTATCTGTTCAGAGATAACAAACGGTAAAATCTGCTCCCCTTTGAAGACAAAAGCAAGTTTGAAGCACAAGGAAAACACCTGAGTTGACAGTGGTGTTTACAGTCTCATTATATTCCAAGGAGAAAAAAGCTCAGAAAAATTTAAGGACTATAGTTTCCAACCATTAATGGTCCCATACTTTTGTTGAGATATCAAAAATATTTGCTATAAATACTACATAAAAGACAATGTGCAAATTATATTTTAAAGAAAAATTAAGTCCATCCTCAAATGTTTCTAATTGTCTAAAGTCACATTTCAAGTCTAATGGGAAATGGTCACCTCAAACTCCTTCTGTTATTGTGGTCTACCCATTTAAGCTGTGGATAAACGTCTTTAGTACTTAATATTTCAACAGTATATAATGAAGGCAAGACACAAAGATCAGTTTGCAGTCAGATACAATATGAAAGCCCACACAGTTCCTAAAGCCCATCAAGCGAGGCACCAGGTAGAACAGCGCTGTCTTCTTCCTCCTTCCCGCAGCCAATGCCAGAGGCCATATCCTGCTCCTGTCAGGGGCTGGTTGAGTTCAGGGCACACAGATCTCACAGTGCATTGTACTCCACACACTTGGATGGATCAGTAGGGAAGTGTTTCTGGCAAATAGTCATTAACCTCTTCAATCCCTAAAAACAAAGAAAATGAGGTTGGATACAATATGGTTGAACTAGTCCTAATTACCTTTCTCTGGATGCATTCCACTTATCAATGTCCCTACTAAAATACAGCAGTTACTATCAATGCCACTCAGAAGGCGCATCTACAGTAATGCTTATTCATATGCACTGGTTTACCCACCGGCACTGTTCATCCTATCAAAAGAGATAGCAAAAGCAAACGGAGAGGGCCCAACTTTCATTCTACATAAGAATACATAAATGGGTTTTCATATGCTCACAAATGGACTTTTTTCACAGCAGTAGAACTGCATTAACTGTAGCCATTCTCAACAAGGTTCCAATAAAAGGAAGCATTACTTGCCCAGGGCAATCACTGGAAGTGATAACCTGTTTGTTTATTTAAGAGACAGAGGCAGATAGAGAACAGGTGCACCAGAACCTCTAGCCACTGCAAATGGACTCCAGACACATTATATATGCATTTGGCTTACTTGGCTACTGGAGAATTGAACCTGAGTCTTTACACTTTGCAGTCAAGTGCCTTATTTGCTAAACCATCTCTCCAGCTCCCCTCTTTTAACTCTTTTTTTTTTTTTGAGGTAGAGTCTCACTCTATCCCAGCTGGCCTGAAACTCACTATGTAGTCTCAGGGTAGCCACAAACTCACAGCAATTCTCTTACCTCTGCCTCCCAAGTGCTGAGATTAAAGGCGTGTGCCACCATGCCCGGCTTCTCTTTTAACTCTTATCCTTCAGTCTGAGCTCTTAAAGCCCTCAGCTGGCGTTTAGACTTTAGTTAGTTTTCTTAGCTTTCTCACTCACCATGGAGTCGACAATGCCTTCCAAGTCATTATACAAATTATGTGTGTCCTTTATACGACAAGGAGTATCCAAGGACAAGGATAGAAACATGCAACATGTCACCATAGATCTCATCTCTCACCAGAACAACCTGGTGAGAGATTTGCAATCAGTAAAGAATCCTATTAAATGTCTGCTCTATCAACTTACAATTTCTCTCTTTACAAAGAGGGTCCATTAATATCTTACTGAAATCTGTATGTATAACAATTCTGCTTAGTTACACACTAAAAAAAAAAAAACCAGCAGAGAACAGCAGTACTTAATTTTAATGCCCCCTTCCCCCACACCAAAGTAATTTTTAGCACAAATTATTTTAAGGTTTTTCACCTTGGGTTCTCAAAAACTTAAACTACCCAGAGGTCCCATTACAGTAAGAAAAACAATGAAATCATATCCTCATAGGTCAAATGCTATGTTTAAGCCTAGGATAATATTATTGAACAAAAAAGTATATATAGCATATCACCTGGTACTTAAGCTAGTTTTTTTTTACATTGAGGCATCACCTGATCTTTAAACAAGAACCAGATTCATGAGTTGGTGGGAAGAGCATGCTATGTAGCTACAGTTATACACAGAATATCTGGAAATGTGGGGGGAGGGGGCATTCAAAACAGCCTCAAGCAGATATTTAAAACATCAAGCATTTAGAATTAGGACTTTGTAAATTACCTAAGTATTCAAGTAACTCTTCTTTTACTTTAGATTTTTGTTCATTAAAGACAAGTTCTCATTAGCTAGCCCAGGCTGGCCCAGAACTCACAACTCTCCTCCAGCCTCCTATGTGCTGGGATTACAGATCTGTGCTGCTATGCCTGGCTCCAAGTAGCTCTTACGAGTCAGTGATACCACTAAAAACAAACATCAACAAACCTACAAAATCTATTTGACAACACAAACACAAATGACTTGTATAAGGTGAGCCATGATCTATCAGATTCCACATCAGTGAAATATAGTTCTGAAATATCGACTAACTAGAAAAAGAGATTCTGTGGGGGCAGAGGCAGTTGGAAGAGGGAAAAAAGTAGCTGAAGGAGATTATGATCATTCTATGTTGTCTACATTTATGGAAGTTGTCAATAAAAAGTTTTAAAAAATAAAGCCTTCTAAGACTGAAAAAAGAAAAGGAATTCAATCATGATACAAGGCTCGTCTAGTTTATGCTGTTTAAGAACCAGAAGTGTAGAGCCTGCCCCTCTGTGCCCCTATTGCCAGAGCAGGAATTCCCGAGCTGACCACACTCCATAACCCTGGGCACACAATGGAGTAAGCTGACTAGGGCCCAGGTAAGCCCTCCCATCGCCCCGCAGGTAACAACTCCAACCCTCACTTGCTGTGCCAGGGATTAGGCCTATTTAGCACTGACTTCACATCTCTGCCTACCTACTTACACTACCCCGTGTTGGGACTCCCAAGCAGATCACAAGGCATAGCTCCAGCCAGGCCTGCCAGGATTCAGACCAGACCTGCCTGGAGATTTCAAACACAAAAGCTCTGCTACTGTACCCAGCCTAAACCCGCGAATACACTGCCATCTCACACTCACCTGGATCTAGGCTGACTAGACCACTCAACACAGGCTCCCCATGTGCTGCTACTGCTGTGATCTCAGCAAAACAATACAACAAACCAAAGCAAGATATCCCAGTAAGAGTGCCTAGTTCCACAGTCAAAAGCCTCCAGTAAAAACTCAGAGGAGGGCTGGAGAGATGGCTTAGCGGTTAAACGCTTGCCTGTGAAGCCTAAAGACCCCGGTTCGAGGCTCGGTTCCCCAGGTCCCACGTTAGCCAGATGCACAAGGGGGCACACGTGTCTGGAGTTTGTTTGCAGAGGCTGGAAGCCCTGGCACACCCATTCTCTCTCTCCCCCTCTATCTGTCTTTCTCTCTGTGTCTGTCGCTCTCAAATAAATAAGTTAATTAAAAAAAAAAAAACTCAGAGGAAACTCCAGACACAGAATGCCAAATGCAATTACAATACACATAGAAAGGACAAGAGAAGAAATTTCCCACATCATCTTATACTTAAAACACTGAATAACGAAAACAAAAAGAGTACTAAAAGCTACAGGAGAAAAACAGCTTGCTAAGACCCTAAGAATTACTTCAAAACTTTTAAGGGGAAACTTTAAATGCCGGAAGAGTTTGAAATATAGTACTTCAAATTGTGAAACACCATAGCTGCCAACCCAAATTGCTGTACCCAGCAAAATTAGCCTGCATAATAGAAGGTGAAACAAAAACTTTCTATGATAAAAGCCAGCTTTAGGAGTATATAAGCATTAATCCAGCTCTATATAGAACACTGCATGGAATATAAGCCACTTATAAGATGAACACACATATTCAAGAGGCTATAGGATGGGAAAGCAATAATCAAAACTAGAACAGATAGGAAAGCAAATGAAGATCAAAAAAACACCAAACTTCATAAAGTCATCAACTTGACAGGGAGTCACTCACACGCTCAATTATAACTCTGAACACCAATGGATTCAACTTCCCAATAACAGCCACAGCCAAGGTGGTAGGGCATGCCACCCTGGTGGTGTCAGCACTCAGGAGGCAGAGGCAAGAGGATCACTGTGAGTTTGAGGCCAGCCTGGAACTACAGGGTGAGTTCCAGATTAGCCCAGGCTGAAGTGACACCTTACCTTGAAAACAACAAGCAAAAAGACCTGCATTAGCAGTCTGGATTAGAAAAGTAGATATATCCGCTTGCTGTCTGAAAGGACGGAAAAAATATTCCAACCAAATGGAAATAGGAAACAATCAAGTGTGGCTACACTAATATCTGACAAAAATAGACTTTAAACCAAAAGTACTTAAAACAGATGAAGGAGGTTACTTTATACTCATTAAAGGAACAATTACACAAAAGGTTATTACAATCATACATATATGTACCAAATACAAGTATTCCAAAATTTAAAAGATAAAATCTACAAGACATTAAATCAGAAATAAATCCCAACACATCATTATGGGTGACTTTAAAACCCCACTATTATCAACAGACAGATCATTTAAACAGAAAATGAACAGAGAAACAATGGAACTAAATACCACAGATAAATGGACTTAACACACATCTACAGAACATTCCACACAAACTCTACGGAATATACATTCTTGTCAGCAGTTCATGGAACCTTCTCTAAAATAGATTACATATTTGGACATAAAGTAAGTCTCTACAAATTCAGGAATATTGTTCTAAGTCCCTACATTATATCTGATCATAATGCATTAAAACTAGATATCCACAATAAGAGAAACCACAGAAAATATGTTACCTATTGGAGATTGACCAACACACTATTAAATAATGAATAGGACACTGAAAAAATCAAGAAGTAAATCAAAAAAAATTACTAGAACTGGGGATGGGAGAGATGGCTTAGTGGTTAAGGCATTTGCCTAAAATGCATAAGGACCCAGGTTTGATTCCCAGTATCCACGTTAGATAGATAACTAAAAAAATTTTTTTTTTTAAATTACAACTGAACGACAATGAAAACACAACATACCAAAACTTACGGGACCCAGTGAAATCATTCCTAGGAGGAAATCCAAATGCCTATATTACAAAAGCAGAGATATCTTAAGTACGTATTTTAATGAAACATCTGAAGACTTTGGAAAAACAAGAACAATCCTAACCAAAAATACTACATGGATAATCAATGGCATACACCTTTAATCCCAGCATTAGGGAAGCAGAAATAGGAGGATCGCTTTGAGGTTGAGGCCAGCCTGGAACTACAGAGTGAGTTTGAGGTCTGACTGGGTTATAATAAGACCCTACCTCAAAAACAGACAAACAAAATCATCATCATCATCATCATCATCATCATCATCATCATCAAGATCAAGGCTGAAATCAATAAATTTGAAATGAAGAAAACAATTTTTTTTAAAGATGGGCCTGCAATCAACGCAGACTTTTGTCCTTTTTTTAAAAAAAATTTTATTTATTTATTTATTTGAGAGAGACAGACACAGAGAGAAAGACAGATAGAGGGAGAGAGAGAGAACAGGCGTGCCAGGGCTTCTAGCTTCTGCAAACAACTCCAGACGCATGCGCCCCCTTGTGCATCTGGCTAACGTGGGACCTGGGGAACCGAGCCTCAAACCGGGGTCCTTAGGCTTCACAGGCAAGCGCTTAACCGCTAAGCCATCTCTCCAGCCCAAGAAAACAATTTAAATTGATGAAGAACAGATTCTTCAAAAAAAAGACAGCTAAATCCCTGACCAAACTGCTTGAAAGAAAAGAATGAGAAGACTAATCAACAATATGAGAAATGAAAGAGGAAAGGTTACAACAAATATCAATGAAATTAGGAGAATCATCAGGACATATTTCAAAAACCTATGTTCTACAAAATTGGAAAATATGGAGGAAATGGGTGAATTTATTGGCTCATATAACCAACCAAAACTAAACCCAGAAGAGGCGAATCACTGGATAGAGTTATAATACCTAATAGGATTTAAATAGCGATTAAAAGACTCTTAACTAAGAGCCCAGGCCCTGATTCACTCACTGCTGAATTCTACCAAACCTTTGTTGAAGTTAACTAAAACCACTTCTTCCCAAGTTAATTCACAAAACGGAAAAGGAAGGACTATTTTCTGACTCCTTCTATGAAGCCAGCATTACACTAATACTAAAAGCAGACAGAAACACAAGCAAAGAAAATTATATACCAATATCCCCGAAGAACTTAGATGCAAAAAAAATCTCAGTAAAATTCTTACCAGTAGAATCCAATAACACATTAAAAAGTATCATCCACCTTGATCAACAGGTTTCATCAAAGGGATACAAGGATGGTTCAACATATGGAAATCAATAAACGGAATTCATCATATAAAGAGACTTAAGAATATAAATCACAAGGTCATTTCAATAAATTCAGATCCCTACACTGGAGAGTTCAGGGATGGAGGGATCATATCTCAACATAATACAACTGACTTAAGGTCTATATCACACTTAATAGGGAAAAACCTGAAGCATTCCCACTAAGGTTTGAAATAAGATAGGGGTATCTATTCTCGGCAGTGTTATTTAACATAATACTTAGCTTGACTGATAAAACAAGAGAAAGAAATTCAAGAAATAAATTGGAAAGGAAGAAGTCAAACTATCCCTATTTGAAGATGTGATTTTATATATTAAGTGACCCAAAAGACTCTACCAAAAAACCCCTAGAGCTAATACATTCTTTTAACAAAGTGACAGGCTTACAAAAATCAATAACCTTGGTATACACCAAAGACAAACATATGGAGACAGAAATGAAGAAAGTAATCACACTTATCATGGACATAAAAAAATAAATATGTTGGAATACCCCTAACCAAGGAAATGAAAGACTCTTACAATGAAAACATTAAAATGCTAAAGAAAATGAGAACACAAGATGGAAAGACCTCCCATGCTTATGGATCAGAATTAATATTGTGAAAATGGCCATCCTACCAAAAGCAGTATCCAGATTCAATGTAATTCCAAGCAAAATTCTAGTACCATTCTTCATAGAAATAGAAAAAAATCTCAAAATTCATATGAAAGCACAAAGGACCTCAGATGGCCAAAAATATCCTCCCCACACTTAATACTTGTGGTATCATCATACCTGATTTCAAGATTTACTACAAAGCCATAGTAATAAAAACAACACAGGAGCCAGACAGGGTGGCGCATGCCTTTAATCTCAGCACACGGGAGGCAAAGTGTGGTGGTTTGATTCAGGTATCCCTCATAAACTTAAGTATCCTGAATGCTAGGTTCCTAGCTGATGGAGATTTGGGAATTAACACCTCCTGTTTGGCACACTCTCCTGTTGCTGTTGTCCACCTGATGTTGGTCAGGGGGTGATGTCCACCATCTGCTCATGCCAGCATTTTCCCCTGCCATCATGGAGCTTCCCCTCGAGTCTGTAAGCAAAATAAACCTCTTTTTTCCCCTAAGTTGCTCTTGGTCACGTGTTTTCTGGCAGGAATGCAAACCTGACTACAACACAAAGGCAAGAGGATCACTGTGAGTTTTAGACCAGCCTGAGACAACATAGTGAATTCCAGGTCAGCCTTGGCTAGAACAAGCCCCTACTTGAAAAGAAAAGAAAAGAAAAGAAAAGAAAAGAAAAGAAAAGAAAAGAAAAGAAAAGAAAAGAAAAGAAAAGAAAAGAAAAGAAAAGAAAAGAAAAGAAAAGAAAAGAAAAGAAAAGAAAAGAAGAGGGGAGGGGAGGGGAGGGGAGGGGAGGGGAGGGGAGGGGAGGGGAGGGGAGGGGAGGGGAGGGGAGGGGAGGGGAGGGGAGGGGAGGGGAGGGGAGGGGAGGGGAGGGGAGGGGAGGGGAGGGGAGGGAAAAGAGAAAGGAGAAAGGAGAAAAGGAGGAGAAAAGGAGAAAAGGAGAAAAGGAGAAAAGGAGAAAAGGAGAAAAGGAGAAAAGGAGAAAAGGAGAAAAGGAGAAAAGGAGAAAAGGAGAAAAGGAGAAAAGGAGAAAAGGAGAAAAGGAGAAAAGGAGAAAAGGAGAAAAGGAGGAAAGGAGAGGAAAGGAGAGGAAAGGAAAGGAAAGGAAAGGAAAGGAAAGGAAAGGAAAGAAAAGAAAAGAAAAGAAAAGAAAAGAAAAGAAAAGAAAAGAAAAGAAAAGAAAAGAAATAACATGGTACTGGCATAAAAAGACACACAGGTCAACAGACTAGATAGAAGATACAGATATAAGTTCTAGTAACTACAGCTACCTAATATTTGACAAAGAGGCCAAAAATACACACTGGAGAAAAAACAGTATTTTCAACAAATGGTGCTAGATAAATTAAATAATCACATGTGAAAGAATAAAGTAGATCCTCTTCTCTCACCCTGCACAAAAATCAACTCTAAATGGAACAAGGACCTCAACATAAGACCTGTAACTCTAAAACAAGAAAGAAAAAGAGTAGGGAGAACACTCCAAAATGTAGGTGTAGGGAGTAGCCCAGGAAATTAGACACACATTCAACTATGGGAGCTCATGAAACTAAATAGCTATGGCACAGTTAAGCAAACCATCAAGAGTCAACAGACAATGTACAGAGTAGGAGAAAATCTTTGCCAGCTGTATATCCAACAGAGGTTTAATATCTAGAATATACAAAGAATTCAAAAAACTAAGCAATAAAAGAAAATCAGTCAACTTAATCATAAAATGGGGCAAGGAACAGAAAGCTCTCAAGTAAAAAATACAAATAGCCAATATATATTTTCAAATGTTTGACATCTTTATCCATCAGGGAAATGCAAATTATCTACTTTGAGGTTCCATCTCATTCCAGTCACAATGACGATCATCAAAATATCAAATGACAACAACTGCTGGCAAAGGTATGGGAAAAGAGGACCCCTCATCTACTGTTGATGGAGGTGCAAACTTATACAGCCACTATGGAAATCACTATGGAGGCTCCTAAAAATCTAAAAATAGATTTACCATTTAACCCAGTGCACCACTCCTGGGCATATGCCCTCAAGACTCTGTTCTTAACTACAGAGATCCCTCAACCACGTTTGTTGGAGCTTTATTCACAACAGCTAAGAACTAGAATCAGCCCAGATGGCCACGAACAGATGAATGGTTAATAAAGATGTAGTATATATATGCAATGGAATTCTACTCAGAAGCAAGGAAAAAAAAGGAAATAATGAAGTTTTCAGGAAAAACATGAATGGACTTGGAAAGAAAATCATACTAAGAAGGTCACACAGGTTCAAAAAGACAAATACCACATGTTTTCTCTTGTATGTAGTTCTAACATGGAATAGTTTGATTCTCTTATAAGATGAAGCAGCAACAGTAGTACTAGCAAGTATGCTAGAATGGGGATTAGAGAGAGGGGATACAGGAAGGGAGGAGAGGAGGGGATATATAACAGGCAGAATACAGGGTGTGCAAAGGTCCTCATGGAACTGGAGCAATGGAGGTTGGGAGGGGAAGACAGATATACAAAACTCATGAAGGCATGAATCAGTACCGTAGAAACCTTCCTAGTGGTTAGCTAATTACAAGATAAAACTTTTAATAAGAGGGAGGAATACTTTGAGGAGAAGCACCTTGTAGAGGTGGAAAAACCATAGGCTCTTGCTGGTAAAACCCAGTGCCAGACTACGTTAGTTATCCCCAGTGAGCTCTTGGTCACTGAGCCCCATAGGGCGCCACACCAGATCCAAATGGTAAGACCCTACTGCTAAAGCCACCACAGGCTGTGATCACAGGACATCAGGAGATCGAGCTGAACAGAGCTGGAAGCAAGCTCCCTGCTGGCTAGCTTGCACAGTGACACGGTGCTTTGTGAGCGCCAAAGTGCTATGTGAGCTGCAGAGGCATAATGGTATCAATAGCACGAACAAGGAGTGGATCCTGCAAACTACAAAATCAACTACCTGGGCAAGATGTACACACTGATGCAACAGTTGAACACAGGCCAAGGGAGTAATCAACTGCTCTATAATTCACTGGATATGAGGCCCATTCAGCTGGGGAGGGGGGTGGAATTCACATCTTCTGATTGAATCTGAGGCCCATTCAGTGGAAGGAATTCACAGCTGGTATGGAGAACCAAAAGAAGCCTATGGCTTAGAAAGTCATAGACCCTAGAAAGAAGCTCCCTCTATTCTTTAGCTAAAAGGAAAAATTAGGCCTGTCAAAAAGTCTTCTGAGTTTATCCCCTTTGGTTTATGCTGCTCTCACTGCTGGCTGAAGAACCTGTTTTTCACAGATGGCAGCACACACTGAGGCAACCCGAGACCCCTCAAGATGACAAGGAAAGAAAGCCACGTCTAGCATGAGACAAGTTACACATCTGCCATAGCCCAGGAAACACAGAGCAAGTGGCAGATTAAATATGAGTGCTGCTCTCAGGGCTAGCCCAAGAACCTTCTCCAGGGGAATGGGGTAAACACTGAGGCCTCTCACCACTCATCAAAGCAGAAAACCAGAGGCCACGGAGAGCTCAATACTCAAGAAGGATTAGAACACACACTCTCCAAGGCTCAAGGAACACTGTGGAGGAATTGACAGTAAAATGTAGGAGCCACAGGGTAGTAGTACACTGTGAGGCACCGTCCCACCTGAAAAGACTGACTGGCGCATTCATAACCCCACAGTGCATAATGCTGACTCCACTGAGGAGGGACCTGAGTGGTATGGGGCAAGGGAGAAAAAAACCTAAGAGTATAACCCAACTGGAATATGTCCAATATATAATGTTTATACAGTAAAGTTCTCAAAAAGGGGGGGGGGGCATGAGGGGTATAATGGTTGATTTCCACATGGGGAAAAAAAAAATTCTGCTAAGATTGTGAAGATAGCATGTAATTTGCTTTGTTCCTCATTTTTCCCTGAGTTAATATCAGGATTTGTTTTAAAATAAAGACCTTCTACTTCCCCTGCTGTGAGTTTTAATTGCACGTGAACACAACTGGATCTGCAGCTATGGAAACCTTTGTGTTTCCTCAAGGAACAGGTAAGAGAGAGGCAAAGCCAGGAAAGAAAAGTTCCCAATGAGACACCGAGGGCTTTACTCAGCAGCCAAACAGGCCACAGACTGCTAGACCCACTTTCAATCCTGAACCAGCGAGGCTTGAGAACATATAGTTTATGGAAAGAAGAAATATAATAATGAGTATCAGCTATACTAATTTTGGCATACATGACTATGGTGGTTTGATTCAGGTGTCCCCCATAAACTTGGTTGTTCTGAATGCTAGATTTCCAGCTGATGGAGATTTGGAAATTAACGCCTCTTGGTGGCAGTGTATTGTTGGGGGCAGGCTTATGGGTATTATAGCCAGCTTCCCCAAGCCAGTGCTTGGTACCCTCTCCTGTTATTATTGTCCACCTGATGTTGGCCAGGGGGTGATGTCCACCCTCTGCTCATGCCATCATTTTCCCTGACATCATGGAGTTTCCCCCTCGAGCCTGTAGGCCAAAATAAACCTCTTTTTCCCATAAGCTGCTCTTGGTTGGGTGATTTCTACCAGCAATACGAACCTGACTGCAACAGTGGCTCACTGCTTGAATCCCAGCACTTGGGAGGCAGAGGTAGGAGGCTGCTGGGAGTTCGAAGCCAGTCTGAGACTATATAGTGAATCCCAGGTCTGCCTGGACTAAAATGCGACCCTACCTAAAAAAAAAAAAAAAAAAAAAAAAAAAAAAAGTTGGAATACTTTACTATTAGGGAAATAAAATTTGAAAATTACAGAAGACAACTTACAAGAAGCTATTACAGGACCTTTTTCCATGTGTAATAGTGAAAGTTTAAGAAAACTAATTTGAGATAAACAGCCTCGTCTTCAAGGAATCTGTGTCAAAGAACCCATGTCAGTTAGTGCACAGGTGTCAGAGCACACTCAAACTAGAAGACTTGGTGGGAGGAGTTTCAGGACTGTTACAAAGAACTGGACAAGACTAGGGCTAACAAGAGGAGAGGCAGCACCCAGAGCTAAACGTCCTGAGGCGCCGTAGTCAAGGGCAAGTGAAGAGAGTTATGACACCCGAGAGGGAAACTGTCTGCAGACAGCCACCAGAGGAAGCAGTGGCCTGAGCCCAGGACGAAGGACAGTCACGGCTGTTCAGGTTTCCAGGGCGCAGGGCAAGGGGAGGCAGGCACGGGTCTCAGGAGGGTCTGGCCGTCCTGTGGCATGTACTTCATCTCTCTTCCTTTTCTTCGTCACCTTCTTTCTCTTTTGACAAGACTGTCTAAGAGATGTCTAGAAATGGCCAAATTATACTCTAGTCAAGAGCCTCCATCAATTTGTATAAAAGAAGCTTTCTCAAACTCTGGACCAGTGGTTTCATCTGTATTTGGAAGATGCACAAAACCCTTAAAGTTACTACTACTAGCAATCTAAATCCAACCCTAGGCTAGCAGTGAGCCAGTAAATTCTACATCTCTTCTGTGATTTGTCTGGTAAGAAAACCCTCCCCGTGAATAGTTAATTATGTGAGAAACAGAACACCTCAAACCACTTCCATGGTTGAAATCTACAGATGTTTGCATAAAAGTCAAAAGATGAAATGATGGTTCAGTGAGTCTTATTTTTTACCATACTTCATCAAATATGTTATAAACTCAGCATTTCAAATAAAATAAAATAATTATTTCCCACATTCCAAGATTCCATGTACAGAAAAGTTGAGTAACAGAGGACAGCGACACAAGTCAGAGCAGCTCTCACTGCTGACGGAGCTGAGGGCGTGAAGGGCGGGGTGAAGGGATCTGCTGACTACTGCTCCGGATATTGCAGGTCCAGGTCTTGTCTTATACTCTATGTATGTGATGCCTTTGCAGAACCACTGGGCCATACCACCAAGGTTAGTGCACTTAAAACACTGTAGGTTGTTAAGGTACTCTGTTAAATGATTTTCACAATGATCTCCTTGGCAAGTAACTTCCCACAGAAGAAATGTGAGTTGTGCGTTTGGCAATCAATGGTCACAAACTGGTCCACAATGCCACCTGACCTTTCTATAAACAGCTCCCCTACAACACAGCCCCTGGGTCCTAGAGAAGCTGCCAGTATAGCTGCAATGGAGACTGTGGATAGCACTAAGCCCAAGATATTTCACTATCTGACCCATTAAGAAAATCCGCCAACCCATGATCTGAACTTCAAGCAACTGTCCTTTTCAAGCCACATTTCAAACCAACTTCACCTAAACACAAAATAGGAGGAAACTTTCTGAGACAGAAATCAAGAACTTTACAAAACTCAAAAATGCTTTTTATCTGAGCTGCACAATGAGATTATTTTAAGACAACAATCACAAAGTAGTAATTTGAAGCAGAGGTAGGAGAATCGCCATGAGTTCGAGGCCACCCTGATACTACATAGTGAATTCCAGATCAGCCTAGGCTAGAGTGAGACCCTACATCAAAAGACAAAAATAAAAAGGTGTTTAGCTTTAGGGAGATGGTGAATTGCTTGCTGCACAAACATGGCAGACCTGGATTTGGAGTTCCAGCATCCACATAAATGTGAGGTATGATGGTATGCTCATGTAATCCCAGTGGACAGCTGAGGGTACATCCTTGGGCAAATTGGCTGGCTACACTAGCTGAATCAGAGAGCTCTGAGCTCAGTGAGAGGCCCTGCCTCAATACATATGGTGGAAAGCAACAGAGGAAGACATCAAAGTCAATTTCTGGTATCAACACATGTGTACCCCTACACATACGTGACAAACACACCTATTAGATGCATACATGAACAAACACCACATACACATGCAAAAAGGACACAGGATATTAACTTCTGATGGAGAAGAGAATGAACACTAGCATGACTGGAACCACATCCCTACCAGGCAACAATAAACTAAAGTGACTTCCAGCAGGGATGCTTCACACAGCGCAGCCCTGTTCCTCCAGCAGCGCTGAGAGAAGAGGCGCTGTTGCTTCTACTTGTGCACATGTAAAACAGAAACAGAAGCTGGCAGAAGGCCAGGGAACCTAACCTCCTCCTCCTCCTCCTCCGCTATCTCACTGACTGCCGGGGCCCCGAGTGGCAACGGCAGGGGATCCAGCTTGAGAAGCACAGAGGCCACATGGGAATGGTTCACCAGTGACTGCAAACATCAAGAGCAAAGCTCCCTCCTCAAAGTCAAAGCAGCCCTCCTCACACTGCAGGGTCATTCTGCCAGCTATAAAAAGCTTCTCCATACTATTTTTGTGACTTTTCATGGGTCTCTGATTATTTCCAAATAAAAATGTTCCTTACTCTAACTAAAATTCAATCCCCCCTCACCTTACTTGGCCCTTAGCTCTGACATTATTGACTCTTATACCTGCACACAGTGCAGCCACACATACACAAACAGGCACATATACCACACACATGTACAAGAAGAATCTGCTCTTTCTTCAAGTCTGTCAATAGCTTCTAGCACATTTTCTTCCTTATTTTTATTCTGGAGGACAGGTCTCGCTCTAGCCCAGGCTGGCCTTGAACTCACAGCAACCCTCATCTCAGCCTTCAGGTTACTGTAATATGAGGCAGTTACTGCAGAAACTAGTCAAAGTGCTCAGAATGAATGAATGGTGAGTGCTCAGCCCTAAATAGAGAAACCTCTATCTCCTCCTCCAAGGCTCAGATAACATAACCAAAGAGAGGGGCGGAAGAAAAGAAGAGTCAAAGGATGGAAAAGAGTGCTCTGGAACACTGACTTCAGACATGATATGGCCACTGCAGTTATAAACTCATAAGCAGCTGGGGTGACCTGCCCAAGACTGGATCTGTCAACTTTCCATAATGGATGAGAAGAGGCTCCTACGGCCCCACCCCTCCCTGAGGAACTACTAGAAGCTACTGACTACTGGGAGGAGGAGACAACTCCTTCAGGGCTGTGGCTCCGGGTAAGTCAGCCATGCTGCGGCAGACAACCACTACCCATCCTCACACAAGCAACCCTAATTAACATCAACTTACACACTTAATAAAAAGATATCAATTAGAGATTTGACGAATGAACCAATGAGAAAATATTTAATGGATCACCTATGCCTAATTTTATTTTTTGAGGTGACTGATATTTTTAAGGTTAGCTGATATGATTGTAAATTAAAATTTGTAACCTCCCCCCAAAAACGATATCAAAGTAGGACTAGTCAGGAAGAAGGTTCAGTGAGAGTGGGGAAACAAGAAAAAGTAATGGGGCAAATGTAATCAAAATACATTATGTTCATGTATGAAGTTATCAAAAATATTTTTAAAAAAACTTGTGTCATTAAAGAAAACAAATCACAATAGTTTTATTTAAATGTCAAGGTAATGAAAATTTGACACTTCACCCTCTCATGCATTACACATGAGGAAAATTTTATTTTATCCAGTAAAAGTGTCTAAAACAACACAAGTGCTAAAAAAAATTAATTAAAAAGGAAGAACAGGGGAAGGACAGATCATTATATAGTTTCCAAAATAATCCATATATCTTCTTAAATAAATGCTAAGTATTTCTTTAAATCAGTCTAAAGGAAAATGGAAATCATATCATTTTTTTACCTCAAAAATGCTATCTTTAAGAAAACTTATCTAATTATATGAATTTTTATGTAGACAACTTTGGCCAAAGTACAGATGAACAGGATATTCTATTCTTAAAAAAAATTACTCAACTCAAAAGCTTTTTGCTTTTGGTACAGTCTTTTGAGGTTATTAAGAAATGAAAATGTGCTGGAATTTTTGCAAGTATAACTCTATAAACTATCCAATCTACACTGGGGAGTTAGGTTGAAATATTTTAGAATGTTAATGCATATGAACAAGGCATAAAATATGCCACACAAATTAACATTCAGCACTTGAAACTGAAGTACAAATAATAATGAGGGAATTCATGCATATGCTAATGCCTATTCTCTGGCACAATATCTAAAAGCATTTTATGCTTTTAAGCAAAATTTAAATAAATTTCCACAATACCATCTTCAAGTTTTAGCCGCACCATCCAGCAAGTCGTCATACAGACACAAGCTGGGATTTATGAAAATTTGGCAAGGCTGAATTATAGTTGATTTATTTTTAAATCCCCATCAAGTTTTCAGAAGAGTTCATCCCTGTGCAAACAAACTTATGTGAGGCACGTATGACTTCAAGAAAATGACTATAAATATTTCAGACCTAGTCATGTAATTAGAAAAATGCCGTTAGATGCTAAAATGGTCATATATATTGAAACTGCCTTTGCTTTCTATTCCCTTTTAGCTCAGTAGATACTAAATCCATACCCAAAGTAACACAGTAAGATGTCTTATAAACAAAATACTCTAAATTGGCTACTCTTTACTAAACCCCAAAATTGTTCTGATGAACTTTTTAAAGCAAGCTGTGTAGCTGGATGTGGCAGCTCACATTTACAATCCTAGCACTCAAGAGGTGGAGGTCATAAGTTTGAGGCCAGCCTGAACTACACAACAAGACCACTTCTCAAAACAAACTCCAATAGTTTTCAGTGCTAAGGTAATTAAAGCCTAGCATTTTCCTCTGCCTACCATCATATACGCATCTAAGAAGCTGTCTTAAAAACAAGTGCTTATCAACAGCAGATGTCTTTCGAGCAACTGTGCCATGTCCTATTTCCTGAACAGCAGTTGCCCCTTCCTTACCTGGTGTTGCACTTTCCACAGTTCCTGTTACCCAGAGGTCATCCCATGGCTTGATGAATCAGTAGCCTACAGCTAAGTCCTAATGCTGCATCATTCACCTCACTCTCTGGGAAGTCTCACCTCCCGTCAAGCCAAGAAGAATGGTGAACAGAGGAGCATAATAACCATTCTTTCTTTATAAGCCATCCTCCTCCTAGCCAGAGTCTCGTGCTTCCACCTCCTGAGTAGTGAGATTACAGGTGTAAGCCACCATGCCTGGCTTTTGTTCTCAATTTCTTATTCCTTCTGGTTTACAAATGAAGTCTTATAATTAAGTATGTACTAGAAGAAAACCTACTATATGCAGAGTTCAGTACTATCACAGCTTTCAGATATATGCTGAGGGTAATGGAAGGTATTCCCCACAGATACAGGGGACTACTGCAATCCTTTCCTTGTTCCTTAGACATTTAAGTTTTGGGAATTAAAGAATGGTAGAGGGCTGGAAAGACAGTTCAGTGGTTAAAAGAGCTTGCTTAAAAAGCCTGTTGGCCCAGGTTCAACTCCCAAGTCAACTATATAAGCTGGATGCAAAATGTGGTGCAAGCATCTGGTATTCCCTTTGCAAAGGCAGGAGGCCCTAGAACCCAGACACAAATATACACACATGAAATAAACAATAATAAAAAAAAAGTTAGAGTAAATTCTATTCCTGGAAACTGCTTACCTGAATATATTTCCGCTGAGTTTCGTCATTTAAGACATGTGCAACGTGCTTGGAAAAGATCTTTTCCCTGCCAGTTCTGGCATGGATGCCGACCATCGTGACGCCAATGGGCCAGGGAGCGTTCCCAATGGCCATCTGAAGGTAGGCGTCGTTTGCCTGAAAGGGAAGTTCAAGAGATTACAAAGGCAAAAACAAATGGGTCAGAATTTTTACTTCAAGGATTTCACTGCACTATGGGACATACTTTTACCTACCACTTGTTGAAAATACTGTTTCTGTTGCTCAAATAAAAGTGGTTAAAATATGGGGTGGTGACTGCCCTACCCAGAAACAGATTCCCATGGAAAAACAGAAACCAAAGCTAAGCTTGTAAGACAAACATTCCCTTACAGCCTTTGTGCATCTCAGATCTGGATTAGCAGGTAGCTGATCTGATGCACTAACAGAAACTCTACTTTGTGTCTCCTTAAGACCCAGTAGTCCCATCATTGGCCCAATGGAAGGCAGAGGCTAGCTGGCCTTTCACCATGCAACCTGGTGTCCTGTCCACGCCCTCTGCAGACCTCTGGGAGCAGTGGGGACTCTGCTAGGGCAACCACAGGGTCCATGACACATGTGCAGAGATGGACCACTGGACCCTTGAGTCACACAGCCAGCTGAAGGGAAGACTGCTCACATTTCACTTGGGCCCCCGAGGCCTCCCACCTACCTAGAATATTAAAATCAACAAAAAGTAAAGACAGAAACCAGTGAAGGCAAATGGCTCACTTTAAAAATCAAGTCTCGCTAGTAAGGAGAAAGGAGAAATACAAAATGCAAAGCAAGTAACTGAAAAAGATC
The DNA here is from genome assembly GCF_020740685.1 of Jaculus jaculus. NCBI lineage: Eukaryota > Metazoa > Chordata > Mammalia > Rodentia > Dipodidae > Jaculus > Jaculus jaculus. The sequence continues at coordinate 66,540,286 of NC_059116.1, forward strand.
CTAAGCATTTCAAAGCAGGCTTCAAAGAGATTCACATTTTAAAAATCAAACACCTATGTGATTGGTATGTACAGCTGATATAAGAAAACAAGCATTACAGACAGAAAAAACTTTCTACTTGCCACTTTTCTTGGCATCAGTATTTGTATGTGTGTGCGCGCATGCACACACATGGTGTATGTAGGTAGAGTGCATGCATCTGTGTGTAGATGCACATGCCCTGTGCGCATGCATGCAGAGGCCAGAGGAGAAGGCCCAGCGACCTCCTCTATTGCTCTTCCACTTTATCATGGAGACCCTCATGGGACCTGGAGTTGTTCTGCTCCTCGTCCCTCCCCCCACCTCATCAGACTGGATGACCAGAGAGTTCCAGTGATTCTCTCTACCATCACTTATAGGCATGGGTGGGCATACCAGCTTTTCACATGGATGCTAGGGTTCAATCTCAGATAGTCTAAAACCCTCATGCTTGTCCTAGCAGACCATTTTCTACCTTACAGATAAGTATAAATTTGCTCTGTTCAACAGGTTTTACAAACTTAGTTTTAAAAGGGCATATGCATGTTTTTATCACTGGTTTTAACTCTGGACTATAATTGATTAAAATTCTAATTTTCAGCTTCACCCAAAATTCCAAAGAAAACTGTACAAATATGCTATTAAAATTTATTGTTTTCTGCAGTTTATACAAAACAACCTTCACCTGGCTTTGATATGTAATTATTAGAACAAACAAAGGGGTGTCCGCTCTGCCAGGAAGATGCTCAGAACATTCCCTGCACTTATACGGACTTTAGCCATGCATTCCTGAGTAAGAAATCTTGCAACTGAGAGGAATAAAGAATGAAATGGGGCTGGAGGGATAGCTTAACAGTTAAGTCACTAGCCCGAAAAGCTTAAGGACCCAGGTTTGATTCCCCAGGACCCACAGAAGCCAGGTGCATGCTTCTGGAGTTCATTTGCATCTGGTGCACCCATTCTTATTCTCTCTCTCTCTCTCTCTCTCTCTTGCTTCTTTTTCTCTTACATATCAATAAAAGTAAGATACAAAAAAAAAAAAATTCTAATGGAATGTATCGGGTTGGAGAGATGGCTTAACAGTTATGCTTAGGAAGTCTAAGGACACAGGTTCAACTCCCCAGTACCTGCACAAGCCAGATGCACAAAGTGACACATGAATCTGGAGTTCATTTCCAGTGGCTAGAGGCCCTGGCATGCCTACTCTATCTCTCAAACAAAGAAAATATTTTTAAAAAGGAACGAAATATATAATCGTAGAGCAAAAAATGTTCTTGTTGACAAACTGGCTTTTACAAAAGTAAAATCACTGCCACCCCCATTAGCCTAAAGCTCGAAGAACCCAGGAACGCCCAGCAGTCCCTTCATCCCTTTCCAGTGCTCTCTGGCATGACCCTTGTGGTTGTTGATAGCCTCACTCTAAGCCTCTCGGAAAACTCAGCTATGAGAAGCCCGCTTTCGCACGCTGTCCTACCCCCAGAACCACTACCTTTCTCGCCTTATGTTCTGCCAACTCACCGCCCTCCACTGTTCCCATCCCAACTCTCCCCCAGCAGCCCTGGACTGGACACTAGTGTGCTTTCCCCTGCAGCTCCTCGCAGAGCCCATCAGGAGTGGAGACTGCTGAGTACTCAAAAGAGATGAATCCTGGCAGCATTCCTTGGATCATTTTCCCACAGAAACAACTACAAAGCATAAATTCAATTATATCAGCAGTACAGTAGTTCAGCTATATTACAGATTAAATGGGTTTTTACAGCTGGTCTGGGAAACTCATCTATTTCAGTTTTCTACAGGAGAATTTGTTCCAAGCCATAATCAACCATTTATAAACTCTGAAATTCTCAACCATTCATAAAATGAACACTGCCTATATACAGCTCACACTAGGAAGAACCTTTTACCTTACTTTAAAAATGACTAAGAAAATGCAGTTGTGGTCTGAAGTCTGTTATTCTATGCCTAACAATAATGCTGACAGAACAAGAGAAAGTAAAACTTGTTTTCTACTAGCTCATTTCCCGTTCATTCTTACATGCGTTATGGAAAAATCTCAAAGTTCCATTATATTATGCATATAACCTATACTTTCATGGTAATTTCAATACATATCACAATAATGTACCTTCACATATTCTCTCTGCAACATGAATTTAATAATATCTGTTATTGATTCTTTAATATCGGCAGGAAGATTCTGGAAAAGAAAAGACAAGCATAAATAGTTTTGGAAGCTACTATATGTAGTGCAAACATTTATTGCAAATCTATATATTTTGATTTTTAAACATTACTCATTAAGGTGCTTCCCAAGAAACCTCACCCTTTTCCGGAGCTTTCTGAAAAGCGGTCTGAGGTAGGACTCAGTCTGTTTCTGAGTAGCACTGTTCAGTTTGCCCTGCACACTGCGCTTCACATAATCCTCTCTGGCATTCAATTCTTTAGCCCAAACACCAAGGAGAAACTGTTGAAAGAATGAGTAAATTGAGACTACAATGCCACCAAGTGGTCTCATAGGTGCAAAACTAGCACAAAATGTTAACATCCTTATAAACAATGCCCTGGTGGATTAAAACACTGTCAAGTAATATACATGCGCGCGCGCGCGCGCACACACACACACACACACACACACACACACAGTAGTGTGTGTGTGTGTGTGTGTGTGTGTATGTGAGAAAGACAGACAAAGAGGCAGAAAGAGGGAGAATGGGTGTGCTAGGGCCTCCAGCCACTGCAAACGAACTCCAGACGTGTGCGCCCCCTTGTGCATCTGGCGTACATGGGACCTGAGGAATCAAGCCTCCAACCGGGTTCCTTAGGCTTCACAGGCAAGTGTTTAACCACTAAGCCATCTCTCCAGCCCTTAAGTAATATTTAATTAATCAAGTATTTCTGTTTATTTTAATATGCACAGCTCTGGGTCTGTGTAATATCAAGATAGTCTACTTCCTCAAAACAAAACAAAACATGCTATTACGTTCCAGAATTAACTGTTTCATTGAAACTGGAGATGGAAGACAGCTCAGTCATGAACATGCTTGCTGCCTAAGGATGAGGGTCTGAGACTGTATCCCTAGCACCCACATAGGTAACAGGCATGGTAGTGTGCACTTGTAACCCACAGCTTAGGAGACAGAGACAGGCAGGTGCTTAAGGCAAACTGGCTAGCTAGACAAGCCAAATCTGTGACCTGTGAGTTCAGTGAGAGACATTAGGTCGAAAACTGGAGAGAGGGATTGGAGAGATGGCTCAGTGGTTAAAGGCACCAGCTTGCAACACCTGATGGCCTGGGTTATATTCACCAACACCCACATCAAGCCAGGTGCATTAAATGTACTCTGAAGACAAATAGTTTGTGAATAAATGTGTAAGTCCATCTATGATCTATTTGCCTATGCTGTACCTTGACTACTAAAGCAGAAATACTTAAAAAACAGAATTTGCAAGAATGAACAAGTGTGCACAGAGCCAAGGAAATGAAGCAAATCATTTCTAAAAGACTGCAGATTTGTTTACTCTTTACAACCAATGGCCTTCCCCCACTTTCCTTTCCTGATTTTCATCACCTGCTCATGAAAGCCCCTGGGACCCTCCCGCCATGGCACTTCTTCCCGGGCTGTTAACAAAAAATAGGAAATGTCTTTAAGTGTTTGGTTCTGTTTTGTTCATTCTGCTGCTGACATTCTTTTCTGTGGGTTTACATTAATAAACCAGATTTGAAGAAAAGTGCCATAAGGTAAACATACATAATGTACATTTCTTTTACTAGCAGCTACATACAAGTACATAATTAATGATAGAGCATATGCACAAATGTTTACTGAGAATATCCCTGTCCAACCTTTAACCCTTGATAATCTCAAACATAAAAATGCCTCTTAAGCCATTAGAAAAGCACCCGTCCCTTGCCTGAGGTACACACCTTCAGGAATTTGGTGATGATGTCCATGTCCTTATGGTCGTCGCCTTTCCCTAAAGACTCGCCCAGAGCCTGGAGAAGGAACAATACTTCCACTGATTAACAGAAAAAATTAAAACAAAAATGGGTACGTGTGATCAGAAGAGCTCTTTGTTACATATACTGTTACAATTTTTCTTTTAAAATCTGTTGGAATTCTAGACAAGTTAGAAAAGAATCCAAAGCACTGATTTGCTATTCATCTATAAAACATGCAAACTTTGATGAAGCAAAAGATATGAAGGGCCAGGTATAGTGGCACACGCCTTTAATGCCAGAGGCAGAGGTAGGAGGATCACCATGAGTTCGAGGCCACCCGGAGAAAACACAGTGAATTCCAGGTCAGAGAAGGACAATGCCTATTAATGGAGCTAGGTAAAAATCAGATTGTGATGATGCTGGCACCACCCTGTGAATATATTATAAGCTACCCAATTGTACATTTAAAATAGCTAAATAATATGGCATGTGAATATCTCAATAAAGTTATTTTTTCAAAAAGCAAGGAAATACAAGAAAAGGAAAGAAGGGAGAAATGGACATGGAGGAGGGGCAGAGAAAAGAGAGAAGATGAGAGGAAGGAAAAGGAGGGAGGGAGACTGACTGACAAGTGATTGCCCATGCTACTTGTTTAAGTAAAATCTAGGGACCACCTAAGATAGATGATGGGGAGGAAGTACAACAAAATGACATCCTTCTCAACTAGGATTTCGTTCTTAAGATGGCTACAGGTGCAGGGCCAGAAACAAAAGGAAAGACAGCAGCAGATTAAAGAACCTTTGTCCAGCTATATTGTTTACATGCAACTAAACATAATTCAGTGTTGTTTTTTCATTAAGACCAGACATATTACCCACACTCAACACAGTGACAAAATCAAGCAATGAGATACTGCCACATATTGATAGAGATCGTAAGAACAAGCCTTCATATGCTGCTAGTAAGAGCCTATATTGCAAAAACTATTCCAGAAAGCCACTTAGACAAGCTAAACATGTACGTATAAACCTCATAAACCTGTTTCAGTTCACAGTGGTTATGCTTAAGAAGTCCTCACAAAGCTGTGTGGGATTAATAATCCAGCTGTGCTCCATTTTAAGAAACAAAAAGAACCAGGCATGGTGTCACACGCCTTTAATCTCAGCACCTGGGAGGCTGACATGGGAGGATAACCATGAGTTCAAGGCCAGCCTGAGCTACAGAATGAGTTTCAGGTCAGCCAGGGCTAGAGTGAGACCCTGCCTCAAAAATAAACAAACATAAAAAAGTAAAGTACATGAATGCCATAGTATGTAGCAATTAAGAGCAAAAGACTAAGTGTACCTAAAACATCAAGCATCTTAGAAAAAGAATGAAGTCGGGCTGGAGAGATGGCTTAGTGGTTAAGCGCTCGCCTGTGAAGCCTAAGGACTCCGGTTCGAGGCTTGATTCTCCAGGACCCACGTTAGCCAGATGCACAAGGGGGCGCACGCATCTGGAGTTCGTTTGCAGTGGCTGGAAGTCCTGGTGTGCCCATTCTCTCTCTCTCTCTCTCTCTCTCTCTCTCTCCCCCTCTTTCTGTCTCTGTCATTCTCAAATAAATAAATAAAAATGAACAAAAAAATTAAAAAAAAAAAGAATGAAGTGAAAAAATTAGGTAACACAAGACAATGCAAATCAAAAAAACCCACATAAAACACTGACATGAGACCAGCATAAAAACTAGATCACGCACATTCCAACAATTATTTTTCAAAGCAGGAAGACGAACAAGAAAGAGAAACAACTAGACATCAAACAAAAGGCCTGTCCGCTGACGAGAGAAGGTGGTGTGCTCGGCGGGGACAGGCTGGCAGCCGGGCTGGGCTGTGTGCAGAGATTACCTCTAACTCTTCAATGGTGGTGTTTTCTTCATGGACTTTCAAGTCATTCTGTGTGTCCTCCTCACCAGGTTCTTGACCACCCACAATTTCATTCAGGTACTGCTGGTCAATCTTATCCAGAGCTGCTTTCAGATCATTCCTCAATCCCTAAACAAGGTGGAAAAGAAGTATACTTGTTATGAAATTTCACTGAGGTTTCATCATGCTTTTTTTCATAAAGGTAAGAAAAATTCATTTTTACCTCCACAAAGAATAAGAGATTCGCAAAATTAGAGACTCAAATTAATTCATTAACTCTTACCAGCATATTTTTTTAAATGGCCAGTGTGAGGGTCAGAAAAAGAAAAGAGATAGGAGTAATAAATCCAACCAAGAATCCTCATAAAGACTGGTATTCTAACAAAGCTTAGTGAGAGTGACCAGCACTAAATTTCCCAGTTTACTTACATATCTAACTTCATTTCAACAACTCTGAACTACTAAACATTCTGAAACATCAATGGAGTAAACATGGCATCTCATCTATAGGCCAGACTCTCAACTTCACTTCTAATATGTGGTAATTCCACATCTGATGCATTTCTACTACATGACTAATTAAAGGGATGGAGAGATGGCTTAGGTCATTAGACTTTGCAGGCTAATGCCTTAAGTTTGACTCCCCAGTACCCATGTAAAGCCAAGTGCTGTGAGGTTTCGTCACAGAATCATGGCTATGACATAAAGAACAGGTGTAACAAGCAACTTGTGACCACGTGCAGCTCGGAATAACTATGAATGCAGTCCAACAATAAGTCTGTCAGGACATTATTAAACTTACCTGAAAAATTTTTGTAACTGGACTGTGCAGTAATTAAATGTATTTTGTCAATGAGGACATTATATCACAATGTCAAATGGTTGGACATGCCTGGCAGTAGATGAATGCAGAGGCCATTTAGGTTACAATTAGGTTGCTACTTACTAGTTCTAGGACAACTTACTTTTATGCTTTGGTTCCCTCATCTGTAAAAGGGAATAATACCATCTAATATTTGGAGTTGTCATGAGAACTATATTTTTTAATTTATTTAACATATGTTATATGCCAGGACTGTTCCAAAAGCCTTTCTAATATGGAGTCTCTTAAATGAGTCAATAAATGCACAGTATCCTTCTAATACCTACTGAAGTACAGTAGGCACTCAACAAATGTTAACTCACCATTTACTGCACTAGAAGCAAGCATCTGATCATTTTCAACCGTCCTTTGATAGTTGTAAAATAAAAATATCCAACTCAGGACACTTTTAAGAAGCATTGAGGACCTGCTATATAAAATGCACAGGGCCAGAGGTTCCCAAAAATTACCTACCCCTTTTAATTCTTACAACAGCACGATGAGCCAGAACTCACCAATCCCTTTATTTGACAAGTGAAAATTCTAAGTCTGTAGTACTTACAAGATTTGTCAGAGCTCACAGCACTATATTATAATCCAGGAACAGAATCCAGTCTTCAATAGCTATGCTCTTTCCTTAAAACCTCCAACAGACTGGTACTAGAGTGGACATACAAAAATAAAATAGAAGCCGGGCGTGGTGGCGCATGCTTTTAATCCCAGCACTCGGGAGGCAGAGGTAGGAGGGTTGCCGTGAGTCTGAGGCCACCCTGAGACTCCACAGTGAATCCCAGGTCAGCCTGGGCTAGAGTGAGACCCTACCTCAAAGCCTCCCTCCACCCCCCAAAAAGGGCCTTGCCCACCAGGAAGAGAAATAAATGCACAAAGTTCTAGCAGCCATGAAGTGCGCAGCAGAAGCTTCTCACGGGAGTGCGAAGAAGGAAGACGCGATCAGTGTCGCCTGGGTCTACAGCGCGCTTAGGAGACGTGCGTGTGCACTGCCAGCACAAGGTGAGGACAGAGCTTCCCCAAGCCCAGCACAGACAGCACAGAGCTGAGGGCTGTGAACACCACGGGGCTGCAACGGCAATGCTCAGAAGCGAAGGAGGAAAGGAGTTTGGTAACAAGTAAGAACAGCTGTCAAGATGCCCAGACTACCAAACACGCACACAGAGGCGCCTAGCCAGCGGCCGGCTTTTCTCACCACTCCAAATAAGACAGCAGGCCTGGGACTGAGCTGGACCAGCCAAGCAGTCTCCTGGCTCTCATTTCACTGTAGTCGCAGGAAAGGCCTCAAGCAAGAGTGCTCAGCGTGGCCCCAATTAATTAAACCACAGGAGGCTGCTTTAGTCACAATCAAAGTCACAATAATATATTATGTTATACCACCGAGTTCTAGGATGGCCACAGATAGCCATACCCATTTCTCAGTGACCAAGAAAACAAGTTGATAAGAAGTTAGTGAGGCTGGAGAACATCTGAACCCTATCATAACTGACATGCAGACTACATCACCAAAGCATAGTCTTACCCTTTTCAAGCGCCCAGATCACAAACTGAGCTATAACACAACCAGAGCTTCCAATGTAAAAGCTACAACTGGTAACGTTCTAGAAGAAATTATAATATATCTCTTCACGTCCTTGGCAGAGGCAAAAATGTTTTAAGGAGACCACAAAAACAAACCACCATAGAAGGAAAAGCAGGTAAATCAGACTTCATCAAAGTTTACTCCTGCTCAGCAAGACCCCATTAAGAGAGCAAGTAAGCCACAGCAAGAAGTCAGGAAGCATGTCTGCACACATGACAGGGCTCACACCCGGCACGTGTGCACACGGGATTAAGCACATCTGCACACATGGCAAGGGTCTACAGCTAACATATTTAAGGAACTTTTAAATTCATTAAAAGGTAAACAATACAACTGAAAAATGAACAGAACAAAAAAGGGAGCATTTAGGCAGCAGTACACTATGGATGTGGATAATGTTTGCCTAAAAAGCATAGACAGTTATTAGTCAGGCGTGGGATATCTTCCAGTGAGTTTCTAGCCAGGGGAGGCCCCTCATGCACCTAAAACATTGCAGGCTTTTGCCATGGCTCTTGGTTGCCCATCAGAACCAGATAAGACCCTAGTGCTGAAGACTCCACATGCTTTTACTACAGGTCACTGAGAAATCAAGCTGGACCTGAGCCGGAAGCTTCCATCTTGTTGAGTAGCTGTTAGGATGCTAGAGAAAGCTATCAAATGCAGCCTGTTGGGGAACAGAAGTCAGCAACAGTGGTAACCAGCAGTGGACCCTGCAAGCTTTATGGCTGGCAGCCAGGCCAAAGCTGTCAACTGGAACAATGGTGGCATGTCTGTTATAAGAGAAACCAACTAACCTCTGACTGGACTTGAGCCCCACTCCATGGGAGGGAAATCCTGCCTGGTACTGAAAACCTAGTCAAAAGCCTGGGGGTGGGAGGAGACTACTACTCTTTTCTGGGAAAATGTATATAATATGCCACCAAATCACCTTCTAAACACTTATGTTTACGCCCAGATGGTGGTGACCAGCAGGGTGACTCAAAATTCACCAAAATACTGAAAAGTGACAGTGGAATGCTTACCACTAAGGAAGACATCTCTATCACACATTCCAAGGCTCAGGGACCATTTCAGAAGAAGTGATGGAAAGAATGTAAACAGCAAAAGAAAGGTAAGAACTGTTTACAATCCAAACAAAGTGGCCTTGGAATTCACGACCTCACAGGATACTACCTACACAGGACCTGCATATTAGGAAGGGAAAATGATGCCATCAGAATAGAGACTAGTTGAAAAGAAAAAAGGATTCAGTGAAGAGAATACTGAGTGGGGTGTGGGAGGAAATTATGGTCATGGCATTGTATATATGTGTGTATATTTATGGAAGTTGTCAATAAAAAGTTAAAGATATAATAAAACACAATAAAAAGGAACAGAAGACTAAAAACCACCATGCAAAGAAAGGTAAGTATAAAAATGCTTATCACCTCTTATCGTCAGGGATGTGAAGAGTCACAAGATGCTATTACACGCATGAAAAACTTCAATTCAATTCAATTAAACTTAATCTAATGGTATCATATGCAGGGCTTTAGAAAAGTCTGGTACTTCTCATAAAGCCAAGCATACATCTACCCATCACTCAGCAACTCCACTTGTCAGTATTTCCTTAAAAGACAGAACACATTCACAAAAGAAGGGGAAACTCTGAATTAAGTGCCAATGAAAACGATGCTTTCCACAACATGGATGACACTAAAAAATGTAATACTGGACAAAGGAAACCACACACCCCCCCTCTAAATCTACCCATATGCAATACTAAAACAAGCCAGACTCAGTTCATGGTGGTATGCTGAAGGATGATGAGCAGGGGGAGATGTGGCACAGGCTCAGCGGGGCACTGGGAGCCCTCAGGGGTGCTAATGCCCTCATCTGTGCAAGGTAACGTAGCGTGCTTACACGTGTTTGTCAAAGTGAGTTCAATTTTATGCATAAATCACACTTTAAAAAACTGAGGTTACCTCCAACACCAGTAATACGACAGCTCTAGTTTCCCATCTTTGCTTTACCAGTTAGTCAGACTCCATTCTTCATAGTGGACACGACACAGCGTGACTGCTTTGATTCCACTTCTTACCTTGTTAACTTCCGGTGTGAGAATCTCTATTTTTCTTAAGCGCTGGAAAGCATCATAATCAGTCTCTCCAAACAGTCTAATTGGTTCTCCTCTTTCTCTCAATCTTCTGATAACCTACAAAGAGAAACAAATACCTGGAAAACTTTTTGAAAGAGAAAAAAAGCTAAACATCTCAAAACAATTAAAATCAAAACCTAGGTTTAGTAATTCTAATTATCCAAATATATGTTTCTCAGTGAAATATAAAATCCTTCAAATATGTTTAATCATCTGTCTCAATTATGCTGACAAAGGTAGCTGTGAATGAAAGAAAATACTATAGATAAAACTCTTGATTCAAATGTCACTGCTATAAATTTTATTACTGAATAGCTCCTACCAAGTAATTGGGACATATGAATCTACAAGTTAAATCTAAAACAAGCCATTAATGTAGGCCAACCAGCTTTTGTTAACACACACACACAAACACACCCTTTGTCAGAGAACATAAGAAAAGGAATATACTCTTGGTCCTCATTTTAAGCAAATATGATTTAGTCCTCTCAAAAAGAAAATCAAGACAACAGGAATTCCTTATGCTAATACATACTTTAGGTGACCAGAAGATTTGTTTTGAAATACAGATGCAAAGCTCAGCAGTGGGGCTAGGGAGATGGCTCAGTAGACAGAGAGCTTGCCACACAAGCATGAGACCCTGAGTTCAGATCCAGCACCCATGGAAAAGACCAGTGTGGGGATGTGCACCCACTCCAGCACTGGAGAGACAGAGATAGGAGGGTCCATAATTTGAAGTTTTTATGTCACATGAATACCTTAAAAAATAGTTCATATAGACCAAGGTATGGGAAAACACTACAGCTAGGATTATTAACTGACATATCATGTTTAACATCTATGAAGTTATTTAGCAATACTCGTTTAAAAAAAAAGACATTAAAAATATACAAAGTTTCTGCCCTAGAAATCACCTCTAGAAACTTTTCCAAAGGAAATAACCTTAATGATGTGTGCAATAGTATCTCATCAAGATGGTCAATTACTACCCTTCATATAAGAAAATGCTGAAGCACTTTAAATGACCATTAAGAAAGAAATGGTTTTTAAAATATTATGGTAATAAACCCAGAACTTAGGAGGGGGAGGCAGGAAAACTGGGAATTCAAGTCCAGCCTGGGCTATATGACATCTTCTCAAAAAACAAATCATAAAGGAAAAAAGAAGAAAAAAAATAGTATAAGCATATTATGAGAAGTTATATAGCAACTAAAATTTTTGTAGCTCTGAGCTGACATGGCTCGGGGAAAAGTGCTTGTCACACAAGCATGAAGACCCAAGTTCAGATCCCCAGTGCCCATGTAAAAGGCTGGGCATGGTGTTACATATCTGTAATTGGAGACAATGGAATTCCCCAGAATGTCTGGCTGCCTTGTCTAGCAAAATCAGTTGTCTCTAGGTTCAGTGAGACCCGGCACCTAAATAAAGTGAAGAGCAATGGAGAAAGAACCTTGACATCAACCTCTGGCCTCCAGAGACACATACACCCCACATGTGCACCCATATGCATGCAAACATGCACAGACATTACACACACAAGCAGTAAAAGCATAACTCTAAAATTAGGAAGATATCTGTGTTGGTTTGATTCAGGTGCCCCCATAAACTTAAGTGTTCTGAATGCTAGGTTCCAAGTTGATGGAGATTTGGGAATTAACATCCTCTGGAGGCGGTGTATTGTTGGGGGTGGGCTTATGGCCTTGCCAGTGTTGGACACACTCTCCTGTTGCTATTGTCCACCTTATCTTGGCCAGAGGGTGATGTCCACTCTCTGTTCATGCCATTGTTTTTCTCTGCCATTATGGAGCTTCCCCTTGAGCCTACAAGCCAATATAAACCTTTTTCCCATAAGCTGCTCTTGGTTGGGTGATTTATACCAGCAATGTGAACCTGACTGCAACAGTAAAATGGTATCGAGGAGTGGGGTTTCTGCTAGACACCTGACTGTGTGCTTTGGCCTTTTGGAGCTGATTTTCTTTTTTTTTTTCTCTCTCAATTTTTATTAACATTTTCCATGATTATAAAAAGTATCCCATGGTAGCCGGGAGTGGTGGTGCACGCCTTTAATCCCAGCACTTGGGAGGCAGAGGTAGGAGGATTGCCAGGAGTTCAAGGCCATCCTGAGACTAGAGTTAACTCCAGGTCAGCCTGGACCAGAGTGAGACCCTACCTTGAAAAACCAAAAAAAAAAAAAAAAAAAAAAGTATCCCATGGTAATACCCCCCCCCCTTTCCCCTTTGAAATTCCATTCTCCATCATATCCCTTCCCCACTGGAGCTGACTTTCAAGAGGAACGTGGAAGGATTTGAAACCTTGGTCTAAGAGACACCTTGCAGTGCTGTAAGTACAGCTTGATGGACTATTCTGGTCAGAATTGAAAGACCTGAATGCAGTAAGAACTATGGACTGTGAGGTTTGGCTTGTGAGGGTGAGAAAGAGCTTTCCTTGGACCAGGCTAGTAATTTGTGTGAGAAGCTTGTTGTTATGCCCATGTCCTGAGAAGTTGTGGAGGGTTTCTTTGTGTAGAAATGAACTGGTGTGAGCAGAGGGATATGGCACAGAAAAAAATGAAATCTTTAGGCCTAAACTGCTGCCCACTCGCCTGCAAACTGCTTGAGAGATAAACCTGCACTGGGGCAACAGGAAGAATGTAGACTCTTTTGAAGGGGCCTGAGTGCTCAAGGAGTGTCCTGTTCTTCAAAGTTTGCTTTATTCCCCCTGGATTAACAAATTGGCACCCTACCTGGTACTGTGGACTATAAGAAATGCAGGAAAAAGAAAGTCATTGTGTTTGCAATGTGGTCTTGTGTTTTGGAAAGGGCCATGGGCAGTGTGAAGCAGGTGTGCTGAATGTCTGCATGGAGACCCCATGGGGCCATGAAGATGAAGCCTGGCTTGCAGTGGAGACCCAGTGGAGATTCTGAGACCACGAGATTACTGCCGAGGAGAGCTGCCAGGGTACAAGATCCTGGACTGTGGGGATGTATGAACATCATTGGGATTAGTAAAAACTATGGGGACTTTTAAAGACGGACTAAATGCATTGCGTTTTACATCAGTTTATGGGGGCAATGGGTGGAATGTGGTGGTGTCCCCCATAAACTTAGGTGTTCTGAATGCTAGGTTCCCAGCTCATGGAGATTTGGGAATTAATACCTCCTGGAGGCAGTGTACTGCTGGGGGCAGGCTTATGGGTGTTAAAGCCAGTTTCCCCATGCCAGTGTTTGGCACACTCTCCTGTTGCTACTGTCCACCTTATGTTGGCCAGGGGGTGATGTCCACTGTCTGCTCGTGCCATCGTTTTCCCTGCCATTATGGAGCTTCCCCTGGAGCCTGTAAGCCAAAATAAATCTCCTTTTCCCACAAGCTGCTCTTGGTTGGGCATTTCTACCAGCAATGCAAATGTGACTTTAATAGTATTTTTAATGTGAAAGATTTACCATAAAGAAGAGGTCAAACAGCAAAACAGAATTATATGAAACAATCTAAACAAATAATAACTGAAGTAATATTATTTAAAACGCATTAATTTATGCTTTAGAATGTTTGTGTTTATTATGTAAAATTTATAATACATGGGTGGAGAAATGGCTCAGTGGTTACAAAGCCTGACGTTCTGAGTTCAATTCCCCAGTACCAACAAAAAGCCAAATGTACAAATTGGCGCATGCATCTGGAGTTCATATGCAGCGGCAAGAGGCCTTAGCATGCCCATTCTCTCTCTCACTCTCTGTTTGCAAATAAATAAAAAATTGTTTTAAAAGTTCACAACAGCCAACAGTGGTGGCACACACCTTTAATCCCAGCACTTGGGAGGCAGAGATAGGAGGACTGCCATGAGTTCAAGGCCACCCTGAGACTACACAGTGAACTCCAGGTCCCCCTCTAGAGTGAGCCCCTACCTCGGAAAACAAACAACAACAAAAGTTCCCAACAGAGCTGGAGAGATGGCTCAGTGGTTAAAGGTGCTTGCTTATGAAGCCTAAGGACCCAGGTTCGATTCCTCAGCACCCACATAAGCCAGCCAGATGATGCACAAGGTGGAACATGTGTCTAGAGTTCATATGCAATGGCTAGAGGCCCTGGCATGCCTGTTCTCTCCCTCCCTCTCTCTGTCTCTCAAATAAATATTAAATTTTTTTCTTACTACACAAAATACAGAAGGGTAACATGATTAAGAGAAAAAGCATAGATCTAGAACATTGTGAAGAAAACTGTATAGCTGCATATGATTTTGAGGTCAGTAGGTCATGCTTTTGGAAAATAACACAGAGCTTATAGAAGTACAGTGCAGATTTTTCTTCTGATCTACACAGTTCCCACACAGAAACTTACCTCTTGTCTAGAAAGCGTCATAGGTAGTTTTTCCTCTGCCAGTTCAAGTTCTAACACCGGATTCGATGAGGTTAGTGGCTTCTGGTCCTCCTCCTTGGGCTGTATCTACATTAATAGTCAAAGGAACTGGAACTTAGTTTTTAAAATAAGGTTAATGTTTATCATTCTATCACCTTAGCTAGTCACAGGAATTCAGCATACTGAAGGCTGTCATGAATGCTGTTCCTCTGAGGAAGACGCACTGGCTGTGCATGCGTTAACGAGCTCGTCAGACATGCTCAGCTCAGGAGGAGCACAAGGACAAGCACGCACGGAGAGGAGCGCGGAAAGAGAGGCCTACGCTTACTTTCTAAGCATGTCAACAAGTGTTTCTCCACACCTAGAGGCTGAAAGCATCTTAAATTATAGAATGGCAATTGAAATGTAACTATGAGGAAGAGGTCTAAGATTGGTTGTAAGATCTCTTTTGTCAGCTGGCATCCAAGTAACAAGCAGCGTGTCCACAAACTGCTTTTGCTTCACTGCCTTTCTGAATGCAAGAACCACCTTTCATGTCACTGAAACAGCCACGCAAAGCAAAACTACTATGACACTAACTGCTTTGCTACCGTAAGAAAAAGTTGAAAAGTTTCAAATTTGGAGAAAAGTCAGAAGACTAAACTCTGGTGAGTGATTCTTACTCCAGGTCAAGCCTGAGTAAGGTTAGACAATGTTGGGCAAGCCAAACTGATCGTTCTTCTTTCTGAATACCTACTCAATTTTAATTTCATAAACAAGAAGCAAATGAAATCAGGATCTTTATGAGAAATGACCAAAATACAAATATAAATGTTAAAAGTTTATCTTTTAAAAATGCTTTTCTAGTAGCATGCCTGTAATGGCAGTATTTGGGAGGCTGACGTAGGAAGATCACCAAGGGTTCAAGCCAGCCAGGACTATAGAAAGAAAGAACTCCTGGTCAGCCTAGGCTACTGTGAGACCCTGCTTCAAAAAACAAGCAAACAAACAAAGAGCAAAAATATTTTCCTTTAATCCTTGCCCTCTCACAACAGTACGAAAGAAAGCCAAATGCATATACATACCACTTGCATTCCTCATGCTTCCTTCTAGAAATGCTATGCCACATAAATTCATTTCCAGAACTTTCTCCATTACATGCACAGGAGTATTATTTTATATTTTTGTTTCACAAGCAAAAAAAATGATTTCAGATATATGACCAAGCATATTTCAGCAGAACATCCTACCTGTCAGTTTAAGTTACTAAACTGGATAGGTCTTCTTTTAAAGCAATTGGAATAGAACTTCTCCACCTTATAACCTTTAAACCCTCCCAATAAAAACACCAAAAGATTATCAGCTAGGTACTTTCAAAGACAGCTTCAGTCATGCCTTTAAAGCATACGTCTTTTAACAAGTCATTCACTTTAAAACAGTATTTCAAATTTATTTTTCTAAACAATAGACTATGTAGTAGCTGAACTATCGCCCTATATTATACAGAAGCGCATGTGTGTAAGGTACTGCATTTCAGGCAGAAGAGTACACTCAGGGCCCAAAAGGAATTATCTATCAGCAATGCCAACATAAAACATAAAGCCAGCAGCTCAAAATATTCAGGAGAAAGCAGGGACATACCACTGCTAACATCATTATTGCTGATTATGTCTTGAAATCTTTCAAAAGAGACTATTTTATTGGGAGGGGTAGAGGAGAGAATGGAGATGGGGACAAAAATAAGTCAGTATCAGAACCAGGACTTAAAAAAAAAACAAGCTTTGCTCTCAAGCCAGTTCATGCTGTCCACAGAAAGCCAAACCATTCCAAGCCAAAAGTCATGCATGTGTTTTCCTGAATTCAAGATCTTTATTTGTTAAAAGAGCAAAAACAAAAACAAAACAAAACAAAAAAAAACTCATACCTCTCCAGATGGCTTCTCATTTAAAGGCTAATGTACAACATTGATAAATTGAACAGAGATAAATAATTTTGTCATTTAACAATATCTACATAAATTCAAACTCACAAGTACACAATTGAACATAAAAGCTGGGATTCACACCTTGTAGCCACATCTTTCAAAATATGCTTCCTCTTCTTTTTTTGCAAGTTCACTTCGCTTGAAATACTTTTTATTTTCCTATTAAAGAAAAAATGTTCTAAGTGGTTATTATATCCTTGGGAAACATTTTATGTTCCATAATGTGGTAGTTTGAATAAATGCCTCCCCCCCCCCCCAACAGGTTCAGTTTATTAAAACTTCTTGGATTTCCAGCCACCTGGCTGGAGGAGGTGTTATGGTGGTCAAGCCCTAAAGGGTAGGGGTGGGTTTGAAATTCCAGTCTAAAGATATGCAAAGTGCCCGGAGTCCCTGAAGTGTGCTTGTCTGTGGTGTGGTTTTAGGGATTTGGCTTGTGGCTTTCTTGCTCTCTCTGCTTGGACCTGTGAAAGGAGGCCAACTTCTGCCATTATGGAACTTCCTCCATAACTGTGCCTGATCTGGAAGTTCATCTCACTGACCTGGAAACTGTCTGTTACACATACTTATCAAGTGCTCTTGGAAACCTTTTGAGAACACTCCAGGTTTTCAAAGCTTTGGTAATGTACTTTTTTTTTTAAGTTTATTTTTTGGGTTTTTTTGTTTGTTTGTTTTTTAAATATTTTTTTAAGTTTTTTATTTATTTATTTGAGAGCGACAGACACAGAGAGAAAGACAGATAGAGGGAGAGAGAGAGAATGGGCGCACCAGGGCTTCCAGCCTCTGCAAACAAACTCCAGACGCATGCGCCCCCTTGTGCATCTGGCTAACGTGGGACCTGGGGAACTGAGCCTCGAACCGGGGTCCTTAGGCTTCACAGGCAAGTGCTTAACCGCTAAGCCATCTCTCCAGCCCTGTTTGTTTGTTTTTTAAGGTAGGGTCTCACTCTAGCCCAGGCTGACCTGGAATTCACTATGTAGTCTCAGGGTAGCCTCGAACTCATGGTGATCCTCCTACCTCTGCCTCCCAAGTGCTGGGATTAAAGGCATGTGCCACCACGCCCGGCTGGTAATGTACTTTTAGTCACAGAGATAATCACACTGAGTCCCCACATAGATGTCACCCTGTGAAAAACACTGAAATGTTTTTTCTGAGCTATCATTTAAAAAGAACTGTCCAATAGAAAGAATAAACCAACAGTACTTTCAAATTTCCTATTTTTAATTCAATCTTATGTCTGAATTCAAAGGCAATTTCTGCAGATTCATTATAAGCCACATAAAATGATATTCTTTATTTTCTCCTAACTAAAAACAAATACATATTATGACATAGTTTGTGTTTATAACAAGAGATCTCTGAGAAGGTGTCTAAATTCTTTCCTTGACACAGAATCTTGATTTTTTTTAAATTTTTTTGTTTATTTTTATCTATTTATTTAAAAGTGACAGACAGAAAAAGAGGCAGATAGAGAGAGAGGGAGAGAGGGAGAGAATGGGTGCGCCAGGGCCTCCAGCCACTGCAAACGAACTCCAGACCTGTGTGCCCCCTTCTGCATCTGGCTGACATTGGTCCCAGGGAATCGAGCCTTGAACTGGGGTCCTTAGGCTTCACAGGTAAGTGCTTAACTGCTAAGCCATCTTTCCAGCCCTATACAATTTTTTTTTAACTGAGTCTTGCTGTACACCCCAAGCTAGCCTTGAATTTGCTATATAGCCCAGGATGGCCTCAATCTCAAGATCTTTCTGTCTCAGGATTATAGTTAATGTGCCACCATGTTTAACCAAAATAACAGTTTTGTTTTTGGTTTTTCTTTTTTACAATATATTCACTGACTTAGTACACATTTACCTATATTTACCTATCACATACCAAACACAGCTTTATAAATAAGATATAAAAGTGAAATGTTACCTAAGGTAAGGAATTGATGGTGACCTCAAATACAAACCTATCATGAGAAAAGTCTGGGCAAATAATCTGAATTTAGAGGTAAGGAAGTTGAGAACTGGATAGGTTAGGTGACATTCCAAGAATGTAATAAGCCTGCTGAGTAACAAAATTAGAACTGGAATGCTGTTCCTTAACTCCATTATACTGATTTATTCCTCCAAGCTTTAGTTTTTCACTCTCAAACTTCAGCCTGTTAAATTACTGTTTGACTATGTAATATAGAGCTGTCATCCTTCAAGTAAGCAAGCTGGCAAACACATTCCAGTGCCCTCCCAGAAAGGGCTGATACACAGGACGACAAAGGATGGCTAAGTGGGAGACAAGGTCCGATTATGTTATTTTTAACTACCATGTCTCAATTCAAGTGAACACACCTAACAAAAATTAAGCCTAGAATCTCCTGAAATGTCCACAGACTCTTGGGAGACCCTACCTACATACTGCTTTACAGACACAGACAGACACAGACACACACACACACACAGCTTCTCTCTTTCCCTCCCTCAAGTAAGTAACTATTTTTAAATGGCATAGGTGTGTGGGGAGAGAGAGATGGCTCAGCTTGTTTGCAAAACCTAAGGGACTAGGTTTGATTCCCTAATACCCAAGAAAGCCAGATGTACAAGGTGGCACATGCATCTGGAGTTCATTTGCAGTGGCTGGAGGCCCTGGTGTACCCATTCCCTCTCTCTGCCTCCTCCTCTCGCCTCAAATAAATAGATAAAATTGTTAAAAATGGCATGAAAGAGAATAAAAGGGAAGATGAAGGGTTGTAGCAGGAAGGAGGGGAGGGGAACATCTTTTAAAGAATGAAAATAAGTTTTGAAGAGTTTGAAGTTATTCACCAAATGGTAAGGCACACCCACCCACACCCACACATAAATGCAACTTAAAGAGAGAGATACAATGCCTTGCAAAGTGAAAGAAATCAGTGTCAGATGAGTTCTGGTGGATAGGCCATATATAGGCCTCATCAGTGAACTTCAGAGGACAAGAAAAATTCCAGAATGAATGAATGGGAGGGAGGGGGTTGGCAGAAAACATAGCAAGTAATTCCATTTATATAAAATTCTAGAAAATGCAATCTAAAGTAAGCCCAAGTAGATCAGTGCATGGAGGGGTAAGAAAGGATTACAAAGACATGTAAGAGGGCTAGAGAGATGACTCATCAGTTAAAGGTGCCTGCTTGCAAAGCCTGCCACTAGAGGTCTGATTCCCCCCAGCGCCCATGTGGCGCCAGATGCTAAGTGGTTCACATGTCTGGAGTTTGTGTAGCAGCAGGGGCTCTGGTGTGCCCCTTCTCCTTCTCCTTCTCCCCCCCCCCTCCCCCCCTCTCTCTCCAATAAATAAATAAGCCTTTGGGTGACAAAGCTAGGTTCAAAATTCCAACCAGGCATGGGAGCATGCACCTTTAATCACAACACTCAAGAGGCAGAGATAGGAGGGTCACTGTGAGAGCCAAGTCAGCCTAAGCTAGAGTGAGACCCTAACTCAAAGAAAGAAATCCCCAAATTGTACACTTTAAATATATACAGTTTATTGCAAATTAAAACAACCTTAAAAGTACAATTCCATGAACAAGGACTGAAAGGCTGGAGGACAGAAGGATGTAAGAGGGACAGTGACAGAGGGAATGACTGAGGGGAAAGAGAGAAGGAAAAGAAATAATGGGAAGAGAAGAAGTCGTGGTGGTGGTATCATTTTAAGCACTGTCGGGCTTTAAGACTTAGCAGAGGTCTGGAGTGATTGCTTAGCAATTAAAGCACTTGCCTGTGAAGCCTGACGACCCAGGCTGGATTCCCCAATACCATGTAAGCAAGATACACAAGGTGGTACATGCATCTGGAATTCCTTTGCAGTGGATGGAGGCCCTGGCGCATCCATTCTCTCTCCCTCCCTCCCCTCAAATTAATTAATTATGTTTTTAAAAGGCTTAACAGACTGCTACCATTATGAAGAGCGTCAGCAGCCCCACAACAAGCCACACTTTCACCATGTGACTTTTAGCAAACACGCCAACCTTGCAAAGGAAAGGAAACACACTGTCAGTAAATACTGAACAGGATAACCACATGGAAAATAACAAACTATAACCCTTACTTGTTTTGTTATTTTTATTTATTTTGGTTTCTTGAGGTAGGGTCTCTCTAGCTCAGATTGACCTTTAATTCAGTATGTAGTCTCAGGTGGGCCTCAAACTCCCAGCAATCCTCCTACCTCTGCCCCCAAGTGCTGGGATTAAAGGTGTGCGCCACCAAACACAGGAGGAAGAGAGAGAGAATGCACAGGCTAAGGTCTCCAGCCACTGCAAAAGAACTCCAAACACATGTGCCATCTTGTGCATCTGGCCCTATGTGGGTACTGGGAAATCAAACTTTGCAGGCAAGCACCCTAACCACTGAGATAACTCTCCAGCTCCCTCTGCATTTTTTTAAATGCCCGTTGTTTTTTTTTTTTTTTTAATAAAAGACTATAAAGTTTTAGAAGATATCTTTGCAATGTACTCGAGTAAATGTCTAGGAGTGGAATAGATGGATCATATAGTAAATGACTGCGTGACTTTTAAGAAAGTGGCAAACTGTTTTCTGATTGTACTATTTTATGTCCCCACACAGGCCACAAAAAAGGAAACCATAAAAAATTGACAAATTGGAACAAGGTGTGGTGATACATGCCTAATGCTTGGGGAAAGAAAGTCAAATTGTTTATGCTAATTCAATTTTCAAGTGCTTGAATTTTAATGTTTGTTATTAAAAATATACTAGCAATCCTATCAAACAAGTTACACGTTCGTTCTACTTGTGCTGATTAATAGAGCAGGTGTTGAAGTTATCAAGACCAAGGTTCAAATCCACACTCTCCCCACTACCTGTGATGCCCCAGAACATCATGTACCTTTTCTTGCTTCAGGCTCCTCATCTCTAGATGAGAAACAGTACCTTTATGGGAGTGGGACAAATTAAATGAGCTGTCTCACACGGGACATACTGCATGATATGCAAAAGGTTATTTTCGATAGAAATTATCAACTTCAGGAAAAAAAAAAGTATTTATTTGAAAGAAATAAAACAGAACTGCCATGGCCTCCCGCCACTGTAAAAGAACTCCAGACACATTTGCCACTGTGCACCTGACTTGTTATGTGGGCACTGGGGAATTCAATCCAGGGCATCAGACTTTACAAGCAAGTGCCCTTAACCGCTGAGCCATCTCTCCTGTCCTGGTTTTTGTTGTTTTATTGCTGTTTTGTTTGTGGCAGGTTCTCACTATGTAGCTCAGGCTGTCCCTGACCTCTTACCCTCCTGCCTTTTTTCACTGAATACCATTACGTCATGAACAAACACTGATCAAAAAATAGCTACTCAAGCCGGGCATGTTGGCGCACACCTTTAATGCCAGCACTTGGGAGGCAGAGGTAGGAGGATTCCCGTGAGTTCAAGGCTGCCCTGAGACTACATAGTGAATTCCAGGTTAGCCTGAGCAAGACTCTACCTCAGAATATAAAATTTTTTTTTAATGACTCATGTTTGTATATGTCAGACAACATCATCCCCCAAACTGAGCACAGTGAGTCTATCACCTCAGGTAAACAACTGATGGTATTTGTAATTTATGATGAAATCCCAGCTTTCAAGCATAAATTCCAAGTGTGGGAAGGGCTGGGAAGATGGCTTATTGGTAAAAGATGCTGGCCCAGGTTCGATTCCCCAGTATCCATGTGAAGCCAGATACACAAAATGAACCATGCATCTGGAGTTTGTTTGCTGTGGCAAGAGGCCACGGCACACCCATATTCACAGACATACACATTCATATTCTCTCTCTCCCTCTCTCTCTCTCTCTCTCTCTCTCTCTCTCTCTCTCTCAGATAAATAAAAATTGGCCTGTAGAAATGGCTCACTGGTTCAAGTCTGGAGCTTATTTGTAGCAGCAGGAGGTCCTAACATTCTGTCATTCTCTTTCTCAAAACAAGTAAGTAAATAAATCAAAGAGCAGGAAATCTGGACCTGTCATCAAGAACTTGACAGTTTACACAAACCTCATGAGATCAGTGGATATTAAAATAACGTCTGGGGCTGGAGAGATGGCTTCGCGGTTAAGCGCTTGCCTGTGAAGCCTAAGGACCCCGGTTCGAGGCTCGGTTCCCCAGGTCCCACGTTAGCCAGATGCACAAGGGGGCGCACGCGTCTGGAGTTCGTTTGCAGAGGCTGGAAGCCCTGGCGCGCCCATTCCCTCTCTCTCCCTCTATCTGTCTTTCTCTCTCTGTCTGTCACTCTCAAATAAATAAATAAAAATAAATAAATAAATAAATAAAATAAAATAACGTCTGTTTAAAATAATGTGAAATAAACTGTCAGTAGTTGGGATACTTATGTAACTTGGTAAAGCAAAACTTCCTAAATGATCACTGGATATATCAATATTTTACAGTTTCTCTAACGTTTAATTTGGTAAACACTAAGAAACTTCACACATAAAAACTCTGGGAGTCTTAGTAACTTTAAGAGTGTAAAGGGATCCTGAGACAAATTAAAAAAAAAATCAACTCTGAAACTTGATGACCTAGTTTTACTCAATGAACTAATGGAAATCAACTTAAGGACAAGAGGTTCTTCTGCCTACTGTTTTAGCACCTCCCCAAAAGTCCTAGCTTTCTCGTGCACGAAATGAGGACTATAAAGTGTGTATGGATTGGGTGGAGAGAGAAAGAAAAGACTGAATTTTACCAATACAGAGAATTTGGGAAGAAAAGGTTTCGAGCCTGCCTTGTTTCACCTGGGCACAAATCCCTGGTGAGATGACAGAGTTCACTATCAAAACAACTAGGGCAGATTAAAATGGAAAGCATTTGCAGACAGATGCGAGTGGGTGCGGGGTGACGGGTAAACCGCGGGGCAGCGGCCGGCCTGGGCGTCCCTTTCCCCTCGCTGCCCCGCGGCCCCACGGCCTCCTCCACCGCCGAGGCGCGCCCCCAGGACCCTTACCACCAACAGGTTCCTGTCCTCCACCAGCTGCCGCTTCCGAAGAATCTCTGATTTCAGAATGTCCATCTTCTCTGCGGGCGAGCGTCGCTCAGGTTCCCTCCTCAGCTGCTCACACTGGCCTCACTCGGCCAGCCGGGCCATACCTGCTGGCTACCACCAGCCCATCTATCCCAAAACAACTGACGGGGGCCACTTCCGGCGGAAGCTGCGGCGAACGAGAGGAGGGAAAAGAGCGTCCCGCGGAACTGTTGCTGGTGAAGCCGCTGTGGGTTACCACCCCCTAGTGGCGCCCTCCGGGAGCACACCTGCACTATCCCTCCAAATCGTTACTGTACCTGTTTGCATCTACTAGTTTCAACCTTGTAAATAAAATACCTCCTACATATTAAGACAAGATCTTTTCTATGCTTGAAGATCGTATTAGAGTTTATCATAGCACTTTTTTCCAAGAGAATTAATGTACTAGCCAAAAAAAGAATGACCTGAATAACACTCACTTAGAAAGTTAATATTCCTTACTGGTCTGTTAACTGTCCTGTAAAGTTAACTATTGTGATCATCTTTATTTATTTGAGACTGAGAGAAAGAGGCAGAGATAGAAAGAGATAGAGAAAGACAGATATGAGAGAGAGATGGAGAGAATGAGCACACTGGGGTCTCCATCTGCTGCAGCAAACAAACTCCAGAAGCATGCAGACCCTTGTGCATCTGGCTTACGTGGGTCCTGGGGAATCGAACCTGGGTGCTTTGGCTTCGTAGGCAAACACCTTAACTACTAATCCATCACTCCAGCCCCTAAGATCATCTTTTTGGTTATGCATTCACCCATCAGGATTTTCAGTTATATAGTTGGAGATATAATCACACATTCTTTTTATTTCCAATCCAAACAGAAAAATTAAATTGAGCAGAAAAGCATCATAAATTTGGTGGAGTTTCTTTTTTATTTTCGTCTTTTTCTTTGTGCAGCATATTAACCTTTTCAAGTTTTACTAAGCTCTTAGAATAAGTTACTGTAAAATATTAAAAATTAAGTCTTGGGATGGAGAGATGGCTTAGCAGTTAAGCGCTTGCCTGTGCAGCCTAAGGACCCCAGTTCAAGGCTCACTTCCCCAGGACCCATGTTAGCCAGATGTACAAGGGGGCGCACATGTCTGGAGTTCGTTTGCAGTGGCTGGAGGCCGTGGTGCACCCATTCTCTTGTACGACCCCCAAAATGAGGACCCCATGCTCTGCCCGGATATGGCGACACCCCAAATCACTCACGAGAAGCGATCTTGATGCAAACTACAAGAGGATTTTATTCCAAGCACACTGGGGCCCACAGTCGTACACCGCACAGGGGCAGAGGACTGCAGAGCCCCGAATGCAGGAACGGGACAGTTTTTATAGGGTTTCTAACAAAGCCTGTGCATTAGACCAATCATTTTTTTAACATCAGGAGCCCGCAGGGTGCGAGCCAGTCAGTTTGTGCCACTCCATAGTTTGTAAGCCAATTAGTTTAATTTGTTCAAGCCCCTTGTGGACCAATCAGTCTCTTATGACCTTGGTGGTCAGCATTTGCGCAGGTCCTTGGGTGGGAGTAGCAGAGTGTGGTATCAGTCTCCTATGACCTTGGAGGTCAGCATTTGCGCAGGTCCTTGGGTGGGGGTAGCAGAGTGTGGTATCAGTCTCCTATGACACCTTGGAGGTCAGCATTTGCGCAGGTCCTTGGGTGGGGTAGCAGAGTGTGGTATCAGTCTCCTATGACCTTGGTGGTCTAAGGCAGGCTGCTATAGCTTATGGTGTGGGCTACTAAGGCTTACAGTGTGGGCTATTAAGGCTTATGGTGTAGGCTATTAAGGCTTACGGTGTAGGCTATTTACAGAAACCAAATAAATGGTTCACTTCATTACTCATTTCCCATCCTTGAGGGCTATCTCATGCCCTTTTTACCTAGTTTTATATTAGGATCAGGCTCTGATATAATGAGAAGAGGGATTCTTTACTTGCTTCCAACAGAGAGTAAAGCCTGGAGTTTGAGGTATGCAGGGGCCCGCTTAAGCTCCCTTTGGAGCGTGATAGTATTTCTGGGCTTCTGAATTCTTGGGTCTTTCACTCTCTCTCTCTCTCCCTCTTTCTCTGGCAAATAAATACAAATAAAATATTTTTAAAAGCCATTACTAATGCATTTTTTTGTTCCATGCTGTGGAAACAATTTTATTTTTAAACTGAGCAAAGTGGCTCATGCCTTTAATCCCAGAACTCAGGAAGCTGAAGTAGGAGGATCGCTGTGAGTTTAAGGTCTGGAAAGGTTACAGAGTGAGTTCCATGTCAGCCTGGGCGAGAGTAAGACACTGCCTCAAAAGATATTACTACAATTTTATTTTTAGTTATCATAATTGAGCAATATTTGATGTTAGGCTTTTTTTCCATTCAATTGAAAACAATTCAGTTCAAAATTGACAGGTAAGATAATTTATCAAGTTAAAAGCAGAAATGATTGTTCATTCCAACTTAGGAAGTTTGATAATGTGTATGGATTGGGTTTATAGTTCAACTATAAGATATCTGACTTTTGCCAGAAATATACCAACATAGGAAGTTTTTTTTTTAATTTTTTTTTTTTTTGAGAGCAACAGACACAGAGAGAAAGACAGATAGAGGGAGAGAGAGAGAATGGGTGTGCCAGGGCTTCCAGTCTCTGCAAACGAACTCCAGACGCATGCGCCCCCTTGTGCATCTGGCTAATGTGGGACCTGGGGAACCGAGCCTCGAACCGGGGTCTTTAGGCTTCACAGGCAAGCGCTTAACCACTAAGCCATGTCTCCAGCCCAGGAAGTTTTTCATACTCTGTCTTAAAATACCTTGTTATATTTGGGGCTTTTGAAAACTCAAGGTATTTTACCAAGAAAAGTCCTTGAATTACACATCCTAACCTTCTGGTATGAATCCTTGTTTCCAGGGTCACTTATAGTTAATAAGCAAATAATCTATCTGCATCATTCTGGTTTCAGATTTAAAGATTATAAACGAAGACACCCCTAAGTACTGACATGGATTTATTAACAGTAGAAGTTTACACAGAGTGCAAGGCTCGGCTGGCTGATGGGAGACTATCAGTGTCAACCTGAGAGGACACTAGCTCCTTTTAAATTATGGGTCTGGATTTGACACTCGTGCAAGCATGACCCTAATGCCAGATGAGGCCTTGAAATAAGGGGTGACAGAGAAGAAAACCTGAAGGTGAAACGCAGCTAAGCAAGCCTTACAATGTAGAAAAAGGGAGCCGGGCATGGCAGCGCACTCATTTAATCCCAGCACTTGGGAGGCAGAGGTAGGAGGCTCACAGTGAGTTCGAGGCCACCCTGAGACTACATAGTGAAAAAGGGAAATGACCTGAGGACTTAGAAACACCCTAAAGAAACAAATAATCTTCTAGAAAGCATGCATTTCATTTCATCACTGTTGTTAGTTTAAAAGTGAAATATTAGCTGGGTGTGGCAGTGCACACCTTTGATCCCAGCTTTCAGGAGGCAGAGGAAGGAGGATCGCTGTGAGTTCGAGAGCAGCCTGAGACTCTATAGTTAATTCCAGGTCAGCTTGGACTACAGCGAGACCCTACCTCACACAAACAAGTAAAAAAGTGAAGCATTAGCTCTAGCCCTAGGCTTATCCAGAAGGGGGATGGTTAAATTATGTTCACAGATACAAATAAATAATATTAGCCACATAGAAAGCAGCATTTCAAAAGAAATAATCCTGCAGTAACACTCATAACACAATTTTAGTTTAAAAATTACAATAATGAAAGTAGAATGATGACATATAGTTTCTGATGTATATATATACAAAAAAATAAATCAGAAATAAGCTGGGCATGTTGGTTAATGCCTTTAATTCCAGCAACCGGGATTTCCTTGAGTTCAAGACCAGGCCAAACTAGAGTGAGCTCCAAATCAGTCTGGGTCTGCACAGGGTTTAAAAACCACAGAAACAGGAGGAAACATGCCAAAAACATGAGTTGTTATGTAAGCAGTAGACATACTGAATAGTCTTACTGTCTTCTTTATAACCAAACTTCAGCACAAATTCCATAATTTAGCAGAAGAAAATTCACATGTCAGGGATGTTCTATTTTATTTTCTTATTATTGAAATCAATTATCATTTTTCCAGCCTATTTTAGAAATCACATGTGATAAGATTTAAAGAATGTCTTAAAAGAAAGCAAAGGATTTAAGGAAAAGACTATTTTTAGATATTCGTAATTATTCAGTTTGTTGTTGCAACATCTTATATAAGCCCTGTGGTACTCGTGGTTCTGCGGTCTAAAGCAAATTAAAAAGCACTGTCCCTGCCTATGAGGAAGGTAACATCAAGGTTAGAAACTGAGATAAATGCCCCGAAGAGGTCAACAGGGCTGGATGAATATGACTTAATGGCATATGTGGACCATAATGTCCATAGGAATTACAAAACAGTCATCCACTGAAGTACGTGGCTGATGCAATGATTCCAATGTAGGAGTGATGCATCCTGAGGAATTAGCTGTCATTTCTGGAGACTACAGAGAAACACCAAATTCAATCAGGATGGCCTGGATTTGTTCTGTTGCTATCCTAAGGATAAAACATAACTTTTTAAAAGGGAAAAGAAGAGCTTTATAATCAAATACAACACAATCTCTCACATGTCTCTGTGTTCTTGTGGGACTTTTTGAATCAT
Source organism: Jaculus jaculus (assembly GCF_020740685.1). Lineage (NCBI taxonomy): Eukaryota > Metazoa > Chordata > Mammalia > Rodentia > Dipodidae > Jaculus > Jaculus jaculus. The sequence goes on from NC_059116.1 coordinate 66,568,692, forward strand.
AGACTGCTGGCCTCCACCCCCAGACTCTCACGCAGGGCCCAGGAATTCATGTTTTGAGGCAGACACTGGTGATGCAGGGACCACACAATGAAAGCCACTGGTCCCTTATTCTGTAACCTCTCGGTGGGGAAAGAGAGGGCAAGTCACAAATGCCACCTGTGGGGCATCTTGAGAGAAGAGGCCGAGGAAGAGTGTGTGTGTGTGTCCGCAACACTCCCGTGGCACCTGCCGGCGTAACCATCCTTCCAGAGGACACTTTTGGAAATGTGCCTTGGCATCCAGCCACGCATACATGGTTGTTTCATACAACTCGGCCATGGGTGGTACGTAATCCCCTGCAGGATGGCACCCCTTCTTTACAACTGAGAGTGGGACCGTAGCTTCCCAAGCTGCAGGGAGTAGACTTGAAAGTGTGAGAGTGTGGAGCCAAGCTCTCCACTGACCATCAGCTAATGACTTTAAGGCACTTGTTCGCCATGGCCTGTACGAAACAGTACGGGTTATAATCACCTATTGCAAGTAAAGGTAATATGTACATGTATGCTGGTCATCTTACTATTTGTGCTCTTAGCTTTATTGATGACAGCTTTACGCTGATGGCTAAAATGCTACATAACCGTGTGCTTAGCAACATCACATATAAGGGTGTCACACTGGTACTGTGATGCCAACCTTAGTGAAGGCATTAGCCAACTGTTCTCCAGACAAAGAGAACCAACAGGACGGTGAGCTGTGGAGATGCTCCTCCACTACAGGTAAGTGAGTCCCTGGACTCACTGCTGGACGCCAGGCAAATACAGCCAGCGAAGCAGAGACTGACCAGTGCTGATGCCCGCACGCGCTTTTCTCTTTTCATTTAGTTTGGAATCTCCGCCCGTGGGAGGATGCTCCCCACATTCAGGGTGCACCTTTCCCCCTTAGTTAAATCTTTCATGAGGACTCCAGAGCAAATCCACTGACAAACAAGACTATGAAACCCATGCACAGTAGAAGACATCAGGCTGGAGAGATGGCTTAGCAGTTAAAGCGCTTGCCTGTGAAGCCTAAGGACCCAGGTTCGATACCCAGTACCCGTAATCCAGATGTACATGATCCGTCTGGGGTCGCTTGTATTGGCTGGAGGCCCTGGCATGCCCACTCTCTCTCTCTTTCTGTCCTCTTTCTCTCTCTCTCTTCCTCATTCTCATCAGTCAAATAAATAAAATAAAAAATTAAAGTCATCATAAGTCGAGAGCACATTTATTGCACCTAAGAAACAGCATAATGTAAAGAACTGATTGCCACTGGCATTTCAAGACATCTTACCACATATCATTACCTTAGGGAAAATATCAACATTCAAACTTCCAACCATGGTTTCTACTGCATATACATCACTTTTGTTCAGCTGTCAAAATAGTTGTCTAACCATCATAAGTTGGAGACTGTCAGTACATATGGTATTTATGTGAGGATTGGCTTAGATGATTACGGAAGCCTGGAAGTCTCACAAATCTCCGCCTGCAAACCGGAGAGCTAAGAAAGCCAGAGGTAGAATTCAGTCAGAAGCCTTGAAAACTGAGCAGGGCAACAGAGGGGCACACTGGTGTAAGTGTAGAGTCTGGGGAGCCAAGAGCCAGGAATTCCAATGCCCCAGGGCACGAGATGCTCCAGGAGTGTTCACGGTCATACTGACCAGTGTGTTTTTACCAGCTGTCTGGACATCTCTCAGGCCAGGCAGGTTGACATAGGAAATTCGCCATCACCATGCAAGTATGCGACCCCACAGAAACTGGCAAACATCATGCTGATGGTCTAAAAGAATTTATGGATAGTCCAGGTGTGGTTGGCATCTGTTTAGAAGCCCAACACTTGGGAAGCAGAGACAAGAGGGTCACTGTAGATTTGAGGTCAGCCTTGTCTACAAGGTGGGTGACAGGCAAGCCAAAGCGACAAAGTCACACAAATAAGCAAGCAGGCTGGGGAACTGGCTCAGTGGCGAACGGCACTTCTCCGCAGTGTTTGCTGGCCCACATACAACTTCCCAGCCACCCACATCAAGCTGGACGCAAGAAATAGCATATGGGCCTGGTATGCCTTCGCAGTAGCAAAAGACCTTGCTGCACAACCTCTCCCACACACGCAGGAAGATAATGAACAGATTAACTGATTAATTTGGAGGCTGGGAAGATGGCTCGGGGCTAAAATCACTTGCTTGCAGAGCTTGCCATCATGTCATTTTTGTTACTAAGATCCAAGTAGGCCAGACACAAAAAGTGACACAAATTCCTGGTGTTCATTTGCAGTGCAAGAGACACTTGTGCACACATGCAAACACACACACATGAATACACACACAAACAAATAAATAGATAAAAAATTTAAAAACCAAGCAAGCAAACATACAAACAAAAACCAGATACAATGCTAATAATAGAAATGCGGGCTTCCCAACCTTCATCAAGTCTTTGTTGTGGGCGGGATGTCTCTAACCTTCCCCCAGGTGATCAATAGTATCCTCCTCTCTGGACATGCTTAAATATTCTCTGAGGAGCAAATGTCTCTCGGTGGAAAGCCATCAATACATAATAAGCTGAAAAGCATAATGTCAGAACTCATTACTTAGTAAGTAGGACAAAAAAAAAATTGAAGAACTATTTTTCAATATTAGAAAACTATTACCTGATTTAATAATCTCTCGCAGCATTGACAAATAACAGGTTCTGACACTCATTTTCATTGTTTCTCTTTTGTCTTATTAATCCAGTCAAAATCATCAACCAGCCTGCATGCCAGAGCTGGGCTGCGTCATCCATGAGATCCACACGTTGGCTCTGGATACAGGAATCTGCAAAAATCAATGGAAGTATTCAGTGAGAAGCAATTGGATATTATGGAATTTACCATGAAAAGTCCTACATACTCTGCTATTCCTTATATACTACGTCCCCCACTACTTTGTACAGTAAAACTTTTATGCACAGATGTGTAGACTTCTCCCCAGAGAACAAGTCTATAAGCATGTACTGGCATAGCCCTGGAAATTATCCACCTCTCCTATAGGCTGTTTACAAGAAAACCAAACTGTTTAGCTAAAGCAAGGGAAGGTATGTCAAGGAAGAGGAGTAAACCAGATGTATAAGAAGAAACCTGAACCGAAGAGAGTGAGAAACGATCTCCGGGAACTCTGGGATGCCAGTTCCTCTAGTCTGGACTATATCTTGAGACGTGCTCCAAAAACACTGCACTATTTCCAAAGTCGGGATGCATCTTACAACCAACATGCTTGCCGTGAGTGCTGTGGTGTTGTGCCCATCCTCCACCTAGTGGGAATCGGAGCTGTCTCGGGTTTAAAGCGGATCCACACAGGCACAGCCTCAGGCTCATTCGAGTTTACACCCTCTCCTGACACCTCTAACCAGAGGATATGTAAAGGCCTCTCGGAGGCTTGGGCTCCCCTGCCCTCCCTTGACATCTGATAGTTCTTTCTAGCTCTAGAGCTCCCCCTGAGGGCCACAGGCCTCATTGCAGCCTTCTTCCTGGCTCTACCACAACCACCTGCGTGTGAGCCAAAGAAATGCTTTGACTAGAAGACAGGAGTCTTCGGATGCATGTGTTGCAAATATCGATCATGTTTGAAAAAGTGGTCGGTGGCCCACATTTGTCTGAGCTACTCAAACTCTAAGCGACTCAGAAGCAAACAACCTGACGTGATGCTCACACAAGTGCAATAGTGACACACAGCCATGGTGGGAAACCAACTGGTCTAGGACTGGCTAACAGATCTGCTCAGTAGAATGGAAACCATATCTGGAACTGGGAAACAAGTCAGAATCATATCCAGATAATGAGTCTGCTTTCCATTGTCAAGCTCCCACTAATCTTGGGCTATAAGAGGGTCTACACCCTTTAAATTCTCTATAAATTAATAATGGTTATCCCATTTAACTGGTGCTGACTTCATTCTCTGCTGGACAATCTGCTTCTCTTTTTCAGATGGGAGTTGGACCTGAGGAGATAAACAACCCAGTGCATTCCACCCTGGCCCCAGCTGAAACCACAGAGGAACTGGAAAAATGAGCAAGAGTACTGCTCTCTTAGTGAATCTGATATCCGCACAAGGGTGAAGGAGACAGACACTGAGGACATCAACACCTGCCAAACCAGAGATCAAGAGGCTCCTAAGTGCCAATCACTGAAGTAGACTTAAAATGCTCAGTAGACTTAAAATAGCTCAGGGAATTTTGTGGAAGAGGGGCTGGAAAGATTGTTAGAGCCACAAGTTGGGACATTTTGCACCACAATCCCATGGGATTGACCTGCATCCCCAACAAGGAAGGCCTCTTGAGAAAAGGGGCAGGGAGGAGGGAAAGGATGGTACCAACATGTGATGTTTACATACAAAATATGTCCATATCTAATAAAAAATTTAAAAATTCATTGTCTGTTGAACTTTAAATAGAACCTTTTACTCATCCATGATTTGTGTCATCAGACATTAGTCATTCAGGAAAACATTGGAGGCTTGGAGGTGTCTCAGTGGTTAACGGCACTTGCTTGCCCAGGTTCAGTTCTTCAGTACCCGTATAAAGCCAGCTGCACGAAGTGGTGCATGCGTTTGGAGTTCGTCTACAGAGGCTGAGGCTTTGGTGTGCCCATATTCACTTTTTGTCTCTCTCAAATAAAAATATTTTTAAAATATGTCAGTTCACTGATTTATGCAAATCCAATCAATATTGACACATTTTATTTTACATTTTAAAATTCATGGTCACTAATATTCCCCCCTCACATTAGAAAAGCCTTTCATACCTTTATATTAACCATCTCCATTCATGTGAACGATGTAGCATGATCATACTTTCCTCCAAGAACTCGCCCTTGCCTGCCCTACTATTCTCCTCCCCTGAACCCCTTTTTCTTGCCAACTAGTCTCTCTTCTGCCACCATTTTTTGCCCTCATATTAGGAATTTATTGTGTAGGTCATGTCAACCCCTTTGTGGTCATGAATGCAGCAGTTGCTTAGCTTTTGGAGGACATTATTGCAAAGCACTCCTCTCCTTCCTTCAGCTCTTACTTTCTTTCTACCACTTTCTCTCCAGTGATCCCTAAGCCTTGGAGGGTATGATAGAGATGTCACCTTTAGTGTCAAGCACTCCACTGTCTCTTCTCATCCCTTTGATGATAAGTTTTGAGTCTCCCCAGTAATCACCACATCTTCATCTTTACCTATTCATCCATTGATGGACATTCATGTCCTAGCTATGATGAACAGAGCAGCAGTAAATATGGCCATGCAAGTATCTTTATAGTAAGGTATGGAGTCCTTAGGGTAAACACCCTCAAGTGTTATAGCTGGGTCATATGGTAAATCCATTTGAGCTGTCTCAGGATCCTCCACTCTGACTTCCATAATGGTTACCAGAATACATTCTAGCCAACAATGGAGATGGGTTCCTTTTTCACCACACCATCAAAGAAGTTTTAATTTGCATTTCTCTGATAGTTAAAGATGATGAACTTTTAAAAAAATTTATTTTGTTAATTTTTATTTATTTATTTGAGATTGACAGACAGAGAGAGAAAGAGGCAGAGAGAGAAAGAGAATGGGCATGCCAGGGCCTCCCATATTGGTATACCCCCTTGTGCATCTGGCTAACGTGGGTCCTGGGGAAATGAGCCTTGAACCAGGGTCCTTAGGCTTCACAGACAAGCACTTAACTGCTAAGCCATCTCTCCAGCCTTTTTTTTGTTTGTTTGTTTTTTGTTTTTTTGAGGTAGGCTCTCACTCTAGCTCAGGCTGACCTGGAATTCACTATGTTGTCTCAGGGTGGCCTCAAACACACAGTGATCCTCCTCCCTCTGCCTCCCGAGTGCTGGGATTAAAGGTGTGCATCACCACGCCTGGAGATGATGAACATTTTTAAAAACATTTATTGGGGTTGGAGAGATGGCTTAGCAGTTAAGTGCTTCCCTGTGAAGCCTAAGGACCCCGCTTCAAGGCTCATTCCCCAGGACCCACGTTCGCCAGATGCATAAGGGGGCGCATGTGTCTGGAGTTTATTTGCAGTGGCTGGAGGCCCTGGCGCACCCATTCTCTCTCTCTGCCTTTCTCACTCTGTCTGTTATTCTCAAATAAATAAATAAATAATTGAAAATATTTATTGGTCAGTTTTATTTCTTCTTTTAATAACTCTATTCAGTTCTGTAGCCCATTTTTTAAATATGGTTGATTCATTGCTTTTTGTTTTGTTTCTTTTCTTGTTCAATTGAAGCAGGTCTCACTCTAGCCCAAGATGACCTGGAACTTACTCTATAGCCCCAGGCTGATCTTGAACTTGTGATTCTCCTATAGCCCTAGGTTTGTGCCATCACAACCAGCTTGATTTCTGATTAGTTTTTGTAGTTCTTTTCACATTCTAGATATTATTCCTCTGTCAGTTATATAGACAGAAAAGGTTTTATCCCATTCTGTAGGCTGCCTATACACCATTCACAATGTTCTTTGAGGTACAAAAGCTTTTTAGTTTCATGAGGTCCCAGTGATGGATTAGTGGCTTTGTTTTGTGAGCCACTAGGGTCCCATTCAGAAAGTCTTTGTCTATGTCTATATATTGAAGTGTTTCTTCTACTCTTTCCTCTAGCAGTTTCAGAGTTTCAGGTCTTTGGTACGCTTGGAGTCAATTCTTGATCATGGAGAGATGTAAGAATCTGTTTTTATCTTTCTACATATAGATAACCAGTTTTCCCAGCTCCATTTGTTAAAGAAGCTTTCTTTGCTCCATTGAATATTTTTGGCAATTTTGTCAAAACTCAGATGGCTATAGCTGTTTGACTTTATATCTGAGTCTGCTATTTTGTTCCAATGATCTATGTGTATATTTTGTGCAAGTAACATGCTACTTTTGTTACTTTGGCTCAGTAATATGCCTTAAAACCAGGTATGGTGATACCGCTGGCCTTATTTTTATTGCTCAAGATTGCTTTTGCTATCCAAGGATTTTAAAACTTCCAAATGAATTTTAGGGTTGTTATTTTCTATTTTAGGGAAGAATGCCATTGGAATTTTGATAGGGATTGCATTAAATCTGTAGATGATTTTTGGTAAAGTAGCTATTTTCGTAATATTGATTCTTCCAATCAATGAACATAGGATATCTTTCCATTTCCTAGTGTCTTCTTCAATTTCTTTTAGTGTTTCAAAGTGTTCATTGTAGAGATCCTTTGCTTCCTTGGTTACATTTGTTCCAAGGTACCTTATTATTATCATCATTTTTTTTTTCAAAGAGAGAGAGAAGGAGAGAGATTTGGTGTTCCAGGGCCTCCAGCTACTGCGATCAAACTCCAGACATGGGCACCATCTTGTGCGCATGTGCATCACCTTGTGCATCTGGCTTACATGGGACCTAGAGAGTTGAACATGAGTCCTTAGGTTTTGCAGGTAAGCACCTTAGCCACTAAACCATCTCTCTAGCCCTGTTCCAAGGGTTTTATTTATTTATTTATTTATTTATTTATTTATTTGAGAGCAACAGACACAGAGAGAAAGACAGATAGAGGGAGAGAGAGAGAATGGGCGCGCCAGGGCTTCCAGCCTCTACAAACGAACTCCAGACACGTGCGCCCCCTTGTGCATCTGGATAACGTGGGTCCTGGGGGATTCAGCCTCGAACCGGGGTCCTTGGGCTTCACAGGCAAGTGCTCAACCACTAAGCCATCTCTCCAGCCCCCAAGGGTTTTTTTAAAAAAAAAAACTTTTTATTTATTTGTTAGAGAGAGATAGAAAGAGGCAGATTGATAGAGAGAGTGCCCAAGGTATTTTTTTGAAGCAATGGTGAATGAGGTTGTTCCCCTGATTCCATCTTCAGCACATTTGTTATTGGTATACAGGAAGACTACTAATTTCTGTGTGATTTTGTATCTTACTATGTTGCGGAACATGTGTGTCAGCTCAAGCAGTTTTCTGGTAGAGTTTTAGGGTTTCTTATGTATAGCATCATAACATCCGCAAATAATAATTTGACTTCATACTTGTAAATTATTTATTAACAAGGATAGAGAGAAGGAGAGTGAGAGAGATCAAGAATGGGCATGCCAGGGCCTCTTGCCCCTGCAAACAAACTCCAGATGCGTCTGTCACTTTGTGCATCTGTGCAGCTGGCTTTACGTGGGTACATGAATACACCCATGCTCAATGCATACGTTTAGAATTGTAATGTCCTCTTGTTGTATTGTTCCCTTAATTAGTATGAAGTGGCCTTCTTTATCTCTTATGATTAATGTTAGTTTGAAGTTTCTCCTGTCAGATATTAGAACAGCAACACTAAGCAGTATCCTGGGCCCCATTGATTGAAATGCCATTTTCAATCCTTTCACCTTAAGGCAATATCCATCCTTTATGGACAGGTGAGTTTCTTGGAGGCAGCAAACAGAAGAATCCTGCCATTTAACCCAATCTGGTACTATGTGTCTTTGGTTGGGACAGTAAGACTAGTGATATTCAGAATTATTATTGAAAAGGTGTATTCGGGCTGGAGAGATGGCTTAGCAGTTAAGCGCTTGCCTGTGAAGCCTAAGGACCCCGGTTCGAGGCTTGGTTCCCCAGGTCCCACGTTAGCCAGATGCATAAGGGGGTGCACGCATCTGGAGTTCGTTTGCAGAGGCTGGAAGGCCTGGCGCACCCATTCTCTCTCCCTCCCTCTATCTGTCTTTCTCTCTGTGTCTGTTGCTCTTTGAGTATGTTAGTCTGGATACACTATGTCCAGACTTTCAGAACTCAGAATGCATCATTCCAAGCTCTTCTGGTTTTTAACGTTTGTGCTGATAAATTTACTGTTATCCTGATGGGCTTGCTCCTACAGGTGACTAGGTACTTCTCTCTTGCTTTCCACATATTTTCTTTGGTCTGTATGTGTAGTAATTACAATATGGCAAGAGATCCTTTTCTGGTCTTGTCTATTTGGTGTTCTAAATGCCTCCTGTCTCCATATTGGCATCTCCCTTTCCTAATTTGGTGAACTTTTCTTCTATGGTGTTGCAATTACTTTTCATTGCTGGATAAACATCCAACCAGCTTATGGGAAGCAGCTTATGGGAGGGAAGGGTTTGTTTCAGGCTTACAGAATCCAGGGGATGCTCCATCGTGGCAGAAGCTGGCTCACTTCCATAGACCCATAGCAGAGAGACGCCAACAGTCAGCAAACACAGCCAGAGCTCTTCACACACCTTAGGGATGGACTAAAAGATCTGTCCCCAGTGACACATCCTCCAGTAGGCTGCTGGAGACTTAAGTTGCAAGCTTAACCAAAAATCCCTGAAGCTGGGCTGGAGAGATGGCTTAGCGGTTAAGCGCTTGCCTGTGAAGCCTAAGGACCCCGGTTCGAGGCTCGGTTCCCCAGGTCCCACGTTAGCCAAATGCACAAGGGGGCGCATGCGTCTGGAGTTCGTTTGCAGAGGCTGGAAGCCCTGGAGCGCCCATTCTCTCTTTCTCCCTCTATCTGTCTTTCTCTCTGTGTCTGTCGCTCTCAAATAAATAAAAAAATTAAAAATTAAAAAAAAAATCCCTGAAGCTATGAGAGACAAACATTCACATTCAAACCACCACACCTGGCTCCCATAGCCTTTATCAACTTTAACATTTTTTAAGACTCCAAAGTCTCATCTGAGATTCAATACTGACTCTTAACTGTGGGCCTTAATATAACAAAACACAAGTTATGCCAGGTGTGGTAACACACACCTTTAATTCTAGTACTCAGAAGGTGAAGGTAGGAGGACTGCCAGGAGTTGAGGCCAGCCTGAGACTACATGGTGAATTCCAGGCCAGCCTTGGCTAGAGTGATACCCTACCTCCAAAAAAAAAAAAAAAAAAAAAAAAAAATCCCTTATAGGTTACATGCTTCCAACACATAATGGCACAGACAAATATTTCCATTACAAAAAGAAATAACAAAGAGACCAATACAAAGTTAATAACCAGCAGTTAAACATCTGCAGTTCAAATCCAACAGCCATAGCGAATAAAGGAAGTGTCAGGATTCCAATTCTGCCCCTCCAGCTGAGTTGAGTAGCCTGGGAAAAAATCTACCCTGGCTAGCAACACTCCATGGCAGCCTTTCCATAGTCCTGGTACATCCAAAACATCTTCATGTCTACACTGAAAACCATGGTTCATATTCAAAGCACCATACAATGCCCTTTCTTGCCTTCCACACAGGGATTTCTACCCTGCTTCACCGAACACATCTCAACAGTGCCTCTTAGAACTGGTTCATCATTATACAGTGGCCTTACTGGGCCTCCATTCAAGGATTAAACCCTGCTTCACATAGCCCAGGGGCCATTTCCAGAAAACAAACTGTGTTACACATCCAAGGATACTTTTCACGCTTAAAAACCAGTACCAGGTGTGCAGCATAGCCTAACTTGTAAATCTAGGGGGAAATGGTACTTGACCTTAAAGAAGAGGACACTTGTTACAGTCAACTTTGCATTGCTGGCAGAAATCATCCAACCAAGAGCAGCTTGTGGGGGAAAAAAAGAGTTTTATTTTGGCTTATAGGCTTAAGAGAGAAGCTCCATGACAGCAGGGAAAATGATGGCATGAGCAGAGGGTGGACATCACCCCCTGGCCAACATAAGGTGGACAATAGCAACAGGAGAGTGTGCCAAACACTGGCAAGGAGACACTGGCTGTAACACCCATAAGCCCGCCCCCAACAATACACCGCCTCCAGGAGGTGTTCATTCCCAAATCTCCATCAGCTTAGAAACTAGCATTCAGAACCCCTAAGTTTATGGGGACACCTGAATCAAACCACCTCTGACCCCATAAACTGATAACCATCCATGATGTAAAATACAATGCATTCATACAACTTTAAAAGTCCCCCTATTTTTTTTATCAATTTCAATTAAGTTCTTACATCCCCGTAATTCAAGATCTTTTAACTGAGCCATAATACCAAACAATCCCCCGCAAAACCATAATGGCACAGAATAAACATTCACACAGCAAAAGATAGCATTGGGGATAGCAAAGAATTACTTAAGCAATTCATGATTTAAACAGGTCAAAAATCAAACTCTGTAGCTCCAAGTCCAACAACTCTACCCAGTGACAAGTCTCCAAATCCAATAATTCTAACCAGCAACAATTTTTTGGAGTTCCAATTCCGCCCCTCCAGCTAGCTACTCACAGTCCTGGAAAACTTCATAAGAGCTGGCAGCTCTCCTTAGCAGTCATCTCATGGTCCCGGTATCTCCCCTGGGTCTCCACTGCAACTCATGGTTCATCCTCATGGCCCCATCAGGTCTCCATGCAGGCATCTAGCAAACCTGCTTCAACTGCCCATAGCCATTTCCAAAACACAAGACCATGTTGCAAACTCAATGACCCTCTCTTTCCTGCATTTCTTATACTCCACAATACCAGATAGGGTTCCAATTTGTTGATCCAGGGGGGAATATAGCAGACTTTGGAGAACAGAATACTCCTTGAGAACTCAGGCCCCTTCTACATTCTTCCTGTTGCCCCAGTGCAGGTCAACTAGCCCAATCTCAATAGCTTTATCTCTCCAACAATTTGCAGGTGAACAGGTAGCAGTTTAGGCCCAGAAATTTCATTTTTCTATCCATACCCTTCTTCTCACACCAGTTCATTTCTACACAAAGCAACACTGCACAACTTCTCAGGACACAGGCATAACAGCAAGCTTCTCACACAGACTGCTAGCCCAGTCCAGGCAAAGCTCTTTCTCACTCTCATAAGCCAAACCTCACAGTCCACAGTTCTCACTGCATTCAGGTCTTTCAGTTATTACCAGAATAGTCCATCAAGCTGTACTTACAGCACAGCAAGGTGTCTCTTAGGCCAAGGTTTCAAATCCTTCCACATTCCTCTTGAAAATCAGCTCCAAAAGGCCAAAGCCACATAGTCAGGTGTCTAGCAGCAATCCCACTCCTTGATACCACTTTACTATTGCAGTCAGGTTTGCATTGTTGGTAGAAATCACCCAAGAGCAGCTTGTGGGGGGAAAAAGAGGTTTATTTTGGCTTATAGGCTTGAGGGGATGCTCAATGATGGCATGAGCAGAGGGTGGACATCAACCCTTGGCCAACATAAGGTGGACAATAGCAACAGGACAGTGTGCCAAACACTGGCAAGGGGAAAATGGCTATAATACCCCCCACCCCCCCCCAACAATACACTACCTCCAGGAGGCCTTAATTCCCAAATCTTCATCAGCTGGAAACCTAGCATTCAGAATGCCTAAGTTTATGGGGGACACCTGAATCAAACTACAATACTCAGAATTCTTCCTTTAAGCCTCTTCTTTGCAAAAGAATTTGCATTCCTACTCATTTGAGCCTTCTATGACTGAGTTTCTTTAGGTATCTTTTTCATTGTTCCAATGCAAAGCAGTTGGCTCAACCTTAATGGTGGTTTAAAAAAGAAAAATAACTTAACATTTGCAGCATAAGTAACCTAAAACCAGCTTCTGAGCCTGTAACTTCAAATTTGCTTGATTTTTTTTTTCATGTGATAACCATACATCTTTCTTATCTTTCTGTTCTATGTTTCTGACTTGATTCAACCTTGATCAAACTCTCTGGGCATGGGCAGAAGAATGCAGCCAGCCTTTTCACCAGTACCCCAGTTCAAACAAAGTTATCTCTTTCCTTTTTAAAAGTTCATAAGCCAAGCCTTCACAGTCTACAATTCTCTTTGCATTTAGCACTTTCAAGCTCTCTCAAGAATAGCCCATCAAGCTCTGCTTACAGTACTGCAAGGCTTCTCCAGTGCAAAATTCCAAATCCTTCCACATTCCTCCCACAAACACATCCAAAGTCCAAGATCCACATGGTCAGATTCATCACAATAATGACCCCACTTCTTGATACCAATTTTACTGTTGCAGTTACTTTTTGTTGAGGAGCCAAACATCTGACCAGAGAGCAACTTAAAGGAGGAAAGGTTTTACTTCAGTCTTACAGATTCCAGGGGAAAGTCCCAACATGACAGAAGAAGCTGGCTCACTTCCATAGATCCACAGTAGGGAGACAAAGCCAACAGCCAATCATGAACAGCCAAAGCTCAAACTGCCTGTTTGTACACTTGAGGTCTGGACTGAAAGATCCTCCCCCAGTAACACCTCCTCCAGCAGGCTTCTGGAGACTTAAATTTCAAACTTAACCAAAAATACTTGAGGCTATGGGAGCATACATTCACATTAAAACCACCACATATGGTTTTGTTGAAGTAGTTACTATGGCTTTAGATTGTTTTTTTTTTTTTTGTCTCCTTTGATACCCTAAGTTCTTAATTTTTATCTCTTCATAATGTCTCAAATGTCTTGAGGTTCCCACTTCTATCTTCTTATTAACTTATCATTTTCTTTGTTGGAATGTTCCAAGTCGTTCTACCTTGTCTTCAAGCTTAGATATTCTGTCCTCTTTTTATTTTTTCAAGGTAAGGTCTGATTCCACTTGAGGCTGACCTGGAATTTGGTATGCAGTGTCAGGGTGGCCTTGAATCCATGTTGATCCTACTACCTGTACCTCTTGAGAGCTTGGATTAAATGTGTGGTGTGCCCCCACTCTCGGCTCGGTCCTCTCCTTGATCCATTCTATGGTGAGACTTTCCACAGATTTTTTTTTTTAATTTGACTTACAGTGTCTTTAATTTTCAGTATTTCAGATTAATATTTCTTCAATATTTATATTTTTTACTTATGTTTTGTATCAACCTCCTTATTTTGTTACTTAGACTTTTTTTTTGAGTTCTCTTAGGATTCCTTCAAGAGTGTACTTCTTTGATTCCTTTGATTTCCTCTTTGATTTCTATTGCAGCCAGGTTTGCATTGCTGACAGAAATCACCCAACCAAGAGCATCTTTTGGGGAAAACATGGTTTATTTTGGCTTACAGGCTCAAGGGGAAGGTCCATGATAGCAGGGGGAAACGATGGCATGAGCAGAGGGTGGACATAACCTCCTCACCAACATCAGGTAGAAAATAGCAACAGGCGAGTGTGCCAAACACTGGCAAGGGAACACGGGCTATAACACCCATAAGCCCGCCCCCACCAATACACTGCTTCCAAGAGGCATTAATTCCTAAATCTCCATCAGCTGGTAACCTAGCATTCAGAACACCTAAGTTTATGGGGGACACCTGAATCAAACCACCATATTCCACCCCTGGCCCCCATAAACTGATAACTATCCATGATATAAAATGCAATTCATTCAGTCCAACTTTAAACATCCCTATAGTTTTTAAGGAAGATTTATTTTTATTTATTTATTTATTAGAGACAGAGATAGAGGGAAAGAGAGAGAGTAAGAATGGGTGTGCCAGGGCTTCCAGTCACTGCAAATGAACTCCAGACATAGGTGCCACATGTGCATCTGGCTTATGTGGGACCTGGAGAATCGAACCTGGATCCTTAGCCTTCTCAGGCATATGCCTTAACCATTCAGCCATCTCTCCAGCCCCATAGATTTTTATCCATTTCAATTGATGTTCAAACATCCCCATAGTCCAAGATCTTTTAACTAAGGCTTAATACTAAAAACATCTGCAAAAAATCCCCATAATGGCACAGAATAAATATTCACACTGCAAAATATGGCATTGGGCATAGCAAAGAAATATCTAACCAATACAAGATTTAAAACAACCAGAGCAAACATGAAACTCTGTAGCTCCAAGTCCAACAACTCTAGCCAGTGACAAATCTCCAAGTCTGTTAATTCTAACCAGCAACAAGTCTTGGCATTCCAATTCCGCCCCTCCAGCTTGGCTACTCACAGTCCTAGAAAACTTCATCGGGGCCAGCAGCTTTCCTTAGCAGCCATCTCATGGTCCCGGCATCTCCATTGAGTCTCCACTGCAATCCGGAGTTCATCCTTATGGCCCCATGGGGTCTCCATGCAGGCAACCAGCAAACCTGCTTCACACTGCCCATGGCCATTTCCAAAACACAAGACCGCACTGCAAACTCAAATGACCCTCTCTTTCTTGCACTTCATATACTCTATGATACCAGGTGGGGTACCAATTTGTTAATCCAGGGGGGAATAAAGCAGACTTTGAAGAACAGGGCACTCCTTGAGCACTCAGGTTCAAAAGTTTACATTTTTCCTGTTGCTCCAGTGCAGGTCAGCTGACCCAGTCTCAAAGGCTGTAATCTCTCATAAAATTGCAGTTGAACAGGCAGCAGTTTGGGCCTAAATATCTCTTTCTGTGCCATATCCCTCTGCTCACACCAGTTCATTTCTACACAAAGCAACCCTGCACAACTTCTCAGGACAGGGGCATAATAGCAACCTTCTCACACAGACTGCTAGCCCAGTCCAGGCAAAGCTCTTTCTCACCCTCATAAGCCAAACCTCACAGTCCATAGTTCTTACTGCATTCAGGTCTTTCAATTCTGATCAGAAGTCCATCAAGCGGTACTTACAGCACTGCAAGGCATCTCTTAGGCCAAGGTTTCAAATCCTCCCACATTCTTCTTGAAAATCAGCTCCAAAAGGCCAAAGCTACACAGTCAGGTGTCTAGCAGCAAATGACACCACTCCTCGGTACTAACTGTACTGTTGCAGTCAGATTCTCATTGCTGGCAGAAATCACCTGACCAAGAGCAGCTTGTGGGTAAAAAGGGTTTATTTTGGCTTACAGGGCTTGAGGGAAAGCTCCATGATGGCAGGGTAAAATGCTGGCATGAGCAGAGGGTGGACATTACCCCCGGCCAACATCAAGTGGACAACAGGAACAGGAAAGAGTGCAAAATACTGGCCAGGGGATACTGGCTATAACACCCATAAGCCTGCCCCCAAGAATACACTGCCACAAAGAGGCATTAATTCCCAAATCTCCATCAGCTAGGAACATAACATTCAGAATACCTAAGTTTGTGTGGGACACCTGAATCAAACCATCACAATTTCATTGAGCATTCTCATAATTATTTCAAACTCTCTGTCTGGTATTTCATCTAATTCAGTGTCACTGGAGGTCATTACAGCTGGATTTATAACTTTTGGAGGAGCTCTTTTGCTTTGATATTTTGTTTTTTATTTTCCCACATCAGGTTACTCTATTGCTTTCTGTATTCTGTTTTTTGTTAATTTATTTGCAAGCAGAGAGAGAGAGAGAGAGACAGAAGGAGAGAGAGAGAGAGAGAGAGAGAGAGAGAGAGAGAGAGAGAGAGAGAGAGAATGGGTGCACTCAGGTCTCTAGCCACTGCAAACAAACTCCAGATGCTTGCACTACTTTGTGCCTCTGGGGAATCGAACCCTAGTGGATAGGCCTTTCAGGAAGATCTTTCTTCCCACATCAGATGTTCACCTACTTGGCAAATATGAAATAGGGGAAATCCTGTCTGATTTGGGAACTCTGGCACTAATTTGTATCTTGAAAGACTCAAAAGACACAGATGCATTCAAGCTGGGACCGACCAGCCACACCACCTCTGAGCCTGCCCCAGCCAAAATGCTCCTTAGCCACTGAGCTATGTCTCCAGCCCTGCATTCTTGCTTTAAACTTTGACAACTTCCATACTTATAAGCAATCTACCATGATCCTTTCCCCTCCCGTTTCCACCTCCCGAATCCCCCCTCCAATGAATCCCTTCTGTCTAACCGGTCTCTCTTCTATTGTGATGTCATCATATCTTTCTCCTCCTGTTATGCAGGTCTTGTGTCAGGAGCATAAGCCACTGTGAGATCATGACTGCCAAGGTCACTTTGTGTGCTGAGGACAATACTGCAAAGCACATCCCCCCTTCCTTTGGAGTTTACATTTTTTTCTTCCACCTCTTTAGCAATGGACCCTGAGCCTTGGAGGGTGCGGTAGAGATGTTTCACTTAGTACTGAATAGTCCACTGTCACTTCTCAGCACGTTGATGGGTTTTGAGTCTTCCCAGTGGTAACTTCCATCTGAAAATAGAAGCTTCTCTAACCCAAGGTGAGAGTAGCATTAATATATGGGCATAAACTCAAGTATTTAGAGGGCAGTTTGGTGGCCAAACTATATCCATTGAGCCAAATAACAGCAGCAGCTCCTCCTAGGGCTTTGGACCTCCCCAGCCATAGGCTCTTGGTTAGGTTGTCAGTAACAAGCATGAACTCCCTCCCCTGGAATGGGCCTAAGGACCAGTCAGAGAGCAGTTGTTTCTTCCATTATAGACCCGCCACCATTGCACCAGTTTACACGTTTGTCCTGGCTGGCCAGCTATAAAACTTGCATAGCTCACTGCTGGTTAACATGATTAATAATGTTTCTCTCCCAAAGGGGGCCATAGGGCTCTCCAGTATCCTGACAGCTAGTCAACAGGGAGGAGGCTTGCAGCTTCGCTCCAGCTTGGTTTCTCAGTGTCCTGTAGCCCAAGCTCGTGGTGTCTTCAGCAATAGCGTCTTACCATCTAGCCAAGAGTCTTGGCACTAGCTCGCAGTGCTTTGGGAGCATCAGGGGCCTCCCTGACCAGCAACTCACTGGAAAGTCTCCCACTTCTGGCACTGACTTTTTCTCGTAACAATCTGTGGCTCCTGGGCATAGCATTAGCCACTCCCATGAGGTATTTCTGCCTAAATTCTCTCTCTTTCAACATATATTATTATTATTTTTATTTATTTATTTATTTGAGAGCGACAGACACAGAGAGAAAGACAGATAGAGAGAGGAGAGAGAGAATGGGCGTGCCAGGGCTTCCAGCCTCTGCAAACGAACTCCAGATGCGTGCGCCCCCCTGTGCATCTGGCTAACGTGGGACCTGGGGAACCGAGCCTCGAACCGGGGTCCTTAGACTTCACAGGCAAGCGCCTAACTGCTAAGCCATCTCTCCAGCCCTCAACATATATTATTTAGCTAGCAAAGAAGTAGGTTTCCATATAGCTTATTCATAACATCTTTATTTTTTTTTGCTCACCCTCCTCCTAGCCCCTCCTTTGCTACATTCCCTTGCCTGACCTCACTTAGCCCTTTGCACACCCAGTATTCTGCCAATCGACTTACAAACCTACTACACCTTCCCGTTAAGCCATCCTCTCTCCTCCCTCCCTTGTGGCCTTTTACTAATAGCCATGTTCTTAGACAAGTAGGTCAGAAGCTATATATTCCAGGTGGCTCTAAGTGGCAGATACAGCCTCTATATCACTCCCAGCATGACAGCAGAGGTGGCCCAAGCTGTTGGACATGCCTGCTATGTGAATGTCTTAGTAGCAAATTAATAACAACGTTCCTTTTGCTTCGGTAAGTACTGATGGCAAATGAGCAAGACCGGTATGAACCAAGGTAAGATTTTGGTTCCTAAACGGTAGACAGGGCTGGCTGTGATGGTATACACCAGTAGAAAATTGCTGAAGATGCAACTCAGGAGGATCAGGAGTTCAAGGCCAGTCTGGGGTACACTGGGGTCTCAGAGATAGCTCAGAGGTTAAGAGAACTTCCTACACAAGCATGAGGGTCTAAGGGTCATGAGACAACTGAGTTCAGATCTTCATGTCACACATAAACAGCTGGGCAAGGCATGGCCACAAGCACCTGGAATCCCAGTCCTTCAGGAGAGCAGAGAGCTGGGAACTGTCAGAGTCCCCAAACTCTGGAATTAATAAGAAAAAAGAGACTCGTAGGCATAAGAGCAATGAAACGGAAGATCTACATTCCCCTCCAGCCACCAAGCTGAGCAAGCCCTCCCACAGGCAAGCGTGCGGAGTGCCACAGGGACACACACATGTGCACACAGCATACACATTACCCATGCACACACACATTTACCCACAGGAGCAAAAATCAGGGGGTGAAGAGAGGCTGGGGTGAGGACTAGTATTAACTTTGAAGAAGATGGAGGTTGCACAAACATGTGAGGGATAGACGTTTACACTGTGTTCGTTTCCACAGACTTCAGAGGTTGTTGGGGATATGGAAGGCTGTAGTTACGGAGAATAAAGAGGAGGATGAGGAGGAGGGAATATGGAGGAGGTCAGAAAGAGAAAGAAAGCACAGGAGTTGTACCCAGGAAGAGTACAAGAGCCCACTAGTAGGCTGAGTCAAGAAAAATACAGAACCTCGAATCCAACAGAGCAGTATATAAACACACAAACCATCATGGGATATACATATACGCGAGTGGAGGTTAGGGGAAAAGGACCCTAACTGCGAGCTCAAGGCCTGTCTGGGCTACAGTGAGTTCCAGATCACCCTGGGCTAGAGTGAGACCCTGCCTTAAAGAAAGGCACTAAAAATTAAGAAATATTCAAAGTGACTAATATTAACCCTAAGATGCCAGTTACTTAAGAATGGCAAAGTATACTAAAGTTGTATCAAGTCTAACATTACAATATTTGTGCATTAGTGGACTTCATTTTAAATTCTTTCCTACCCTGGGATCGTTTTTTTTGTTTTGTTTTGTTTTGTTTTTAATCAACCTGCCCCGATATAGAAGGTAAGATTAGCTCTTCCAATTCAAATCTATCTAACCACCTTTAGGGTGTGTATTGCTCCAGTGTTAACCAGCTCAGGAGCCTTTGAGGGTGAGTTTCTATCTCACCTATGTTGAGCTATGAAGCCGGTTTCCTCTTTGGTGCACGCTGGGCTTGGCTGAGGCTCAGTTGGTCAACAGTGGTGTTTTCAGTGTATGGGGAAGGGAGGTGATGGAACGCTTTCTGGAGGTTCACTGGAGCTGCTCAGCTGGTCCCTGTTATCTTCTCCTGAGTGCAGATTCTTTCAGTTTTGCAGGATCGTGTGTCATTTCCAATGCTCTTGCTGGCTCGGGCAGGGCAGTGCAAGAACTTCCCCATGGCTGCCTGCTGGAACCCAACCCTGTCTGATTCAAAAAACCTTTTTAAAAATTGGGCTGGAGAGATGGCTTAGCGGTTAAGCACTTGCCTGTGAAGCCTAAGGACCCCAGTTCGAGGCTTGGTTCCCCAGGTCCCACGTTAGCCAGATGCACAAGGGGGCGCATGCGTCTGGAGTTCGTTTGCAGAGGCTAGAGGCCCTGGCGCGCCCATTCTCTCTCTGTCCCTCTATCTGTCTTTCTCTCTGTGTCTGTCGCTCTCAAATTAATAAATAAATAAATTTATTTGTGTGGTGTGGTGTGAAGGATGTGCCAGGGCCTCATGCCTCAGCAAATGTATACCAGACACTTGCACCATTTTTTTTTTTTTTTACATCTAACTTACGTGGGTGGCTTGAGAATTGAACTCGCTGCCAGGCTTTGCAAGCAAGCACTTCTAAGCACTGAGCCATCTTAGCAGCCCCCTAGAAAAGTTTTTAATGGTTGAGAAGACACCAGTTCATGGTGGCAGATACAACTTTCAAAACTCCTCATTTTTGCTGGAAGCTTACATTTTATCACTAGTCACAAATATTGGCAAATATTTTCCTAAGTGACAGGCTCACTTTGTTCATTTGCAAGAAAACCGCTGCCAAATACTCAAGTCTAAAGAACTATAGGCTGTATATTAGTTTTGCTTTCCAACAACAACAAAAAAAAATGGATTCCAGGAGAAAGGAGGACATGCTGCTCACACTTCAATCAATCACACGGCGCTTTTCTTAAAGGCAGCCAGAGTCTCTGCGCATGTGCTTCCTGTCCCAGCTCACAGGATGTGGGAAAAGATGCCCACTCAAGTGCCGAGCTTTAATGAAACTAATAAATCTTACTTCTTTATCCAGGATATTTTAAAGTGAAACTGGATTTTTTTCTTTCCTTCACTGCACAGCAGTGGAGTGTGGGCATAGGAGAGTGGGGTGCAATGGCTTGATTTCCATTAACTTATTGCTCCATCTGAGACTTCCTTGCTAGTGTCAACAGACTGAAAGGACAAATTATGTCTGCTATTATCAAAATAGCTTTGGTTCCATCAGTTCCATAAGTGGACAGTACTTGGAGAATCACTGATTTGAGAACTCACCAGACTACAATGAAAGAAAAATTAGAAAACATTTTATGAAATCATTATAAACTTAGCACTGAAACTTGACATGGGACCAAGAAAAAAATATACATACTGATTGTACTTCTGGATGTCTGTTATAAAGTTGTGTTTAAAATGTTAACAATTGAAGTTAGCATCGTTTTAAAAGCTCCACTAGGGCTGGAGAGATGGCTTGGTGGTTAAGCGCTTGCCTGTGAAGCCTAAGGACCCCGGTTCGAGGCTCAATTCCCCAGGACCCCTGTTAGCTAGATGCACAAGGGGCGCATGTGTCTGGAGGTCCTTTGCAGTGGCTAGAGGCCCTGGCATGCCCATTCTCTATCTATCTATCGGCCTCTTTCTCTCTCTGTTACTCTCAAATAAATGTATAAAAATTTGTTTTTGTTTAAATCCACTAAATGAGGGTTATTCCTAGGATATTTACCTAGGCTTTTTTCCCAAGATAGGGACTCATACTAGCCCAGGCTGACCTGGAACTCAGTCTATAGTCCCAGGCTGGCATCAAACTCACAGTGATTCTCCTCCCCTTCCTCCAAAGTGTTGAGATCAAAGGTGTACACCACCATGCACACCGGGCTGATGTTTATCTAAATAATCAATTATAGTAACAAATCAAAAGAAAAACAATAAATGACTATATATTAAAAAAAACCTGTGAGAAGATAGTTAATGTAATTAAGTGGTCTAAATTAATGAAAACAATGAGTAAAATAAATTTAAGGGAAATCATTTAAAGATGATAAAGATATAACAGTAACAAGCCAAGTGTGGTGGTACATGCCTTTAATCCCAGCACTTGGGAGACAGAGAGGTAGAATTGCCATGAGTTCCTGGCCACTATGAGACTACATAGTGAATTCCAGGTCAACCTTGGCTAGAGTTAGACTCTACCTCAAAAAACTAAAAACTAAAAACTAAAAAAAAAAATGATACCATTGTAAGTGGTGAGTTACAATAAGGATAACCTCACCGTCATAATAATTCAGCTTTGTTTTGGATGTTATACAAAAGAAAACAAGGCTGGAGAGATGGCTTAATGGTTAAGGCACTTGCCTCTGAAGCCCAAGAACTCATGTTCAAATCTCCAGGTCCCGTGTACCAGAGGCACAATGATACAAGCGTGTAATGTCACACATGTGCACAAGGAGACACATGCATCCTGGCACACCCATTCACTCTCCCTCCCTCCCTCTTTCTCTTTCTCTCTCTCAAAAAATTAGAAAACAAAAGAAAACAAGTATAAATACTGTGTTGGAAAGAAGAAATAAAATTATTGCTTTCTGGGGATAATTAGATAATTTTCCTATTAAACCCTATAGCCATTGACTTTCTAAATACCAGAATTACCAAAAGAATCATAAATATAGCTATGTCAAACTCAGCTTCAAATTAATGTTTTCTACATATGACTAATAATATAGAAATGGGGAAGTGTTTCATTAACAAAATCTGCAAAAATCTTAGAACTAAATTAAACAAAAGCATCTGGATTACATAATAATTTATAAGATGAGAAAGGATAGAAAACAAGACACAGGAAGAGGAATAGCAAAATATGTTCTTGGATAAGGAAGCATAATAGCACATAACTAATTTTACAAAAAGTAATAAAGTCTAGGCTGGAGAGATTGCTTAGTGGTTAAGGCACTTGCCTGCAAAGCCTAAGGACTCATGTTTGGCACCAATTCATTCTCTTACTCTCACACACATAAAAAAGGCAATACATTGGGCTTGCCTCAAAAAATTTTGTTAAAGTAATTGTCCATATTTTATTTATAATTTTATGGAATAAGTTTTTTTTGATTTTCAAGGTAGGGTCACACATGGGTCCAGGCTGATCTGGAATTCACTATGTAGTCTCAGGGTGGCCTCAAACTCACGTCGATCCTCCCACCTCTGCCTCCTGAGTGCTGGGATTAAAGGTGTACACCAACATGCCTGGGTAAGGTTTTTTAATAAGAGAAAATGTTCTTTAAACTCATGCAGGCATATAAATTTTCATTAATAGTTCTAAAAATTATGAGAAGGCGTAGTGATTTTTTTTCACTAGTGGGCATTCAACAAGGGCCTTGCATATATTAGGCAAATGTTCTCTATCACTGAGCTAAAATCCCAGCAGTTTTTTCCACTTTTTTTTTTTTTTTTTTTGGTTTTTGTTTATTTTTATTTATTTATTTCAGAGTGACAGACAGAAAGAGGCAGAGAGAGAGAGAATGGGCATGCCAGGTCCTCCAGCCTCTGCACATGAACTCCAGACGCGTGCGCCCCCTTGTGCATCTGGCTAACATGGGTCCTGGGGAATCGAGCCTTGAACCAGGGTCCTTAGGCTTCACAGGCAAGTGCTTAACCGCTAAGCCATCTCTCCAGGCCCCACTTTTTATTTTGAGATAGGGTCTCACTAAGTTGCACATGCTGGCCTAAAACTTGCAACCCTCCTGTCTCAGCCTCTCAAGCAGTCTTGAGCCCGTGATTCTCCCACTGCCTCAGCCTTTCAAGTGGCTGCACCGCCAGAGTTGGCGGTATAGTAACCTTTGAATACCACCGAGGACTGCCTCCTGGAAGAACTGTTCTCAACAAAAGACAGTAAGAGAAAACAGGAGGAGGGAGCATGATAGTTATCTCAGCTGCCACCTGGATTGTATGTACTGTCACCTAGAACACAAGTCTGGGCATGTCTGTGAGCGCGTTTCTAATTAGGTTAATTGAGGTGGGTCCTCTCACCAAGCATAATGGAAAGTAGAGGAAACACAAAGTGAAGAAGCTTAACGAGCCTCAGTAGTATAAGGACTATGAGAAGAACGTGCTATCTTTCTGTCAAAGGGTTAAAAATGTAGGGAAGCCCAATTCTGGAAGGACACCATTCTGTGGGAAGCCCCCTTCCTGAAGCCACCATCCTTGAGGCCAGAAGAATTAGCAATTCCTGAGACCAAACGAGTCAACAATCTTTGCAACCAAAGCTTCTATTTCTATGTTTGATCAAAGGTCCCTAAATCTTCCATTCCTTTAGGTTTGCCCTACAAGCTGTGGCATTTTTATATTTTAGCCCATCTCATAAAAGCATGCGGTTGAGCTCTGACTAGGAGACAGAGGACCACCACATTAAAGAGTAAAAACCAAGGCTGGAGAGATGGCTTAGCGGTTAAGCGCTTGCCTGTGAAGCCAGAGGACCCCTGTTCGAGGCTCGGTTCCCCAGGTCCCACGTTAGCCAGATGCACAATGGGGCGCACGCATCTGGAGTTCGTTTGCAGTGGCTGGAGGCCCTGGTGCGTCCATTCTCTCTCTCTCTCTCTCTCTCTCTCTCTCTCTCTCTCTCTCTCTGCCTCTTTCTCTCTCTGCCTGTTGCTCTCAAATAAATAAATAAAAAATAAACAAAAAAATTTAAAAATAAAATAAAAAAGAATAAAAACCAGGCAGACCGCCTGTCTGTGTGCTAGCTGCCAGAGTGCTTCAAAAGCTGGCAGCCTTCTGCAGAAGTAAACGTTGCCTTCCAGTTCCCCGCCGGGCGCCTCCCCGCGGGCAGGGAGTGCTGAGGAGGGAGCAGGCCCGCTGGTCTCGTGGAAGCAGGACCTCACAGGAACTCGCTTGATTGCTATGAGCAGTTGCCTATATCATGTTGGGGACGAAGGCGGGGATTCTAGGGCGGGAGAGAGGTAAGGGCCAATAGTAAACTGTAACTATTGAGATGGTAATTTCAACTCCCGTGGAAGTAGCAGGCCGGAAGCCATTAGGCGTGTCTCGCTGAGTCCTAGCTGGCCCGAGGCAGGCCGGCGAACTTTAGCTAGGCTCAGGCAGCTCTGCTAGGCCTCACGGCCCGGCCTCTCAAGGCCCAACGGTTTTCTTCGGATTAGGTGGTCATTCTCAGACCCTAGACTCGTGTTTAATAGTGGAAAATCACATTAAGACACCTACCTCTTAATTCAATTTCTGAGAAGTGGTGAAAGTTTAAAAAAAAAAAAGCCTCCTAAAAGTCACATAAACAGGAACAATGAAAAAAAAAAATGAGTACACACTTCCTATCAGTATAGAAGCCAGAAGAGTGACCGTGTGGAGGTACTGAGGAAGTGTAGGAAAAAACCCCCGCAGGGGGCCCCCACGCTCTGCCCGGATAAGGCGACACCCCAAATCACCCACGAGAAGCGGTCTTGATGCAAACTGCAAGATGATTTTATTCCAAGCGCGCTGGGGCCCACAGTCGTACACCGCACAGGGGTAGAGGACTGCAGAGCCCCGAATGCAGGAACGGGGCAGTTTTTATAGGGTTTCTAACAAAGCTTGTGTATTAGACCAATCATTATTTAATATCAGGAGCCCCTGCAGGGTGTTAGCCAGTCAGTTTGTGCCACCCCACAGTTTCTAAGCCAATTAGTTTACTTTGCTCAAGCCCCTCATGGACCAATCACTCTCTTATGACTATGACCTTGGTGGTCAGCATTTGCGCAGGTCCTTGGATGGGAGTAGCAGAGTGTGGTACCAGTCTCCTGTGACCTTGGAGGTCAGCACTTGTGCAATTCCTTAGGTGGGGGTAGCAGAGTATGGTATCAGCCTCCTATGACCTTGGTGGTCTGAGGCAGGCTGCTACAGCCTATGGTGCGAGTTACTAAGGCTTACAGTGTGGGCTATTAAGGCTTATGGTGCAGGCTATTTACAGAAACTAAATAAGTGGTTTACTTTATTACTCATTTCCCATCCTTGAGGGCTATCTCATGCCCTTTTTACCTAGTTTTATATTAGGAGCGGGCTCTGTTATAATGAGAAGAGGGATTCTTTACTTGCTTCCAACAGGGAGTAAAGCCTGGAGTTTGAGGTATTCAGGGAGCCCGCTTAAGCTCCCCTTGGAGCGTGATAGTATTTCTGAGCTTCTGAATTCTTGGGCCTTTCAGAAGAAACACCAAAACCCTTTCGTCCTAGAATTCTGTTGTCCAAAAGGAATGAAGGTGCTGGGGAGCCGGCTCAGGGGTCAAGACACTTGCTACAGTAGTGTGAAGGCTGGAGTTTGAGCCCAGCTCCAGTGTGACAAAGGCCAGGCATGGTCTCTCCTCCTCCTCCTCCTGTTCTTTCCCTTCCTTCCTTCCTTCCTTCCTTCCTTCCTTCCTTCCTTCCTTCCTTCCTTCCTTCCTTCCTTTTCTTCCTTCCTTCCTCCTTTCTTTCCTTTCTTTCCTTCTTTCTTTCTTTCTTTCTTTCTTTCTTTCTTTCTTTCTTTCTTTCTTTCTTCTTTCCTCCTTATTTGGAGGCAGTGTCTCGCTCTAGCTCAGGCTGATCAGGCTCTCACTCTGTAGCCCAGTCTGCAAACTCTATTACCTCAACCTCCCACATGCTGGGATTAAAGGCATGTGCGACCACAGCCAACTTTTTTTATTAAGTCCACGTTAGTAGTGAATTTTCTTTGGTGTGTGTGCCATGTGCTGTCCGTGCATCTGGGTGTGGTGTGGTGTATACACATGTGTGTGGGCAGCACACCTCGCACACACGCATGCCGGGGCCAGAGGAGAGCACGGGGTATCCTCCGCTGTGGCTCATCCGTGTGTTTGCTAGAGACGGCATCTCTCGCTGAACCAAGAGCTCCTGTTCAATGGTTCAGATTGGTTGACCAGCAAGCCTCAAGGATCTTCAGGCCCCTAGAGGTCTGCTGTTACAGGAGTGCACGGCCATGCCTGGCTGTTTATTTGGTTCCTAGGGAATTTAACTCAGGGTGCATCATGCTTTTTCAGGCCCTAATGCTTGAGTGACAAGTGCTCTCATCTGCTGAGCCATCTTTCCAGTCCTTGTAGAAGTGAATTTTTTAAATGGCACAGCTTTTTGATATGAGCCCAAATTCATCGGGATGCCTGAGTTGATGGCATCTGGCAGGTCAATCAACTGCAGAATACACACAGAGCATGAGGTTTTGCTGTGGTGTTCAAGGGCAGGTCAGCCAGCAGAGGTAAAAGCCGAAGGTCTGCATCCAAGCTCTGGACTCGAGACTGGACATTCTATTTGAAGTGAGCCTGTGATTCACCTACTCTTATCCTTAGTTAAGGCTGGGGAGATGCAGCCTTTGGAATAAGAAGTGATGAGCCGAAAGAGCGAAAAGGAGCCGGCCATGGTGGCGCATGCCTTTAGTCCCAGCACTCCGGAGGCAGAGGTGGGAGGACTGCCATGAGTTCAAGGCCACCCTGAGACTACGTCATGAATTCCAGGTCAGCCTGGGCCAGAGTGAGCCCCTACCTTGAAAAACAAAAACAAAAAAAAGAGCTAAAAGGTAAGAGTAGAAGGACAAAAGCAAGCCCCATTACCAGTAGATGGCACCAAAAACAGAACAGACAAATAAATGGTCTGGGCCTTGGCTGGCACAGGAAGTGTGGCCGCTAATTATGATTTGAAATTGGGTAATTTGCCACAGTGCTATAATATTACAGGTAGACAGGGCCTTGGTATTTAATCTTTCTGTACTTAAGCTTCTTCATGTGTAAAATGGGGAATATAACAGTATCTGGGAGATAGAATTAGAGTGCTGATTAAAGTGATAATGTATATGAAATTATACAATAGCTCCTGGCATATGGTAAATACTAAATAATTTTACATTCATAATAGCTACTTGCCTATTTTTTGAACTATATTTTATTTATTTATTATTTATTTGAGAGCGAGAAAGAGGGAGAGAATGAGCACGTCAGGGCCTCCAGACAATGTAAACAAACTCCAGATGCATGTGCCCCCTTGTGAATCTGGCTTACATGGGTCCTGGAGAATCAAACTAGAATCATTTGGCTTTGCAGGCAAACACCTTAACTGCTAAGCCATCTCTCCAGCCATACATTCCTATTTTTATTCTTTTATTCATGCAACAAACATTTACCTAGCAGTTATGTTAGCAAGTGCATAGTTTGTTCCATTTTGTTACTGTTCATTGTCTGCTTACTCCCCTTAGAAATGGCAAGTTCAAATCCTTCATAACTTACCCTTTTGCATCTATTTTTTTTTTTATTTGAGAGACAGACAGACAGACACAGCATGAGTCCAGGCATGCCAGGGCTTTCTCTTGCTGCAAGCAAACTTAGAGATGCATGTGTCACTTTGTGCATCTGACTTTACATGTGTACTGGGAAATTGTGCCTGGGCCAACAGGCTTTGCAAGTAAACATCTTCAACCATCGAGCCATCTCCTCAGCCTCCTTTCCCATGTATTTTAATCCTATTCTGTCATCTAGATAGGCAATGGCTAAAGATGTACCATTTACATTAAGACAATGCCACAGACATATCATAGAACCTGAAATTTTGGCAAGCCACCAATCTTCTGGAAAATACCTTGGACTGAAGAGAAGTATAAAGTGCCTTTCCATTTAAGGAGATGTGATGTTAAGCCAGACATTTGCAAAAGAAAGATATCTAACCGATAGAGATTTTAGAAGACATTCATGAGATAAGATGTGGCAAGCGCATTAACTCACTACTGTAAGTAAACTCAAATTGTGGTATGTCATCAATAATAATATGATTTCTTTCCATTGCCGAAGGCTTTTTATATTATATTTGCATGGTAACTTCTTAAAGAAACTGTAAATTTCAGTCTCAGGATGTGTGTGTGTGTGTATGTGTGTAAATGTGCATGTCCCATGTGCTTGCGTGCAAAGGACAGAGGAGGGTGCCAGGTGTCCTGAGTTGCTCGTCTCCATCATTTCTTTGAGGCTGAGTCCTTCACTGAACTTAATGTTCATTGCTTTTCAGTCTGACTAGCTGACCAGCAAGCTCC
This sequence comes from Jaculus jaculus, assembly GCF_020740685.1. Taxonomy (NCBI): domain Eukaryota; kingdom Metazoa; phylum Chordata; class Mammalia; order Rodentia; family Dipodidae; genus Jaculus; species Jaculus jaculus. Next base: position 66,597,346 of record NC_059116.1, read on the forward strand.
AGGGACCCTCCTGTCTCCACCCCCCTCAGGGCTGGGGTTACAGGCATGCTTGACCAAGCCCAGCCTCTTACATGGGTGCTGTAGCTCAAACTCGAGTCCAAGCTTACATAACACCAGCTGAGCCATCTCCTCTGTCCTCAGTCTTAGAATTCTTTGGCAGAAACAAGGGACAGAAATACTGCCCACATTGAAGTACCATTTTAATTACATTGATGGAGCAGGGGAAGAATCATCAAAGATGGACTCTAGTGGTGGGTCTAGAACCTGTTCGATCCTCTTGGGCTTCAAAGCCCCCTCACCTTCCAAAGGGTTCTTAAATACTCATGAAGACCAGAGTTCTTGGGCCCCAAAGTTCTCTAGTGTTAACTAAAAATAATCTGAAAACTGCTAATGCCTCGTCCCCACCTGATTACATTGGGCTATCCCAATAGGGAAGCTGGACATCAGCAGTTCCAAAGACTTCGAGAGTAGCTCTGAGATGCACCCAGGTACTGAGACTTACTCTCAGAGAATGAAATGTCGGCCATGCAGAACGTCACTCGGTACTTGGTGACATCAGTTCTCTCCTGCAACTCTTGGCACTTAATGTTGAATCTCATCATATATTTTTGTATGTCTCCTTTATTTGTCCTTTTATTGTGTGGTTAATGGCGTAGATTTTTTGTTTTGTTTTCCTTGGTCTTTGAGACTAAGTAACCAAAGCTAGCCTCAACCTTACAATCCTCCTGCCTCCACTTGCAAATGGAGGGTGTATAGGCTTGTGCCACAATACCAATAGGCTTATAGTTAGTTTGCTTTTTTTTTTTTTTATTGAATCCATCTTTTAGAATATGTCTCTCTGGGATTCAAGGAACTATTTTGGCAGCCTCTAAAGCAACCATGCTACAATGGTAGCTTTAGCCATGTACTCTAAAACTTAGCCTTGGGATCCCCCTCATTCCATATTTCCCACCCTCAGTCCTGGTGCACGTCTCTCCTGTGAATGTCACACCCATCTGCCTTACTCTACACCCACTCAACTCTTACCTGCACACTTTATTGTTGTTTCTTTCCAGAAATCCATTTACTGTTCATCTTCATGGTTCTCCCCAAATTTTTTTGTTTGTTTATTTTTACTTATTTATTTGAGAGCAACAGACAGAGAGAGAAAGAGGCAGATATATATAGAGAGAGAATGGGTGCGCCAGGGCCTCCAGCCACTGTAAACAAACTCCAGACGCATGCGCCCCCTTGTGCATCTGGCTAATGTGGGTCCTGGGGAACTGAGCCTCGAACCGAGGTCCTTAAGCTTCACAGGCAAGCGCTTAACTGCTAGGCCATCTCTCCAGCCCGGTTCTCCCAAATTTAACCTGAGCAACTTTGCAGCCCTTCCTTGTCCCCTGTGGTAGTTTGAATGTGGAAGGTTCCCCCATAGCCTCGTGTGTTTTGAATCCTCAGTTCCCAGCTGGTGGCAGTTTTGAGAGCTGGACCTTGCCGAAGGCAGGCTTTGGGGGTATTAGAGCTCAGCTACCCTGGGCAGAGCTCAGCTCAGTCTCGCGGCCTTCTGCCAGCTGCTATGGCAAGATGTGATATCTAACTTCTGCTCTACCATCTTTCCCTGCCACGGTGAAAGCTTCCTCTTGAAATTGTAAAACAAAACAAATCCTTTCCTCTCACGCACTGCTTTTGGCTGTGTGTTCTGTCCCAGCAATGCAAAGGCAACTCCAACATCCTCTGTGGCTCATCCCTGACCTGCTTACCCTTCTCTACTTCTCCTACCTCCGAATTCCATTCATTGATCTTTTCATATAACTACTTTTTTCTACACTCCCTATGGAGGGTAGTAGCACTGCTCAAAGGACTCTGTGACCCAGGAAAGGGAGCTGGGAGGATGGGGGCTGGCCCACGGCAATGTACTTTCTGGGCAATGTTGGGTGAAGTGGTCAAATGAGACATGGACCAGCTGGGGAAGGGAGACTCAATTTTCTCATAATAGATAAGCAGAGCGGAAAATTGTTAGGGGAGAGATCCATTGTAAAAAAAAAAAATGTATGGAGAAGGGGCTGGAGAGATGGCTTAGAGGTTAAGGCATTTGCCTGCAAAGCCAAAGGATCCCGGTTCGACTCTCCAGGATGCATGTTAGCCAGATGCACAAGGGGGCGCATGTGTCTGGAGTTTGTTTACAGTGGCTGGAGGCCCTGGTGTGCCCATTCTCTCTTCCTCTATCTCTGTCTCTCAAATAAATATTTTTTTTTTTAATGTATGGAAAAAGAGGTAAGCTAAGAATAGCCAGGAAGTTAATGGATCCAGCCAAGGATAACAGATGAGGAAATGGGAAAGACAGTTAACAAGGTGCAGTGATCAGAACACATGAGCGGGGCAGTCAGGCCTGTTCACTGTTTACAACATTCTCCTTTCACTTGCATAGCACACTTTTTTTCCTTTAACTGTACACTTTTATCCTTTTTTCTTTTTCTTTCTTTTTCTTTTGCATTCTTGGGATGGAAACTATAACTGTGCATACACTAGGCAAGCACTCTACTCAGACTCACGTCTATCTTAAAGCTGTCACACTTACATGCTTCCTGAGTCTGCTTTGTAATTGACCTTTCTCATAACTATCATTAGATTGGGACTTTGTGAGATAAAAGTGGTAAAACTTGAGCCAGGCATGGTGGCGCACGCCTTTAATCCCAGCACTCGGGAGGCAGAGGTAGGAGGATCGCTCTGAGTTCGAGGCCACCCTGAGACTCCATAGTGAATTCCAGGTCAGCCTGGGCTAGAGTGAGACCCTACCTCAAAAAATCAAAACAAAAAAAGTGGTAAAACTTGCTATGATGCTACAGTCCTTATAGTTTGTGGTGTATTGATACACTGGTCTCTGTTATTGTATTTTTTATGAGAGAGAAAGAGAGAGAGGGAGGGAGGAGGGAGAGTGAATTGGCATGCCTAGGCCTTCAGCCAGTGTAATCGAACTCCAGATGTGTGCGTCATCTTGTGCATGTGTTGAAAGGATAAAAGTTGCCATATTTCTGCTGCTCTGTTTTCTAGCTGCTTTGCTAACTTGCCTTTTTAAGCTTCTGTAATATGGCTTGCTTGCTACTGCACTGAATCACAGAACTGCCATTTTGCAACTGCCTCCATTTTGTAAAAAGTATGCAACTACCTCCATTTTGTAAAAAGTATACCATAAGGACCTGGCCCTTTGTACGCCCTACCCAATCAGAGGGACCCTCACGAGTCCGCCTCGTGGGCCCCACCCAATCAGGGGAACCCACGGCTGAAAAGCCCCTATGACTCTGCATACCTATAGTTTTCAGCCTTTATAAGCTGACCAAACACGTGGCTAGGGGCTCTTCACCTTTCCTCCTGCGAGAGGAATCTGTGTTGAGCCCCGATGCATCGGAATCAATAAACCTCGTGCGGTTTGCATTGAGAGCGTCCTGCGTGAGTGTTCTTGGGGTCCCGTAGACAGCCCTGAGCGGGGACCCCTCCGGGGAACCCCACATTTGGCGAGCCAGCCAGGAGTCTCTACAGGACCCCAGACCTCATCTAGGACCCCTCAGAGGTAAGAGGCGCCTCCCGTCTTGTCTGTGTATGTCTGTACTTTTATATCTGTCCTCTGGAAAAATTCTCGATTTCAACCGGTTTCAGTATCTGGATGCCTTCCCTTTGGGTGCTCTGAGTTGGGGCTGACGGGCCTGAGAACCACCACCCAGCAATCTGGAGGACGCTCCTGATTGCCCCCAGGAGACAGGTATTTCTGTCTCCTATCTGAAGAACTCGGATCGAGTTCGCCTCTGTCGGGAAGCATCATCTGGGTCCCGCTCGCCGCCATCTGCTTCAGTTTCGTTTTTACTCGAGCAGCGATCGGGCCGCCTTTGTCTCTTTGTTCTCGGTGTTCTCCAGATCCTTTTGTTCTCCTATCTCTTTTATTCCCCTTCCAACATGGGACAGACTATCTCAACCCCTTTGGACTTGACTTTAGCTCACTGGACTGACGTTAAGAGCTGAGCTCATAATTTATCTGTTGAAATAAAGAAAGGAAAATGGCAAACTCTATGTGAGGGAGAAGGGACTATGTTTAATGTTGGATGGCCCCGAGGAGGGACCTTTAACCCAGATCTTACCAGGGGATGATCCAACTCAGAGACCTCTGCCACCCCTACAATATTGGCCTTTCTCCTCCGCAGACCTTTATAATTGGAAGGCCAACCACCCTCCCTTCTCGGAGGACCCCTCAAAATTAACTGCACTCATGGAATCCCTAGTTTTCTCCCACCAGCCCACATGGGACGATTGCCAGCAGTTACTCCAGACCCTCTTCACGACCGAGGAGAGGGAACGTATCCTGTTGGAAGCCAGAAAGAACGTCCCTGGTGACGACGGGCGCCCAACGTGGCGGCTCGAGGCACGGACCCCTGCTGGACGGAAAGCCCCCAGCACATGAGCTCCGGGGTCACCGCTTCTCCGCCCAAGAAGACGGCAAGACCTGGTAAGTTTTCCCTCTTCATTCCATCCCATCAAGATGGGCCATTCATTGTCTAAAGAGGCTTCTTTCATAAAGGATTTAAAAACCTCTCTCAGAGAGTGAAGAATATGGGTAAAGAAAAAGGATCTTATACAGTTTTTTATTTTTGTTGATAAGACATGTCCATGGTTTATGATTGATGGACCTAACATTCATCCCAAGAAATGACAAAGGGTTAGTAAAGAATTAAATCAAAAACTTACTACTGAAAAAAATGGCAAAGAGTCAACACCTCTGTCTCCTGTGTGAGATATGTGTCGACCCCAGAGCTCTGGTTTCCTGAATAAAGCCTCATGCTTTTGCAGCAAGTTGGGTCTCCTGTGTGTCTTTGGGTGCATGCTATCTCGAGACTTGAGTGAAGGTCTCCCTCTGGGGGTCTTTCAATTGAGGACTCGTCCAGGGATTTGCACGTCCACCCAGGACTCCGGAGACCCCCTTGGAGGTAAACAATGTAAATGTCTGCAGCGCTGCTTGTCTGAGTGTTTGTCTGAGTGTTTGAGTGATTTCTGTTACTCTGATCTGTTTTAATTTCAGTTTGGGCAGCTGTTGTTCAGGACCACGAGGACCTGACAATGGTGGTTGGCAGGACCACAGGCTGCAATCCTGGGGGACGCCCTGGATCTGAGGAAAGTCAGGGTGGCTGACAGTCTCCTATCTGGTAAAGGAAGATTGTGTATTTCTCCTTCAGGAGAAACCACAGAGGCATCTTCCATCTGAAACTGCATTTGGTTTTCTGTTCTGGACACATCGGAGGTGTCACGGTTTTTTGGTTTCTTTTTGTCAGTATCTGTTTTGTGTTTGTTTGTGGACTCTTGTTTCTAATTATGGGACAGACTATGACGACCCCCCCTGACTCTGACGGTATCTCATTTCTCTGAAGTTAGAAGTAAGTCTCATGACTTATCTGTAAAAATTAAAAAAAAAAAGGTAAATAACAGACTTTCTGCTCCTTTGAGTGGCTGCCAGAGGGAGCATTTGATCTAACCATTATTTCTGCTGTTAAGAATATTGTTTTTCAGAAGGGACCCATTCTCACCCAGATCAACAGCCATACATCCTGGTCTGGGAGAGCCTAATGATGGATCCCCCGGCATGGGTCAAGCCCTGGATCCACCCCCGCCACGGTCAGGCTCCCAAGTCCTGGCAGTGACCCAACAAGCCACGAGAAAACCAAGCCGAATGGCCACAGACCCCTCGGCTCAGCCCAAAATATATCCTGAAATAGAGGACCCTCCCGAGTGGCCCTCTGCCCGATTCCATCTCCCCCACCTTAGCCCCCTGCTCTCCCCGCTCCAGCTTTGGCTGAGGGAGGAGGAGATGGGCCCACTGCAGGGACTAGAAACTGAAGGACCTGATTCTACCGTATGAGCCTTTGGTCCTCCCCCTGACCTAGCATGTCTCAGGCCCAAATGAGCAGCCTACCTAGCTCCCAAATGAGATTGATGTGGGATTCCCTCTCACCTGACCTGAATGGAATTACAACTCAGCAGAAGGTAGGGAGCAACTGACAGTCTACCACCAGGCTCTGATGGCAGGTCTCAGGGGGGCTGCTCGCCGCCCCATGAATCTGGCTAAAGTAACCTCCCTCTATCTTTTTAGAATGCTTGATGGAGGCTTCCCAGAGATATACTCCTTTTGACCTTACTTCTCCCGGTCAACAGGCAGTGATAACAATGACATAGATAAGGCAGTCCACTCCAGACATTAAAAGCAGGACAAGAAAGGAACTTAGATAGGATATTGGCTACAGTGAAAAAAAAAAAAAAAAAAAAAAAACCCGAGGGCTTTAGGAAGCCCCTTGAGAAGGATCAATGTACGTATTGCAAGGAAAGAGGATGTTGGGTTCGCGAATGCCCCAAAAGGAAAGAAACTGGGAAGGAATTTTTCAATGTTGGGACATAGAGTGCTTGTTAAAAATGTCTTTTGAGTGGTACTTAGATCAGAATGTTAAAGTATGTAGATGAAGATGTGTGGATATAAAATATATATATATATATATATATATGTGGATATAAAAAAATATATTTTCAGGCTGAAGTATGTTGGGATAGTTTGCTTGAGCTTTATCAAATTTAAGTCATGGGTAAAACATAAAATTGTTTTATGTTAATAAAAATTTCTGTGGTGCATGAAATCAATAGTTATCAAGTTTAAGCCAAAATCATTGGTTGTCAAATAATGTTTTTTTTCTTTCAAAAGGATTTATCAAGGGTTATATTAATATTTAGCTAGCTGTTTGGGCTCAGAAAAGATCGGATTCTACTTTGTTGTATGTAAAGTAACTGTCTCAATTTTGGCATCTTAAGTCCAGTGCTTATAACAAAATTAACCCTTAAGACATATTCCCTACTTTAGGGCACAGCCTCATGCTCAAACAATGGTCCTCATCTGAGGAAAAAAAAAAAAAATTCAAACTCCACGGTTCTGTTTCCAATGTTCTCTGGGTAATTTGTACCCACACAGGTATCTAAACTAATCAAAGATGTTTTCACACAGGTGCTAAGATCTTATATTGTCTTACTTGTTTTCTACGTTAAATGAATTAAGTTTGTAAATCAACTGGTACTGTTTTCAAGACTGGTAACAGGTTCTGCCTATACTTATAAATGTTGGATATTTAAAATGGGAGATGTGCCTACTTTCTATACCTCAGATATATGGCTTATGCTACCACAGTACAACAAAAATTTTAAAGATAGGACAAAATGATTTTAGAAGCCCTGTGCCATTCTTTAGTTAAGTCTATTTCAGTAATTAAATGTGCTCTATATGTATGTACATCCAAGCTGGTGTAACTTCCTTTCTAAGTGTGTTAATCACCTATGTAGAAGCCAAAGCCAATTGGAATCATCGGAGTAAAAAGTGTCAATATTTTGGCCTGTGCTCCCATGTCATGAGGCCACTGGAGATGATGGGACACTTCTACACTGGCCCCCTGGTAAGTCACCTGTCTTCCTGAGCAGGGAGGATATGGAGACCCAAACAAAAGTGGTGTACAATGTAAAACAGGAGAGTCACAATTGAGGAGCAATCAGTCCTCCTGACTTCCCAAAGAAGGGAAAACTACCTGGCCAGCATGGCCCTGACTCATCCTAACAGGCAAAAGACACCAGTAAGCTATGGGGCTACTCCTGTGTCCCTAAAGTCTCTTTGGAGAGCCATTAATGACCTCCAAAATTAATCCTTAATTAACTTTTGGCTATCTACAAGGTCTTAAACACTCAGAGAGAAATGTATAACCAAAGATTGAAAAAAATATATAGCTCTTTATTATTAAGATTAAATGTTATGTATATGTTTCTGATAACTCTGCTAGCATCTCATCTGTTTTACAAGCCATGTTAAATACTACTGTGCCATTTAATGAACAGTTCTGAAAGAAGATCTCAGCCAGCTCATCCTCAGATGGTCCTGAGATGATCCAAGCCTGTCTACCTGGATTCCCTCGACCTGCAAAAAGACCAGTTTGCTGTGTGTTCACTTCTCAGTAACTCCTTACTTTTATTCTTTCCAAAGTTATCTTTCAAGATTATCTTCCTACACTCTGGGGTACATTAAAATAGTTCCCCTCTCTAGGAGAGATTCTCTAACTGCAACAAGTCTCCACTTCGTGTCCCGTTCAGCAGGAAGTAGTAAATGATCTGATGTCTTCGACCCAGTCCCCTAAAGCAGTTAGAGTGTCTTCTCATGAGAGGGAGAAATAAAAGGGAAATAGACTGTCTATACCATACGTTCCTGTTGTCATAGATAAAGTTTACTTAAAATAAGTTTATTTAAAGTTCCTCAAATAAAATTATAGAGCTTGGTTGAAATGCCATACAGATTAGGACCTCCCTTTTATGAGGGAATTGCCATCCTTACATCTCCTGTGTCTACTAACAGTGCAGAGGGATTATTCTGGCACTCTGCCCCAGAGGGGGGTATTACTCTTGCATCCATTTCCGGCCTCGGACTGTGTCTATTAGGCCCTGATATGCTCCCTCCTCTGACTCTTGAACCGGTATGCAACCAAACTGCTATTATCAATGACTCCTTTATATATACTAAAGCCCCTAGTAACTCCTATCTTGCTTGTTCCATGGGGCTGACTCCCTTTATTGTCAACAAGGACTTTTTACAGACTAAGGACTATTGTGTTGTAGTTATAGTTTTGCCACGATTTTTCATTCATGATTCTGAAAGTTTTACATCTACTATAGATTAAGGCATTGCCATTAAACCAAATAGAGAGCCTTTAACTGCCCTCACCCTGACTGTGCTCCTGGGACTTGGTGTTATGGGAGCAAGAACAGGCATTGCCTCGCTGGTAACCTCCCAACAGCATTTTTCACAACTCAGTGCCTTAGTGGACAGAGATCTTAACCTCATACATGAGGGGATACAAGATCTCAAAGATTCTTTGGCCTCGCTCTCTGAGGTTGTACTTCAAAACCGGAGAGGGCTAGATTTGGTATTCTTAAAGGAAGGGGGACTCTGTGTAGCCCTCAAAGAAGAATGTTGTTTTACTTAGATAAGACTGGGCTAATACAAAATAGCCTTGATAAAGTTAAAAAAAAAAATCTAGAGGAAAAATTGGTTTTCCACATCTCCCTGGCTAACTACTTTGCTTCCCAGTCTTTTATGCCCTTTTGTTGGATTCCTTTTGCTTATCTCCTTTGGCCCCTGGGACTTCAGATGACTAACCAGTTTCATTAAGAGTCAGGTAGATTCTGCAATCAAGCTGGTTACTACCATTGCCTCGCACAGAAGAAACATCTGCCGCTGACCTGCCAAAAGAACAAGACAACCCCCCATCTCGACCCTTAATGATGGGGTTGGGTGTTGCAGGAGCAGGCACCGGCATAGCTTCCCTTGTCACCTCCAACCACTCAGTTTAGCAATAGACAAGGATCTACAAGAGTTACAGTCAGGAGTGCAGAAACTAAAGGACTCGGTTTCTTCACTTTCAGAGGTTGTGTTACAGAATAGAAGAGGCCTAGATTTATTATTTTTACAACAGGGGGGACTCTGTGCAGCTCTAAAAGAAGAGTGCTGCTTCTATGCAGACAAGACTGGATTAGTAGAAAACAGCTTGCAGAAAGTACGAGGAAGCCTAGAACAACGCAAACGGGAGAGACAACAGAACCAGTCTTGGTATGAATCTTGGTTCACCAGGTCCCCCTGGATGACTACTTTGATCTCCACCTTGCTAGGGCCACTCATCATCTTAATTCTCCTCTTCACCTTTGGTCCATGAATAATAAATAGATTAGTTACCTTTATTAGAGAAAGGATCAGCACTGTCCAAGCCATGATACTTAAACAACAGTACCAGTCTCTTGCAGAAACTGAAATTCCATGATTGGAATTATGACAAAGAAAAGGGGGAAATGAAAGGATAAAAGTTGCCATATTTCTGCTGCTCTGTTTTCTAGCTGCTTTGCTAACTTGCCTTTTTAAGCTTCTGTAATATGGCTTGCTTGCTACTGCACTGAATCACAGAACTGCCATTTTGCAACTGCCTCCATTTTGTAAAAAGTATGCAACTACCTCCATTTTGTAAAAAGTATACCATAAGGACCTGGCCCTTTGTACGCCCTACCCAATCAGAGGGACCCTCATGAGTCCGCCTCATGGGCCCCACCCAATCAGGGGAACCCACGGCTGAAAAGCCCCTATGACTCTGCATACCTATAGTTTTCAGCCTTTATAAGCTGACCAAACACGTGGCTAGGGGCTCTTCACCTTTCCTCCTGCGAGAGGAATCTGTGTTGAGCCCCGATGCATCGGAATCAATAAACCTCGTGCGGTTTGCATTGAGAGCGTCCTGCGTGAGTGTTCTTGGGGTCCCGTAGACAGCCCTGAGCGGGGACCCCTCCGGGGAACCCCACAGTGTGTGACCTTGCATGCTTGTATCACCTTATGCATTTGGCTTAAGGGGGATCTGGAGAGTCAAACACAGGCTTTGCAGGCAAGTGCTTTAACTGCTAAGCCATCTCTCCAGCCCCATTAATCTCTATTAACATGGATGGCCAAGGTGAAAATGCTGGTCGTAAGGTGGTAAATGCTGGGCTCCATCAGGAAGAAATGTTGACTCAGAGGAGGTATAAGAAGTCACTAACTCAAGGAACAAACACAAGATACGAAGAGAAATCAGAAGGCTGTGCCTAAAAGACAGCACCAAACATGATATTGGAGGGGTGAGCATGCCACCATAAACAAGCCAAGATCCAGAAATCCTTTCATAAATTAGAGCAAAATCATGAGATAAACATTTGATATCCTACACTGTAAACAAATTTCTATCAACAAGAGACTAGTTATAATAAACCTTGTACTTATATGCTAAGGGAAAGGCCGTCTTAAAGGAATAAGGTGGACCTGGAGAGATGGCTTAACAGTTAAGGTGCTTGCCTGAAAAGCCTAAGAACTCATGTTCAAATCTCCAGGTCCCACGTAGCCAGATGCAGGGATTCAGATGCAGTGATTCAAGCATGCAATGTCGCACATGCGCCATAAGGTGACGCATATGTCTGAAGTTTGTTCTCAGCAGGCTGCAGGTCCTGGCTGGCCCATTCTCTCTCTCTCTCAAAAAAAAAAAAAAAAAAAGAAAGAGAGAGAGAGGAAAGGAGGAAGGGAGGGAGGGAGGAAGGAAGGAAGGAAGGAAGGAAGGAAGGAAGGAAGGAAGGAAGGAAGGAAGGAAGGAAGGAAAGAGTAAAATAGAGTGAGCTAATCTTCAGTAGGTCCTTCTTTTCAGATAGGATAGGCCCAGCCCGGTTTGCACATGGGTCCTTGTGTGAACAGCAAGCACCTTACCTACTGAGCCATCTCCCCAGCCACCTGCCTGAGCTCTCTTAATGGAAGACAGAGTCCTCTTCCAAGGAGTGTCTGATGAGCATCTTCCAATCTGTGCCTCTACCTCTGGACTAGAGCTGGCACTGGCCTTTGCCGTTATAAGCACCATCAGCTCTGCTCATCATGCGCTTGAGGACACAAGCAGGATTGTCCTTGGACTATGGGACAAGTGTGGAAACTTGGAGTGAAATAGCATATACAGAGAAAACCGACTATGGGAAGCAGTGAGAACTAGGAACTTTGTAGCTTTGGAGAGTCTTGGACTGTCCGGCGAGGAGAGTTGTGAAACAAGAGGACAGAGAGTCGAGGAACTTTCCATCCCATTTGCTGACCATGGCCATGTAGTATATTTGTAGTATATGTTTCCTAAGCAGCCTGCGTTCCTACACACAGTTGGCCAGTGGCTGGGCTCACAGAGGTTCTGGATGCTCAGGAAGGGGTGTCACAAAAGTCATCAATCCCACAATAGTGGGTATTCAGGAGAGGAGTTCAGAGAGCTGTTACATGTAAATGCAGGGTTTGTTCCATGCTTACCTGCTGATTTTTGCCCTCACTAAGGTATACAAAGCATCATCATCAAGTGTTGTGCCTTTACCTCAAAGTTCTGCTGCTGGGGAATTCTGTGTAGATTCCAGATAATGACTTCCAAATGCCCCGAAAAGCCAGGCATGCAGGTCACATTTCAGAGCAGCCTGAGTGGCAAAACAGGGCCTTTGAGAAGTCTTTTTTTTTTCTTTTTTTTGGTTTATTTTTATTTATTTATTTGAGAGTGACAGACAGAGAAAGAGGCAGAGAGAGAGAGAGAGAGAATGGGTGCACCAGGGCTTCCAGCCACTGCAAATGAATTCCAGACGCGTGGTCCCCCTTGTGCATCTGGCTAACGTGGGTCCTGGGGAACCGATCCTCCAACCGGGGTCCTTAGGCTTCACAGGCAAGCGCTTAACCGCTAATCCATCTCTCCAGCCCTTGAGCACAGTCTTGCTCCTACCTCCCTGAATGGGAGGTACAGGGCACTTTAAGAAGCCAGGTTCTTCTCCCTTGACAGCAACTTGATGAGGCCAAGGGAGAGAAAGTCACTATCAACAGCTCTTCTTGGTTTTGTAACTAGAAGTTTGATAGTTAAATAACTTGCCCAGTGAGACAGGTACAAGCAGAGAACTCAGAACTTTAACCCAGCTCTGTATTTTTTAAGTATATGGTTTTATTAACTGAGTTAGTACTGCTTCGGGGCAAAGACAAAGAGTGGTTTTAAAGGACAAAGGAGTCCTAGTTCCCAGACAATAGTTAAGGCTTATTGGATTTTTTAAAAAGTTGTTTCTGATTTATTTTTATTTATTTATTTATTACAGGGAGAATGGGTATGCCAGGGCCTCTAGCCACTGCAAACAAACTGTGGACGCATGCCCCACCATGTGCATCTGGCTTACCGGGGACCTGGAGAATTGAACCTTGAAGCCTAAGGAGGCTTCGTAGACAAGCTCCTTAACCATTAACCCACCTCTCTAGTCCAGGCTGTTGGTTTTAATGCAGCCATGAAGAGAGAACATGAGCACCTGGTGATCTGGAAGGGAGAAGGGCTCCAGCCATGATAAAAATCAATAAGGATCCAATTAGGTATTTTAGTACTAAAGTCTCTCTTGGAGTACCTAGAAAAAGTTATGTTTGTTATTGCCTTATACATTTTTCCCCCAATGGCCAAATATGCTTTTGGTGATTACACTATGACTTCCTGAAAATGGCTATATAAACGCTGTTATTCTAGGACCTACGTGATATCAGTGCACCAATACATTTATCAAAAAGATCACTTAAATTAGAGGGAGCTAGAATGTTAGGGTTATAGAACCTTCAAAACCAATATAGCCACTGTGTAGCTTGAATCTGAATGTTTCTCCCCACCCCTCACCACCAGGCAGACTCACGAGTTAGAAGCCTGTTCTGCAGCAGGTAGCACTGTCTGGGAGACTGTGCAAACTTAGGAAGTAGGGCCCAGCTGGAGGAAGGTGCTAACTGTGCCTGGTCTTTGGGGTAGAACGTCTCTGGCTCCCACATTTCGCGTTGGTTCCTGTCCTCTCAGTGGAGGTCAAACAACCATGAGGTGGACCCTTTGAAACTGTGAGCCAAAATAAATCCTCCTTCCTTTAACTTTTTCTCAAGGTATTTTGGTCACAGTTATGCATGTAACTAAGACAACCACATTATAAAAATTTATAAAATAAAGAAAATAAAATCACATCATTTCAACTCTGTCAAGCAAGTGTTGTTACCACTGGTGCAACTTATATACATACATTTTATTTAATATTTATAGAATTTGTAAAAAATTATGCATATAAAAATTGTGCATATATTTTTACTTGTTTTTTTTTTTTTATTTTGGCTTTTTAAGGTAAGGTCTCACTCTAGTCCAGGCTGACCTGAAATTCACTCTCAAGGTGGCCTTGAACTCATGGCGATCCTCCTACTTTTGCCTCTCGAGTGAGTGTTGGGATTAAAGGTGTGCGCTACCATGCCTGGCTCTATATTTTTACTTTTTACTTTTTAAGACAACATTATATCTATTAATATTCACTTTCCTATTTTGAGTCAGTCTCCAAAATGGACTGTATAGTTATATATTTCATTAAGTAGGTTTTAACCAGTATTTAAGTTATTCCTCCCATTGGATATTTAGTCACTGAAAGCTTTTGCTATTATAAATTATTTTGCAGTGCATGTCATTATGTAAATAGCATCTTATTCGCATAAAGTGTTTTAGATTCATTACTTTTAAAAATATTTTATTTGGGCTGGAGAGATGGCTTAGCGGTTAAGCGCTTGCCTGTGAAGCCTAAGGACCCCGGTTCGAGGCTCGGTTCCCCAGGTCCCACGTTAGCCAGATGCACAAGGGGGCGCATGCGTCTGGAGTTCGTTTGCAGAGGCTGGAAGCCCTGGCGCGCCCATTCTCTCTCTCTCCCTCCACCTGTCTTTCTCTCTGTGTCTGTCGCTCTCAAATAAATAAATAAATAAATTAAAAAAAAATGTTTTAAAAAAATATTTTATTTGTTTTGAAGCAGAAAGAGATAGAACAGAGACAGACAGAGAGGATGGGCACGCCAGAGCCTCCAGCCACCATCAGCGAACTCTAGATGCGTATGCCTCTTTGTGCATCTGGCTTTATGTGGGTACTGGGAAATCGAACCCAGGTCATCCGTCTCTCCAGCCCAGACTCATTACTTCTTTTTTTTTTTTTTAATTATTTATTTATTTATTTGAGAGCGACAGACACAGAGAGAAAGACAGATAGAGGGAGAGAGAGAGAATGGGCGCGCCAGGGCTTCCAGCCTCTGCAAACGAACTCCAGACACGTGCGTCCCCTTGTGCATCTGGCTAACGTGGGACCTGGGGAACTGAGCCTCAAACCGGGGTCCTTAGGCTTCACCGGCAAGCGCTTACCCGCTACGCCATCTCTCCAGCCCCTCATTACTTCTTATGGCACTGCTGTCCTTGACTCGGCCTTAATTATCACTATTTCAAGAAATTGACATGCTAGCCAGCATCTCCTGCTTTAATCTATCCTGCATAACACTAGATCACTGCTCGTTCCATAATGCCACCTTCTTAAGATATTCTATATGTTCATCTGCATATTTTCCATGTGGTCTGATGATTACGTTATAAGACTCTTGGATAAAACTCTGAAGCATATTGGGTCTGGGGACTAACCACCAGGAAGTTGGGAATAAACTGGGGCCAGGGGGGAATAAATCTAGGATACCCTAACCCAGACTTATATATTGAGTCCCCAAATGTTTGTCACAATTCCCATCAGAGCAAGAACATACTTGGGTCCAGTTCAAGTTAGTCCACCCAGAAAGCCCTACCCAGGAAGTGAGGGAACAGCCATGGTCACTGAACAGTGATGATATGCTTAGGACCAGAATCAGAGCCCAAAAGAAGTGTACTCGATCAGCCACCATGGGGCACAAAGCCAAGGAAAAAAACTAGGTAAGATTTCACCCCAAGTAAGTGGTCCTGGATGTGTGACATTGTTCCGGAACAAGGGGCAAGGGCAGAAGTCCAGCTGTATAAACTATGCAAATAGTAGGGAAACTGGTAAAAAAAAAAAAAAAAAAGTCATATTTCAAAGGAATTACCACATTAAGCTCCTAATTAAAAGCAATAAACTAGATTTGAAATTGGTAGGACTGATTTCTTAATCTACCAGGCACGGAGTGAGAAAATTCATAATCCCGACAGCCTACTGGCGGAGGCACTTAACTGTGTAGGTAGCTGAGACGGACATCCAGAGCGACCTCTTGGGGCTGGAGAGACAGTTCTGGAGTTAAAGGTACTTCCTTACAAAGGCTTCCAGCGTGGGTTCAGCTCTCTGGTACCCACATAAAGCCAGAAGTTCAAAGTGGCACAATGCACCTGGACTTCATTTTCAGTGGCAAAAGGCATTGCTGTACCCATTCTATTCTCTCTCTCTCCTCTCCACTTGAAAATAAACAAATGAAAATTTATTTATTTAAATTTAAAATGACCTCTAAATAAAATCAATATAAGTCAAAAGATACATGGATGTCATGGTGGTTTGAATTAGGTGTCCTCATAAGTTCCTATGTTGTGCATGCTTGACCTCCAGCTGACAACAATTTGGGAATTGGAATCTTGGAGGAGGCATGTTGTTGGGGCAGCTTGTGGGTCTTAAAGGCAGCTTTCCTTGCCAGCATTTGAATTCTCCTACCACTGTGGTCCACCTGATGTTGGCCAAGAGGTGATGTCTAGCTCATAACACATTTCCCCCTGACATCGTAGAGCTTCCACTTGAGTCTTTGAGCCAAAGTTAAACCCTTTCTTCCCACAAGCTACTTTTAGTTGGGTGCTTTGTGCAAGCAACAAGAAGGTAACTGCAACAGAAAGTTGGTACTGAAAAGTGTGGTCATTGCTGCTAGAAACCTGACTGTATGGCTTTTGGCCTTTTGGGACTGGTTTATGGGGGGAATGTGGAAGGATTTGAAACCTTTGTCTAAGAGATGTCTTGCAGTTCTGTAAGTACAGCTTGATGGACTATTCTGCTCAGAGTTAAAAGACCTGAATGTAGTAAGAACTATGGACTGTGAGTTTGGCTTATGAGGGTGAGAAAGAGATTTGTAGGGACTGGGATAGAAGCAGTTTTTTAAAGAGGCTGATTGTGTCCTGAGAACTTGTGCAGGGTTGCACTGTGTAGAAATGGACTGGTTTAAGCAGATGGATATGGCACAGAAAGAAATGACAGCTTCAGACAACAGCTCAGTTTGGCTGCAATTATTTGATAAATTGTAGCAATTGAGATTGGGCCAGTTGTTCTGCATTTGGGCAGCAGAAAGAATGATGACTCTCTTAGCATGATGTGTCCATACAAAACATCTTGTTAATAATAATAATAAACATAAAAGGGTCCTGAATCCTGAAGCAGTGTCTTGCTCTTCAAAGTCGGCTGTAGCTCTTCCCAGGATTAACAAGTTGGTAGTCCACCTGGTACTGTAGAGTATAAGAAATTCAGGAAAGAGAACATCATTGAATTTGCAATGGGCTTTTGTTTTGGGAAATGGCCATGGACAGTATGAAGCAGGCTTGTTGGATTATCTGGGTGGAGACCCAAAGGGAGCCATGAGGATGAACCATGCATGGGTTGCAGTGGAGGCCCTGGGACTTTTTCAAATGCTAGGACTGTTAGACAGCCACCAAGGAGAGCTGCCAGTGTGGGATGCACTGTTCTCCCAGATGTGAGCGACCTAGCTGGAGGAGTGGAACTGGAATTTCAGAGGTTAGAGATGTTGGACTTCAAGCTATGGAACCTGATTATTTTCCCTATTTGTTTTGGGTTGTGTATTGGTTCAGTCTCTTTGTTATATTCAATGTTGTCTTTTGCTGTTGTGAATGTTTATTCTGGGCCATTATGTTTTTGGTTAGGCTTTGCAGGCTAACTGTTAAAAGACCCTGGAGTATGTGGATGTTTAAACAGTACTGGTATTGATAAAAAAAGTTACGGCAACTTTTAAAACAGAACTAAATGAATTGCATTTTACATCATGAATAGTCATGAGTTTATCGGGTCTGTTGCAATCCGGTTCGCATTACTGTTAGAAATCACCCAACCGAGAGCAGCTTCTGGGAAAAAGAGTTTTATTTTGGCTTACAGGCTCGAGGGGAAGCTCCACGATGGCAGGGGAAAATGATGGCATGAGCAGAGGGTGGACATCACCCCCTGGCCAACATAAGGTGGACCACAGCAACAGGAAGGTGTGCCAAACACTGGCATGGGGAAACTGGCTATAAAGCCCATAAGCCCACCCCCAACAATACACACCCTCCAGGAGGCATTAATTCCCAAATCTCCATCAGTTGGGAACCTAGCATTCAGAACACCTAAGTTTATGGGGGACACCTGAATCAAACCACCATAGGGTCCAAGGCAGAATGTGGTGGTTTAAAGTTGGTGTCCCCCATAATCTCATATGTTGTGAAGTCTTGATTCCTGGCTGATGGTAATTTAGAAATTAGAACCTGAGAGAAGGTGTGTTGGTGGGGGCAGGCTTATGGGTGTTATAGCCATCTTCCCCTTTGTCAGTACTTAGCACACTCTCCTGTGGCTGTTGTCCACCTGACGTTGGACAGGAGATAATGACCAGACTCTGCTCATACCAAGGTTTCCTCTCCCATCATGGAGTTTCCCCTCGAGTCAATAAGCCAAAATAAACCCCTTGCTTCCATCTGGCTACCTGTGCTACTTGATGGTTACTACCTTCTCTTGGGCATGCATCCATCCTGCTCTGCTATCCTTTGTGGGCGTTGGAACTAAGTTTCCTCATCCTTCCAACATGGGCTGAGGACCAGCAGCTCTCCAGGAAGCCCTAAGGCCTTCATTTCTGGATTGGGACTGCTGAGGCATCCAGCCACATGGACTGAGCAGCTATTGGGTTCCTTGACTCTCAAACCTGGAGACTGCCATTGTTGGACTGCCATAAACTAATCTGATAAATTCTCATTTTAATACAATTCATTCTATCAGTTCAGTTCCTCTAGAAATTCCTGACTAATGCATATGTAGCATCAAATGCACACATATGCTAAACCTGGCAAGCTTCATGCAATCCAATTCCACTTTTATCACTCCTTTCTTTTGGCTTGAAGGCATCATCATTTTTCAATGGTATATAAAAATCTGGTCAGCTTCAAAGTTGATTGGTGATGAAGGTAGGGAAGAGACAAGAGGGCTTTGGGGATGGTAGTTGACAACCGGCTATTGCATTAGTCTGATTCTTCAGAGAAGGAGAACACAGACACAGACAGACAGACAGACAATAAATTTTAAGATATGGGTATCTAGAAAGTTTATAATCTGCAGGGTGAACCAACAGGCCATTGGCTCAGGAAAGAGGTGATATTGCATCACAAGTATGAAGCCATCTGGAGGCAGAACCCCTCCTCTATAGTGGCCTCAGCCTTTTCTCTGAAGGTCTTAT
Source organism: Jaculus jaculus (assembly GCF_020740685.1). Taxonomy (NCBI): domain Eukaryota; kingdom Metazoa; phylum Chordata; class Mammalia; order Rodentia; family Dipodidae; genus Jaculus; species Jaculus jaculus. Next base: position 66,616,180 of record NC_059116.1, read on the forward strand.
CTGCTTTAGTCATGTCTTCTAGCTTAGATGTTAGTCACGTTGAAGATACAACTTTGCAGCCACATTTAAATTGCTGCTTAGCCAAACAATCATGTATTATAGCCTAAACATGACATCTGAAACTACCACAGCAATGAAACAAGCCTCAAGAACCTCTGAGCATGGGGAAAAGATAGAGGCAAATATAACTTTTCCAGACTCTTTCCAAATTACGTGACCAAATCCACATTGCTCTTTCTGACACTTAAGAGTTTAATTCTCACAGGACCTGAACAGGAACCTTTCTTTATGGACCCTGTCAGCTCTTCCTACCCTTCATTAGCATTTTTAGCAGATCATGGAGGACCCTGGCTGTCATAAATCCCATCTCCCTCTGCCTGCCCAGACCTCTCACTTCACTCAAGAACAAGCTCAATGGATTCTTCTCTGCCAAGTGCTGAGTGGCCTCAGACCTAAGGAAGCTTTTCACTTATGACTGCATTTGGGAAAATAAAGCATGTAATGAGATGTCAACAACAAAACCACTGTGAAGGAAAACACTGGACCTGGAGTTTCCTCCTCTGCACATTTGTTATCCTGAAAGACAAGTTCTGCTAAAGATTACGTTTGAGAGAACTATTTTCCATCTATTAGAAATGCTCACAAATGCTGATTTATGGTTGGATCTGTCTTCCTTTGATATTTCCAGTGTGTTATCATGTATTTACTGTAACTAGACTAAGCAACAGATGATAGTAAAAGGAGGAATGAACTGTGAGAACAAACTGAGGGAAGTAAGTATGGAGATGAACTATGAGAATGAGCTATGGGAGAGAACTGAGGAAAACTTTTGGACCTTACAAATAATTTTTCTGAAAATATTTCTGCAGGATGCTTTTTCTGATAAGTTCCTGTCTTGTAACTTGTCCTGAAGTTAATCTAACAACACTGTAATCATTCTGCTTAGAGCAATGTAACCAGATTTACTATAAATGCCTTAGGTTGCTTTTGCCCTGCACAGCATAGATGACCAATATTGACAAGGAATAGTAAGAGATGCTAACATGAACTAAAGCCATGCTGTGTGTCCTATTTTCTCAGTGACCTTGTTTTACTTTTAACCCAAAGTAACATTCATATGCATGCAATATGATGAGTACACTGAAGCAACAGACATTAAAAATAACAAATTAGAACTTCCAGTGAAGACAGTAGCCTCCTAAACACTCTCCAGCTCTTAGGGTAATATCAAACAAGGTTTGTGGGGCTCCAGGTTGACTAGGACTTATCAGACCTCCACTGGGCAGGAATGGAGGGACACAGTTGGGAATCTTCTGATCCCAAGCTCTTAGGTAGCCCCATGTTCCCCCAACCACCACTTGTGGCAGCCACTGCACCCCTGACTCCTGAACAGTTTCACTGAGACACTATCTGTAGGCTCCACAGACCCCTACATGCTCTTCCCTATCTCCCTCCAGGCTGCCTTCAGACACCCATCTATCCATGGTTGCATATGCTTCCCTATCTCCAGCAGGCTCCCCCAACTGCATCTAACTGCATTGGCCCATGCATGCTTCCATTTCCTGCCACGCTACCTGCAGGCTTCCCCAGTGTCGGGAGCCATAGAGCAAAAGCCTCTCCATTTTGCCTGGGCCTGCTCATAAGCTGACTCATTACTCAGAAAGCTGGTCAATCCAGCTTTCTGTTTGGTACTTCTGGAACGTCAGTCAGCAGACTGCTTACAGAATCTTATCTTTTGCAAAAGGCCAGTTTATAGTCAGTATGTGAAGCCTGGTGCAGTCAGGATGTTAAACCATTGAAGCAAGATTAGATGAACTCCTAATTACATCCCCTCTAGGTTTCCTGACAATTCCAAAGCCCTAAATCACGTCAACCAGATTATTCCCCCCCTTTCTTCCCCTATATAACCACTGTGTAAAAAATAAAGACTCAGAGGCCTTGACAAACATCTAGCATGGTCTCCTTCTTTTATCTGTTTGACTTTTCTCACCCAGGTTAATTTCCCCTCATGTCCTTGTTCAACTCCCCACTGGCCGGGACAAGTGGTGCCCAACCTGGGGCACAAGGTTCGAAGAAAGACCTGAACATCGCTCAAGTGGATGGCCGTCCCAGCCATTGGACCGCCACCCCACCGGTGGGTGAGTGAAGGTCTGCATAGAGGTCACTGCAGGCAGTCCTCCCCTGTAATACACACCTGTACTGTGATTGACGCAGAAAACCTGCCTGTGATACTGATCTGTGAAGGTAAGTGACGAATTTTAGGCAAACTATTTAAGTAAAGACTATTTAGTCAGATGTGCAAGACACAAGAACTGCGGGGTTTCTTTTTGCACTTCTTTTCCTCCTTTTACTTTCGGTTGGTGCCATCGCATGGAATTGCAACATAGCGACAGGGCAACTGAAGCCTCTTGGCCAGGGCTACCCTCTGGCATTGGCTAAAGGCCCCTAGCTCCCTGTGAGAATCCCAAAAGCCCATTCAGGCATTGGCAAAAACCTCCTATCTAGCCTCCCTTCCTACCAACCAACCTGGTTACACAACAGCCAGTAAATGCTCTTAGAGTGGCTGCCAGTTCTTAAAACTGTAGTCAGGCTCACATCAAGCCCACCGGGGAATCCCCCATGGGGGTTCTCTGACCGGGTACATTGCCCTTTGGTCTTGCCATTTCTCCTCTTTCCGTTTCTATCATGGGACAGACCCTAAGTTAGCATACATTGTTGAAGGGCTTAAAACTTCTCTCAAGACACAAGAAACACAGGTTCGGAAAAAAAAATTAGCAAAGAGTAAAAAAGGAGCTAATTGTCATAGTAAAAGATATTTTAAAAGCACAAGGAATTAAGATTGCTTCAATTTCTGTAAGCAAATTTTTTGATTTTATCAGGAGGATTTGTTCTTTTTATGTGTGTATGTGTTTATGTGTGCTCATTGTGCTTGTTAGTTGTGTTGTGTTTATGACTGTAACTAAAGAGACGAGATGGGTGCAAGTGACACCCCTTTCTCTTCTAGAGAATGATTTCACCTCCTTGATGCACTGGCCTGTAGGCTGTCTTGATCCCCCTGTTTGCAGCCCCACCACAGTCTGTGCTGTTTGCAGGTACCCTTGTGTGTGCCCCTTGACCAGTGCCCCTACCTTCCCCATGGCAGCCAATTCACTGATCCAGCCTAGGCTGTGGAACCCAGTGACCCCACCATCTCTCCCATGCCCTGCCCCACTCTAAGTGACTACTTGGGGAATATCTTAGCTCCAGAAGGAGTACACATGAATATCAGGCAATTACCTGCCAAGAGCAACCAGTGAGTCCTCTATAACCTGCCCAGCTGGGCACAGTTGGGGAGCAAAGGAAAGTGCTTACAGCCCCTGAGTCACAAATAAGATATAGCTGAGACCAGGTCAAGGACATCCCAGACCTTCAATCCCACCTTTGGCGTTAAATACCAATCCAGAGCTGCTGGTGCACTTATGCCCTCCATGACCTGTACATCCCAAAATACAAAGCCATCACATGCTTATTCTCTTCAAACACAAAACAGAACACTCACTGAAGATACTACTTCAGTGAAAACTCTTGCTTGACCCTTAATTAAGTAAGACTTTCACGCTGAGATGGTGAGACCGCAACACACACACACACAGACACACACCATGAAACAACAAATTGAGATATCTCCAACATGGTTGCCTATTCCCACAATGAAAGTCTTCAGTTAAAACATAGAAGAGGCAACAGGAATAGAACCCCAAATTCAAAACACAAGATATGTGACCCTGACCAAGAAAATTGCAAAACTGGTAGCAAATCAATAAAAAACCAACAATTGCATAAATGAAATCCACATAGCTGTCTTAAAACCCTACTTGACAACAAAACAGAAATAAACAACACCACCATCATAATTGGGGACTCCCATGCTCCACTATTATCAATAGACAGGTCATCCAAACAGAAAATCAATAGGGAAATAATAGAGCTCTACAATACCATAGATCAACTAGACCTAACAGATATCTATAGAACATTCCATCCAAATTCTACAGAATACACATTCTTCTCAGTAGCCCACGAAACCTTTTCCAAAATAGATCATATATTAGGCCATAAAGCATGCCTCCATATGTTCAGGAAAATTAACATAACTTCCTGCATCATATCAGATCATAAGACTTTAAAGCTGGAAATTAACAACAAGAGCCACATCAGGAATTCCACAAGGTTCTGGGTACTGAACAACACACTTTTAAAAAATGAATGAGGGGACTTCTGGTTAAGATGGTGGCGTAGGTACCACACCAAAGCAGCCTGGGGGGAAAAAAGACCAAAAAACCGTAGCAAAACACACACTTTTACTAAAAAGTGAGGTGTATAGGAAACTGAAGCAGCAGCGGAGAAGTAGGAGAGATCCAGAGCATCCAGAGCCCGCACAGGCTGGCAAAAGTGGCCCCGGCAGCTCCGCCAACCACCGCTGCAGCAGGGCGCACCAGAAAGCCGCCAGACTCGGCTCCAGCTGCAGGAAAAGCCAGGTGCGGGAGCTTCCACTCACACCGTGCTCTCCGCAACTCAGGACACGTGAGGGGAGAGCGGCAGCGAGCAGCGGAGGAGCAGACCGCGAGGTAGAAGAACACGTGGAGCAGCGAGAGAACCAGAGCAGCCGCGGCTCCCTCCCCTCCCCCACCGCCTGAGCCCAGCTCCAGCGAACAGAGCGGCTTCCCGGGACCCGGCCACGCCAACTTGAGCCAACAGCAGGACCCAAGCAGGAGCAGAGTTCGGCAGCAACATTGGCAGCTCCGGAACCGGTACCAGCAGCCCCAGCAGCAGCAGACCCAGGAGCGTCAGCAGCGGCGGACCCAGGAGCGGCAACAACAGCAGACCCAGAAGCAGCAGTAGTTCCAGCAGCGGGGGTGCTGATCTGCAGGGCCACAGTTGCCAGGCTTGGTTTGCCCCTCAGGAAAAGCCAGTGCCCAGCTCCAGAAATCAGAACAGCAGCCCGACAACCCAGGCAGCAACTTGACTGAGACCAAAATCATCCAAGGTAACTGGGTTTGCACCAGGGAAGGGTCTCACTTGGTCACAAGCTGACTGGGATCCCTCAACAGACCAGAAATCTTAACCTCTGTGTTGATAGAGGATCTGGTTGTTATAATAACTACTCTGGCATACATACTTGCGGCTGTTTTTGACTGAATGGGTACAGTGTTTAGTTAACTTTTAGAATCTACCTGTGTTTTATTCCACTCAGCCTACTTGAATACTCCCATAGCAGGGAAACTCAACCCCTAGGAGCACCTTTGTAGATACTCTCAGAGTCTTAAGAGCCACATCTAACACCTTAAGCTCCTACCCTGAAAATATATAACATCAAATCAATTGATACAGCCAAGAATACCCAGCTAGCTAGAAAATCCAAGCATTAACTTAATCCAAGATGCAAAAATATATACATTATAACACAAGAAACACTGAAAAGCAAGACGATATAAATCCACCTAAAAATATTAATGCATCAGAAATGACCTCCAGTGAGAACGAGTTAGAGGAAATGCCTAAAAAGATTTCAAAAGAATGATTGTAAATATGTTCAAAGAAGTCAGAGAACAAATCAAAGGAGTCAAAGAGGAACTTAAAGAGGAAATCAAATGAATCAAAGAAGATGCAGGACACCAATTTCATGAAATAAAGAAGGTAATACAAGACATAAATAAGGAAATAGAAATAACAAAGAAAAACCAGTCAGAATTACTAGCAATGAAGAACACAGTTAATGAAATAAAAAACTCTATAGAAAATCTGACCAGTAGAATGGATGAAGGAGAGGACAGGATATCTAAGCTAGAAGACCAGGTGGCATATCTAATACAGTCCAACAAAGAGAAAGACACACTTATAGAAAAGTATGAGTGGGAATTTCAAGATATTCGGGACACTATGAAAAGATCAAATATTAGAATTCAAGGCATAGTAGGAGAAGAATTTCACTCAAAAGGCATAGTAGGTGTCTTCAACAAAATCACAGAAGAAAATTTCCCCCAAATTGGGAAAGAGGTGCCAATACAGATACAGGAAGCCTTTAGAACCCCAGCCAGACAAAACCTGGAAAGAACCTCTCCTCGCCATATTATAATCAAACTTCCAAACACACACTCCAAAGAAAAAATATTGAAAGCAGTTAGAGAGAAAAATCAAGTTACCTACAAAAGTAAGCCCATCAGGATTACAGCAGATTATTCAACACAAACTTTTAAAGCCAGAAGGGCTTGGGGTGATATATTCCAAGTTCTGAAAGATAACAACTGTCAACCAAGGTTACTTTATCCTGCAAAGTTATCCATTCAAATAGATGGAGAAATAAGGACATATCATGACAAAAGCAGGTTAAAGGAGTATTTGAAGACAAAACAAGCTCTACAGAAAATACTTGATAGAATCCTCCATGCTGAAGAAAAGGAAAAGCACTCATATAAGGAACCTAGAAAAAACAAGCAATACTCAAATACTAGTTAACAGAAGAGAGCACAGGTAGAACCAGAACCACAAAAAAAAAAAAAAAAGGCAAACATAAATACACACCTTTCAATAATATCTCTTAATATCTATGGCCTCAATGCCCCAACGAAAAGACATAGATTCGCAGACTGGGTTAAAAAGCAGGATCCTACAATTTATTGTCTCCAAGAAACTCACCTTTCTACAAAGGATAGACATTACCTTAGGGTGAAAGGTTGGAAGACGGTGTTTCAAGCAAATGGGCCTAGAAAACAAGCAGGGGTTGCTATCCTAATATCAGACAGGGTAAACTTTACTCCAATGTTAGTCAAGAAAGATAAGGAAGGTCACTTTATATTGATTAAGGGCACACTCCAACAGGAGGACATTACAATCCTAAACATATATGCACCTAACATGGGAGCTCCCAAATTCGTCAAACAAACACTATTAGAACTAAGTTCACAGATAACACCAAACACAGTGGTGGTGGGTGACTTTAACACCCCACTCTCATCAATTGACAGGTCATCCCGGGAAAAAATAAACAGAGAGGCATCTGGACTAAATGAGGTCATAGAAGGAATGGACTTAACAGATATATACAGGACATTTCATCCAAAGGCTGCAGAATATTCATTCTTTTCAGCAGCACATGGAACATTCTCTAAAATAGACCATATATTAGGACACAAAGCAAAGCTTAACAAATTCAGGAAAATTGAAATAATTCATTGCATTCTATCTGACCACAATGGAATTAAATTACAAATCAGTAGCAAGAAAGGCTATAGAACATACACAAAATCATGGAAACTAAACAATACACTACTAAATGATGAATGGGTCAATGAAGAAATCAAAAAGAAAATCAAAAACTTTATAGAGTCAAATGATAATGAGAACACAACATACCAAAATCTCTGGGACACAATGAAGGCAGTTCTAAGAGGTAAATTTATACCCTTAAGTGCCTATATTAAGAAACTAGAAAGGTCGCAAGTAAATGACCTAATGCTTCGCCTTAGAGCCTTGGAAAAAGAAGAACAAGGCAAACCAAAAATCAGTAGACGGGAAGAAATAATAAAGATTAGGGGAGAAATTAATGAAATACAAACAAAAAGAACAATCCAAAGAATTAATGAAACAAAGAGTTGGTTCTTTGAAAGGATAAACAAGATTGATAAACCCTTCACAAATCTGACCAAAAGAAAGAGAGAAGAGACACAAATTAATAAAATCAGGGATGAACAAGGTAACATCACAACAGATCCCAGAGAAATTCAAAAAATCATAGGGACATACTATAAAAGCATATACTCCACAAAGTATGAAAATCTGAAAGAAATGGATGATTTCCTTGATCTATATAACCTACCTAAATTAAATCAAAATGAGATTAATCACTTAAATAGACCTATAACAAACATGGAGATCCAAACAGTTATCAATAATCTCCCAACTAAAAAAAGCCCAGGCCCAGATGGATTCACTGCTGAATTTTACCAGACCTTCAAGGAAGAACTAACACCATTGCTTCTTAAGCTTTTCCAAGAAATAGAAAAAGAAGGAATTCTACCAAACTCCTTCTATGAGGCCAGCATCACCCTGATACCAAAACCAGGCAAAGATAGAACAAAAAAAAGAAAATTACAGACCAATCTCCCTTATGAACATAGATACAAAAATTCTCAACAAAATATTGGCAAACAGAATACAAGAATACATCAAAAAGATCATTCAACCTGAACAAGTAGGCTTTATCCCAGAGATGCAGGGATGGTTCAACATATGCAAATCGATAAATGTAATACATTACATAAACGGGTTGAAGGACAAAAATCACATGATCATCTCATTAGACGCAGAGAAAGCATTTGACAAAATCCAACATCCCTTCATGATAAAAGTCCTACAGAGATGGGGAATAGAAGGAACATATCTCAATATAATAAAGGCTATTTATGACAAGCCTACAGCCAACATATTACTAAATGGGGAAAAACTGGAAGCTTTTCCACTAAAATCAGGAACAAAACCAGGGTGTCCACTGTCCCCACTTTTATTTAATATAGTACTGGAAATCTTAGCCATAGCAATAAGGCAAGAGACACACATAAAAGGGATACAAATTGGAAAGGAAGAGATCAAGTTATCATTATTTGCAGATGACATGATTCTATACATAAAGGACCCTAAAGACTCTACTAGCAAGCTGTTAGAGCTGATCAAAACCTACAGCAATGTAACAGGATACAAAATAAATACACAGAAATCAGTAGCCTTCATATATGATAACAACAAAAACACAGAGGATGAAAGCAGAGAATCACTCCCGTTCACAATTGCATCAAAAAAAAATAAAGTACCTTGGAATAAACCTAACCAAGGAAGTAAAAAATCTCTACAATGAGAACTTTAAAACACTCAAGCGAGAAATTGCAGAAGAAACTAGAAAGTGGAGAAACATCCCTTGTTCCTGGATTGGAAGAATCAATATTGTGAAAATGGCAATCTTACCTAAAGCAATCTACACATTTAATGCAATCCCTATCAAAATTCCAAAGGCTTTCTTCATGGAAATAGAAAAAACAATCCAAAAATTCATTTGGAATCACAAAAAACCTCGAATATCTAAAATAATACTGAGCAACAAAAAAGAGGCTGGTGGTATCACCATACCTGATTTCAACCTATACTACAGAGCCATAGTAACAAAAACAGCATGGTACTGGCACAAAAACAGACATGTAGATCAGTGGAACAGAATAGAGGACCCAGATGTAAGCCCAAGTAGCTATAGCCACCTGATATTCGATAAAAATGCCAAAAATACTCATTGGAGAAGAGACAGCCTCTTCAGCAAATGGTGTTGGGAAAAGTGGATATATATCTGCAGAAGGATGAAAATAGATTCTTCTCTCTCACCATGCACAAGAATTAAGTCCAGGGCTGGAGAGATCGCTTAGTGGTTAAGCGCTTGCCTATGAAGCCTGAGGACCCCGGTTCGAGGCTCCATTCCCCAGGACCCACGTTAGCCAGATGCACAAGGGGGCACACGCATCTGGAGTTCGTTTGCAGTGTCTGGAGGCCCTGGCGTGCCCATTCTCTCTCTCTCTCTCTCTCTCTCTCTCTCTCTCTCTCTCTCTCTCGCTCTCGCTCTCACTCTCTCTGTCACTCTCAAATAAATAAGTAAAAATGAACAAAAAAAAAAAAAAGAATTAAGTCCAAATGGATTAAAGACCTTAGCATCAGACCTGAAACTCTGAAACTGCTAGAGGAAAAAGTAAGGGAAACCCTTCAACATATTGGTCTTGGCAAAGACTTTCTGAATACAACCCCAATTGCTCAGGCAATAAAACCACAGATTAATCACTGGGACCTCATGAAATTACAAAGATTTTGCACTGCAAAGGACACAGTGAAAAAAGCAAAGAGTCAACCTACAGAATGGGAAAAAATCTTCGCCAGCTATATATCTGATAGAGGATTAATATCTAGGATATACAAAGAACTCAAAAAGTTAAATAATAAGGAATCAAACAAGCCAATCAAAAAATGGGCCATGGAGCTAAATAGAGAGTTCTCAAAGGAAGAAATCCGAATGGCATCTAAGCATCTAAAAAAATGTTCTACGTCACTAGTCATCAGGGAAATGCAGATTAAAACTACATTGAGATTCCATCTCACTCCTGTTAGATTGGCCACCATCATGAAAACAAATGATCATAAATGTTGGCGGGGATGTGGAAAAAAAGGAACCCTTCTGCACTGCTGGTGGGAATGCAATCTGGTCCAGCCATTGTGGAAAACAGTGTGAAGGTTCCTAAAACAGCTAAAGATTGATCTACCATAGGACCCAGCTATAGCACTCCTAGGCATATATCCAAAGGACTCATCTCATTTCCTTAGAAGTACATGCTCAACCATTTTTATTACTGCTCAATTTATAATAGCTGGGATATGGAACCAGCCTAGATGTCCCTCAACAGATGAGTGGATAATGAAGATGTGGCACATTTATACAATGGAGTTCTACTCAGCAGTAAAGAAAAATGAAGTTCTGAAATTTGCAGAAAAATGGATGGACCTGGAAAGGATTATACTAAGTGAGGTAACCCAGGCCCAGAAAGCCAAGCGCCACATGTTCTCTCTCATATGTGGATCCTAGCTACAGATGATTGGGCTTCTGCATGAGTTTGAAAATACTTAGTAGCAGAAGCCAGTAAGGTAAAAAGGAGACAAAAAGGGTAGAGAAAGGAAGGGAGGAGGATACTTAATAGGTTGATATTGTATATATGTTATTACAATGATTGTAATGGGGAGGTAATATGATGGAGAATGGGATTTCAAATGGGAAAGTGTGGGGGTGGGGAGGGAGGGAATTACCATGGGATATATTTTATAATCATGGAAAATGTTAATAAAAATTAAAAAAAAAACAAAATAAAAATAAAATAAAATAAAAAATGAATGAGTAGTGGAAGAAGTCAAAATAGAAATTGTAAAATTTCTAGAATTGAATGATAATGAGAATACAACTTATGAGATACAATGAAGGCTATTCAAAGGGGAAAATTTATACACCAAATGTCTTCATAGCAATGACAGAGAGATCTCAAATTAATAACCTAACCATCTACCTAAAGCTGTTGGAAAAACAACAAGAAACCCACCCTAAGAGCTTCAGATGGAAAAAATCAACATCAGAGCAGAACATAATGAGTCAGAAACTAAGAAAAATGATTAAGTGAAGACTGGGTCTTTGAAAAAATACACAAGATTGATAAACCCCTTGCCAACTTGGTCAAACAAAAAGAGAGATGTCTCACATTAAAAAAAAAAAAAATCAGAAATGAAAAGGGAAAGGTCACTGCCGACATCCATCTGGAAGAAAGAGATGAATTCCTAGATATATAAAAGTTACCAAAACTAAACTCAGAGCACATTAATTTCCTAAACAAATCTATCACATCTATCAAGATTGAAAAGGTAATCAAAAACCTCCCCCAAAATAAAAGTCCAAAACCAGATGGTTTCTCAGCCAAATTCTATCAAACTTTCATTGAAGAACTGAAACCATTTTTTCTCAAACTGTTTCACATAATTGTAGAACAGAAAATGCTCCCCAACTCTTTTTAAGAAGGTAGTATCTTGGCCTGGAGAGATGGCTTAGCGGTTAAGCGCTTGCCTGTGAAGCCTAAGGACCCTGGTTCGAGGCTCGGTTCCCCAGGTCCCACGTTAGCCAGATGCACAAGGGGGCACACGCGTCTGGAGTTTGTTTGCAGAGGCTGGAAGCCCTGGCACAACCATTCTCTCTCTCTCTCCCTCTATCTATCTTTCTCTCTGTGTCTGACGCTCTCAAATAAATAAATAAATAAAAATTTTAAAAAAAAAAGAAGGTAGTATCTTGTGATGGAGAGGTAATATGATGGAGAATGGAATTTCAAAGGGGAAAGTGGGGGGATTAATATGGGATTTTTTTTATAATCATGGAAAATACTAATAAAAATTTTTTTAAAAAACGAAGGTAGTATCATTCTAATACCAAAACAAGAGATGCAACCAAAGAAGAAAACCATAGATCTATATCCCTGATGAACTTAGGTGCAAAGATCCTGAAGAAAATTCTCACAAACTGAAATCAAAAACATTATCCACCTTTATCAAGCAGATTTCATCCCAGGGATGTAGATAGAGAGAGAGAAAGAGTGAAAGCAAGAGCAAGAGCATGAGAGAGAGAGAATGGGTGCACCAGGGCCTCCAGCCACTGCAAACAAACTCCAGACACGTGCGCCCCCTTGTGCATCTGGCTAACGTGGGTCCTGGAGAATTGAGCCTCGAACCAGGATCCTTAGGCTTCACAGGCAAGCACTTAACCACTAAGCCATCTCTCTGGCCCAGAAACTTTTATTCTTGAATGTAGACTAAAGGTTTTAACCCTAAGCAGGAGTATGGGGAGAGTGCCTGATAAGAAGTATCCTGGAGAGGGTGGGATGAAGACTAACCTTAAAATATTTTGGCTCTGGCCGGGCGTGGTGGTGCACGCCTTTAATCCCAGCACTCGGAAGGCAGAGGTATGAGGACTGCTGTGAGTTCAAGGCCACCCTGAGACTAGAGAGTGAATTCCAGGTCAGCCTGGGATACAGTGAGACCCTACCACAGAAAAACCAAAAAAAAAAAAAAAAAAAAAAAAAAATTTGGCTCTGGACTGTAACTCCCAGTACCACAAATAAGTTGCTACCCAAAATGAGCTGTTGATCAGAAAGACCTACAAGGCTTCCAAAACAAGACAGGATTCTGTCAGAGCACTTGATTAACCACCTGAAGTAGAAGGTAAGACCCTATTTCTGAAGGCACCATATGCTATCAATACAGAACATGGAGAAACCTGGCTGGAATCCGGAAGTTGAGTGAGTCCTCATCTAGCTAGCCTGTCTGGGGTTAGAAAGTGTTACCTGAGCTACTAGGGAAAAGTGGCCAAGAAGGGCATGAGCAACCAGGGGTCTAAGCATCTCAGAAGCAACCTCCCAGACATGATATACACACCAGTGCAATGGTGGCACCCAGCCTTGGTGGGTAACCAATGGCTTCCTGATGGACTAAGAGATCCACTCAGTGGAAAGGAACCCGTATCCGGAACTGGGAACCAGGTCAGAATCCTATGGAGACAAACATTATTCTCTACAATGTCAAGCTCCCATTGGTATTTGGCTAAAAGGTGGGATACAACCATTAAAATCTCCGTACGTTAATAACACTTATCCTATTTAACGCATGCTGACTTCACTCTCCGTTGGAGACTCTATCTTCCTTTCTCAGAAGGTTGAGAGACCTGAGGAGATAAAGCGCCCCTTGCAAGGCCAAGGCCCAGGTGAAACCAAATAGGAATTAGGGAGATGAGCAAGAGTGCTGCTTCCATGGTGACCCTGACAATCAGCACCAGGGTGAAACAGACAGACGCTGAGGATACTCAACACACACAAAAGCAGACATCCAGAGCCTCCTAAGAGCCCATCCCTGAAGTAGACTTAAGACGCACCCACCAAGGCTTAGGGAATTTTGCAGAAGAGGGGCAGAAAGATTGTAAGAGTCACAGGTTGGGACATCATACCCAGAAGCATTCCCCCACCCCCCGTGACTGACTGCTGCAGCCAGAATGCATAACTCAGACCCCATGGGGAATACCTGCAACCCCACTGAGGAGGGCCCACAGCGGGATGGGGGCAGGGAGGAGGAAAAAGATGGTACCAACACATGATGTGTCCATACTAGGTATGTGCTTTAAAAAAATTAATCTGGGCTGGAGGGATGGCTTAGCGGTTAAGCGCTTGCCTGTGAAGCCTAAGGACCTCAGTTGGAGGCTCAATTCCCCAGGACCCATGTTAGCCAGATGCACAAGGGGGCGCACGAGTCTGGAGTTCGTTTGCAGTGGCTGGAGGCCCTGGCGTGCCCATTCTCTCTCTATCTGCCTCTTTCTGTCTATCGCTCCCAAATAAATAAATAAATAAATAATTTAAAAAGTAATGAGTTACTAACAGACTTATGACCACTCTGTGTGTGTGTTCTGGGTCAGCAAAGCTCAGCAATCCTGCTCCTAAATCCCTTCCTTTGACCAAATGTTTGAAGAAAATTTTGGAGTCAAAGTTCCTTGTCCCTCACTCTTGCGCAACCTGTCCTTTGTTCACTAATGTTGATTCCTCGTATATTGCTGTTTTTGATGTTCAATAAAAACAGCAATGAGTTCCTGTCCGCAGGGCAGCGGCTGCGGGGACATGAGAGGCAGCGGCGGCCGCAGCAGTGTGGGTTAAATGAGCCCAAAAGTTAACTGTCTGCTTTCAGACTCTGCTCTAAGAAGCAGCGGCGCACTCTCGGGTAAACGGTTTCCAGAATCAGTATCTATAATTCCAGGATGCGGCCATGATTGGGCAAATAAAGACTTGGTTTTTATTGATGGGGCACAATTTATATACAAGGAAATCCAAGTTTCCGTACAGAGAAATGTATTGTGTACGAATAAATGAGTATAAGGAACATATGCACATATATAACCACCAGCCTTGTCAAGACATAGATATTTCTATCATTTCAAGATGTTCCTCACAGGATTGCTCTTTTAGATTTCTTCTCTTAATTAAAATTTAAATTAAAGGCTATTTTTTAAAAGCAGTTCTAGGTTAGGTTTATGGGAAAAATAAGCAGAAAGTACAGTGTTCTTATACATCCCTTTTCCTCTCCGCTACCTCTTTTATTAACATCTAGCATTAGTAGAATGAATTTGTTGTAATTAATGACTCAGTATGGATGCACTGTAACTAAGTCTATAGTTAGATTAGAGTGTCATCACTTATGGGCTTTGGCAAACATATGTCACATACACACACTACTCATGCAGAATAGTTTCACCCCCTCATCTCGCAAATTTCTACTCTCCACCTAATCATCCATCTCTCCCTGCCCCCTTAACCACTTATCTTTGTGCTGTGTTCGTATTTTGCCTTTCATAGACTTCATGGACTTACACAGTATGTGGCCTTTGCAGATGGGTTTCTTTCACTTAGCAATATGCGCTTAGTTCTCTCATGTCCACAAAGGCTTGATATTTCATTTATTTTAATCTCTAAATATTCTGTTGTATGGCTACACCACAGTCAGTTTATCTGCTCATCTACTAAAGAACATGTTGGCTGGCAACCATTTAGTTTTGGCCATTATTTTAAATTGTTTTTTGTTTATTTATTTATTTATTTATTTGAGAGCGACAGAGAGAGAAAGAGGCAGATAGAGAGGATGGGCGTGCCAGGGCCTCCAGCCACTGCAAACAAACTCCAAACGCATGCACCCCCTTGTGCATCTGGCTAACGTGGGTCCTGGGGAATTGAACCTCAAACCGGGGTCTTTAGGCTTCGCAGGCAAGCGCTTAACCGCTAAGCCATCTCTCCAGCCCGACTTTTGGCCATTATTAAGAAAGTGGTTATAAACATTTGTGTGCAGGTTTTAGTTCTCTTTGTTTTCTTGTTGCTTTTGGAGTACTGGGGCCTCCATATTAGGTAGGCTCTCTGCTACTGAGTATGCAGATTTTTGCATGAACTTAAGTTTCTAACTCACCAGAGCATGTTTGCTGGCTCAGATGTTTGCTTTTGTAAGAAGTCTTTTACAGTGGCTATGTCGCTTCATCTTTTATCCAAGAGTGAAGGGAAGGTCGTAGCATTCTGCATCCTCAGCGGCACTTGGTGCTGTCAGTGTTCTGGTCTCTAGCCTGTCAGATAGGTGTGCAGAAGGCTCTCACTGTTCTCCCAGAGGACTTCTTTAATGGTACACATGCTTTGCGCTTCTTTCTCTTCTCAAGAAAATTTGCTCCTTGTGCCTTCTTTGGTGGAACATGTCTGTTCACATCTTTCCCCATCTTTTATCTAAGTTGTTGTTTTCTCATGTTTTATTCTTTTCACGTTTTGGATATCAGACATTTGAATTATTTATTAATTTTGTATGCATGTATATAAATGTGTATGGGTGTTGTAGTCAGGCTCACATTGCTGGCAGAAATCACCTGACCAAAAGCTACTTTTGGTGGGGGGGGAAGGTTTATTTTGGCTTACAGACCCGAGAGGATGCTCCACAATGGCAGGGAAAACGATGGCATGAGCAGAGGGTGAACATCACCCCGCTGGCAACAAACGGTGGACAACAGCAACAGGGAAGTGTGCCAAACACTGGCAAGGGGAAACTGGCTGTACCACCCATAAGCCCGCCCCCAACAGTACACTGCCTCCAGGAGGCGTTCATTCCCAAATCTCCATCATCTGGGAAGATAGCATTCAGAACACCTAAGTTTATGGGGGACACCGAGTCAAACCAGCACAAGCGGCATGCACGCAGCACATGTGGAAGTCAGAGGACAACCTCAGGGTGTTTCTCGTCTGCTCTCACCGTCCTGAGACAGGGTTTCTCATTGTTTGTTGCTGTTGCTTGTGAGCTCCATGTTTGTTCTCCTGGCTCTGCCTCCCACCGCTGTAACCGCATCACGATCATAAGCACGTGCGCCATCTTTGCATCCGGCTTTCTAAGGTTTTGAAGAGACTCAAACTCAGGTTGGCATGGCTGCAGACAATGCCTTCAACCTCTGGGCCATATTTCTAGCCCCATACAAGGATTTGGTGTCAGATATAGTTTGCAAAGATTTTTTTTTTCTCAGTATGCACCTTGTCATTTTAGACTCCAAAACAGTGTTTACTGCAGAATAGAGTTTTTGTTTCCCATTTAATGAGGTTCATTTTTTTTTTTTCTTTTGGGCTGGAGAGATGGCTTAGCAGTTACGTGCTTGCCTGTGAAGCCTAAGGACCGCGGTTTGAGGCTCAATTTCCCCAGGACCCATGTTAGCCAGATGCACAAGGGGGTGTATGCATCTGGAGATTGTCTGCAGTGGCTGGAGGCCCTGGTGTGCCCATTCTCTCTCTCCCTCTCTCTCTCTCTCTCTCTCTCTCTCTCTCCTCCTCCTCCCTCCCTCTGTCGCTGCAGAAGTTTTTTCTTTCATGGAATTTGCTTTTGGTGTGGTATCCAAAGAGTTATCACCAAGCCCATGGTTAGCTAGATTTTCTCCTATGTTGTACATTGGGTCTAAGATTCATTTTGAGTTGACTTTGTGCAGCATGAAAGGTGTCTACAGTGACATATTTTGCATATAGATGCCCAGTTGTTGCAGCACCACCTGTGAAAAAGGCCGACTTTATCTGTTTAATTGCATTTGCTCCTTTGACAAAGATCAGTGTGGCTGTTGTGTGTGGGTTTATTTCTGCGCTTTCTTTTCTGTGAATGGTAATACATTAACTCTACGATCAAGTTGAAAAGAACTGACAGAGGACCATATGGGTCTTCTTTGTACGTCCAGAGGTATTTCTCCTCTTCTTTAGACCTTCTTTCAGTTGTTTCATTAGAATTTTGTAGTTTTCTCATTACATAACAAAAATATTTTGTTAGGCATATCTAAGTATTTTTCTTTGGGATAGTAACAAAAATGTTTTATGTATTTTAAATTACACTTGTTCATTTTAGTATATAAGTACACAATTAATGCTTGTATAATTTGCATTCTTTTTATTGAGGTAGGGCCTCACTCTAGCCCAGGCTGACCTGGAATTCATTATGTAGTCTCAAGGTGACTTTGAACTCATGGCAATCCTCCTACTTTGGCCTCTCAAGTGCTGAGATTAAAATGTCCACCACCATGCCTGCCTCTTGCATCCTTCTAAAAAAATTTTTTTTTGTTCATTTTTATTTTTTTCTTTGAGAGTGACACAGAGAGAGAGAGAAAGAGGCAGATAGAGAGAGAGAGAGAATGGGCATGCCAGGGCTTCCAGCCACTGCAAACAAACTCCAGACACATGTGCCCTCTTGTGCATCTGGCTAACGTGGGTCCTGGGGAATCGAGCCTCAAACCAGGGTCCTCAGGCTTCACAGGCAACCACTTAACAGCTAAGCCATCTCTCCAGCCCTCTTGCATCCTTTTTTAAAAATAATTTATTTGGGCTAGGAGGATTGCTTAGCAGTTAAGGCATTTACCTGCAAAGTCAAAGGACCCAGGTTCAATTCCCCAGGACCCACGTTAGCCAGATGCACAAGGGGATGCACATGTCTGGAGTTCATTTGCAGTGGCTTGAGGCCATGACATGCCCATTCTCTCTCTCTCTCTCTCTATCTCTCTCTCTTGCTCTCCCTCTTTCTCTCTCAAATAAATAAATAAAAGCAGAGAGAGAGAGAGAATAGGCACACTAGGGCATCCAGCTGCTGCAAACAAACTCGACACATGACCCACCTTGTATATCTGGCTTACGGGGGTCCTGGGGAAATTGAACCTGAGTCCTTTGGCTTTGCAGGCCAATTCCTTGACTGATAAGCCATCTCTTCAGCTCTCTTGCATCCTTTTGATAATCACTTTTTAGTTCTACTTTTTATTGTGATTACTATATAGATAATCATGTCATCTGCAGAAGATGATTTTATTTCTTACTTTCTAATCTACATACATTTTGTTTTGTCTTCTTGCCATGGTATTGGGCTAGGACTTCAGTACAATAATGAACAGGAGTGGAAGAGCAAATATCTTTATCTGTTTCCAGATTTTAGTGGAAAAGCATTTAATCCTCCTCACCATCAAGTCTGACATTACTTGCAGGGATTTGTTTTTTGTAGGTGTCATTTATCAAGTTGGGAAATTTCCTCCCTATTCCTATTTTGTTAAGAGTTTTTAATGATGGATAAGTATTAGATAATAAATTCTGCACCTACTGAAGCAATCATAGGATTTTCTTATTTAGCTTGTTGATTTTCAAAAGTTCAATCAGCCTTGCATACCTAGAATGAATTTTCTTATATATTGTTGAGTTTTATTTGCTATTGCTTTGCTGAAGACTGATTTTTATTTCTTTTTTTTTTTTTCAGGTAGGGTCTCACTCTGTAGCCCCAGGCTGTCCTTGAACTCACAGCAATCCCTACCTCAACCTTCCAAGTGCTGGGATTAAAGGTGTGTACCATGTACAAGTAAGGACTGACTTTTCAATAGCATTAAATATATATATTATTTTAGGCCTGGAGAGATGGCTTATTGGTTAAGGCACTTGCCTGCAAAGCCTAAGAACACATTTGAATCTCCAGATCCACTATAAGCCAGATATGCATTGACACAAGTGTGCAGTGTCACACATGCACATGAGGGGGTGCACAGGTCTGGAGTCTGTCTGCAGTGGCTGAAGGCCCTGGCACGTCCATTCTCTCTCTCTGTGCCTCTTTCTCTCAAATAAATAAAAATGTTTAAAAAATATATTATTTTATAATAAAACATACAGCTTTGTACAAAAATATTTTTGTCTGATCACTTCTGAAACCAAATAAAAGTAAAAATTAATATATATAACCCCAACAGAGGATGAAGGGAGTGATTGATAAGGAGTATCAGTAAAACAAAATAAGCAAATTTAAAAAGTCAGCAGTAGAAAACAGATGATAGGGTTGTAAATTAAGAGGAGAAAGCTAAAAAAGAATGGGCTTTATTGGCAAATATTTGAGAGCATATTTCCTCAGAGAAGGCTATTCTGCATAATCACAGCATCAACATCAGAACCAGAGCTTAGCATTAATTTGTTACTACTATTTAATCCTCCTAGTATTCAAATTTCACAAGTTGCCCTTCAAGTGTCATTAATAACAAAGTAGCAAGTCCCCAGTCCCACACTGCATTCATGTCTTCGTAGTCTGCTTTAGCCTGCAAGTCTTCTGTTCCTTAATAGTTCCTTGGCATTATTACCTTGATCTTCACGAGCTCAACATTCTGATGGTTCTGGAGGTTGTCCTGTAGAATATCCCTCGGCTGTTTTTGTTTCCTCATGACTAGATTTGGGACATGAATTTGACAGGAATGGCACAGAGCAGATGTGCTCTTCTCAGGCATTCTAACAGAGTCTTTGTTCCGTTAAGATGATGCCTAACAGGTGACTCCAGTTTAGTTACTCTTTTTCCTTTCATGATTAACATTTCATGAAGATCATTGTTTTTGTGAACAGTCATGCCACCTGTGCAGACAGGTGTACTACGTCTTCTCATGTCTGTGTTTCCATTTCTTTCTCTTGTAGCATTGTTGTGGGCTTCAAATTGAATAGAAAGGAAGAAATAGGCAAGCTGGAAGTTCTTGTTTTCTTCTTCTTCTTTTTTTTTTTTTTTTTGGTTTTTTGAGGTAGGGTCCCACGCTAGCTCAGGCTGACCTGGAATTCACTATAGTCTCAGGATGGCCTTGAATTCACAGTGCTCCTCTTACCTCTGCCTCCTGAATGCTGGAATTAAGGCGTGCACCACCATGCCCAGCTTGTTTGTGGGATATTTAGCATTTCAGCATAAGGAAGAATGTGTGCTTGTCTCTTTTGGCTGGAAGAAATTCCTTTGTATTTCTAGTTCACTGTGGTGATCATGAATGCGTGTTAAACTTTCTCAAGTGCTATTTCAACATCTTCTGATATGATCATGTTATTTTATTTGACATGCTTATGTTGATTTTATCATTGTATTTTAGGATACCCCTCATTTATCATGAGCCTCACAATAGCTGACATGTTTGCTAATAATTTTTACACCTACTTCATGAAGCAAATCACTGTTTTTTCTTCCAATTTCTTTGATAATCATATCAGGATAATATTTTTCTCACAAAACAAGTGTTCTTTTCTAGTCTATATTCTGAAAGGTTCTCTGTATACTTGCTATTATTTAAGTATTTGATAGAGAATTCACTAGTGAAATTGTTTAGACCTGGAATTTTCCTTATGGGATGACTTTTTAAACAGCCAATTGCTATAGAGTTGCTCAGATTTAATTTTTTCCAACTTTGGTAAATTGTTTTTTTGGTTTTTTTCTTTTTTGAGAAATGTGACCAGTTTATCCAAGGTTTGATATATTGGCCCAGTGATTCATAATATTCTATTATCCTTTTGTTGTATGTGTGATTTATAATAATATTTCCTCTTTAATTACTGATACTGATAAATTGTATTTTTCCCTTTTGAGCTTAATAAGCAGAGCCAGACTTTTGTCTATTTTATTATTTGTTTAAAATAACTGCTTTTAGGGATGGATGGATGGCTTAGCAGTTAAGGTGTTTGCCTGCAAAGCCAAAGGACCCAGGTTTGATTCTCCAGGACCCATGTAAGCCAGATGCACAAGGTGGCGCACACTTCTGGAGTTCGTCTGCAGCAGCTAGAGGCCCTGGTGCGCCCGTTCTCTCTCTCTCTCCCACTCTCTCTGCCTCTTTCTCTCTGTCAAATAAATAAAAATAAATAGATATATAAAAATAACTACTTTTAGTTTTGTGATTTTATCTGTTGGTTGATTATCTTCCTGTTTTATTAGTATCTAGTTTATTCTTTAGAGACAGGGTCTCAGGGTCTTGCCTAGTATCCAATGAGTATTTTTGGCATTTTTACTGAATATCAGGTGGCTATAGCTACTTGGACTTATATCTGGGTCCTCTATTATGTTCCATTGATCTACATGTCTGCCTGTGTGCCAGTACCACATTGTTTTTGTTACTGTGGCTCTGTAGTATAGGTTAAAATCAGGTATGGTGATACCACCAGCCTTATTTTTGTTGCTCAGTATTATTTTAGGCATTTGAGGTTTTTTGTGATTCCAAATGAATTTTTGGATTGTTTTTTCTATTTCCATGAAGAATGCTTTTGGAATTTTGATGGGGATTGCATTAAATGTGTAGATTGCTTTAGGTAAGATTGCCATTTTCACAATATTGATTCTTCCAATCCAGGAACAAGGGATGTTTTTCCATTTCCTAGTGTCTTCTGCAATGTCTCACTGGAGTGTTTTAAAGTTCTCATTGTAGAGGTCCTTTACTTCCTTGGTTAGGTTTATTCCAAGGTACATTATTTCCATTGATGCAGTTGTGAATGGGAGTGATTCTCTGATTTTATCCTCTGTGTGTTTGTTGTTAGCATATATGAAGGCTACTGATTTCTGTGTATTTATTTTGTATCCTGCTACATGGCTGTAGGTTTTTATCAGCTCTAACAGTTTTCTTATAGAGTCTTTAGGGTACTTTATATATAGAATCATGTCATCTGCAAATAATGATAACTTGATCTTTTTCTTTCCTATTTGTATCCTTTTTATTAGTGTCTCTTGCCTTATTTCTATGGCTAAGATTTCCAGTACTATATTAAGTAAAAGTAGGGACAGTGGACACCCTTGTCTTGTTCCTGATTTTAGTGGAAAAGCTTCCAGTTTTTCCCCATTTAGTAATATGTTGGCTGTAGGCTTGTCTTAAATAGCCTTTATAATATTGAGATATGTTCCTTCTATTCCCCATCTCTGTAGGACTTTTATCATGAAGGGATATTGGATTTTGTCAAATGCTTTCTCTGCATCTAATGAGATGATCATGTGATTTTTGTCCTTCAACCCGTTTATATAATGTATTACATTTATCGATTTGTGTATATTGAACCATCCCTGCATCTCTGGGATAAAGCCTACTTGGTCAGGGTGAATGATCTTTCTGATATATTCTTGTATTCTGTTTGCTAATATTTTGTTGAGAATTTTTGCATCTACATTCATGAAGGAGATTGGTCTGTAATTTTCTTTTTTTGTTCTATCTTTGCCTGGTTTTGGTATCAGGGTGATGCTGGCTTCATAGAAGGAGTTTGGTAAAATTCCTTCTTTTTATATTTTATGGAAAAGCTTAAGAAGCAATGGTGTTAGTTCTTCCTTGAAGGTCTGGTAAAATTCAGCAGTGAATCCATCTGGGCCTGGGCTTTTTTTAGTTGGGATATTTTTGGTAACTGTTTGGATCTCCATGCTTGTTATAGGTCTATTTAAGTGATTAATCTCATCTTGATTTAATTTAGGTAGGTCATATAAATCAAGGAAATAACCCATTTCTTTCAGATTTTCATACTTTGTGGAGTATATGCTTTTATAGTGTATCCCTATGATTTTTTGAATTTCTCTGGGATCTGTTGTGATGTTACCTTTTTCATCTCTTATTTTATTAATTTGTGTCTCTTCTCTCTTTCTTTTGGTCAGATTTGTGAAGGGTTTATCAATCTTGTTTATCCTTTCAAAGAAACAACTCTTTGTTTCGTTGATTCTTTTTTTTAGTTTCTATTTCACTAATTTCTGCCCTAATCTTTATTATTGTATAACCCCTCTTTTAGCCAAAGACTAGTGAGCGCTTGACACTGGAGGCCATAATCTTTGTCTCCATAGGATTCTGATCTGGTTCCCAATTCCAGATATGGGTTCCATTACACTGTATGGATCTCTTAGCCAATCAGGAAGCTGTTGGTTACCCACTAAGGCTGTGTGCCACTATTGCACTTGTGTGTACATTGCATCAGGGTGTTTGCTTCTTAGTAGCTTAGACCTCTGGTTGCTCAGACTGTTGGCCATTTTCCCCCAGTGGCTCATGTAGCACTTTCCATCTGTAGACAGGCTAACTGTCTGGGGACGGGCTTTCTTCTGAATGCCAGCCAGGTCTCGCCATGTTATGTCAGCAGCATGTGGTGTCTTTGGCAAAAGGGTCTTAGTTTTTGCCTCAGGCAGGTGATCATGTGCTTTGAAAGAAAGCTGTCTTGACTTGGGGACTTCATGGGTCTCTCTGATCAATGTCTCAATGTGAGTAGCAACCACTCTAGAGTACTGGGTACAGGTCAGAGACAGAAAATAAAATTCTTTTACGCTTAGGCTTCATCCTATCCTCACCAGAGTCCTAATTTTCAGGTGCTCTTACTCCTTTTTTTTTTTTTTTTTTAAGCCAAAGGACAAACTTTACTGAGTCCCCCAGTCCTAGTTCTCTTTCTCCTGCACAGTCTTGGTTACACATAGTCACCCAGTGAGGCGGGCAGCAATGAGACAAGTTTTCGTCCAGCAGGGGCATCTCTGCGGATGGTAGAGGGTTTCCCAATATGTTGGTGGTTACCACCTCGGAAGGGATGCTCCACAGGATTCACGGCCACACCCCTTACTCGTGGCCAGCAGCTCCTCTTTGCCTTGTACTTGTGGGAGGCTCTGCCAGCCTTTAAGATGGGTTTGTCAATTCGGCCCCCTCCAGCCACCACACCGACTACAGCTCTGTTGGCAGAAGAAATAACCTTCTTGGAACCGGAAGGCAGTTTCACTCGGGTCTTCTTGGTCTCGGGGTTGTGGGAGATGACTGTGGCATAGCTCCCAGACGCTCGGGCCAGCTTGCCCCTGTCCCCAGGCTTCTCCTCCAGACAGCCTTCCGGCATGGTGCCCGCAGGAAGAACATTGCAGATACTGAGCTGGGCTTTCCTGCCATGGTACATGAACTGCCCGGCGTGGATGCCCTCCGCAGCGGTGAACAGCTCTGTCGCTTCTTAAACCGGTACGGGTCCGGGAAGACCACCTTCGCGAGGGGAGCGCCGTGGCCCGGGTCGTGAACGATGTCCTTCGCAATGCCTTGGATGTAGCCATGCCGCTGGGCGAAGTCCACGTTGCAGCCGCGCGGCGCCCTCGTGAGCGCGGAACGCGGAGCCGTGCCCTTCCCCTGCCCGCGCATCACGCGGCCCACCGTGCTGGGTCTGCTCGCTGGGAGAGGGAGAAGGACGCTGGCGAGCAACTTTATCTTCCGGGGCGGGCCTCTTACTCTTTTGAGGGTTATACCTTTTAGACTACCTGCAAGGATAAAGGTTTCTATGCTGTAAGTTCATTTTGAATTTAATTTCATGTTTGTTTCTCCCCATCTCCTCCCCCCCCACCCCCGAAAACCCTTGTATCCCTATTGTCTGGGCCTTGAGTTGCCTATCAGGTATGACAGCAACTCAAGCAGGTCCAGGTTAGGGACCACAGATAAGTGACACCACACAGTATTTGTCTTTCTGTGATTGTGTAAATTCACTGGGTATGATCCGTTCCAAGTTTGCCCATTTTTCTACAAATATTATTGTACCATTTTTTCTTACTGCTGAGTAGAATTCCATTGTATGAATGTACCACAACTTTGTTATGCATTCATCCAATGAGGGGCATCTAGGTTGATTCCAGTTCGTAGCTATAATGAATTGAGCGGCTATAAATATGGTTGAGGCAAATCTCTCAGCATTGATGCATGAAACATTTAGGAACAATCCCAGTAAGGGAATAACTGCATCTGTTGGTAGCTCGATGTTCATCCTTTTCAGGAATCTCTACATTGATTTCATAGTGGTTGTACAAGTTTGCATTCCCACCAACAATGGATGAGCGTTCCTCTTTCCCCACATCCTCACCATTTGTTGTTACTAGTTGTTTTAATGGTTGTCATCCTTACTGGAGTAAGGTGGAATCTCATGCTTGTTTGAAGACTGATCTACAGCGCCCCCTTCTGTCCATAGTCTAGCATGCTACCAAGATGGACAGCTGAGGTGGGCTGGTCCTGGGGTCTGCCCTCCAAATCTACAAACCAGCCAGGTTTTCCCCTTGAATAGGAAGGCCCTCATCTTTCTCCTGTCTTTGTTTTTTTCTCTGTGGGATTCTTCTGGACTTACCCTGTGCTGCTTGCATACATGTAAGTCTGGCTTCCCCCTCATGCAGGGAAAGCATAGTACTGCTCCTTCATCTGAATCTCTCTCTCTCTCTCTCTCTCTCTCTCTCTCTCTCTCTCTCTCTCTCTGTGTGTGTGTGTGTGTGTGTGTGTGTGTGTGTGTGTGTGTCTGCCTACCTCTCCTTGTTTGGGCCACTGGAATAGACAGGAACCTGCCTTTCCCCCACCCTGCATGTCTAGGTGTGTATGGGGAGAGCATAACATTGTGTCTTATTCTGGGGGACTCTTCTGTTTGTCTCTGCTCCATAGTTTGTGGTAACTTCTCACTTTAGTCATATGTATGATTTTCCTCTGGTCTGTAAATCTACCACATGCGTATTTTCTTTACACTCCAGGTCTACCACATGCGTATTTTCTTTACACTCCAGGTCTACCACATGCGTATTTTCTTTACACTCCAGGTCTACCACATGGGTATTTTCTTTACACTCCAGGTCTACCACATGGGTATTTTCTTTACACTCCAGGTCTACCACATGGGTGCTCTAACTCCAGACCTGCTACCTGTGCAATTTCTGTCAACTCAGGGTAAGCATGTGTGTAACTCCCTTCATTGCTCATTTATTCTCTGAATTTCTTGGTATCTGCTTTGACATTTTCTCTCTTATTTTTCCTTGACCCTCACCATTTGCCCTCTTAACTCCCCTCCATGGGAAACCACATTGCAGATGTCATGTGTGCTCCATCTAAGTCACTCTACATATACATCCAAGTTCTACCTTACACATGCTTAAAGTTCTACTCTGGTTTCTGCTTGAAAGCCCCAGTTTCTCTTTTGTTGTTTTTTATTATTGACAACTTTCATAATTATAGACCATAAACCATAATTCCCCCCCCCCCTTTCCCCTTTGCAACTCCACTCCCAATCATATCACCTCCCCCTCTCAATCAGTCTTTTATTTTTATGTCATCATCTTTTCCTCCTATTATACTGGTCTTATGTAGGTAGTGCCAGGCACTATGAGGTCATGGATGTCCAGGCCATTTTGTGTCTAGAAGAGTGCATTGCAAGCAGATCTACCCGTCCTTTGGCTCTTACATTCTTCTGGCCACCTCTTCCACAATGGACCCTGAGCCTTGGAAGGTGTGATAGAGATGTCTCAGTGCTGAGCATTCCTTGTCACTTCTTTTCAGCACCGTGGTGCCTTTTGAGTCATCCCAGATGTCACCACCATCTGAAAAAAGAGACTTTTCTAGCCAAAAGTGAGAGTAGCCTTAATATATGGGTATGAACATTAAGAGAAGTGCTTACTGGGTAATTTGGTGAGCATAATATATGCATTTGGTCAGACATCAGCAGGTGTTACACCCCTATGGCTCATGACTTCCCCTGTAATACGAGGGTACCAGGCATGTACTTCCTCCCATGGAGTGGGCCTCCAGTCCAACTAGAGGGCAGTTGGTTTTCCCCATAACAGACATGCCACTATTGTACCTGTTGGCTCATTTGGCCTGGCTGGCCAAACTTAAGGCTTTCAGTGTCCACTGTTGTTTATCTCCACTGATGACTTCTCACTCTTTCTCCCATGAAACTGCATGCAGTATAGTTTTATCTAGTTTTTTGTCAGCTGGTAAACAGGGAGGTTTTCAGCTCATCTCCAGCAAGATTTTTCAGTGACCTTGCAGCCCAAGCATGTGGAGTCTTCAGCAATAGGGTCTTATCATCTATTCCTGGTGGGAAACCAAGAGCCCGGGCAATGGCCTGTAATGTTTTGGGGGCATCAGGGACCTCCCTGGCCAACAACTCACTGGAAGGTATCTCATCCTTGGAACTGAAAATTTTCTATTAAAAATCTATGGGAAAGTCTCAGTTTCTCTTAAATGATCTTTATGAACTACCCTCAATGTGCTTGTGGCTCTACCTCAGTCCTTCCCTGAAAGCCTCAGTTGAACTCCCCTCCATGTGCTTGTGGTTCTACTCCAGTCTTTCCCTAAAAAAAAATTTCAATTTTTCTTAAATGATTCTTATAAACTATGCAGTGTTTTCCACATGACAGTGTGTTCCCTACTCTCCATGTGTTTATGACTCTGCTCTGGCCTTCCTTCCAAGATCCCAATCTCCCTTAAGCAAACACCAGAATTTGTGATTTCTCCCTAAATAAACTTACTAATTTATAATTTATTCTTCTTGAGTCCTTTTTTTTCTAATTCTTTGTTAAAGATATGACAGTAGGGCTAGAGAAATGGCTTAGCAGTTAAGTCACTTGTTTGTGAAGCCTAAGGACCCAGGTTCTCAAAGTGGTGCAGGCATCTGGAGTTCATTTGCAGTGGCTGAAGGCCCTGGTGTGCCCATTCTCATTCTCTCTCTCTTCCTCCCTCACTCTGTCTCAAATAAATAATTTTTTTTTCAAAGATAGGACAGGACCCAAAGTTGGGGTTCATAAATTTGGGGTGCCCATCATGAACCCCAAAAGCCTGCATCACAATTATGTGTGTTAAACTGCCTGGTATCATAGACAGTTTTCTGAAGCTCTATGCATATTTTCTATTTTTCACTTTCATTGCATGTAGATTATTTTCACTCTATTCTGTGCTCTATAATCTGCCATTCTCAGTATATTTTTCATTTTAGTCACTGCATTTTTAATCTAAAATTTTTCTTTGTGTCTCTTTCATTTCTGCTACTTGATTTGCATATAATCTCCATCTGTTCACTTGTTATGAGTATATTTTCCAGTAAGTTTATTAGCATCTATATCATAATTACTTCATGGTCTTTGTTTTCTAAGTTCCATCTAAGGCCTGGTGTCCACTGACTGTTTATTTCTATTACGTATGGATTCATTTTTCTGTACCTTTGCATGGCTAGCCATTTTCTATTAAATACTAGACATAATGAATGGTATACTATAGAGACTCTAGATTCTGTTATATTGTTCAGCATTAACTTTATTGGATTAAAATGCCCCTGGCTGTTGTCTCTGGTTTGAACTACAGCTGAAATGTCCACTCAGTTCTCTTTCAGTTTCTATTTGTTCTTTCACTGCACAATGTAGTTTTCCCATTGATGCTTGTTTCAGGGGTCAAACAATAATCTCATCCATGCATGCATATATTTTACAGCTCGCTACCTCAGTGCTGTCTTCCTTTGTTGGAGTCCTAGTTTTCCATCTGTTTTTCAGTTCTTAATTCTGTACTCTGACACCACAATCCTGGACTGTTACATAACAATACAGCAATCTGCAAATTTATTCTGAGCCATGTAGTAGATTAGTGAACATGTTTGGGCAAACATTTGAAACTCAAAATGCACATTGGTATAGTTCCAGTGTTTTAAGTCCTCTCCAGGTTTTGCCTGCTTTTAGTTGTTCAATTTTTTTTTTCTGGTATCTTCAAGGAGTCAATTTTCAGGATCTTCATCATTGTTATCTGTGGAAGGGTTAGTCCAATGAAGCTATACCACCTTCACCAGAGGACATATTTCTTGGTATTGCTATTTTGCTCCCTACCAGAATTATGTCCTCTGCTTTTCAGTTTTTCTTTGTTAGTACTAGCATAGGGGATATAAATGCGATTAGACTTTGCCAGTTGTAATTCATTCAGTACTCCTGTATCAGTGATAGTTTAGAAAGGTCATATATCAGGAAAATGGAAATTTGCTTATATGGTGTACATACGAAGTGTTTAAACATGAGGAACTGGTGACTCACTAAGTAAAATGACCCAGGAAGCAGGTGTCAGAGAAACTGCCACTGACCCTCATCCTGGAGCACTCAAGCAGGGGTTTCCCAAAACCCATCTAGAAGTTTCCAGGAGTCTCATGTCCATTCAGAATTCTGTCTCCAACTGACTCTGGAAAGTGATTCTACCATCACTGGCTCAAGGGCCTCTTTTTGAGAGATTCTAGCTTGGGACTATAGAACAAACAAGATTTTGGTAAACGTTGTATGACTTCACTTCAAAGCAGAGAAGACCTTACCAGAGGTTGTGGGCAGGCCAAGTGGACAACTTATGAGCCAACACAAGACATGTGTCTCAAGGAAGCTAAAGTGTCATGAAGGCAAAGGAGCTGGAGAGCCTCTAAAAATACTTATTTGCCATTAAACTGAACAACACAGATTCAATAACAGTCCCTATCCTCCTTCCATTGCTGAAGTGACTCTTGAAACTGAAGCATTCATCTTGTCAATCATGAAAGGAACTAGTCTGCCTAAGGTAGAGTCCTCAAATGAGAATAAATGTATTATTTAAGTCATCTTCAATGAGCTTTTCTGATATTCATGATTATTCATTAAGTTTTTTTGAAGTAGGGTCTCATTCTAACCCAGGCTAACCTGTAACTCACTCTGTAGCTCCAGACTGACCTCAAACTCATGGCAATCCTCCTACCTCTGCCTCCTGAGTGCTTGGATTCAAGGCATGCATTACTATATCCAGCTCATTAGGTTTATTGCAGAAATATTAATGGACTCCATCACAATGTGAAAACGCATCACTGAATCACTGATGATATTATGTAATGTTGAGCAAATATACATATGGCCCTGTGGTAGTTTCAATATAAAGGTATAGAACTGAAATATGTATTAATTAAAGCTGAAAATTTCAAGCAAGCTTAAAGTTATAGGGACAGAAATTGGTTTTAGGTTATTAAAAAACTAGTATTGTTAAACAGATTACCATCAATAAGGGTAGCTCAACTGCTTTACACTGAAACAATGGAAAAAATGCCTGAGAGTATCCACTTAGGAACAGCTAACTGGTAGAAATGTAAACTCTTTTGAAAAGAGATGACTGAAAAAAGAATTCTGAAGGCTCAAGGTAAGATTTATTTCTTCTCTGATTAACAATGGCTGTATTGTTGCACATCTGATATTGGTTTTGGAAGCATGAAAAATGTATGGACTAGGGTCATGATGGGCACCTGGTTCCAGGAGCCACTACTGAGATGTGGCATGTGAAGCAGGGCAATGTCCCTGCCTGGCCAGTGTCTGAAGTTGAGTAGGAGCTGCTGCTGAGATATGGCATGGGAAGCAGGATAATATTCCTGTATTGAAGGCCAAAAAGGCCACTGTAAGGTAGACCATGGTTTTAGTGGAGGCCCTAAAATGTTTTACATATACCAAGATGGTGCCAAGGCTGCTGGAGTGATGGAAATTGAAAATCCAGAGACTGTCTTCATTTGTTATGGATATCAGACTTGAACTGCAGATGTTCAATGTTTACCTGATGGTAATTGATTTTGTATTGGTCTAGTCTTTCGTTGTTATGCTTTGTTGCAATGGAAATGAAGCAAAATAAGCGAAAACTAGTTTCTTTTAGGCAGTTTCGGTTAGAAATTGAGGCCAGGAGAGAACCAAGAGATGCTATCCCACATGACACCTCACCATGACACAAGAATGGAACTTTTGGCATAAATGCAACTCATGTCTGATAAAGACCAATCTACGGAGCCTCCTTCTGTCTACAGTCTAGCACACTACCTAGATAGACAGCCTAAATGGACTACTCAGGTGGTCAGGCCTGCGGGCTGACTCAGGTGAGCTGGCGCTGAGATCTGCCCTCCAAATCTACCAACCAATCAGGCCTTCCCGTTGCATACCTGAATCTGATGAAAGAATATGTTTTCTATACTGTAAAGGCTATAGCTTTCTTCCTGTCTGCTCTCTCTGGATTCTCTATCATCTTTTCTTGGATGCACATGAGTGTTTTCCCTTCTCACCCAGTCTGGCCGGGTTTATGTTGAGGAAGGGCAGAATACTGCTTTTTGCTCTGGATGGGTTTTTCTGCTTTATAGTTTGGGGTAATTTCTTACTTCAATTACATGTATGATTTTCCTCTCATCTCTGAATCCACTGTGTGTATTTTCTGTACACTCTAGATCTACTATGTGAGTGCTTTCTCAAACTCTAGGCCTGTTACCTGTTTAATTTCTTTAAACTCGGGGTAACCATGAGTGTAACCCTCTTCATTACTCATTTCTCATCTGAATCTCCTACTCTCTGCTTTGATATCTGCCTTCTCATTTTTCCTTGAGCCTCACCATTTGTCCTCTTAACTTCCCGACACAAAAAAAGCACATGGAATATGACATGCAGGTTCCTCCTAAGTCTTCATACACCAGCTCCTAGTTTCTACTTTGCATGTGCTTAAGGATTTACTCTAATTTCTCTTTAAAGGCCCATTTCTCTTAAGCCCCAATCTCCTTTAAACAAACCCCACAATTTTGTCATTCTCCTCTAAATAAACTCAATAATTCATAATTTATCCTTCTCGAGTCCATCCTTATTAGTTCTTTAGTAAAGGTAAGACAGAACCCAAAACTTGGGGTTCATAAATTCTGGGGGACCTCTCCTAAACCCAAAAATCCTGCATCAGAAATGTTTAATCTATGTCATTAAATGTTGGAAGTATATAACTTGTTTTGATTCTACAGGACTCACAGTTAAGAGAATCTTGAATTTCAGATGAGTCATTGGAGTTTGGAACTCAGAGTTGTTACAAGCTTATGGGACCTCTGAAGTTGTACTGAATGCCATTTGCATTGTGGTATGGTCATGAGTCTATAGGGGTCAGAAGTGGAATGTGGTAGTTTGAATATGGTAGTGTCAATCTATGGCCCCACAGACTCAGGTGTTTAATTGAGTTTGGAAGTTCAGCCCCTAGCAAGCATATTCCTGATAGAAGGGACATATCTCTGGGGTAGATCCTGGAGCCCAGCCCTAAGGTGTGTCACTAGGGTGGATATGATTCCAGCCCACAGGTGTGGAGAGCAGTATGGGCTCTGGGAGTGTGACTGCTTGCTTGTTTTAGGTGTTTTCAGGTTGCTTGTATTTTCATCACTGCTTGGATTTATGAAAGAAAGCCAGTTTCTTCTGCCACTGATGGATTTGTAAGCTGAAATAGACCTGTTCCTTCCCTACACTGTGCCTAGTTGGATGTTCATCATGGAAATAAGGAACTGACTGTAGCAGGCCCTATTTTCAAAATTATCTAGAGTAATAGTTTTTACTCCACATGTTCTTCTAGAATTAAAAAATATATTTATTTCAGCCAGGCATGATAGTGCATGCCTTTAATCCCAGCACTCAGGAGGCAGAGGTAGGAGGAGTGCCATGAGTTTGAGGCCACCCTGAGACTACATAGTGAATTCCAGGTCAGCCTGGGATAGAGTAAGACCCTACTTTGAAAAAAAAGGAAGAAAGAATGAAAGATTTATTTACTTAGAGCAAAGATAAAAATAAGGAATGAAGGAATAAATATGGGCACATCAGAATCTCTTAACACTGCAAACAATATCCAGGCACACATGCCATTTTACATGGGCCAGCAAGCTTTGCAAGCAAGAACCTTTAACCACTAAGCCATCTCCTTAGTATTCCTTAAAGAATTATCAATTCTCACCAATAGGTCAAGACTGTTGTTTATCTGCCTGGAAATTATAAGTGATTTTAATGACTGTCCTTAGACTTCATAGGCAAGTGCCTTAACTGCTGTATCTTAGAGAATAAAAAGCAGAAGTAACAATGCTTGACTCCAAGGCTATGTCATTAAAAGTCACTTGACTTAACACTGCATGCCCATGGAACACAGCCAACATGTTGTGAGGAAGGTAAGACCACATTTCAAAGCCAAGTAGAAGTGGTCTGATTCAGTTCCTATTGCAGTCTTAACTATCAGCCACCACCAAACTCCAGATATGCCATTGACTAACTTTTCAGGTGATTCCTGTCCTTGGCATTCAAGCATCTCCTCCATTGTCCCAATGGGGCAAAGAGAAGCTGGTGTCACCAAGATATGCCAAAAATACAAATTCTTGAGAAAAATGAATGTTTCTCAGTCTTAAGTCTCTACTCCATTTTGAGGTATTTGCTCTATACCTGCAATAACTTAAATACCATCATATTACCTTGCTAAGATTTGAAAATTCTGAATTCCAAAGGTATCAGGTAAGACTTATACATTATTTGGGGGTATAGAGATGGCTCAGTGGTTAAAGGTGCTTTGCTGACAAAACCTGGTGGCATGGGTTCAATTCCCCAGTATCCATTTAAAGCCAAATGCACAAAATAGAACATGTATCTTGAATTTGTTTGCAGTGGCAAGAGGCCTTGGTATGCCCATGGTATTCCCTTCTCTCTTTCTCGTAAATAAATAAATATTTCTAAATGACTTACACAATATAATTGTATATTTTTATACTTATTTTTAGTGGAACTTGAAGGTCTTTGAGAATAATAAATAGGTCTTTTAAGTTGGTACTCTCTGGACTAGTGTCTAGCATTTGATGGGTCCTGATGAAATGTTTGTTGAGTTAATGTTGAATGAATGGAAGAATAAGCAAATAAATGATGATAGTTCCAAACAAGTAGTAATTTTGAAATAGCTTTTTGTTAGATGACTATACTTGTATTCAAATGAATCAATTGCCCTAAAATAATTTAGGATGTCTTTTATAATTATTTTTGTATTGATAATCTATAAAAAATTAAATAATTTTTCTATCTTACGCTCATCCAAAATGGTGTCTTGTAACTGCATTACTTTATCCATCAAACTATGTCCCAATTTATCCTTGACTGTTTCTAAGTCAATGTTTCAAGGATGAAGGTTTTCTATTATTTAGAATAACAAAAATAATTTAA
This sequence comes from Jaculus jaculus, assembly GCF_020740685.1. Lineage (NCBI taxonomy): Eukaryota > Metazoa > Chordata > Mammalia > Rodentia > Dipodidae > Jaculus > Jaculus jaculus. The sequence goes on from NC_059116.1 coordinate 66,650,341, forward strand.
TACAAAGTCAGGAGTCAATTTCAAAATAAGAGATTCCAATGTTTTTAAATGATAAAATGTTCAAATACAATGGAATAGAATAATGCATAGATGCAAAAATTTCAGCATCCATGGTAACAAATTTGGAAAAAGAAAATCTGTACTAATTTACAGTCTAAGTTGCATTTTGCATGATAAAAATATAAATTTACTTCATGGCCACACATCATGTCACACATATATTTAACTATGTGAGCAGAAAGAGAAAAAAGGTAAAGAGAAAATCTATAATGTCATAAAGACTTAAATAGACAATGTCCATTTAGTTTTTTATGTTCCTGTTGGGAATAACTATTTTAGCTCTTCACAGGGAATGTTGTAATGATGGAATAAATGAAGCACTAGTTTTACAGCTTCGCTGCCCAACATTTATTTCCTCAGAATTTAATAGATATGTTCTGTTCTGTCTTCCTCCTCCTCACTTCATGTCAATGATGGAAAGCTAGGTTATATGTAGAAGAGCCTCAGCATAGCCTACAACAGAGGAAACATAAATGTGAAAGCAAAAAAGTTCTTTCAATAAATATGTGTAATAACCAGAGTCTTTCAACAAATGCAAAAAAAAAGGGGAACAAGTCTTACAACCATAGCAAAACTTCTTGGGACCTGGCATTCAGAACACATGAGTTTATGGGGGACACCTAACTCAAACCACCACAGAGAATGTCTTTAGCCAAATTATTGAAGAAAATTTTCCTAATCTTATAAAAAAATGAGGCCCATCCATGTATAAGAGGTACACAGAACACTAAATAGGATTAGAGAAGAAATTTCCCCTGTCATGTTATAGTTAAAACACTAAACACAAGGCTGGAGATATGGCTTAGTGATTAAGGCATTTGCTTACGAAACCTAAGGAGCCAGGTTTGATTCCTCAGAACCCACATAAGTCATATGTACAAGGTGGCACATGCTTCTAGAGTTTGTTTGCAGTGACTAGAGGCCCTGGTGCACTTATTCTCCCTACCCCATCAAATCATTTTTTAATAAAACACTAAACACAGAAAACAAAGGGAGAGTACTAAAAGCTTTAACAGAAAGCAGCTCGTTACTTTAAAAGAAAATCCCATCAGACTTATACCTGATTTTTTCAATGAAAACTCTAAAATCCAGAAGGGCTTAGACTGAAATATTTCAAAACTTAAAAGACAGGGCTGGAGAGATGGCTTAGTGGTTAAGGTGCTTGCCTGTGAAGCCTAAGGCTCCAGGTTCGATTCTCCAGGTCCCACATAAGCCAGATGCACAAGGTGGTACATGCATTTGGAGTTCATTTGCAGTGACTATAGGCCCTAGAGCACCCATTCTCTCTCACACACACACATATAAATAAAATAAAAATAAATTAAAAAAAAATTAAAAGACATGACTGCCAACCCAAACTACTGTACCCAGAAACATTACCTCTCATAATAGAAAGTGAAAGAAAAAAATATCCATGATGAAATCCAGTTCATTTAATACATGAGCACTAACCACTAACTAGCCCTACAGAGAATACTGCATGGAATAGTCTATACTGAGGAGATGAACAAACATCCCCAAGAGGCTACAGGAGGGAAAAAGCAATAATCAAAACTCAAACAGAAAGCACCAAGCTTCACAAAGTCTTCAATTTGACAGGGATTAACTCACACCTCTCAATTATAACTCTGAACATCAATGGATTCAACCCTCCAATTAAAAGAAATGGTTAACAGGCTGGGTAAGAAAACTGGATCTATCCATTTGCTATCTATAAGAAGCCCACTTTACAATTCAAGATAGACACCACCTTAGAGTGAAAAGATGGAAAAAAGATATTCCAAGCAACCAGAAGTAGGAAAGCAAGCATGTACAGCTATAATGATATCTGACAAAATAGACTTTAATCCAAAAGTATTCCAAAGAGAAGACCACTTTATACTCATTAAGGAAACAATTCAACAAGTGGACATTACAATTATAAACATATATGTACCAAACACAGTTGTACCACATTTTATAAAGCAAAATCTATTAGACATAAATCAGAAATCTCAACATAATAATAGTAAGAGATTTTAATACTCCCATGATCATTAAGAGACACACCATCAAAGAAAATAAACACAGAAATATGGAGCTAAACACCACCACAGATCAAATGGCCTTAACAAATGTCTATAAAACATTCCTTCCTAACTTTACAGAACACATGATCTTCTCAGCAGCTCATGGGACCTACTCTAAGATAGATCATATATCAGGACATAAACCAAGTCCCCACAAGTCCAGGAAACCTGACAGCACTCTCTGGAGTATAATGGGCTATAATGCAAACAAGCTAGAAATGAACCAGGGAAACAACAGAAGGTACACAAACTCCCAGAGACAGAACAATTCACTATTAAACAAACTGAATGATAATGAAAACAAAACATACCCAGACTTATAGCATACAATGAAGGCAGCCCTAAGAGGGAAGTGTATAGCTCTATGTGCATATATTACAAAAATAGGGACTCTCAAATAAATAACCATCCATTTGAAGGCTTTGAACAAACAAGAACAATCCAAACCCAAAACTACTGGATGGGAAGAAATAATCAAGATCAGAGCTGAAATCAGGAATTAGAAATGAAAACAATTCAAAAAAATATAAAAAAACAAAGTGATTAAGGCAAAAATAAGAAAAATAAACAAGATTGATAAACCCCTGGTGAAATTAATCAAAGGAAAAGAGAGATGACTCTAATCAACAAGTTTAGAGTTGGAAAAGGCGACTTCACAACAGATATCAATGCAACTGGGAGAAGCATTAGGACCTGTTTCAAAAACTTATATTCTACAAAATTGGAAAATCTTGAGGAAATGGATTAATTTTTTGATTCATACCCCCTAAACCCAGAAGAGATAAATAACCTAAATTAGAGCTATAGCATCTAACATTACTGAAAACACAATTAAAAATTAAAATCTTCCCAACAGGGCTGGAGAGATGGCTTAGCAGTTAAGGTGTTTGCCTGCAAAGCCAAATGACCCAGGTTCGATTCCCCAGGACCCACATAAAGCCGGATGCACAAGGGGCACATGTGTTTGGAGTTTATTAGCAGTAGCTAGAGGCCCTAGTGTGCCCCTTCTCTCTCTGTCTATCTCTCTCCTCTCTCTGCTTACAAATAAATTAATTAAATTAAAATTTTAAAAATCCTCCCAACAAAAAAATGTTCAGGCCCATACAGGTTCACTACTGAGCTTTACCATGCCTTCACTGAAGAACTCAAACCAGTTTTTCTCAAGTTATTTCACACAATTGTAAAGGATGGATTTCCCTTGACTGTGAAGCAAGCATTACACTAATACCAAAACCAGACAGAGAATGCAACAAGAAAATTAGAAACCAATATCCCCAATGATTTCAGACACAAAAAAGCCAATAAAATTCAGTGGGCATGGTGGCACATGCCTTCAATGCTAGCACTTGGGAGGCAGAGTTAAGAATTAAAATCGGCCCAGATGCCCACCAACTGATGAATGCATAAAGAAGACGTGGTAGATATACATCATGAAAGTCTACTCGTTTTCCTTACTTATAGTGAGGAAAAATGAAATAATACAATTTGTAGAAAAAATGGATGGGCTTGGGAAAAAGTCAAGCTAAGTGAGTTCACACCGGCTCAGATAGAGAAAAGTTGTACTAAGCACCAGTAGCACCAGCAAGGAGCGAGAACGAAGCCAGGAGAGTGTGAGAACAGGGGCGGATGTGAGGAGATCCCTGACAGATAAGAGGACGGACGGACTACATGGGTTGAAGGGTCTTGGGATTATGGGGGTAAGGGGGGTGTAGGGCAATGAATCTGCACCACAGAACCCTTCCTCTTGCTTTAGAAATTAAAAGATTAAAAATTAAGCTCGTAATAAGGATGGTGGGCGTGAATTATTTGGGCAGAAGTGCCCTGTATGGATTCGAGAAAGCTTAACCCTAAAACTATAGGCACTGGGTGGTAAATCCCAGCGCCAGAACTGGGTTAGTCTGCACAGAGAGTTGTTGGTCAGGAAGGCCTATGAGGTCCCCAAAATAATGCAGGCCACTGTCAAAACACTTGGTTACCCACCCGAGCTAAATGGTAAGACCCTATTGCTTAAGATACCACAGGCTAAGGGCACAGGGAAAGGAACGATCACCCTGGAACTGAGTTCAAAGCCAGCTCTGTGCTGGCTAGCTCTCACAGTGCTGGCACATGCTATGCGAGCTGCTGTGGTGAAGAAGCAAGGGATCCTGCAAGCTCTGACATCAACCAGCCAGGCAAGATGTACCCACCCATGGCACACAGACTATGGGGGTAATTAACTGCTCTCTGATTGGATAGGAGGCTCACTCAGTGGGCGGGAACTCATATTTGACACTGAGAACTAAGTCAGAATCCTACAGATAGGATGGTTATAGGCTCTAGAGAGAGGCTTCCACTGTCCTTTGTCTAAGAAGAGTGGCCATGCCCATCAAAACGCTGTGGAAGGACTATGCATATCCCATTTGATCCATGCTCCTCTCACACTTGGTTGGAGAATCTTTTCACAGACGGCAGCAAATACCAGGGAGAACCAAGATCCATCAGTGTGACAAGCAAAGAAAACCGACTGCCTATTGTGAGCTGAGTCATCTCTACCACATCTGTCAGGGCCCAGGAGACACAATGCAGGAAGTGGCAATTTAAACACGAGTTCTGGGCTGGAGAGCTGGCTTAGCAGTTAAGGTGCTTGCCTGTGAAGCCCAAGGACCCAGGTTCAACTCCCCAGAACCCACATAAGTCAGATGCAAATGGTGGCACGTATGTCTGGTATTCATTTGCACTGGCTAGAGGCCCTGGCATGCCCATTCTCTCCCTTTCTCTCTCTTTCTCTCGTAAATAAATGAATACAATAAAATGGAAAAACCTTTAAACACAAATTCTGCTCTTACTGCTAGACTGACAACCCCCTCTGGGGAGATGGTAGACACCAAAGAAACTCAAAACTCATCAAAGTAGAAATTCAGAAGATACAGAGGGCTAAACCCTAAAGGAGAGTTAAACATGCTCGCCAAGGGAACATTGTGGAAGAGGGGGCAGAAAGACTGTAAGAGCCACAGGGTGGGAAGGCGTATCCAGAGGCATTATCACCCTCCCCCCAATACACACAGACATTGACTGGTGCATTCATGACTCTACCACGAATACCAGTAACCCACTTAGGAGGGTCCTCAGTAGAATGGGGCAAGGGAGAGGAGATATGACTAGAGCACAGTGGGAATATGACCAATATGCCGTGTGTTCATACTGTAAAATTCATAATTAAAAAATTTCAAGTAGAACGCTAGGGAGTGGCTCTGTGGATAAAGTGCTTGCTGAAAAAGTCCCTGAACCCTAGTAAAAGCTAGCGGGACGCTGTGATGGGCATGCATAATCTTCTGTAACCCCAGTGTGCCCACAGAAAGAAGGGAGACAGAGACAGGAGAATTTTGTGGAACCTTTTGGACCAGCTAGCCTTGGAAATGCAGCTGCACAACTTGCTTCAAATAAGGAAGAAGGCAAGGACCAACACGTAAGGTCCTCTGATCTACACACATGCTCTGTGGCATGTATGCACCTGTACCTCCATACGTGAGCTACACACATCATACAATCCCCACCCCACCAAAATGAGAATTGCTAGGCATATACTCTCTTTAATTGTAAAAAAAAAAAAAATTCCCTGAAACCTAAGGATATATTTTTTAAAAGTCTTTGAAAACATCAGGGTCAGACTGAAAGTCGGGAGCACAAATGTGCTTAAGTAGCCAAGACTGTTTCGGGGCGCACTACACACAGAGCCAGTCAGCTTGTCCTTTCAAGAGCGCACAGGGTCGCGGAATGCACGTGAAAATTACTTGTCAGCATAATCTATGTAGGAGAGCAGTTTCAAAGTACGACTATTCAAAAGAAATCTGAATTGCCAAATTAAGAAAACATGTAGGCCAAAGATACTACAATAAAATGTAGCTCCCGTAACCAGACAACCATAAGGAAGGGAAGGGAAGGGAGGAGAAATCACAGACGTGCAAAAAAAGAGGTTTTTGTTGAGAAGCACTACTGCAGATCGAGCCGAAGGGGAGCATCAGAAGGGATAAACAATCTAATCTGGCTATCACTTTCTAATCTTCACCCTCAATTTTCCTTGTAAAAGGAATGTGGACTGACATCCTAATTCTTAGCTGAAATAGACGCTCTCACAGTGCAACTGCATAGGACATCATGATTCTATAGGTCGTATGGAGTAGATGTATAGTTTTTGCTCTGTAACTATAAACATCAAAATTAAACAAGTAAAAGTTATGAGAGGTATATAAACAGATAACTAATTACAAATAATCAAAGTATGAAACCAGAAAAATCTCCTTAGTTTTATGACAGTTCCAATTTGTTTCACTTCCCTGTTCCGAAAATTGAATTACTATGTACGATGCAGACAGTGTCCAAGGGGGGTGAGTCTGGTCTCCGTGTAAACCATGCTGCGGAGGGGAGCAGAGGCCCTGGGCCCTGCATCGAGGATGCCACGAGGCCACTGCAGCTACTACGACAGAAGCTCAGGATGCTCAGAAATAGCCATGGTGGATGCTCGGTGCCTAAGTGCTTCCTGTGCCTACCAGAATATTCTAGAACTTTGTCTAATCCCTTTCTCATAGACTTACTCTAAATGTCTTAAGGTCTTTTCTGAGGCTCTTATTCCAGTTTAGGCATATCATAAATTCCTGACAGTTTTCCCCGAGGATGACATCTATGGTGCTCAGTTAATCTCAGGTAAGTCTTGCTCCATTTCTCCTCTAACCTGTTGCCCGGCGATATATGGAGGTACTCTAGAAGTGTAAGTCAATGACAAGATGCTGTCTGAACGAAAGCAGAGCTCCCAAGAAGAGTAGAGACTGGGAGAGCTGCTCAGAATGTGGACAAGGGAACAGGACAAAGTTTCCACTGCCTCGGGGGAAACGCTCAGGCACAGTGTCCTTGTCCTGCTTACTGCGCTTCTGAAGAATGCTAAGAATTATTCCCATCTCTAAGTCTGCTTTGTGAAAGAATGCTCTTCTACTGACCTATGACTGTAGAGTCAAACCAAAGCGGTGAAACCTCAGAGGGGGCAATAATCCTATACTTAACCATCCTCTCCTTGGCAAGCTCCCCCAGACGTCTCCTCTGGGCACCCCTAGGCGCTGAGCTCTTTCAGCTCCATCATTCATCCTGTGCTTCTAGTCATTCAGAAGTGATCACCCAGACCAATGCTAGCAGCTTTCTCCTCTTCATTGCTGGGCTGGGGTAGTCCCCGGGGCCTCACACATTCTAGGCAGGCACTCTCCCAGTGAGCTGTATCCCGACCTCTTTCTCAATTTAATAGCTTGCCAAACTGTGCACTCCCTGAAGGCAGCTGTCCTTCAGCTCTTACACTCACACACACACACACACACACGCGCACGCACGCACACATGCATGCACACACAAAACGGAACAAAAGCAGGACCATGGGGGTCAAGGATGGTGATACACACCCTGACAACTGGAACAAACTGTTTTGGATACAGGTAGGGACGTAAGTCAACTAATGAATATAATTTCCAAATTGCTAAATATACAACCACTAATTAATACTGTATTACTAATCTCAAAAAATAAAAGTGAATCACATAGAGAGCATGGTTAGACTGAAACTGACATGCAAAGTTAGTGGAGAATGGAATAGAAGCCAGCCTCCTGAGTTGAGTGTGGCACCCTTCACCAGCATTAAACTATCCGTAAGAAAATGAGAGAGAGGCCTGTCAGTACGCTACCCTCATTGGGGCAAAGAACAAAATGTAATCATACTGGCAAGACGTGCCTTTCTTCTCTATAGAACTGTTCATTTGATCTTTATCCCAAATCTTCTTTGACATGATTAACCCAAGATTGAAAACTGAAGATATGAAACACATAAAAGACTATTGGATTAACTGATCGAATTTTTTAGGCCATGTGTACAATTATGCATTCCCTATAGAAATGTTTTCTAGAATGTAGTCTAATCCATTTCCAGTAGACTTACTCTAAATATCGTGAGGTCTCCTGAGAAGCTCATTCCAGGCAGGACCGATTTAAGCACTTGAGAGCTTGTCTGAAACTTTAATTCCAGTTTGTTTCATTTAAATTTTGCCCCATTACTCCTAGTTAGACCCTCTTCCCCTCACCAGCCTGTAGACAGTTTTTCATATTCCTCTATAGGCATAATTTAACATTAACTGAGTAGACGGTATATGGTATAAATTACATAAAACAGCGATGTGTGAAGACATTCTGTACTGAATAAATTAAAGCATTAATTTCAGACATATCAAACGAACACTTTAAATTTGTGGTTCTTATGATTTTCAGACCTGTTTCTGGGGTCTTTGAAATAGGGGAACTAGATGGGAGAGATTAGTCTCAAACTTCTACCATTCTTCCATAGATTGTGGATTGGCCATTCCTATGAATATTTAAAAGTGGAAGAACGTTTTTCTCCTTTGAGGCAAGCTCAACAGATTGGCCTTTTTAATATGTGTGTCTGTGAGAGAGAGAAAGAGAGAGAGAGAGAGAAATGGTGCGCTGGGCCTCCATCCACCGTCATGGAACTCCAAACATGTGCGCCACCTCCTGTGCCTGTGACCCTGCACGTGTCACCCTGTGCATCTGACTCATGTGCGATCTGGGGAGTTGAACATGGGCCATTAGGCTTCGCAGACAAATGTCTTAACCACGAAGCCATCTCTCCAGCTTGGGAAGAACTTTTTAGAAGTAAATCGAACATGAAAGCCCTGCCCAAATTTGAGGAGATGCAGATATTCAGACAGGTGGAAAAGTGAGTTTCACAACAGTCATGGTTTGAACCAGATGTCTCCCATAAACTCTTCTGTATTTTTAAAATTAATTAATTTATTTGTTTGAGCAAGAGAAAAGAGAGAGATTGAGAAAGAGATTGAGAGAGAGAGAGAGAGAGAGAGAGAGAGAGGCAGAAAGGGAGAGAGAGGGAGGGAGAGAGTGAGCATGCCAGGGCCTCTAGCCACTACAAACAAACTGTAGATGTATGTTCCACTTTGTGCATCTTGTTTTATGTGGGTACCGGAGAATTGAACCTGGGTCCTCTGGCTTTGGAGGCAAGCACCTTAATTCTCAGCCATCTCTCCAGACCAGTTCATGTGTTTTGAATGCTTGGTCTCCAGCTGGCTAGCTGGTGGCAATTTGGGAGGTGCAGTCTTGCTGGAGGAAGCGTCTTGCTGGGGGCAGGTTTAGAGGAGTATTATAGTCAGCTTTCCTCTTGCCAGAACTTGGTGTTCTCTCTCTCTTGCTCACTTGCTCTGGTGTTTGTTTGTTTGTTTTTTTAAGATAGGATCTCACTGTAGCCCAGGCTGACCTGGAACTTATTCTGTAGTCCAGATAGCCTCAAATTCAGTGATCCTCCTACCTCTGCCTCTGCCTCCTGAGTGCTGGGATTAAAGGCATGTGCCACTCCACTTGGCTTGGCTCACTCTCTTACTGCTGTTTTCTACCTGCTGTGGCAAAAGTGATGTCCAGCCTCTCTGCTCTATCTCTCCCCCGCCAGGATGAAGGTTCCCATTGAGACGATTTACCAAAAATAAGTCCTTTCTTCCCACCAGCTGCTTTCCATCAGGTGGATTGTCCCAGTGATACCAAGGTAACTGCTGGGATTTCTGATCTCCACAACAAACACAAAGTTTCATAATAGGGCTGGAGAGAAGGCTTAGCAGTTAGGGCACTTGCTTGAAAAGCCAAAGGACCAAGGTTCAATTCCCCAGGACCCAGATAAGCCAGATGCACAAGGTGGCACATGCATCTGGAGTTCATTTGCAGCAGCTGGAGCTGACACACCCATTCTCTCTCTCTCTCTCAAATAAATAAAAATATTTTTTAAAAATTTCAGAATAAAGATTAAATTGCCCTTAAACATAAACATACACAAATGTGAGCACAGGCTCACACACATGACTTTCTTTTTCATTTTTCATTTTTTAACACATGGTCTCACTCTCTAGCCCACACTGGTCTCAAAGTCATGGGATTTGCCTGCCTTGGCCTCGTGATTATTGCAATTATAGGTGCACACATAACTCAAGCAATGAGATCTAAGAATCAGTGAATCTACTGAAGCAAACTGTAGCTGAAGATGATAGAATGAATGATACCTGAATCTCTTTTTGCTAACTAACTAAATAAAATTGAAATCCATGTTAAAATAAAATTTGTTACAAATTTCATTTTCAAAACAAATTTTTATTTTTCTCCATAAAACCCATCACTAAACTTACAATTATATTTATTTTATTTATTGCTTATCAGATTCAGCTTCTCTACTAGAATTTAAGCTCCATGAGGATGGAAATCTCATGCAACTTTTATATACTTATATGTTTCTGAACAGTGCCTGACCCAAGGTAATCAAATAATTAATAGATGGAATAAATTCACTTATTTGACACATTTCTCTATTTAAGGGAGCAAATGTGAAGATATCATGCATACCATCTGCCAAAATTAATACAAGACAATGGATACGTTAATATAGAAGAAATTCTTTAAACTCCTAAATGGGGGCTCTGAGATAGTAGTAGCCTTTAAAATATAAACACTGATGTATTTAAAATAGAACAATCTTATTAAGGGCACTAAAGATGAGGCTTCATGAGTATAAGGGACGATTTCTTACTTCCCTTTCTATATGAGCTTGAAACATTGGGCTGGGATGAGTAAGAGCCAATCGGGAGAAGTGATAGAGACTAGTCAGTCAGGCTGAGCGACTGTTGTATTAAAATTTACTCACTCTTCACAATCATTCTATGTCAGAAGTACAACTATTATCCCTCATTTTCAGATGATAAAAATAAAGCCTAAGAAAATAGATTACTGCTGGTCATCAATGCATGGTCTCTGGGCTCCGCATCCACTTTTGTGTGCCCTTTCTAGTGGTTCCGAACCTGCGGCTTTTAGCTCGGTCAACAGAGGGCACAGGAGGGATTTTGCAGGGCTCCCCAGAGCAGGCGCTGCTGTCACGCCGCCTGGAAGCACAGTGGCCAATTTGTAAGAGTTCTAAGCTCTTCTCAGACTCCCTTGTCCTTCCCGTAGCTGCTTCTGCAGACCAGCCTGAGCCTTTTGCTATCAGCAGGTTGGGTGTCCCTGTGGTTGTCACATGCTCTTCAAAGAGAGTTGTATGCCAATCTTGGGGTGGGACTGCTGCCATATTTCTAGTCTTTGGCTCCTTTATTGTCCACTTTCCCTAAGCCAAAAGGTAGTAAATATTTTAGTTGTTTTCTGACACACACACACACACACTTTTCTTTTCTTTTTTCTTTTCTTTTCTTTTCTTTTCTTTTCTTTTCTTTTTTGCCTGATAGCAGTTCCCTTTAGATATCTCACAGGCCATTGCTGAGGCCCTTGGTTTCCCACCAGGCATAGATGGTAAGACCCTATTGCTGAAGACTGCACGTACTTGGGCTGCAAGGCCACTGACAAATCCTGCTGGAGCTGAGCTGAAAACCTCCTCCATGTAGACCAGCTGACAGAAAGTTGGAAAAAAGCCATGCTGTGTGCAGTTCAATGGGAGAGAGAAATCACCAGTGAAGATATTCAACAGCAGACACTGCAAGCCTTATATTTGGCCAGCCAGGCCAAATGAGCCAACAGGTGTAATAGTGGTACGTCTGTTATGGGGGAAGCAAACCACCCTCTAACTGGACTGGAGGTCTGCTCCATGGGAGGAAATACATCCCTGATACTGAAAAGCTACAACAGGGGTAGTCATGAGCCCTAGGGGTGTAATGTCTGCTGCTGTCTGGCTAAATGCATATACTATGCTCACCAAACTGCCTGGTAAGTACTTTTCTTAATGTTCACACTCATTTATTAATGTTACTCTCACTTCTGGTTGAGAAGCTTCTCTTTTCAGATGGCAGTGACCTTAGGATGACTCAGAAGGCACCATGGTGCTGAGAAGAAGTGACAGAGGAGTGCTCAGCACTGAAATATCTCTATTGTACCTTCCAAGTCTCAGGGTCCATTGCAAAAGAGGTGTCAGACAGAATGAAAGAGCCAAAGGAAGGGTAGGACTCCTTACAACGTGCTCCTCCAGACACAAAATGGCCTGGATATCCATGACCTCACAGTGCCTGACGCTACCTACACAAGACCATCATAAGAGGAAAAGATCATGACATCAAAATAAAAGAGAGACTGATTGAGAGGGGGAAGGGATATGGAGAGTGGAGTTTCAAAGGGAAAGTGTGTGTGGGGGGGGGAATTACCATGGGATACTGTCTACAATTGTAGAAGTTGTCAATAAAAACACAACGCCTGACACTACCTGCACAAGACCATCATACTAGGAAGAAAAGAGCATGACGTCAAAAGAGAGACTGAGGCTGAAGTGATGGCTTAGTGGTTAAGTGCTTGCCAGTGAAGCCTAAGGTCCCTGGTTCAAGGCTCGATTCCCCAAGACCCACGTAAGCCAGATGTACAATGTGACACATGCATCTGGAGTTTGTTTGCAATGCTTGAGGCCCTGGTGTGCACATTCTCTCTCTCCTTCTCTCTGCCTCTTTCTCTGTCTGTCACTCTCAAATAAATAAATAAACAAAAAATAATAAGAGAGATACTGATTGAGAGAGGGAGGGGATATGATGGAGAGTGGAGTTTCAAAGGGGAAAGTGGGGAAAGGGAAGGGAATTACCATGGGTTGTTGTTTACAATCATGGAAGTTGTCAATAAAAAAAATCACTCCCGGGCTGGAGAGATGGCTTACCAGTTAAGCACTTGCCTGTGAAGCCTAAGGACCCCGGTTCAAGGCTCAATTCCCCAGGACCCACGTTAGCCAGATGCACAAGTCTGGAGTTCATTTGCAGTGGCTAGAAGCCCTGGCATACTCTCTCTCTCTCTCTCTCTCTCTCTCTCTCTCTCTCTCTCTCTCTCTCTGTGCCTCTTTCTCTCTGTGTCTGTTGCTCTCAAATAAATAAAAATAATAAACAAAAAATTTTTAAATCGCTCCCCCCAAAATTTTTTAATGGTTTTATTGATAATTTCCATAATTATAGACAATAAACCATGATAATTCCTCCCCTTTCCCCTTTGCAATTCCACTCTCCATCATATCCCCTCCCCGTCTCAATTAGTCTTATTTTTTTATGTCACCATCTTTTCCTCCTAATATGATGGTCTTATATAGGTGATCCCAGGCACTGTGAGGTCATGGATATCCTGGCCATTTTGTGTCTGGAGGAGTATGTTGTAAGCAGTCCTACCCTTCCTTTGGCCCTTGCATTCTTTCTGCCTCCTCTTTTGCAATTGACCCTGAGCCTTGGAAGGTATGATAGAGATGTTTCAGTGCTGAATAATCCTCTGTCACTTCTTCTCAGCACTGTGGTGGCTTTTGAATCATCCCAGAGGTCACTGCCATCTGAAAAGAGAAGCTTCTCTAACTAAAAGTGAGTAGCATTAATATATGAGTATGAACATTAAGAGAAGTACTTACTGGGCAATTTGGTGAGCATAATAAATGCATTTAGCCAGATAAAAGCATGCATTACACCCCTATGGCTCATGACCTCCCCCATCATAGGTTTTCAGTACCAAGCATGCATTCCCTCCTGTGGAGTAGGCCTCCAGTCCAATTATAGAGTGGTTAGTTTCCTCCATAACAGACATGCCACTATTGCAACCACTGACTCATTTGGCCTGGCTGGCCAAACTTAAGGCTTGCAGTGTCCACTGTTGTTTATCTCCACTGGTGATTTCTCTCTCTCCTATGGAGTTGCACACAGCATAGCTTTTTCCAGCTTTCTGTCAGCTGGTCCACAGGAGGCTTTTAGCCCAGCTCTAGCAAGATTTCTCAGTGACCCTGCTGCATAAGCCTGTGGAACCTTCAGCAATAGGGTCTTACTATCTATTCCTGGTGGGAAACCAAGAGCCTGGGCAATGCCCTATAATGTTTTGAGGGCGTTCAGAACCTCTCTGGCTAAAAAAAAATCACTAGAAGTAGCCCATCCCGGGCACTGAAATTTTTCTAGTAGCAATCTATGGCTTCTGGGTGTGCCATTGTCCAAAAAAGTAGGGTTCCATATGACTTATTCATACCCTCTTAGATTTTGGTTACCCCTCTCACCCTTCCTTCATTCAGTCTCTTCCCCTGACCTCACTTAGGTCATTCCACTCCCAGTAATCTGTTTATCTACTTACATATATATATATATATATATATATATATATATATATATATATATATATATATATATATATTTACATATATACAATACCATCCCCTTAAATCCTCCCTCCCTTACAGTCTCTTTCTAGCTTACTGGCCTTTGCTACCAAGTTTTATTCCAACTCACATACAAGTCTAAACATTTGTAGCTAGGACCCACACATGAGAAAGAAATGTAGTGCTTGGCTTTCTGGGCCTGGGTTACCTCACTAAGTATAATCCTTTCCAGATACTCCCATTGCCCTTCAAATTTCTTAATTTTTATTTTCTATTATATTTATTTTGAGATGGGGTCTAAAGGCCCAGGCTGGCCTTGAACTGAGTGTCTTCATGCCTCTTCCTTCTAGGATGCTGGGATTACATGCATATGCTACCATGCCTGGCTTTCTTTAATCCTGTTTTGTAACTAGATAACTATGCATAAATTAGCAATTCTTTAATTTTTCCTCAAATATAGTACTGTTAGAGTACTGTATCATATCAGACACAGAATTGCACAAGACTATCACTATGAATACTTGGCTTTCAATCCAAGTTGTCTGATAGCAGAGTATAACATCCAAATTATTCTGCTTCACTGCTCCGAGGTATGAGATCAAGTTCAGATTAACTTTTACTGCAGTCTGAATACCACTAATGCTGTAAGATCTAGGACTTTAAATCAATGGCAAAAAAAAAAAAAAGAAAAAGAAAAAGAGAGAGAGAGAGAGAGAGAGCCGGGTGTGGTGGCACATGCTTTTAATCCCAGCACTTGGGAGGCAGAGGTAGGATCGCTGTGAGTTCAAGGTCACCTGAGACTACACAGTGAATTCCAGGTCAGCCTGGACTAAAGTGAGAACCTACCTCGAAAAACCAAAAATAAAATAAAATAAATAAATAAATATAAAAGACTTCCAATCCAATAGGTAAATACTTGACTTTGTCTTCTCAAATATAACAGACTGACATTATCACATCCTAAATTTTAACTTTCAAGTCACTTTCTCAAGCAGGATTACATCTCCAATAATTCTGTAGCATTGACAAGGAATATATAATTGTTTCCATATATAAAGTTAGGTCCGCAAACGAGTCTGCTAAATCCTACTGAGACTTTGTCTGTAAAAGCCTCATGTTCTACCAAGCAAGCTAGCCAGACTGCCTTGGTCTATAATATCATGAAATTTGGTTATTCCAGAACCAGCGTGCTTGGATGAAAACAGATCCCAGTGAACACTGACTCAGAAGGTTAGGGTATGTCAAAATGGGTGTTGGATGTGATTAAAGTAAGGACCTTGTGATGGGAGAGTACCTAAGAGTGGCCTAAATGCCATCATGACAGTCCTTGTACAAGATGGCCAGAGAGAGCTTTCCACAGAAGGTCACAGTAGGAAGACATTGAAGCAATGAAGCCACAAGCCAAGGAAAGCTAGCAGCTTCTAGAAGCCAAAGAGCAGATATTCCTTTAGAGTCTCAGGATGTTTTGACTTCAGCGAGTAATACTGATACTTCCAACCTCTAGAACTGTGGAAGAAAAGATGTTTTAAGATACCAAGTTTTAGATAATTTGTTATTGAGCCCCAGGAAGCCAATATACTGACAAATTCAAGCTTAAACGAAAAATTTATGTGGGTAGCAGATACTATCTTAATGTGGCATAACATTAGAAACTTGGTTTCATTAAAGTTAAGACTATTTAGAAGTAAATCAGGAAATGCAGCTTGGTTAGTGGAGTGCTTGGTTAGCATGCACAAAGCCCGGAGCTTAATCCCTAGCACCATATAAACTTTGGCCTAGACAGATGGCTTCAATGGTAAAGTGCTTTTCATGTGGGCACAGGGGCCAGAATTCAGAATCACAGTATCCACATAAAAGGATGGGTGTGGTAGTTTGTGCCTGTGGCTCCAGCCCTAGAAAGACAGAGACAGAAAATTCTTGGAGCTCACTGGTTGGCAAATAGTCAAATCAGTAAGGTCTGGGTTCAGTGAAGGACCTTGTCTCAAAGTTGAAGAGCGATTGAGGAAAATACCCAACATTGACCTTTGGTCTTCACGCATGCCCTTCACACATACATGCCTTTGGCCCTTCCATGCACTTCTACACATATAAACACATATTCACACATGCAGGAATATCACACACAACAATTAATTAATACAAATAAAAAAGCTTTTAAAATAAATGAAACCACAAGCAACAGATTTGTAGGAACCATTCATAATATAAAAATTCTACATAAGACTTCTACCAGAATATAGCAAGAACTTCTTAAAAATTAATAAAATCAGGTCTATCACAAAACAGGATGTCCAAATGACCAATATGTATATGAACATGTAACTCAACATCATTGATCTACCAGGGAATGCAAATGAAAAATTTCAGCGACACGGTGAGATAGCATTACTTCTCCATGGCTAAAATTAAAAGCTCTGACTATGCCACGTGTTGGTGAAGACATGAAATAACGAGAATTCCATACACTACTAGTGGAAGTTAGTAGGACTACTTTGAAAACTATTTTGGCAGTAATTGGGCTGGAGAAGTGGCTTAGCGGTTAGGTGCTTGCCTATGAAGCCTAAGGACCCTGGTTCAAGGCTCGATTCCCCAGGACCCACATAAGCCAGATGCACAAGGTGATGCATGCATCTGGAGTTCATTTGCAGTGGCTGGAGGCCCTGGCATGCCCATTCTCTCTCTCTATCTGCCTCTTTCTCTCTCTGTTGCTCTCAAATAAATAAACAAATAAATAAAATAAAACAACAACAAAAACTATGTTGGCAGTAGTTTACTAAGTCAAAACATATGTATTTACTGCTACATAAGCTAAAGGACGCTTATATGCATCAGACAACATGATCAAAAGTGCAGGATGTCCACCATCAACAGATGTAAGAAGTGGCATATTTATATCACAAAGTAATGTACAGCAAGGGAAAGGAATGGATGCTAACTACAGCCATCAAGATAAATCAGTCTCTTAGACATGTTAAGCAAAAGAAGTCAGATGCAAAACAGGACATACTGTATGACTGCATTTGTATGATGTTCTAATGACGGAAGTTAGAAGTGTGGTTTCCTGAGGAGATTTCAGGGGGCGCTTGCTAGTTGGTTTAGGAAAGCTCTATGTCTTCTTTGAGGTGCTAGATACATGGAGGGCTATATTAGTAAAAGAAACAACTACTCACTTCAGATTTGTATTCTTTACTGTATTTACATTAGTTCTGAAGGGAAAAAATCCCCAAAAAATATTTTTAAAATTTTTTGTTTAGTTTTATTTATTTGAGAGTGACAGACAGAGAAAGAAGCAGAGAGACAGAGAGAACCAGGGCCTCCAGCCACTGCAAACGAACTCCAGATGCATCACCACCTTGTGCATCTGGCTTATGTGGGTCCTGGGGAATCGAGCCTTGAACCAGAGTCCTTAGGCTTCACAAGCAAGCGCTTAGCTACTAAGCCATCTTTCCCGCCCCCCCAAATATTTTTAAAGAAACAGAAAGGGGGGCTGGGAAGATGGTTTAGTGGATTACGTGCCTGCTGGGCAACTCTTGAATACCTGAGTTCAGATCCCCAGTAAAAGCTGGCACATAAACATAAACACACACACACACGAGCATGTACATGCATGTATATCAAATAAAGACATGAATATCTTTAAAAGAATTGAGAGAAAAATAGTAAGTTTAGCCCACATCACTTATAGAAAACTGGCTATTCAAGTGTCAATAAAATGTGGTCTTGTGAAAACATTGTTCTTAGTTGCAAAAACCAAAACACTCATATATAACAACCTTATAGAGAGATTAAGATAACTAGATTTTACACAAATATGTTTGAGTTACTAAAAGAGAAGCCCTGCAAATATAATGTAACAATATTTGTACAACATTCCAAAATCTCATTTTTACTTAATTAATCTCTTAGACTTTCCCCATTACTTTAAATTACAGTCACTGAAAGTAAGTGCACTAGTCTGCAAATATGTATAAGAACAGGAATGAATAAATAGGGGCTAAAGTAGGACTATCTACTCTATGACCTTTCTAATAAGTGACTGTTATAGAACTAAAAAAAAAAAACAAAACTAATATTTATATTTAAGTCTTCCTAAAGGATTCCCAGAATGTATTTAGTGACAAGATGCTCAATTCTGAAGAATCCATACAAGGGCTAATAACAGCTAAAGTTGAATAATACTATTCTGCTTTTAATTTTGAGGTTAATAATGAAACAGTCAGGTAATAAGCAAGCTGTAGCCACACCTATGTTCACAGGCTGGCGCCCATCATGCAGCTCCTCTAAATCTGAGTTGTCCGATACAGTAGCCACCAATTATGGGAATCTGAAATTTGGCCCCTTTAAATTGATTCACTAAGAATATAAAACATTCCACATACCAGTTTCCAAACTTTGTAAAATATTTCAGTAACATTCTTATATTACATGTCCAAATTTTTAATGTGTTTAAGGAAATGAAAATGAGTTTAACACAATTTTTACTTTTGAATGTGGCCAATAAATTTACACATATGGCTTGTGTTATCTTTCTACTGTATATCAGGACTCTAAATATATTTAAAGATGGAAATTTTAGCCAGGCGTGGTGTCACACACCTTTAATCCCAGCACTTGGGCGGCAGAGGTAGGAGGACTGCTGTGAGTTTGAGGCCACCCTGAGACTCCATAGTGAATTGCAGGTCAGCCTGGGCTAGAGTGAGACCCTACCTCGAAAAAAAAAAAAAAAAAAAGATGGAAATTTTTATAATGCTATTTATTTCTCTCAGGACAACTCAGAGTTTTAAGTATTGGTGCTATGGTTACTTAATGTCATCTGTCTTTGTCAAAGATTAAAACCTACATTTAATCTTTATAATCAACTGGGTTTTAGAATGGTCATATAATAAGATGTTTGGCCTGCATGATGTCATGGAATGTTTGCCCAGTCTTCCCTGAACTCCAGTAACATGTAAACGTGTGGTTCTGAAACTTCTGAGAACTAAAGTATCCAGCAAAAACCCTTAGTAGATGCCCGACAGGATTTGCCAGACACCATAGTCAAATAAAAACACCTCTGTGGATGGAACTGCATCCCCTCAAAGGTTCTACGTGGAAGCCCTAACCCTTAATATGACTGTATTTGGAGACGGGACCTTTCATCAGAGATAATTAGAGTTGAAAAGAGGTCATAAGTGTAGGGCCCTTACACAGTAAGACAGGTGGCCTCATCAGAGACCTCTCTTCCATCTTCCATGTGCACACACACGGCAAAAAGGCACCAACCCACAAACCAAGGAAGAGACCCTCCCCAGAGAGAGATGTCAGGCCTGCACCTATGACTTCTGGCCTCCAGCGTGAAAGGAAAAGGAATTTCTTTTGCTTAAGCCAACCTGCGCTTTTTTCCCCAAAGATTTGTATTATTTATTTATTTGAGAGAGAGAGAGAGAGAGAGAGAGAAAGAGGCAGATAGAGAGAGAGAATAGGTGCACCAGGGCCTGTGGCCACAAACTCCAAATGCATGCACCCCCTTGTGCATCTGGCTAATGTGGGTCCTGGGGAGTTGAACCTGGGTCCTTTGACTTTGTAGGCAAGTGCCTTAACCACTAATCCATCTCTCCAGCTCCAACCTGTGCTATTTTGTTAAGGCAATCCAAGCAGATGAGTGTGGGTACCTCCTACTTAAAGCAATCTTATCTTAATAATTAATACTGCTTAATACTAATTATGGATACATACATTCTGCTAGAATAAGGCATGGTAACATGCGCCAAGTGGAGAGGAAATAAGTATTTTCTCTCTCTCTCTCTCTCTAAAAATGAATAGGGTCAGGCTAGCTTATGTCCACTGCAGACCCACCCACTCAAAGACTATCTTTGGTGATTCAGGTACAAAAGGTCAAGGAAAAGTTATGACTATTTTTGGATATCTTTTAAAATATTTTCTTAATATTATAAAGAATAACCTCTTTAGTAGGTGGAATTCATATTTCTACTCGGACTAAGAATTCCCTAGGATAATACATAATAAGCACAGTACAATCTCAGTTAATGCTCCAAGGCATGAACAACACTCAGCCCTTCTCAATGGGCATGGCACTCAACCTGTGGACGTTGGAATCATATCTGGCAAGACGATACAGAAAAGAAAGCCAGGGGCCCAGAACCAGGAAGTCAGGAGTAGCTCTGTTACTTATGAAGCATCCCACATGAAGAAAAGGGAAGGGGTGGGACAAGAACCTAATGGGACAGTTGCTTAAATCACTGTTCTGTTACTCCCGTCTGCCACCTCTAAACTCCAGAGAGGCGACAACCTCAACCAATGAAGTTTCAAGCTGGGGAGGTAATCAATCAGGGGATAAAGCGCTTGTTCTGCCAAGAGTGGGGACCTGAGTTCAGATCACCAGCAGCCACATAAATGCTGGACAGGACGTGGTGACCCGTGCCTGTACTCCCAGTGCTCGGGGAAGCAGAAACAGACAGACCTCACGCATGGCCATCATCCCGCTGCCCTGGCTAGTTTTACACTGGCAGTTCCTTGCTAGTTGCCCTACTCATGTCCTTGATACTTCAAGGTGGGTCTTGAGTGACTGTCCCATCTGAGTGGGACTCTCACTCACCCACACGCCCCTTTCTCGTTTTCCTTTCTACACCTTGGGGCCACCTGAAGTGCCTATTCCTTTATTCGCTCTGCATTTTGGTTTGACGACAAGACTTTAAAACATGTCAACTCGTGTTCCGGCACTGCCATTCCCACGTGCTGCAAAATTCCTCTCTATTCCTGCTTAAAAGGTGTTGCGAGAAGGAAACGGTGCCTGGAGTGCGTTCTCAGCTCCCCAGAGAAAAGTCTTGCATAGAACCGTTAAGCACATCAATCTGCATATGTCAATTATTTGGGTATTTGGACGTTAGGTGACAATGTCCTCTGTTCCTGCCATGGCCACTTGCTCCCCTAAAAGTCCTCGGAGCCAGCAAGCACCCCTGACCCCTTCAACCCTGCTCAGCCCCCCACGTTCCAAGCGCTCCTTGGCTCGTTCCCACAGTCACCCCCCCACCCCCCGGATGGGGTAAAGAATTGGAGCTCACTCTCCCCGAGACTTTTCTCAACTACAAATTCTAAAAAAAAGAAAAACAAAAAACCCAATCTCCTCCCGGGTGTGGGCAGAGCGAGGACGGGGTAAGTTTTTCTGCCCCTAAAACTTGCCTAGCGATCAGCGTCTGCGGCCCTGGCGCCGCGCGGCCGGCTCTCGGGACGCGGGGTCCGGGGACCGGCCGCCGGGGACGCACGCGCGGCCGCCCGCGGGACTATTTCCGCGGAGCCGCGGGGCTCGGGGCGGCGCCGGAGGGAGGCCGGCCAGCAGCGGGGTCGGCTGCGCGGGGCCCGGGCCGGGGCGCTGCGCCGCGGCCTCCGCGCCTCCTCGGGGCGCCGCACGGCCAGGCCGGAGGCGACGGTCCCCGGGGCGGCGGCGGCGGCGGCGGCGGCCGGGCTCCGCCAGCAGGTGGCCCCGGGGTCCCGGCGGCGCCGCCCCCTCCGCCGGCGCCCCTCCTCCCGCGGGGGCGGTCAGCGCCCCGGCCGCCCGCCGCCGCCGCCGCCCTCTCCCGCCGCGTCGGCAGGCGAGCGCCCCGCAGCCCCGGATCGCCGCGCCCGTGCGCCCGAGCCCTCCGCCGCCTCCTCCTCCTCCTCCTCCTCCGCGCCCCCGCTGCCCGCGGAAAGTTGAGCGGCGGCGGGCGGCGGCATGACGGGCGGGCGCGGGGACGCCTAGGGCGCCGGGAGCCCGCGCCGGAGCGGAGGAGCGCCCGCCCGGGTCGCTCGGCCTGGCGCTGCCCGCGTCGGCCGCGGCGGCACGAGCTCGCGCCGCCCCGCACCATGGAGTTCTCGGAGAGGAGGAGGAGCAGGAAATCCCAGAGCTTCAAACTGGTGAGCCGAGGTAAGCGGCCGGCCCGGGGCGGCGGAGGAAGGCAGCGCCGCCGCGCTCCGGCCCCGCGCGCCCGCCCGCCCCGGGGTCCACGCCGGGGGCGCGCCCGCCCGCCCGTCCTCCCGCCCCGCGTCCCCGCGTCCCCGCCCGCCCGCCTGCCCGACCGACCGACCGACCCCGGGCCCCGCCGCTCCCACGCGCGCCCGGGGCGGGGAAAGTTGCGCGCGGGAGGAGAGAGCAGGGCGCTACGGCACGTAAACAAGTCGGAGGTCAGGTCGGGAAATTAGCAAACAATGACACCGGGGAGCCCCAGTCGTCGCGGGGTGCCGCGGCCCGGCTGCATGCACGCACGCATGCATGGATGCATGCGTGCACATGGATGGATGGCCCAAGGGCTGCCTTGGCCGGCAGGCCGAGCTGCACGCTAGCACCGGGGGGATTCGGTGTTTGGGTTTTGTTGGGTCCTTCCCACCCCCGCCCCCAACCCCCAAGGAGAGGGAGGGACGAGACCATCGCTCTTGTTAAGAAGCGGCGGCAGCGGTTCGGAGCTGTCCGAGCTGGCGCCGTGCAGCATCTTCCCCAGCTGGCTGCCTTGGGGTGGAAAGGTGTGTGAGACTCCATCGTCTGCCGGCCGGACAAGTATCATGACGAGAACACACAACAATGCGGCCGGCTTCTAACGACTTAACAGGTGTACAGCACCCTTTGTTCGGGGAGGGCAAAGTTGAATCCGGGGTCCTGTGTGTTCAGTTACTTGTCACGGTGTTGCCTCTTGATTTGATTCTAAAAGAAAAAAAAAATGATGGCAACTAAAGACAAGAGCAGTCATGGAAGTCTGTCTGTTCAGACGACTTGTGTCACCTTAAATGAGAGGCAAGTGACTTTTTTCTTTTTTTAATTGTAAGGCCATAAGTCTTTGTCTTGAGTTTAGACTCATCCTCTCTAAATGGCTTTGACCAAGTGGACGTAAAAACCCAAACACAAAACCTGTCTGCTTCTCTCGGGGTGCCTTATCTTAGCATTGGCATCAGCACAGAGAACCACGTGATTGCTCAACAACCTGCAGAAGTCGCTTGCAAACAGACGAAATTGGAAGGCAATTGCAAGTAATCCAGTTTTTCAAACTCAGCTAAGCTGAGATGAGGATTCAATAAAGCCCACTTTGGGTTAGTCTGAAAATGGTTTAATTATAGGCAATTTGAGGATCAACTCATCTGGGTTTCCCCTAATTTAGTTTGCCGTGCCGTTTAATGAAAGAGGTTTGCAGTCGTGTTTGTATGCAAAATATTTGGCTCTTCTTCTTTCTTAGGAACCCCTCCCAGGGGTGTTGATTACTCAGTTATTTGTGCTTTGGAAGTCTCTCCCTGTATGATGGTCCTGTCGCTGCTATGCGATTCATTCAGGAATATAAGCCGCTATCTTATTAACAACTTCAGGAAACTCTACTACTGTATCTTAAAACTAAGAGTAGTTTTGTCACATCCTGTAACATCTAGGGCCAACAAAACAGAATAGCTGTTAAGAAGGGATCTCTATTTTCATACTTTATGAACACTTTTTTTTTTGTTTGCTTTTGTTTTTGAGGCATAATTTCGCTCTAGCCCAGGCTGGCCTGGAATTCACTATGTAGTCACAGCGGTCCTCCTACCTCTGCCTCCTGAGTGCTGGGATTAAAGGCATGCACCACTGTGCCTGGCTCTTATGAATACTTTTAAAGATAAAACTGATTACCCAAGTGCAGTTGCCTCCATAGGAACAGCTTATAAAATGTATTTTAAACTTCCATTGACCGTACACGTTTTTCCTTCTCTTTTTAAAATTATGGGTCTGACTCTTCTTTCTGCTGTGCAGGTGCATTTTTTAAAGAAAATAAACTATTCCATATTAAATAAAGTACTGTATCCGAATGGGAAAAAATTCACTTAGTACTGAAAGATGAAAACTCTTTCTTTCCAATTATGCTTTATTTGAAACGACACGTCATGGGTGGTTGCTTGGAAGCTGCCTACCAGCTGAGATGTTTGGGACAAACTGAGAAAACAGCATCGAGCCATTCTAAAGCGTGCCATTGACATTCTCATAAAAATGGGTTGTGGACATGCATTTGGGACACTCCCCTGGCCTGTGATTCGAGAAGTTTTTCCTTTTCTTACAAACACACTTGCTGTCTCAAAGAAACCTGATCATTAGCATCTGGGGGCAATATTTACCATGAAAACTGTAGTAATCATAGCTGAATTCTAGAGGCAAAGTCATATTTCAAGTTTGTGCACTGCGGAATAGGCAAAGTTGAACGATTATTTATGACTACAAATTCTGTGACTGAGTTCCCAAAAAATACATTTATAAATTATAGATGTGTAAAATAGAAATCTAGATTTTATTGCTTATTACTATTTTGAAGTCATTAGAATTCTAATTTTCGGTTTTTTTTTTTCCTCATACCAGATTATCACCATGAGGTGTATAAGATCTCAGAACTCAGCCATGATGTTAATGGGGAGGCCAAAGAGACACAGCCCATTTTTTTAGGTAGGTTCCTCTGTCAAATAATTTCTCAGCAAAACAGTGTGGCCATTAGCAATTAGGGGAAAAATAGAGATCGTGCAAGAACGGGAAATGTCTGCCATTGCTTAATTTATGACATTCTTTTCAGGACCTTTTATTTTGTAGATTGCCAATAGATCCCTTATTAACATTGCTAAAAGTTGTAATTTCAGACATAAATGTTTATTAGTGCCTACACACAGTGCTAATTATCACTCACTTGCAGAGCCAGATGCTGACTGTGCGGTTTTGCCACTCCGTGCTCACCCCATTTACATTGCATATTCGCTGGCATGCTCCACTGGCAATAGTTTGTGTAATTGGGGTATTACATCTTTGACATCTGGATAACAGAAATTCAATTTCCAGGAAGCTGCTATTTGTTTGGTTTTGCCTCTGCCTTGGGTGGGATAGAGGATTAATGTGCTGTCTTATTATAATGTCCCTTCACCTCTGTGGCCTGGTTGCTAATCCTGCCATGACAAAATTCAATTAAATCTACAGTCAAAAAGCGTAAGGAGAATAAGAGTGTGATTGTCGGCCTAACCACCTCTTGACTGAGCAGCTCCTCGTTCCCCGGCTGTGTGTTCCTTGCTCACCAATGCCTCTCACCTGCCATCCTCAGGCACACCTCGGGGACAGGCAGAGCAAAGGCAGCGGCCCCCTGGGTCTGCAGACAAGTGTCCTTGTGCCACAGATGGGTAGGTAGCCAAGTGCGTTGCCCTTCTCCTGTCCGTGAGTAGCTTTGGGCACAGATCCTGTACGTGAGGAACCTTGGTTGTACAGTTCATCATCCACACAGCAAGAGCCAAAACCCGAGCCACTTAGAATGTTTGCTTCAAAGGTGAGCCAAGTGCCCCTCGTGGCAGGATTCTGGGTAAATGCCAGTGTTTGGCTTTAACCTCGCCCATCCTCAGCTATCTTCAACCCCAGGTGAGGACCAGTTGTTTCACAGGAAACAGAATAGGGGCGAAAGGGCAAGCATGCTTGGGAGCAAAAGGCCAGGATGGCCCTGCCACCGGCGACGACTGGAGTGACCTTGTCGCCCAGACCCGCCTTGGTAGTCTTTCAGCTGACAACACTGCTGCAGTCAGAGCAGAAGGGACTTAAGTCGGGATCCGTTTGGCTTTGAGGGAAAATTGGGGTGCCTTGCAAAGGACGGGGGAGACACACATTCAGAGAAGAAACAGGAGGGAAACATGAGCCCTTCCTGCAGGAATGACCCCTGGAGGCACAAGAGGACCTTTCAACTATGGCAGAGCCCGTTAGCGAGGCCAGCACTGCTTGCGGCACCTGCTGGCTGTTAATAGCCCTAAGAACCCAAATCCGGTGAAACACTACAGGCCCAGAAAGAGACATGTCTCAGTCTGGACTCTTCAGTGCCCTGACCGTGCCCAAATGAGTTCTGTTTCTAAGTACCACTTGATTTAGCCATTTGAAAGAATGAATTTGCCTTGTAGTGCAAACTTTACATTTCTCCTACAAGTGGAACGTCATGTCCTGGATTTTGCTCTTGTCCAGCAAAGATCTCCCTGCAGCCCTCTTCCTGCTGTGTGCTTGGAAATTAGTCACAGTGTTATGGACAGAAAATAAATTTGTGGGATGAAAAAGGAGGCAAAATGCAGCAGCCCTGGGGTTGGCTGTTAGTACTCAATCTTTTGCTGTTCTGGGGAACATTGGGTACAGTTTCCAAAGAATGCATTCCTTTTTATAATCATCAGATCAATTTTTGAAAATATAATGGAAGTGATTATGGAAATAGCTTTAGAACAATCAGGAAAAGTTAGTTATTATCTGAAATTAAGAATTTTGTTGTTGGCAGTGTTACACTTTATAGTTACTCTTCTCACAACACAGATTCATATCAGGTTTATTTTGTAAATTGTTGGCCTTTGCATCATGATATGGCTTGTGATGTGGATCTAGGAGAATTTGATATCAAAATACTTGAGAACTGTTTCGCCTGTAAAAAATACTTGAACTATTACCGTGGTGTTGTATAGGACTCTGTGCGTTCAGACGTATGTGTTCTCTTTTGACACTTTGCATCTGTATGACTTAAGTGCATGTTCCAGGGAGGAAAGAGAGTCTCTACAATTCGTCAGAGGTTCCCACGTCAAAACTGTTTCTCAGAAGTGGTTTCAGGCTGTTAACAATATTACACATCTGACATGATAAGGTGGCCCCGTAGTAGAAATGGCTTGTCTTGGTGGTTTGGTAATTACTCACATGTTTTTGATTTGACAAGAGGTTAGGAGAGGCAAATTTACCCTGTGGACTTTAACTTTCTCAAGGGAGCTCAGAGGAACTGCAGTCAAGACTTGAGTGCCATTTGAAGATCAATTCAAGAAGTTTCTGTGAGGAAATGCTGTGAGCTTGGCCAGCCCTTTTCTGGCATGGGTGTGAGGTGAGAATGGGCAGGACAGGGACCCTGGGCTCAGTTCTGAGAGTCATCAAGGGATGTGGGGATGGACCAATTCCAGAAGCAGCGAGGGAACGGAGGGCAGCAATCACCACAGATATGGTTTAAGTTCTGTGTGCAAGACTTTCCAATTTATTATGAGTGTGCTAATTACTTCTCACAGCAAATCTGTAAGCATCATCATTGTCCTCATTCTTGATAAAGCTTAGAGATGTCAAGGTCACCCAATAGACTTGCCCTGACTGGGGTTCCAGGACAAGATTTTCTGAGTTTTAAATGCCCCACTATATGCCTCTATGTGTGAATAGTTATTAAATGACAGATGCAAATGGGTAGGGCAATGAGCAAAGTAGAATTGGAGGGTAGAGTGGAAAACTGGACCTTGAACTATGGGCAAGATTTGCATAGGCAGAGGATTGTTGGGGGGGGGGGGTAGGCCAAGGCAGAGATTAGTATCCTTATAATTAGACTTTAAGTGGGGGCTTTTCTTTGTAGTTTAGAAAGTGCATTCACATCTGCTATCTCAGAGGATGTTTATGACCAGGGCAGGTATCATTAGTCCCACAAGAATGGGAACTAAAGCTCAAAGTGGGGCAACTGGCCCATAAGTATCAGAACCTGGAGCAAATACAGCCTTCTATCCAAATTCTCCATTTTCCATGTTGAGGCAAGTCAATTTAGGAATCGTTGAAGAGGCCTCAGCTGGTAGGAAAATATTTTTCTTTAAGTATCTTATTGAGACAATTCATTATTCGCAACAACCATTAAATGAAGTCTCTTCTTATGCCTTGGATTTTAGTTTAGGTTTACTATCATAGTAATAAATACGAGGCATACTTATTTTTCAGATGTTCAGGTTTCATTACTTTATTCATTTAACAAATGCTTGTTGAACTCCAGGAACTTGCGTGCCGGGCCCTGTTCTTCTTGTTCTTTCTCATATTCAGTTTAGTTATACGACTGTCAGTAGATTCAGCACGTGGCGTGGTAGCTATGCCATCTGAGCAGGGTTCAGCTCTGATCTGAACTTTTAAAATTCTTTTTTTGTTCATTTATTTATTTATTTATTTGAGAGTGACAGACACAGGGAGAAAGACAGATAGAGGGAGAGAGAGAGGATGGGCGCGCCAGGGCTTCCAGCCTCTGCAAACGAACTCCAGACACATGCGCCCCCTTGTGCATCTGGCTAACGTGGGACCTGGGGACGTGGGACCTCGAACCGGGGTCCTTAGGCTTCACAGGCAAGCGCTCAACCGCTAAGCCATCTCTCCAGCCCAACTTTTAAAATTCTTTTAAAAATATTTTATTTGGCTGGAAGCCCTGGTGCGCCCATTCTCTCTCTCTCTCCCTCTATCTGTCTTTCTCTCTGTGTCTGTCGCTCTCAAATAAATAAATAAAAATTAAAAAATATATTTTATTTATTTACTTATTTGAGAGAGAGAGAGGCAAACCTAGAGAGAATGGGCACACCAGAGTCTCCAGCCGCTGCAAATGAATGCCAGACACAAGTGCCACCGTGTACAACTGGCTGATGTGGGTACTGAGGAATTGAACATGGGTCCTTAGGCTTCACAGGCAAGCACCTTAACTGCTAAGCCATCTCTTCAGCCCCTGATCTGAATTTTTGAATCTGCTTTCAGTGGCTGGCTGGCTGGCAGCTGCCTTTACCAGGGTCCCCACGATCTCCAGCATGTCTCTCAGTTATCATGCCGCTGGGATGGGAGACGGCTCAGTGGGTAAAGTGTGCAGCATAAGCATGAGGACCTGAGTTTGGCTCCCCAGCACCCACGTCAGTATGCTGGGTCTGACAGCAAGCGCCTGTGATTTCCGAGCTGCAGAAGCGAAGACAGGGCTCCTTGGGGCTCACAGGCTACCTAGTCTAACCAGATCTGTGAGCTCTAGATTCAGCAGAAGACCTTGTCCCAAAGGATATGACAGACAGCAACTGAGGAAGACACCAGATGTTGACCTCTGGCTTCCACATACACCATACAAACATGTCACATATACATACACTTGCAAAAGAATTAAAAAATAACTTTACAGAAATCTTGCCTTTGATCATATGGCATGCTTTTCTCAAAGACCCCAGCATGTACAGTTGTTCAGAGGGGAGCAGAACTGTCTGAGGAAAGGTAGAGGAGACCCAAAGCACCTTGCATCCCACAGTCTTCTGTGGGTCTCTGCGACTCATTAGGGTACCTTAGTCGCTATTGAAAAAACCCTGAAATTCCACGCTTTCCAGGTTGCATGCAGCATACACAAAAAGTCACCCTGATTATGCTGCAGGGCTCTCAGAGTGCCTTCAAAAACAACTGCAGGCTAGGCCACAGCTTGGAGAGCCTCCTGAGGGCCATGTGCACCCACGGCGTCTGGAGGCCTGTGTGCACATGTCAGTGTCCTTTGGTATTGGTGGGCACAGCCTTGGTCCTTCTTATGATGTTAACGGTGACCTAAAACTTAGGAAATATAAAGATAAATAAAATCTACCAAGAGATAGGCCTCAGTCCATCACCTGTTATAGTGAAAAGCTAAGCTCAGAGATAAAAGTGATTCACACAAGACCACATATCACTTGATAGTTGACCATGACTAAAATCAGGTCTCTGACATCCATTTCTGAGACCTTTTTTGCTATGAATGAATTGCTTCAAGTCTGTGTCTCGTTCTCCTATTGTGCTTTCATAAGTTGTTCTTACTGAGTAAATTTTCTTCCTCTGCATCGTCAGAGACTTAAACTGCCTTCTCATGGACTCTGGTGTCAGGGACTCTGGTGTCAGGGTTGCTTCTCTTAACTAAGCATTCAGCATCTCCAGTCCAACCCTACCTCCAACTACCGTATAACTTCTGGTGAAGTGAGTCCTTGGGGAGGAGGGAAGCAGTGGGGAAGTTCAGGAACCACTGGAGGAGGGCAGGAAGTACGGTTTGTTTACCATAACCTGTATTCTAGGCACTTCCATACTTACTACATTTAACCCAAATGACTTCTGAGAAGATTTTAATTTGGATAGATGAGACCTGGGCCTGTAGCATTGCTCACCTGCTCTAAGCTACAGAGCTATAAAGAGCTAGATTTAAACGGGATCTCGGGCTGGAGAGATGGCTTAGCGGTTAAGCGCTTGCCTGTGAAGCCTAAGGACCCTGATTCGAGGCTCTGTTCCCGAGGTCCCACGTTAGCCAGATGCACAAGGGGGCGCACGTGTCTGGAGTTCGTTTGCAGTGGCTGGAAGCCCTGGCGCGCCCATTCTCTCTCTCTCCCTCTATCTGTCTTTCTCTCTGTGTCTGTCACTCTCAAATAAATAAATAAAAAAATGAACAAAACAACAACAACAACAACAAAAATGGGATCTGGCCACATCCTTTTACTTTGTCACGTTGCCTGGGCAAAAGGAGGGCCCTGTGTTCCTTCTTTTTCTATAAACTGTTCGCAGCTTACCTTCTCATTCTTTGCTTCACCCTTCGTGAACAAGTGTGCTGTGTCAAACTGACCCCCTAACTCCCCAAAGCGCCCTCTGCCTCATCTCTGCTCTCCTAACCAAGGCATCTTCTCCAGTCTTCACTCTGCTACCTGGTCTTACCTCATGTCCAGAGTCCTTGTTAAATTCTGTCCCTCCTGTAAGGGTTAAAGTTCATTGCCAATCCCATTAGACTTTTCAATTCATAGCAAAGCAGTGAACAGCCAGACTTTGGATCAGAAAATCGTGGTTTGATCTCAGATAAACAGTTAAAGACACCTTGAACTAAACTGGGCATGCCGCCTTCATCATCTGTGGTAGAATATTGGCCTGCCCACTTCGCCAGTTCTTCTGGACATGCAGAGTCCTGTGCGGTGAAACACGCATTCGAACTGGAAGGCACTGTGCTCCTATTTTTATTACTCCCCTCTTCCACACCCATCGAAATTACAAGTTGTTTTCCTCCTTAGCATTTCAGAAGTGAAGAACAGTCATCACATACTGCCTTGGCTTGGTTTGTTTTTGTGCGTGGCCTCATTGGGGTCTAGGTGACCCTGAAAATCCCTCTCCGGCCTGGCCTCAACTGTTACACCCTGAATTGCACTCATTGATTTGCATCATCTCTCCCAAGCTCTCCTGATGCCGATAGTCTGATCCTAAAAGAAGGTGGCCTGGATTCCTGTTTGCATTCTAGGGCTGCCTAGACCTGTGTTATGTCACAAATGACACCCAGCGCACAGGGCCTCAGACTCGTGTTATTTAAGTACGTGGACACTTTGGACACTTGTCTCAGACTCGGAAGTTTCATCGTAAAGTACGCTACTGTACTGAGACTTTTGTGAAAGCTAATGAGCCATACGTCAGCATCTTACGGAACTTGAAGAAGCTTTTGTAATGTATAAAACTATTGCAGAAATCTTGGTTTATTAATGTTGCTTTGTGAGAAACAATTTGAAATCTTTTCTCTTACAAATCTACAAAAGATCAGAAAGGAGAAAAACACACATGTAAAGATAATAACACGGTGAAAACTAAATTTGCAGCTCATTCTGAACTCTTGATGTAACATCAGGGCCACTATATAAATGTGTGAGACAATACCAACCCACTCAAGTGCAGCATTTGACCTTGTCTACATCTCCAAATTTTTTACTTGTTTAAGAAAATAAAGTCACATGATACATATTTTAGAATGCCAACAATAAACTTTAGTAACTGCCACGTTTGTGGGGCCACAGGGCCCCTGCATATAGCTGTGCAGGTTATTCCTACCTGGGGGCACCCCACAAGAGGCATGTGGAGCTGGCATCTCACCTGCAGCCACTCCAGGATCCACACTGGGGCAACATCTGTCTGGAGAAAAGTTGCCTTATGTTTCTCAAGATGGCACCCTGTGGTTCAGCAACTTCCCCAGAGTGAGGAGGATATCTTGTGACGTTTTACTTTTCCTTTACTGATCATGACTCGGTCATTTAAAAATGCCTATGAAGGGCAGAATCTGAGACATATTGACAATTCCACCTCTCTGGTTTCCATGGGACTAGGATTGTACTTTGGAAAACATGACATGGCACTCTATTAGAGATAGTAAAGATTTGGGGGGCTGGAGAGAAGGCTTAGTGGTTAAGGCGTTTGCCTGCAAAGCCAGTAGACCTCAGTTCGATTCCCCAGGACCCATGTAAGTCAGATGTACAAAGTGGTGCATGCGTCTGGAGTTCATTTGCAGTGGCTGGAGGCCCTGGCACACCGATTCTCTTTCTCCCCTTGTCTTTCTCTCTCAAATAAGTAAATAAATAAATAATGAAATATTTTAAAAAGAGAGAAAGTAAAGATTTTGGAATGGTGTGTTTTGCATCTTAAATTTAAAAATAGTCCTAGAACATTGACACAGGAAGTCTGTTATTCTTTTTTTTTTAAATTTTTTATTTATTTATTTGAGAGTGACAGACATAGAGAGAAAGACAGATAGAGGGAGAGAGAGAGAATGGGCGTGCCAGGGCTTCCAGCCTCTGCAAACGAACTCCAGACGCGTGTGCCCCCTTGTGCATCTGGCTAACGTGGGACCTGGGGAACCGAGCCTCGAACCGGGGTCCTTAGGCTTCACAGGCAAACGCTTAACCGCTAAGCCATCTCTCCAGCCCAAGTCTGTTATTCTTATAAGTACAGGTTGTTGGAGAGAAAAGGGTCGGAAAGGGATGTATCAGCAGGAGTGGCGGGAGACAGACTGAGCATGGCAGAAGCCCAGATGTGCAGCGGTTGACCCAGAGGATGCCTTTAAGCTCCTTTCAGCCTTGCACAGCACACCTTCATCACCACCTGCGTTCCAGTTAAAACCCAAACTCCTCAGCTAATGGAGGCCCAGCATGGCTGTGCCTGGCTCCTTCCAGCTTAACCTGATGCTTCCTTTCTCAGCTTGTGTGCTCAGCCAGGCCAACCTCTTTTCCTTACCTCCCCACTCTCTCTCCTGAAGCTTCCGCAGGCCGTCCACACAGATCCCCCCCCCACACACACACACACACTTTGCAGCACACTGTGCAGATCCTCCTCAGAGCAGAGGTGTTACTAGGGCATGTGTGGACCTCCCAGTGCACGGTAAATGCAGGGTCGGTGCTGTGTCCTGCTGCCCAGCGCTGTGCCTGCCAGTCACATAGTAGTGAATGAGTGAAATGGGAGTCTGATTTTAAGTTCAGTGTAAAGCGAAGTCAGCCAATTTGAAATTCTCTGGCTCTTTTACCGCCAAGTTCTCATCCGAGCTCTTGTTGTAGAAACCCTGTACATCCTTCTTTCTTAGTAGCTAACTAAACCTCACGTATAAGGAATAAAACAAGTCAACTCTAAAAAGGGAGTGTTATTTTTCACTGTATATGTTTGCAGTTTCACTGGATTAATAAGTGCTCTTCATCTGAAATAGGATGCTAATATGCCCTGCGTGTAAACTACCTTCCACGCCCAGACCTTACACGTGCACACTGTACATGAAGGTGTCCCCGGGACATTGCTGTGGCCTGAGCACATTCACTCTGGTCTCTAAGCCTAGCGGCCTTCTTCCATTGTCGGCATAGTCCTCCTTTATTCATCCCCACATGCTCGGCCTGAGTCCCTTCAGGGCAAGACTTCCAAGTTTAAATGCTTACTATATTCCTAGTGCAATATTTGGCACAGAGCACGCTCCTCATAACCATTTTGAACAAATGAGTACTGTGTTAAAACATGTTCAATATAATTGACCACCAGGAGTGAATTGAGTAGAGCCAGCTTTCATTTGCAGGACTGTCCCATGCAGTAATACAATGAGGTCTTCACCTTACCTTTGAAATGTTGGCAACATAAAGATACGTAAATTTCAGTCAATTCCATCTGCCTGTGACGATCTGACACGTCCCTGACACATGTGAGCTGAAGTACACCCTTAGTGGCCATGGCTGCGGGACCTGTCCACTGGTGAGCAATTAACTCGCAACAAAAAACTGCAGTCATGCAGCACTTACCAGTGGGAATGTATCCCAAGACACGGTCCAGTAACAAATTCTGTCGTTGTGTGAGAGACACTTACAGATTGTATTCTCAAAGCTACAGTTGCTACAGCATTGCTATTTGATACAGTCTTAGAGGATCACAGTGATGTTATGTGGTAAATGACTGTTCTATTGCTGTCAGCTGGCTCAACACCCTTCTTTTGCTTATTGTCTCACCCTTGCCTGTTTGTCACAAATGAGAGGCTATGACGAACTAATTTAGCCGCAAAATCATGACTAGAAGAGAAAGATCAAGGGCACATTCCATGATGGTCAGATTACTGTGCTTGCTTTCTATTCAAAGGACAGGTTATTACAGACATACTTGACGATATATTTTAAATCACTGCAAAGTTTAGACAGATCTTTCTTTTACCATTCCAATCAGTATGCTTGTAAATAAGAGTCCATAAAATTGGGGCTAGAGAGATGGCTAAGCTGTTAAGGCGCTTGCCTGTGAAGCCCAAGAACCCAGGTTCGACTCCCCAGAACCCATGAAGCCAAATGCACATGGTGACATATGCGTCTGGAGTTTGTTTTTAGTGGCTGGAGGCCCTGGTGTGCCCATTTTCTCTCTCTATCTGCCTCTCCCTCTCTCTATTTGCCTTTCCTCCTCCCCCTCAAAAATAAGTAAATCAATAAAATATTAAAAACAACAGGCTCCATGAAATTGTTCTCTGGCTATTACATTTTTTTTCCAAACATGTACAGATATACTGTGTTATTTGAGTTCCAAGGGCTTTACAATGTTTTTTACTTGGAAATCAAATTTTATATCTGAAAGGTTAATGGAGAAAACTAATTATTCTATCTGGTAACCAAATGTGTGATGAGACATTTGTCTCTGTAATTAACAGCAAGGAACTTTTATAGTTTCATAAAATTGAAAGCTACATAGAGTATTCTGGAAGCATTTGTTTGGACGAGGTGTCCAAACCAGAGATGTTTATGGATGATATAAAGTTGAACTGAAATGTAATGCAGGTGTCTGTGCATCTTATAGCATTTCTCATTGTTGAAGTGGAAGCCGGAAGATTAATAACTTTATTTTGTCATGATAAAATAAGTAATGCGTTCTTGGAACAGTGGTACAGTACATAAGTTACTCAGTAATTCCAAGAATTTATTCGGTTCCAGGAATAATATCCTTCAGAATTTATTCTTACAGAAGTTGATGCAACATAACAGACTATGAAGTTGCTTGTGTGGTTAATGGAATTATATCTCAAATATGACTCTACACCTACACATAAATGTAACGAACCCACAAAAATGCAAGGTTAAGGTACAACTTAAAAGTACAAAGTCAGGGGAGGCAGAAGTTAAGGTTCTTCCATTAACATTAACTCATTCTCATTGCACATAGATAATTTTTTCGATTACTAGCAAGACTTTAATGGGAACCTTAATATGCACTGCATAAGCTACGGCTGGGGGGGGGGGGCCTCTGCCGCCGGCACGTTAGCTGCAGCCTTTCTCCTCAGCTCAGAATTCCTCCTCTGGACTCTGCTCTGGCAGGGAGCCTGGCATGGAGCACAGTGGAGATATGTGATCCCCATCTGGCCCTGCTCCCCCTGCTTGACTTTGGACAATGTGGCCAAGCAGCTTCGTTCCTTCATTTGTTAAGTAGAGGAAACTATTCCTGACCCCTACCATCTTTGGTGAGCTAAGGGGAAGATACAGACAGATATTCTTTGGAAATAGACATGATGGGGCCAAGATGTGAGTGGCCCCATGCAGGCTCTATGGAAAGAAGAATTTCTTTCAGAGATGTCACAGTGGCCCAATTACTTCCTTTCTGTTAGTATTTTCCTCCACTTTCCTAACAGAATCTTCCTACCATCTGTTAATACATTTTTAAAAATTGTATTTTGTAGCTATCTATGAGATAGCCATTAGGGCCAGACTAGGAGATGTTAAAACCCAAAGGAAAAGAAGGATGGTGAACACGTCCGGAGGATTAAGGGACATGACCTTTCTTAAGAGAAGCTGGGGGCTGGAGAGATGGCTTTGCAGTTAAGCGCTTGCCTGTGAAGCCTAAGAACCCCGGTTCGAGGCTCCGCTCCCCAGGGCCCACGTTAGCCAGATGCGCAAGGGGGCACACGCATCTGGAGTTTGTTTGCAGTGGCTGGAGGCCCTGGCGTGCCCATTCTCTCTCTGTCACTCTCAAATAAATAAAGAAAAATGAACAAAAAAATGTTTAAAAACAAAAAGAGAAGCTGACAGCTGAACATGGGGGTGGAGGGGGCTGAGCATGGTGAGCAGGCGGCCTGTGCAGAGGAGACATGGGAGGTGTGAGCAGCGGGAGACCCACTGGCCGTGTGTGACAGTCATTCACTCGATTCTGATTGACTTGTGCTGAAGGGAGGCCTGGGCGCTAGCATTGTAAAAGGTACTTCTGCAGTTCTGATGTGCAGCCTCGCCTGAGCCCCACTGCCACAGGAGGAGGGGCCAGGACCACGGCTCCCGATGAGCGAGGAGATGAGAGAGCCTTCTACTGGGGGACAGGACGTAGAGGCTTACAGGTTTTTGGTTTTACTTTTTAACCCAGCTTTATAGCTTTTGAATGATCCCTCTAGCTCCAGAGCGGGGTAGATGGAGGAGGGTGTCGCTGGAGTCTTTGGACAGTAGCCCTGTCAAGTGATTATAGGACAGGGTTGTGGTAGAAAGAACGGGGAGCATCCCGAAATAATTTAGAAATGAGCAAAGGCAGGACTGTGGTGCCTGGGCCGCAGTGCGGAGGAAAAGAGTAGCTCTTAAGTTTCTGGCTTAGGTAGCTGAGTGGGTGCCACTTATGAAGACCTGCTGATAGTTGCCGTTGACATTTTTAGATAAGATTATAATGTTGCTTTTGAAGCTGTCTAACAGGCGGTTAGGCATGTGGGTCTGAGGTCCTGAAGCAGGGTACTTGCAACAGATGAGCCCTCAATCCAAGAGCAGATCAGTGGATCCAGAAAGAATCTGGAGGCCTAGAGGCCGGAGTCATGACTCAGCGGTTAAGTGGGGTTTTTTTTCCCCATGCACAAGCATGAGGGCCCCTCAGGAAATCTCCAGAACCCATCAAATCAGCTGGGTGTGGCCACATGGATGTAACCCCAGGGTTGGAGTGGAGACTAGAGAATCTCTGGGCTCTCAAGCAGAAAGCTTCAGGATAAGTAAAAGACTCCATGAGACATACACACGCTCGCCCAGAGCCGGAGAGTGATGGAGGGCGACACTGGATGTTTTCCTCAGGCTGCCTCAGGCAGGGCACCACATCAGCACGTGCACGTGTGCCATCGGCAGCTCCTTCCAAAGTGACACGGTTTCTGGGAAGAAGGGATTTGCTGAAGCTCATGGATCCAGGGCCAGTTCTGTTGATGGCAGAAGAAGCTGGCCCGCTTTCGCAGACATGAGGAGAGACTCAGCCAGCACCTCAAGCAAGAGCAAATCCAGCAGCCAGACAGCAGGAACCCAGCAGAGCTCCACACCCCGCATACCTTTGAGCTCGTGACACTTCCTGCAGCCTGCGGCACATGCCCTGCCGCGTATGCCACACCCATGTGAAGCAGGGGCACGAAGAGCGTAGAGGCCAAGAAGCCGAAGCCGGTGCTGGGGTGCTGGACACCAAAGGCGGTGCTTTGCACACCGGCGCTTGTGACATAGACCTGGTCACCAACACTGAGAGCAACGGCAGCAAAGACAAAAGCAGTAATAAAGGCATAGAGAATATCGAGTACATTGCACGGAAAGAGAATAAATTCATGGAGCTTGTCCCGTGTGTGCAAGGTGTCCAAATACGGATCCTTGTTCTAGCTCGTCATGGAAATGTGTTTCTTGCTTTGAACTGTGGTCAGGAAACATGGAGGCTACGGATATAAACTACCATTGATTAGATCTGGGGATTTCCCACCAGGCTCATGGAAGGCTTTTGGGTCCAAGCATACCTGATTTCCATGAGATATATAGAAGAAAAAGGCTACAAATGTGACTCGTTTTCATCATTCTTACATTATTTATATTGAAAATAAAACTATGAAACAGACGTATATTTAACTTGTAATATTAAAGTCAACTGCTGAAGAAATGTAATGATCCAGAGCCCTATCATGTTCATATTTAACTGATCCAAGATAAGGATATGGAAGAAAGATTTGCATTGTGTATTAGGGCTCTGTCAGAAGTTTTCTGTGCAGTTGATTAAAAGATCAGCATTTCAAGTTACATTGAAACGGGTGTCTCTTTCCAAAGAATAACTTATAAATATTTTATTTTTTTATTGAATGAAGGCAAAATTCCATTTACATTATTACTATAGGAATTCGGAAGCAGCTCTTTTATGGTTTTGTTTTGCTGGAGGTGGTGTTGACGTGGCTTGTTTTTGTTGTTTGTTTTATAGTTGTTTTGTTTTGCCTTTGCAGTTCTGGGAATTAAGCAGCTCTTAATCCACAATATTGTTATAATATTTTCTCCTATATGCATTGTGAGCTTTTTGTTATATGCTTCCTAGAATCACCAACATAAATAAATTTATGTTTGTCTCCCAACTTTTATATTATTATTTGGTTTTTTTCAAGGAAGGGTCTCACTGTAGCCCAGGCTGACCTGGAACGCACTCTAGTCCCAGGCTGGCCTCAAACTCAAAGCAGTCCTCCTACCTCTGCCTCTTGAATGCTGGGATTAAAGGTGTGTGCCACCACACCAGGCTCATCTCCCAACTTTTATTTTATTTGAGAGAGAAAGAGGAAGATAGAATAGGTGTGCCAGGGCCTCTATCTACTGCAAACAAACTCCAGACACATGTGCCATCTATGCATCTGGCTTTACATGGGTTCTGGGAAATCAAACTCAGGTCCTTAAGCTTTGTAGGCAAGCACCTTAATTGCTGAGCCCTCATCTTTCAACTTTTAATCTTTGTCTTTTATAATGCTGACAGGATTCTTTTGAACCAGGTTTCCATTGTAAAAGGGGATTTCTGAGCTCCATTGTCCTTAGTTTGCAGCTAAGTCAGAATCCATAAAAATGGACCATCCAATGAGCCCATATGCCTCCCTGTGTACGTTTGCATAGCTAGGTGACTGAGGTGCTAAGCAGTTCAGTCAGCACCCATATCCAGTCATGGCAGCTTGAACATGGCATGAATGGAGTCCCTCCTGCCCTTTCCCTGTCTACTTGCATGAGTTGGAACAGCAGTAAATCATATGGACCTCAGAGCCAGAGGCATCCAGTTCAGTTCTCTGAGTCACGGTTTGCCATGGGGGTTGCGGGGGGATATGTATATGCACTAATATTGAAAACTCTCAGCTTGTTCTCAGGGGTACAGTAAAGAAGTTGCTGGAAGGCCTGGGGCTAGTAAATGCTCTATAAATGGTGGCTTTAGCACTCTTTCCCTTAAATATTTCTAAATTCGGTTTTTAAAACACAGTTTGGACTGCAGATCAAGGGAAAATGATCTAGGACATGTATTCAGTAGTTGCAAAGTATTTCCTTGTGACCTGTCTACCTGCCTCCTAGTCATTTCTGCTCACCTTCATCAAGATGTTTTTACGTCCAAAGCTGTTGCTATCAGTTACCTTGTACCCAGTTTTAGAATACCACAAGGAAAATATTATAAATAATTTTCTAGATTATTGTTTCTTCAAAAAGTAATTCATATTTATCTCAGAGCTAAAGCTTGTGAGCTTTTACGCAAGGTACAAAGTGGAGCTCACAGCCCAGCCACACGCTCGCGCGGGCGTCTGTAAAACACATGCGCATGTGCGCTGCGTCTTCTCACGTCAGCAGATCTCCACTCGCCTCACTCATGGTGAGTACTCAGTTTAAGCCAGGTAGTCATAAGCCCAGATCACCCAGAACTGAATGAGATCAGCCTGCACGGAATGCATACAAACTTGCCAGTGATTATAGAATAGTCTCTATCACTCCTTACCTAA
Organism: Jaculus jaculus; assembly: GCF_020740685.1. Lineage (NCBI taxonomy): Eukaryota > Metazoa > Chordata > Mammalia > Rodentia > Dipodidae > Jaculus > Jaculus jaculus. Next base: position 66,690,360 of record NC_059116.1, read on the forward strand.
GATGTAAGTAGACACTATAATTGCTGTGGTGCTGTGTTGATAACAACTAGGTGAATATCATGTACACATGTCATAGATATTTGTTGGACTATTTCTGTAGGTTAAATTCCTATAAGTGAAATTGCCAGATCATTTGCCAAGACAGACCTACTAGGAACATATAAAAGTGGATGCATTCTTTCATAAAAAATGGACTCTATGTGAGTCTATGTTATTTGCCAAATTAAAGAATAATGAATTTGACATTAATGCACATTGCATAAGTCATCAGAGAGATAAAATTAGAATGACTAAACACACACACACACACACACATATATACATATATACATATACATACATACATACATAGATATATATATATATATATATATATATATATATATATATGGTTGATAAGGTCTCCCCTCTAGCTCAGGCTTACCTGGAATTCATTATGTCGTCTCAGGGTGGCCCCGAACTCATGGTGATCCTCCTACCTCTGTCTCCTGAGTGCTGGAATTAAAGGTGTGTGTCACCATGCCCGGCCATAGACTATTTATTAATCATTTATTTCTCTTATAAATTATGTTTGAACCCTTTCCCTGGTTTTCCATAATTGGTATGTATCTTTACTCACAGCACATCTTCCAGGTATTTGTGGGTTTTGTGTATATGGCCAAGGGTAGTGTGGTGGTTTGATTCCGGTGTCCCCCATAAACTTAGGTATTCTGAATTCTAGGTCCCCAGCTGATGGCAATTTGAAAATTAAAGCCTTCTGGAGGCAGTGTATTGTTGGGGGGGGGGGGCTTATGGGGAATATAGCCAGTTTCCCCTTGCCAGTGTTTGGCACACTCTCCTGTTGCTGTTGTCCACCTGATGTTGGCAAGGAGGTGATATCTACCCTCTTCTCATGCCATTCTTTTCCCCTGCCATCATGGAACTTCCTCTCAAGTCTGTAAGCCAAACTAAACCCTTTCTCTGCACAAACTGCTCTTAGTTGGGTATTTTCTAGCAACCTGACTGCAACAGTAACGTTGATACCAGGAGTGGGTTATTGCTGCTTGAAGCCTGACCTTTTGTAGCTGATTTTCAAGAGGAATGTGGAAGGATTTGAAACCTCAGCCTAAGAGATGCCTTGCAGTGCTATAAGTACGGCTTGATGGACTGTTCTGGTCAGAGTTGAAAGGCCTGAATGCAGTAAGAACTAAGGACTGTGAAGTTTGGTTTATAAGGGTGAGAAAGATCTTTGCCTCTAGAAGCAAGCGTGGGTTGCGTTGCATAGAAATGGACTGGTGTGAGCAGAGGGACATGGCACATAAAAAATGAAATCTGGGGCTGAGGAAATGGGTTAGTGGTTAAGGCATTTGCCTACGAATCCTAAGAACCCTGGTTCAATTCCCTTGGACCCACATAAGCCAGATGCACAAGGGGGCGCATGTGTCTGAAGTTGGTTTGCAGTGGCTAGCAGCCCTGGCGTGCCTGTTCTCTCTCTCTGCTTCTCCCCCACCCCCTCTTTCTCTCTCTCTCTCAAATAAATGAAATAAAAAATGAAATCTTTGGGTGAAACTGCTGCCTGTCTAGTCACAATTGAGAGATTACAACCATTGAGATTGTGCTAGTTTACCTGCAGTGGGCCAATAGGAAAACTGTAAACTCTTTTCAAGGGACCTGAATGCTGAAGGCGTGTCCTGTTCTTCAAACTCTGCTTTATTTCCCTCTGGATTAACAACTTGTCGCCTTACCTGGTATTATGGAGTATAAGAAATGCAGGAAAGAGAGCATCATTGAATTTGCAATGCAGTCTTATGTTTTAGAAATGGCCATAGGCAGTATGAAGCAGGCTTGCCTGCATGGAGGCCTGATGGAGCTGTGAGGATGAACTATGGGTTGCAATGAGGACCCAGTGGAGATGCTGGGACCACGAGATGGCTGCTAAGGAAAGCTGCCGGCCCTGATGAAGTTTTCCAGGACTGTGAGCAGCAGAGCTGGAGGGGCGGAATTGGAACTCCAGAGACTTGTTGCTGGTTAGAATTACTGGATTTGGAAACTTGTCACTGGCTAGAGTTGTTAGACTTGGAGCTACAGACTTTGATGTTTGCCCCGTTTAAATCTTGTATGGATGGAATATTTCTTTGCTATACCCAGTGCCATCTTTTGAGGTTTGAATGTTTATTCTGTGTCATTATGGAGTTTTGGGGGATTTTTTGGTATTATGGCTTAGTTGAAAGATCTCAGACTATAGGAATGTTTGAACATCATTAGGATTGATTAAAAACTATGGGAACTTTTAAAGTTAGACTGCATGCCTTGCATTTTACATCATGAATGGTTATCAGTTTATGGGGGCTACAGGTAGAATGTGCTGGTTTGACCCAGGTGTCCCCCATAAACTTAGGTGTTCTGAATGCTAGGTCCTCAGCTGATCCAGTTTGGAAATTAAAGCCTCCTGGAGGCAGGGTATTGTTGAGGGCGGGTATTATAGCCAGCTCCATGTTGGCAGGGTTTGGCAAGCTCTCCTGTTGCTGTTGTCTGCCTGGTGTTGGTGAGGAGGTGACGTCCAGCCTCTGCTCCTGCCATTGTTTCCCCTGCCATCATGGACCTTCCCCTTGAGTGTGCAAGCCAAAATAAACTCTTCTTTCCTACAAGCTGCTCTTGGTCAGGCGTTTTCTGCCAGCAATGCAAACCTGACCATAAGAGTCAGTCTGTGTGGTGCGCTGCAGGCGTGGTGTGCGCCCATGTGTGCCCGTGTGTGCCCCTGTGTGTGCACGCAGAGGCGCGGGGACGATGTGCGTGCCCTCTACCACCCTGTTTCTTGTGTCCTCGAGATGGCCTCTCGCGGAGCCTGGAGCTCGTGTGTCCAGTCACACCAGCCGGACAGTGAGCCTCGGTGAGTCTCTGCTCCCGACAGGGCTAAGGTCTCAGGTGCATGTGGTCACAGACAGGGTTTTTAACATATATTTATTTATTTGCAAGCAGAGCGTGGGGAAAGAGGGGAATGGGTGCACCAGGGACTCTTGGAAAACAAACTCCCAATGCATGTGCCACTTTATGCATTCAGATTTATGCGGTACTGAGGACTCGAACCCAAGCTGTCAGGCTTGGAAAGTCAGTGCTTTTAACTGCTGAGCCATCTCTCCAGCCCAGTATTATTTATTTTTATTTTTGTGAGGCAGTCTTACTCTAGCCCAGACTGACCTGAAACTCACTTTTGCATCCTAGGGTGGTCTCACGGCAGCTGAGCTGCTTCAGTCTCCCAAATGCTGGGATGAAAGGCTAGTACTGTTATTGTTATTGTTTTATGTGAGTGCTGTGGATCAAACTCAGGCCTTCTCAGGGGCTCATGCTTGTGGGCAAGTGCCATTATCCGCTGAGCCATTTCCCAGCCCCTGTATTTGTGATTTTAAGGCTGCACTGATTATTCTCAGGCTTACTTAATGGTGGATAGAATTACTCATCAGAGGAAGATTGGACGTGCTGTATTCATTGTAAAACAGAACCTCATCTTCTGCGCTACAAGAACATTTGAATTATTTGGACAGCTCTAACTGTGCCATGTGACTCCTTAGGAAATGCCCTCACTGACTTCCTGACTTTGCGCTGAAGTCCAAGCGTCCAGCTCCATTTGTTTCCGACTTTGCCTTCATTCCAGCAAAGTTAGCTTTTCCACCATTGTCCACTTGGTTTTGCTCTGTCCTTGAGCCTCTTTTGATGTTTTCCTTTTTTCTCAAGTTCACCATGGAAACACTATCTCCTCTTATTGGCTACCTCTGATCTTACAGCTTCATAAAGCTCCTGTAATTAATATTCCAAGTTTAAAATGATCTTAATTCTGTGTGTGTGTATGCTTGTTTTCGTGTGTGCTTTGAGACAGACTCTCTATAAATCTGGCTATCCTGGAACTCACTATAAAAACCTGGCTGGCCTTGAACTTGCAGCAGTCCTCCTGCCTCTGCCCCTGAGTGCTAGATGCTATTATAGATAAGTGCCACCATCCCCTAGTTTTTTTTAAAGGGGGGGCTGTAGAGATGGCTTAATGGTTAAGGCATTTTCTTGCGGAGCCTAAGGACCCAGGTTTGATTCTCCAGGTCCTGCATATGCCAGATGCACATGGTGGCACATGCATCTGGAGTTTGGGCAAACATTCTCACTCTCTCTAATAAATAAATTTTTTAAAATCCTTTTTAAAAAGGAACTTTTTTTTTTCAGCACCGGGGATTGAACCTAGGGTCATATACATGCTAGGCAAGGTGTCTATTACAGAGCTACATTTCCAGCCCTTCTTCTCCTTAGTTGTTAAAATATAATTTCTAAGGCGCCTGTCATATGTTATTACTGTGATGTGTCTGTTAAGTAGTGGGCACTAAATGTATCCCCAGGAAGTGTACCTCGTACCTGGGCATGGTGGCTTACTCTGTGAACCCAGCACTCAGGAATTCTTTGCTAGCCTGGGCTAGAGAGTGAGACCTTGCCTCAGAAAACCACCACCGCCACCAGGCAGAGCAGGCGCCACGGGAAGCCTGACTTGTAAACGCCAGCCTCTCCCTGTAAAGCGCACCCAGTCACTGGGCCCGTGCTCTCTCTCCCAGAAAACAGCTCTGGATGCCCACGGCTACCCACGTTCTGTGGGAAGCTGCGTATCTCAGTGGGTGGATACTTGTTTTTAAATTACATACAGAAACAAAAAGAATTTTTTAAAAGGCATGACCTGGGTTGGAGAGATGGCTTAGTGGTTAAGCACTTGCCTGTCAAGCCTAAGGACCCCAGTTCGAGGCTCGATTCCCCAGGACCCACGTTAGCCAGATGCACAAGGGGGCGCACACGTCTGGAGTTCGTTTGCAGTGGCTGGAAGCCCTGCCGCGCCCACTCTCCTTCCTCCCTCTCTCTCTCTCTCTCTCTCTCTCTGCCTCTTTCTCTCTCTCTGTTGCTCTCAAATAAATAAATAAAAATAAACAAAAATTAAAAAAAATAAAAATAAAAAAATAAAAGGCATGAGCTCACTCTAGCCCACGCTGGGCTTGAACTCACAGTGATCTTCCTACCTCCATCTTCAAACTCCCAGGATCAAAGGTGTGTGCCACCACGCACGGCGTAACAAAGAAACTGCTTGTATTCTTAGGATAAAACACAGAGACATCGAAGACAATTGTTTGGTCCTTATTCCCTTCCAGAAACTTTGAGGGAGCAGTTTGAGAAGCAGTGTAGCAGCCTGTTGTGGAAGCTGTTTCTTGCCACCTTTCCAGGTGCTCCCTGTGCTCCGGATACCAGTCTTGCCTCTTTTTTGCTCATTTTGATTTGAAGGTCTGTTTTCCAGGTAGGATCTGTGGTGTTTTCTCAGCACCTGTTCCGGTTTCCCATTCCTTGGCTCCTATTAGAAGATGCTGTTAGTTCCTGCCTTGCGGTAGTAGCTCAGTCTGCTCGCCTGTGAGAAACCATGCCTTGCAGTGTTAAAGCTGAGTATGTGCATTTATTTCACCCCATGCTAAGGGAAGCGGCTCTGTCATATTCCTAGGTTGTACAGCATTTCATAGTCATGTGACAGGTATCTGTTCGATGGATCATTGAACCTGATATTCTGTAGCGTCGTCTGACGGGAGCCTGGCTGTGCCCTCAGTGCAGATGCTATATGTGCATCGATCTGCTTGACTAGTCCCCACCTGTAGCTTTTAGTTGAGCGAATTCCCCAAACGTGGCAGCACATTTGCAGCCTAGATAACCCTTATGGTAGTATTTGATTCAGCCAATTCCATGACTTGTGGGCACAATTTTTTTTTTTTTTTTTTTGCCTCTTAAAAGGTATTTCAACTATGCTGTGTGGAGTCCTTGGAGTTCTTTGAATGTACTCCAAGGACTGTTACAGGATTCTGGATTATGGCGTGCCCTCTTCAACAGAGCTTGCTCCTTATTTATCGGGGTTCACTTGGAAAACAGTTTCTCTCCCCCTCTTCTGATGACTTGCTTTGAAGACATTTTGTTTTTTGGTCTGTGCTGAGTTAGCATCCCAGTCTTGCATGCCTCTTGTAAACATAGTCCCTGAGGGCCACCAAGTGGGACCCTGATAGCATACATGTGCATCAGCCTGGAATCTGGAATGAGGTGCCCCCTCCTGTCCCCTCATAGCAGAGCCTACTTCACATTCCTTTTCTCCTAATTCACTGCTTAAGATTAGTGCTGAAGAAAAGACGCACCCTATACATGAGCACTCGGCCCTCTCTGCTGGCCCGCCTCATTGCTGGTATCCGAGGCTGCCGCCTAGTCTTTCCTAAGACTTAGCTTCATGCCAATCTATACAGCTGTCTGGGAAAATATTTGAAATCGTACAGTATAATCTTTTCATCAAACTATTTCCTACTGATAGACTCAAATGTTTTGTATCTATTTCAACATGCCATTACCTGAAAAATGCAAGGGCTTTGAAGCATTCCTTTAAAAAGCACCCTGCGGCTGGAGAGCTGGCTTAGCAGTTAAGGCACTTGCCTACAAAGCCAAAGGATCCAGGTTCAAGTCCCTAGGACCCCTGTAAGCCAGATGCACAAGGTGGTACCTGCATCTGGAGGGTTTTGTTGTTTCGGTTTTTGTTTTTTGCAGTGACTGGAGGCCCTGGAGTGTCCATTCTCTCACTTCCCTCCTTTTTTCTCCCTCTCTCTGCCTCTCTCTCTCTCTTTCTCAAATAAATAAATTAATTAAAAGTTATAAAAGGTACTCTGACAGTGTTGTGTAACCATTGCCACTATCTGGTTCCAGAGCCTTTTCATCGTCCTGAGCAGAACCGTCCTCGCTGTCCCCTCTCGGGCAGAGGGTCTGCTCTCTGACTCTGGCGTTGTGAGCTGGAGGGGCCGGCTCTTCAAGACCATCTGTTGCTGCCCTCCAGCCTGGAAGCTATGTTTTTAGTCCACAGTGTCCTGCTCAGAATGCTTTACAGTGTTTTTGAAGATAATTAAGTCACTCAGGAGCCATTTATTTCTTAGTGAAACAGCCCAATTTCTTTAACCTTTTCCTTGCTCTTTGAGTCATTTTTGTTGGCTTTCTCATTATCTCCTTGTTTCTCCATGGCCTCTTTAAAATGGAAAAATAAATTGGACAGGATAGTACAATACAAGCCTGTGACCAACATCGAATGTAGTGGAAGATTGTACTCAGCTTCTTAGAATTCCGTCAGTTGATTCTGCTAAGACAGGTCTCCTGGCATGCCACCTGTGTGGGCTGGTTTCATATGGGAGCACGGAGAGGGAGCAGTGGAATTGGGAATTCAGAAGGAACAGATTTGACTCACCTTCTAGCTTGGAAACAAATCTAGTCCTATCTCCACTATTGAATGTGAATGCACGTGTCCAGTTCGTCTGCTCACTACAGTACTAGTGTCTCCCTGTAAGGGGCCCTCCAATCGAGATACTCTGCTAGAAGGCCAGTTACTTTTGGGATTAGTACTGGAGTATTGCCTCCCCATAAACTTTATATAACCCATCGTTACATTTCCAAGGGCGTACTTGTTACCTAAATCCTATCAAAACAAGGCTCATGGATCTGGGTGTGGTTCGGTGGTGGAGGGTGTGCTAAGGCTCTGGCTTAGTGCCTCAAATCCCCAGTGCCTCAGGCAGAAAACGAGGCTCATTGTTTCCCCATATCTCAGCACTTTTCTCTTTTCTGCTTCTCTGACTGGTGCTAGAATCCATTCAGGCACCTGCGCCGGAAACCTTGGTGTGCTGTCGCTGATTCTTCTGTGACGTTACCCCAGGAGCTCCTCCCCTGCTCATGACCTGCCAGTTCCTTCATGTCTTTCCATCTTCTGTTCCCACCCCAAAATTCCCATGTCATTCTCACCCCATATCAGTATCACTATAACTTACTGGAATGTTTTTCTACAGAATATGCCTGATTATTTCCCATCCTTATAAAAGATAATGAATTTAAGTTATCCAGCATAGGTACCCAGTCTCCAGTGTGGCATTCTGCTTAACCTGGCATGGAAGGCCTTTAATGGAGCGATGGTCTCACTCTACCTTGTGTCACCTGCCACGTCTCCTATGACATCTTGAACTGCTGGGCACAGAGCGGCTGCTCAGGTAGAGGAAGGGAAGGTGTCACCTCTCCAAGAACTTTGTCCTGAGGCTGGAAGAGCGAACTTTGGGATCCAGAAAAAAAGCCAAAGTTCACCTTCCACCTTCCCCTGCCTGCTGGAAAGAATGAGTAACTTTTATGCAGGGGGCTGTGGGGAAAACAGCATCATTGGAGAAGAGTCCTGTTTTAACTCCAGAAAGGAAACAAGATGCGTGGTCAGTTAAAGACGGGGCAAGTTTGCTGGCTAGAGTCCGGAGCGTGCAGAAGAGGTGGCGTCAGGAGAGCAGAGAGGTCGGGACCAGTTTTCCATGTAGCAAGTCAGCAGGAAGGGGGTGGGTGCAGAATGCGGAGAGATTCTGGAGGGAGTACTTGCAATTTGTGCCCAGTGGTTCTTGTGTCCCTGGGATGTGATAACTGTTTTGTTAAATAATTTATTTTAGTGCCTTTTCACCCTTTCCTCTTAACATATTACCTGTTTACCACCTTAGCATCGCACTTGTTTCTACTGATCTTCGTTCTGGTTTTGATAAGCCATTGCCTTCAGTTTCTTCCGAAAGGCTTCTGAACCCTTACTGCGTATCAGCATGGGCTCATTTGTAAGGCGGAGACGTGGCTCCTGTTCCCTGTGTGTCTTCATGGACACAGGCATGTGTGTGACCTACGGTGCTCACATGCAGCTGTTCTCTGGAGGTCTGTTTGCTGTCATCCTTTTTTCTTTTTTAAGTAGTTTCTGTTTTTTTCTTTCTTTTTAACTTTCCTTTTTCTTATCTTTTCTAACCTCCTCTTGTCTTCCTTCCCAGTGATGCTTCCACTGAACCCCTTCTTCTTCCCGACTCGTCCCTCTCTTACTTTGATGTCTTTTCTTATTGTTTATGTGACCCACTGAGCTTATGTAGAATTGCCAGCCCAAGCTTGAATAGAGGAGTAAACAACAGAGCACGTGCAACCTGTGAGTGGCGGTACCCCAAGGAAAACGTCTCCTGCTCTCTTAACAACCTCGAGCTACCAGTTACTCACCAGGGAGGGAAGGAGGCCTTGCGTCCTCTTCCATCATCCATAATGGAATATTGATAAGCCCAATATCATTCAGGTCTTGTGTAGGTAATGACAATCCCTGAAGTCATGGGTGCATGAACCAGTGTGCCACAGCACTCCTCCCCAGGCCCGTTCTCTGGCTTCTGCATTCTTTTTACGCCCTCTTCTGCAGTGTTCCCTGAGCCTTGGAAGGGGGCCATGTAAATGTCTCATTTAGTGCTGAGCATTACACAGTCCCTTACTCTGAGCACTTTGGCAAGTTTGGAGTCTCCCAAGTAGGCACTGCCAACTACAGAAAGAAGCTTCTCTGACCAAAGGTGAGAGCAGCGCTCGTGCGTGTACATGAGCATAAATGTTTACAGAGAAACGTGGGGGGCACAGCAGATCCACGTCGCCAACCAGCTGTTTTCCTTTTTTAATCACCCCGGACTATGAATAGTCACGTTCTGTGAAATGTATTTGTCTCTTTTGGCCAAGCTAAGGAAGATTATGTGTAGGAATTCTATGTTGTCCCAATATTTACTATACCATCACATAAATTCTTTGTGTAAAGGAAAATGATCTGATAGAGTCTTGACACTTAGTAAAGAGTAGAATTTGATCTACAATCTTTTTGGGGCCTTGTCCGTGGATCACAGTTACTGTACTCTTGAAAGGAATTCAGTTACTGGTGTTTTACCAACAAAGCAGCTACATGGCCCAGCTCTGCTAGAGTAAGACTTCTGCAGTCTCTTTGAGTTGAGTTTAAGAAATTGGAAAAAGGTTCCCTTTCAGAATCTTGTTCTCCAGAATGCCTAATTTCTGAGTTTCCTTTTCCAATATCTATATATAGAGAAGACACTGACTCATTACAAATATAAAAATAAGTAGACATCAACTACTTTAAATCTCAATCTTTTATATGCGTTCCATCAGTTTTTTTTTTTTTTTTTTAATCAAAGTACTTAGACTCCACTGTAGTAGGTTAAGGCCCTTCTCTGAGGACTGTAGTAGGTTAAGGCCCTTCTCTGAGGACACCGCCACCTTTCTGTGCAGCTTTTCATGCTTCGTTAACGTCTTGGAGGCTATGAATAGCTCATCCCTCCTAGACAGGTTCTTTCTACCCCTTGGGTTATGCATAGCCTCAGTGTAGTTCAAACTTTCAACTGATGATTCCAGAAACAGACTTGTCATATAGCTAGTATTAAGACAGCACTTTGAGAAGCAAGTTCAGATTTCTTCACTTACCCAACAAACGCCTGTTGTCTGAGCTTCCCTGGTTCCATCTGTCTGTCTGTTTTTGGTACCCACTGCCCCCGGTTTCTGTAGGCTCCCTCAGATATTTGGTGATTCTCTACTCTTTATGTCTCATTTCTGACCTTCTGCTCCGTGTATCCCAAATATGCAAGTAAAGCTTTTCTCTCTGCTGAAGTCTACAACTCCAGGAGCCACAGGACTTCCTCCACTCTAGGGACACAGAGGTGGTGGCCTTGGGCTCTCCCAGCTTCTCTACACACAGGGTTGGGCACTAGCTTGAAAGCTGGCTGCTCTGGCTGAGGGGAGCTCTTTCCAGGAGGTCCACATAAGAGGAGGAGTAGCCACCATGTCATGACCTAGGGGCAATGACATAGCCCCTATGTCATTGAAGACCAGCCTCGTCCCAGCCTCTGGTACACTGTGACTGATCAAAAGGGTCAAAAACAGAAACTGAAACCACTGCGAAAGAGACTTCCTCCGGAATTGTGCTGTTAGTCAGCGGGAAGGACATGTTTGGACAGTGAAATTAACACCACCTTTGCCAGTAGTAGTAGGGCTTCTTCCAGAATGGCTCTGGGAACTCTTCCAGACACACCCTGCTTTATAGACATTGTGAGAATGATGGACATTTTGCTGACTCTGTGTTATTTAAATTGTGCTTGGTCATTCATTCTCATAAAATCTGGAATGTGATTTATTATGTCTGTATTACAGTTTTTGCTGGTGTTTGAAGCAGAAATAGTTTTATTACAAATTAAGATATTTCTCCTCAAGCATATGCTAACATGTAATGATATTATAAATTTGGAAATCTGCTTTCTCTGTATGCATCAGTGTTTAATATTTAGACAGCATTAGTATTTTATTACCTTTGGGGGGGGGTTCAATGTAGGATCTCACTGTAGCCCAGGCTAGTCTGAAATTCACTGTGTAGTCTCAGGCTGGCCTTGAATTCATAGTGACTCCTACCTCTTGTTGCAGTCAGGTTTGTATTGCTGACAGAAAAAACACCTAACCAAGAGCAGCTTGAGGAACAGAAAGGGTTTATTTTGGTTTTCAGACTCAAGGGGAAGCTCCATGATGGCAGGGGAAAATGATGACATGAGCAGAGAGTAAACATCACCTCCTGGCCAACAGCAGGTGGACAACAGCAACAGGCGAACATGCCAAACACTGGCAAGAGGAAGCTGGCTATACCACCCATAAGCCTGCGCCCAACAACACACCGCCTCTGGGAGGTGTTAATTCCCAAATCGCCATCAGCTGTGAACCTAGCATTCAGAATGCCTAAGCTTATGGGGGACACTCAAATCAACCAACATTCTGCCCCTGACCCCCATAAACTGATAAGCATGCGTGATATAAAATGCAATGCATTCATCCAACTTTAAAAGTCCCTATAATTTTTAATCAATCCCAATGATATTCAAATATCCCCATATTCCAAGATCTTTTAACTGAGCTGTAATACCAAAAAAAAAATAAAAAACAATAATAGCACAAAATAAGCATTCACATTGCAAAGATGACATTGGGTATAGCAAAGAAATATTCAACAAATACAAGATTTAAACAGGGCGAACATTGGGCTGGAGAGATGGCTTAGCGGTTAAGCGCTTGCCTGTGAAGCCTAAGGACCCCAGTTCGAGGCTCGGTTCCCCAGGTCCCACGTGAGCCAGATGCACAAGGGGGCACATGCGTCTGGAGTTCGTTTGCAGAGGCTGGAAGCCCTGGCGTGCCCATTCTCTCTCTCTTCCTCTATCTGTCTTTCTCTCTGTGTCTGTTGCTCTCAAATAAATAAATAAATAATAAAAAAAAAAACAGGGCGAACATCAAACTCTGTAGCTCCAAGTCCAACAACTCTAACCAGTGACAAGTCTCCAAGTCTAACCAGTGACCAGACTGTGGAGTTCCAGTTCTGCACCCTCCTACACCAGCTAGGCTACTCCCAGAAAACATCAGCTGGTGCTGACAGCTCTCCTTGGCAGCCTTCTCATAGTCCTGGCATCTCCATGGAGCCTCCACTGCAACCCCATGGTGTTCATCCTCATGGCTCCATTGGGTCTACACACAGGTAGTTCAACAAGCCTGCTTCCCACTGCCCATGGCCATTTCCACAATATAAAAACTGTGTTGCAAATTCAATGACTTTCTCTTTCCTGCATTTGTTATACTCAATAATGCCAGGTGGGATGCCAATTTGTTTAATCCAAGGGGAAATGAGGCCCCTTCTACCTATTGTCCAAAGGCAGGTCAGCTGGCCCAATTTCAGTGGTTGTAATCTCTCATACAGTTACAGCTGAGTGAGTAGTAGTTTTGGCTCAAACATTTCATTTTTTTTCTCTACCATATCCCTCTGCTCACACCAGTCCATCTCTACACAATGCAACCCTGCAAAAGTTCTCAGGACATGGGCATAACAGCAAGCCTGTCACACAAACTGCTTCTAGCCCAGTCCAGGCAAAGCTCTTTCTCACCCTCATAAGCCAAACCTCACAGTCCATACTTCTTACTGCATTCAGATCTTTCAACTCTGAGCAGAATAGTCCATCAAGCTGTACTTACAGCACTGCAAGGCATCTCTTAGGCCAAGGTTTCAAATCCTTCCACATTCCTCCTGAAAATCAGCTCCAAAAGACCAAAAGCCATACAGGTTTCTAGCCGCAAAATCCCCACTTCTGGTATAAACTTGACTGTTGCAGTCAGGTTTGCACTGCTGACAGAAAACACCCAACCAAGAGCAGCTTGTAGGGAATAAAAGGATTTATTTTGGATTACAGACTCAAGGGGATGCAATGGCAGGGGAAATGATGGCATGAGCAGAGGGTGGGCATCACCTCCTGCCCAACATTAGATTGACAACAGCAACAGGAGAAAGTGCCAAACACTGGGAACAGGAAGCTGACTGTAACACCCATAAGCCCACCCACAACAATACACCGCCTCCAGGAGGTGTTAATTCCCAAATCTCCATCAGCTGGGAACCTAGCATTCAGAACACCTAAGTTAATAAGGGGCACCTGAATCAAACCAGCACACCTCTGCCTCCTGAGTGTTGGGATTAAAGATGTGCACCCCCACTTCCAGCAAAGAGACAGAATGGGTGCATCAGGGCCTCTGTATGCTGCAAATTAACTCCAGATACATGTGCCACTCTGTGCATCTGACTTTACCTGGGTACTGGGAAATTGAACTTGGGTTGTTAGGTTTTGCAGGCAAGCGCCTTAGCCACTGGGCAATCACTCCAGTCCTTATTACCATTTTTAAAAGCTGGAAGGACTAGATTGTCACTCAGTTGTGCATACCTAGCATGAACACATCCCTGGATTTGATCCCCAGAAGACAACAACAAAAATAGCCTTTTTGAAGATACTTATTTCAAAATGGTATATAAAATTTCCTTATATAGTACCAGTAATGTAATACATATAATAATAAACTAAATATCTAGATGTTGTAGTCAGGTTCACATTGCTGCCAGAAATCACCCAACCAAGAGCAGCTATTGAGAAAAAAAAAAAAAAAAAGGTTTATTTTGGCTTACAGATTTGAGCAGAAGCTCCATGATGGCAGGGGAAAACAAGGACATGAACAGAGGGTGGACATCACCCCTGGCCAACATCAGGTGAATAGTAGCAACAGAAGAGTGTGCCAAACACTGGCAAGGGAACACTGGCTATAACACCCATAAACCTACCCCCAACAATAAACTGCCTCCAGGAGGTGTTAATTCCCAAATCTCCATCAGCTGGGAACCTAGCATTCAGAACACCTTAGTTTATAGGGGACACCTGAATCAAACCACCATGCTGGATAATATGAATATGCATATGCAGAGGTTTTTTGAAGATATATTTTTATTTATTTATTAGAGACAAAGCGAGGGGGAGAGAGAGAGAGAATGGGCACACCAGGGCCTCTAGCCACTGCAAAAGAATTCCAGACGCATGCCTCAGCATACGTAAGCATCTGGCTTACATAGGACCTAGAGAATTGAATCTGGGTCCTTAGGCTTCGCAGGCATGCGCCTTAACCACTAAGCCATCTCTCTGGCCCAAATATGTAGAGTTTTTATACAACCACCAGTTATTTTTTTGCATATATATGTGTGTGGTGTACGTATGTGTCTGTGTGTAACTAGGTGCATGTATATGCAAGTATATATGGAAACCAGAGCTTAACATCTGGTAACTTTCTTAATCACTCTGTTTATTTTAGTGAGACACATACACTCCTCCCTGAGTCCAAAGCTCACTAATTCAACTGGTCTAGCCAGTCAGCTTATCCTGGGGAGCCCATCTCCACCTCACCAAGTGCTGGAACCACAGGTGGCCATGACATCCACCCTGCCTTTACATGGGTGCTGGAATGCCAGACTCTGTTCCTCACATTGGCATGCCAAGCACTTGATCCACTGAGCCATCACCCTAGCTCTGCCACTGCCAATGCTAGCAGAAAAAAAATTGATGCTATAGTATGATGCCATAGTAGGGTGATTGCATAGATACACATACATATTATGGTGTAAGACTTTAATACTCTGGTTAGAGAAAAGCATCCTATTTTTATTTATATACATATAATTTATTTGCTAGCATAGAGAAATGATTGAAGATAGATAGATAGATAGATAGATAGATAGATAGATAGATAGATGATAGATAGATAGATGATAGATAGATAGATAGATGATAGATAGATAGATAGATAGATAGATAGATAGATAGATAGATAGATAGATAGATAGATGGATGGGCAGACAGACAGACAGGCATGCCAGGGCCTCTAGCTACTGCAAACAATCTCCAGATGCAGTACTTTGTGCATCTGGCTTTACATGGGTACTGAGAAATTGAACTCAGGTTGTTAGGCTTTGCAGACAAGCACCTTATGCACTGAGCCATCTCTGCAGCCTTACTTTTATTTTTCTTATTGAGTACTTTAATATATTAACATAAATAATTTTATCATATCCCCTTTATTCGTTTTTTATTTTCTTTTAATTTTATTTATTTATTGGAGAGCAACAAACAGAGAGAGAAAGAGGCAGAGAGAGAAAGAGAGACAAAGGGCGCGCCAGGGCCTCCAGCCACTGCAAACGAACTCCAGACACGTGCGCCCCCTTGTGCATCTGGCTAACGTGGGACCTGGGGAACCGAGCCTCCAACTGGGGTCCTCGGGCTTCACAGGCAAGCGCTTAACCGCTAAGCCATCTCTCCAGCCCCTCCCCTCTTTATCCCTTTTTTGTCCCCTCTCCCTCACACTCCATCCCCAGAGGACACTCTTCCTTCTGCTTTGTTGTCTTGTTCCTTTTGACCTCCTGCATTCTCCGTGTCGGATGTTGATGGCCCAGAAATGAAAGCACACTACTGGTAATCACAGTGTGGGTACTTGCTGGTGTGGTGTGCAGTGTGGAGCTGGGTACAGTACTTGGGTAGCGTGCATGAGGCCCTGGGTTCCATTTCAAGCAGTGTAAGAGAAAGAACAAGAAAGGGGCAGTGCTGTAGTCTGGTCCACATTGCTGGCAGAAAACATCTGACCAAGAGCAGCTTGTGGGAAAAAGGGTTCATTTTGGTTTACAGATTAGATGGGAAGCTCCACGATGACAGGGAAAAATGATGGCATGAGCAGAGGGTGGACATCAACCCCTGGCCAACATCAGGTGGACAACAGTAACAGGAGAGTGTGCCAAACACTGGCACGGGGAAACTGGCTGTAACACCCCTAAGCCCACCCCCAACAATACACTCCCTGCAGGAGGCGTTAATTCCCAAATCTCCACCAGCTGGGAACCTAGCATTCAGAACACCCAAGTTTATGGGGGACCACCTGAATCAAACCACCACAGGCAGTATGTGTGTAGTAGCTCCTAATATCTGTATAATTTTATAATATTTAACACTTACTAAATATAATTCCAATATAGAGAGATACCTTAATGAAAAAAATAAGACATCCCTGAGGGAAAACTAATGTGCTTCAAGTTTATTTTTTGTTTACATGAGTAGGTGTGTGGTCTGTGTTCATGTGTGTGTGTTTATGTGTTGTGTGGGGGAGTGTGAATGTCTGTGGAAACCAAAGCAATCAGTTGTTCTCCTTAGGTACCATATCCACTTCTTTCTGAAACAGGGATGCTCACTGGCCTGGAGCTCATTGATTAGGGACGACTTGCTGACCAGTGAGCCCTGCCTGGCGATCCTCTGGTCTCCACCACCCCAGCACGGTTATCACAGGAGCAGGATGCCTGCCTGGTATTCACATGTGTACTGAGGGTCCATCCCAGGTTCACATGTTTGCAAGGCAAGCCAGTACTTTACTGATAAGCTGTCTTCCCAGCCCCAGGCATGATGGTACACACCTTTAATCCCAGCACTTGGGAGACTGAGGCAGGAGGATAGCCATGACTTTTAGGGAAACCTGGGCTACAGAGTTAGTTCCTTGTCAGCCTGGCTAGAGTGAGACCCTACTTCAAATAAAATGACAACAAAAACTAAGATCTTGAGATTCATTACACAACAATGAAATATTTTATGAAAATGAAAATATTTTATAAAATATAAAAGCATTTTACTGAACTGTGGACTTGAAAATAGTTATTATGACAATTTTTTTAATTTTTTAAATTAATTTATTTATTTTAGCTTTTGGTTTATCCAGGTAAGGTCTCGCTGTAGCCCAGGCTAACCTGGAATTCACTGTGTATTCTCAGGGTAGCCTTGAACTCATGGCAGTCCTCCTACCTCTGCCTCCCAAGTGCTGAGATTAAAGGCATGTGCCTGGCTTTTTATTTATTTATTTTATTTGAGAGAGTGACAAAAAAGAATGAGAGAGAGAGAGAGAGAATGGGTGTGCCAGGGCCTCTAGCCACTGCAAACAAACGCCAAATGCCTATGCCACCTTCTGCATCTGGCTTACGTGGTGCTTGGGAATTGAACCTGGGTCCTTAGGCTTCGCAGGCAAGTGCATTAACTGCTAAATCATCTCTCCAGCCCCATGATGGTAAATTTTATGGTATGTATACTTTTCTATAGTTAAACAGGAAGTCGAAATAGGTGACGCAGATGTAAGTTGCACCAAGTTACGGTGTCAGCCCTGTAGGAAAGATAACTGGGCTTGGGTTAGTTGGAGCCAACCAAGCTGGGAGGTTTTGTTCTTGCAGAAGGCGGAGACGGGAGGCTGCACTCCCTTCACTTTTTATACTGGTGCAGCCAGTGTCCTGGAGTGGGCCAGGACCTCAGAGACATCCCTAGGCTGATAGAGGCACAGGCCACCTTGCTTTCCCTGTGAACCTCAGTAATTCTGTCTCCCACTATTCACGGGGAGGTAAGGAGAAACAGCGTGCCACCCTAAATGACACGTGCTGTCAGGGGTGTTCCTAAGGTGCTGTGTGTGTGGCCCACACTCCACCCCACATCCCAGTAGCCTGCCTTCTTTGTTTTGATGTCTGCCCTCTGAGGCTAATGCCTGAGTGACCAGAACAGAATGAGATAGCTGGCTGGCCTCCATTTGCCGTACATGGAGGACTGGTTGAGCAGATGGCTCTTCCCTTCCAGTTCCATCCTTGTCTTCTCTCACAGCTGCTTTGCGCATGACATCCTCACTCAGAAAACGCTTCCACAGAGGAAGCTGAAAGTTTGTTTCTGATGACACACTAAAGAAAGCTCTTTTCTCAGAGAGAACTTGGTCATAAAAAGATAAAAATGAGATGTACCAAGTCCATGGTCTTCAGATCATAACCACTTTTCCTGCGTTTAGGTTTTATGAGTAGAATCAGTTTTCTTTCTCATTTCCAAAGAAGGGCTGTATGGTCTGGAGCTTTTGGTCATGGAGTGTTTCTTTCTCTTGTTAATGTGACATTGCTAACTTTGGCCCTGTTTCCATTAGGAGATGAGAGCATGGAAATTAAAAAGCAAATTACAGGGATGAGAAGATTGCTGAACGACAGCGCGGGGAGGATATATCAGCGTGTCGGCAAAGAGGGAGAAAAATTAAAAGAAGAGCCCCAGGACTTGGATTTAGTGTGGCCTCAGCGTCTGAACTCCTCTGCTGAGACCCCTCAGAACGTACACCCCCCTTCACGTGGTGTGTGGAATGAGCTACCACCCCAAAGCGGGCAGTTCTCAGGGCAATATGGCACCCGCTCTAGAACTTTCCAGAGTCAGCCTCAGACCGCTTCAAGTTCTAATGGTATGATTGTTATTCAGTGTTAAGAATGTAATTGTGGGGAGTGGTCCTGGCTTTTGTTATTTCTAAATAGTTTGTTTCTTGAGATAAATCTACTAAGCCTTCCCTTAATCATCTGTTTCCACTGAGATTGTTCTTGTTTGGGAGGAGAAGGAGCTCTGGTTCTAGGAACAGAATCCAGGGCTTTGCACAAGCTCACACTCTACCACTGAGCTGCAACCCCAGCCCTTCACTGGGGTACTTTAAGAGATAAGGAAGAGATAAAGAAAGAGGTTGAAGTGTATTTAAAATTACAACAGATTTTAGACTCAGGAAAGTCAGAGGTTCTGTATTAGATAAAACTGTATTAGTGTCTTAATGAAACCAAAGATCTGCCAAGACATAGATCAGACAGAGCATCAAGGCAGACACAGCTCCCCTTCAGCCCTGGAAGAAGTTGCCTGGCTGCATGGCTGTGTGGCTGTGTGGCTGTGTGGTTGTGTGGTTGCATGGTTATATGTCTGCATGGTTGCCTGGCTGTCTGATTGGCTATACGTTTGTATGGTTGCATGGCTGTATGGATGTATGTCTGCATGGTTTCATGGCTGTATGGTTGTATGTCTGCATGGCTGTATGATTGGCTGTATGGCTGTATGTCTGCATGGCTGTATGATTGGCTATACGACTGTACAGTTGCATGGCTGTATGGTTGTATGTCTGCATGGCTGTATGATTGACTGTACGGCTGTATGTCTGCATGGCTGTATGATTGGCTGTATGGTTGCATGGCTGTATGGTTGTATGTCTGCATGGCTGTATGATTGGCTGTACGGCTGTACGGTTTTATTGGTTGTCTGCTCTCACTTCTTCGCTTTGCTCCATCAGAGGAGCCTGAGTCAGAGGCAGGGCTGATAACTCGGCCTCTCTCACTGCTCCCTCCTATGGCCACCTCTGTCCTACAGTGCAGAACAGCACAGGACCCATATTTATATCTGAACCTCATTAGTGCTGAAAGTAAAACTTCAGCACTTAAAATCCGCAACTGTTAAGGGGAAAATTGATGCTTTGCTTGGTCATATTAATTTTACATCCAGTGACATTGGATGTTATTTGGTTTATAAATTATGTCCAGATCTATAGTTTTCACAAAGAACAAAGGAAAAAATAAGGCATTTTCACCTTGCTTGGAAAGTTAATAAACTTTTTTCCATTTATTTTTATTTTATGATATTTTTGAAGAAAAAGAAGATGTTTTGATGTGATTTTTTTTTAAACACAATTCACAATAAGTAATCCAGGGGCATAAGAAGACATCCTGTGATACTGATGAGGGAACATTGGGGACCCCAGAGACGTATGGGGTCTTCTCTTCCTCTCAGTGGTACATAAGCCAAGATCAGGCTCATGTGCTGGCATGCTTCCAGCTTGGAGGAGGAGGCTCTTTAAAGCCTCCTCCATAAAAATATTAAGTCAGTTCTCTTAAAATTGGAAAATGATTTATAATGAGCTGAGAAGAGCTAGTTTTGTCCTCTAAAACTCATAAAGATAATGCTTACTAGTGCTTTGGGAATGTTCTGTAGAGCTCTCCTAACTCCTGCCAATAAGAGACATGCGATGCCCTTTACCATGTGTGACGTTGCTGGCCCTACATGGACAGTCTGTGGCAACGAGTACTCTTCTTTCCAGCCCACAACAAGGTGACAGGTCTGCTTGGAAAATGTTAAAGTTACAAATAACTCTGTCAGCAGACCTTCCCGTGTTTATTGCCTGCAGGCTCCCAATAAAAAGCACTGTGCAGTCGAACCTTGAATAATGCATGTTGTAATGTGTAGGACTTCCTATAGGCTTGGTGGTGCACACCTTTAATCCCAACACTCAGGATGCAGAGGTAGAAGGACTGCTATGAGTTCAAGGCCAGACTGAGACTACAGAGTGAATTCCAGGTCAGCCTGGGCTAGAGTGAAACCCTACCTCAAAACAACAACAAACACAAAATGCTACTATTTGTGAAAACTCTCAAGTGGACCTCACAGTCTACAATTGTGAAAACAAGGGAAATATATATGAGTCATGTCATGATTGCATAAACTATATGTAGATAGTAATCTTTATCATTTATTACCAAAATACATACAAGACCATTTTCAAAACAAGATTTGTCAAAACTATGCACAAAGCCAGATGTGGTGGTGCACACCTTTATATCCAGCACTCAGGAGGCAGAGCTAGGAGGATCACCGTGAGTTCAAGAGTTCAAGGCCACCCTAAGACTACATAGTGAATTTCAAGTCAGCCTGGGCTAGAGCAAGACCCTACCTTGAAAAACCAAAAACAAAACTTATATACACAAACACTTAGAGACTATACATGATACCATTTTTATCTGAGAGAAATTAAACAAATGTAAAGATGCTATATTAAGTAACAACTTCATAAAATTAAGTGTAATAATTTCATAGCTATTTCCTGCTGTCAATGTGAGGAATTAAGTTAAATATTGATTTTCAGATGTGGTGGTGCTCACACACACACAGCACTCACAAACACACACACACACACGCACACACACGCACACACACACACAGAACTCTCACACATGCACACAGCACTCACACACTAATCACAGCCCTCGGGAAGCAAAGGTAGGAGGATTACTGTGAGTTCAAGGCCAGCCTGATACTCTAGAGTGAGTTCCACATTAGCCTGGGCTAGAGAAAGACCCTACCTTGAAAAATCAAAATAAATAATACACAGAGAGAGAGAGATGGACTTAAGGTTTTAAGGTGCCTCACCCTCACCACTTGGCATTGCTCAGGCTCACCCGCATCTAACTCTTGACCATCCTGGTGCTTCATTGGAATCATTTCTAACTTAAATGTTACAACATCTCATTTTGAAAAGTGATTCCAAAGCTTTTCTTTAGTTATTTCATGGTATTGCTGTGGTGAACTTTAGTATCCACTGATAGTGCAGATTATGGTATTTAAATTATATCCAGTGTCTAATAAGTCACATACTTGGAACAAAACCTTAGAACTTTGATTTGCCCACCTATCGGAAACGTAAGCAGTAGCTTCCCTTTAAACAGCTTCAGTTCATAGTGGTTGGACTTGATGCAAGAGGGGACCTTGTCTTCACATCTCTTTTCCAAAGGCTACTTTAGCGAGAGAAGTGGCTAAATGGTAAGGTGCTTATTTGCCAAGCATGATGGCTGGGTGCCAGTTCCCCAGTACCCACGTAAAGCCAAGTGCGCCAGGTGGAGCGCGTGTCTGGAGCTCACCTGCAGTGGCAAGAGGCCCTGGCGAGCCCATCCCACTCCCCCCTTTCTCTAATAAAGAAAAAAAAAAGTATTTTTAAAATTTATTCTAAAAACACTACCAAAAGCTACCAAATGTGTTATTTTATTTCAAGACCAAACCAGAGATAATTTGTTTACATATACGGAAAACAGAATGGAACAGTTTTGTTAAAGAAAATACACTAAATTTAAACAGTAAAAAAGAGACTGGTGAGGGCTGGAGAGATGGCTTAGCGGTTAAGCGCTTGCCTGTGAAGCCTAAGGACCCCGGTTTGAGGCTCGGTTCCCCAGGTCCCACGTTAGCCAGATGCACAAGGGGGCGCACGCGTCTGGAGTTCGTTTGCAGAGGCTGGAAGCCTTGGCACGCCCATTCTCTCTTTCTCCCTCTATCTGTCTTTCTCTCTGTGTCTGTCGCTCTCAAATAAATAAAAATTTAAAAAAAAAAAAAGAGACTGGTGAGGGGATGTAAGAAGTGGGAGGGTCATGAAAACAAATGATCATAAATGTTGGTGGGGATGTGAAAAAAAAGGAACCCTTCTACACTGCTGGTGGGAATGCAATCTGGTCCAGCCATTGTGGAAAACAGTGTGGAGGCTCCTAAAACAGCTAAAGATTGATCTACCATATGACCCAGCTATAGCACTCCTAGGCATATATCCAAAGGACTCATCTCATTTCCTTAGAAGTACGGGCTCAACCATGTTTATTGCTGCTCAATCTATAATAGCTGGGAAATGGAACCAGCCTAGATGTCCCTCAACAGATGAGTGGATAATGAAGATGTGGCACATTTATACAATGGAGTTCTACTCAGCAGTAAAGAAAAATGAAGTTATGAAATTTGCAGAAAAATGGATGGACCTAGAAAGTATTATACTAAGTGAGGTAACCCAGGCCCAGAAAGCCAAGCACCACATGTTCTCTCTCATATGTGGACCCTAGCTACAGATGACTGGGCTTCTGCGTGAGAAGGAAAATACTTAGTAGCAGAGGCCAGTAAGGTAAAAAGGAGACATAAAGGGTAGAGAAAAGAAGGGAAGAGGATACTTAATAGGTTGATATTGTATATATGTAATTACAATGATTGTAATGGGGAGGTAATATGATGGAGAATGGAATTTCAAATGGGAAAGTGTGGGGGTGGGGAGGGAGGGAATTACCATGGGATATATTTTATAATCATGGAAAATGTTAATACAAATTTAAAATAAATAAATAAATAAATAAATAAATAAATTTATCCAGCCAGGAAAAAAAAAAAAAGAAGTGGGAGGGATAAAAATTAGAGAAAGACCCCTTTGTGAAGAAAAGCAGCACTCTAATACCTCTAGCTCATCAAGGTACACACTTCTACCTTGCACCCCTATTTTTCCCCACTCAAACAATTCCCAGCCAAGCTATTCTAGAAGTTTTTATGTGTCTTCATTGTTGAAATAGTACACTTACCATCAAACTTTTAATAGACTGATGTAGTTCTTAATATGAACCCTGATAGCATACACAACACCAGCAGTTTTGCAAAATTGCTCTCAGAGTTCGTTTAATGTTCTTTTTGTAGAAGCTAGCATGAATGTTTATGGTGACTCTTAGGGCCTTGCTATCTAGGGTGAGATGGCCTCACCTCAGGGGACTTCCATGGCCGTGCATTCATTGTGTGCATGTATTCACGCAGACCCTGCCACCTGTGACATGAATGCACCTTAAAATACACAAGCCCAAGGGCTGGAGAGATGGCTTAGCTGTTAAGGCACTTGCCTGCAAAGCCAGAGGACCCAGGTTCAACTCCCCAGGACCCACATAATCAGATGCACAAGGGGGCGCATGTATCTGGAGTTTGCAGTGGCTGGAGGCCCTGGTGTGCCCATTCTTTCTCTTTCTCTCTCTCTTTCTCTCTCTCTCTCTCTCTCTCTCTCCCAGCTTACTTCTGTATCACTCTAAAATAAATAAATAAATAAAATATATTTTAAAAAATACGCAAGCTTGGATAAAGTCATACCCCCAAATTTAGGTGATGAAAATTATTGGGTATGTTTTTCTTAGGCAGTTTCATGATTATTACACACACTTCAAAATCCTGTCATACCTTTTCCCCCCTTCTCTTTATAGATTTGTGTGTGTGTGTGTGTTTTGGGAATATATCATTCTTTCCTTTCATACTTAGGAGAACTTCCGGTGGTGAATTCATCAGTTGGATCAAACTGCTGTACTTGTAACTGCCAGTCAACATTGCAGGCCATTCTGCAGGAACTCAGGACCATGAGGAAACTGATGCAGTTTCAAGCAGGTACAAAGAGCAGTCCTCTGCATATGTCCTCTGTGACTGCATATGTGGCATCTTCACTGCAATTTCACAGTCTTTTGGTTAGAACCATCCCACCTTGCTGTCTCACTGTACCTTTTCACGTATCCATTTTCTGTGCTTTTGTTGGTGGTGGTGGTGGTGTGTGTGCATGTGTGCGTACGTGTGTGTTTAGCAAATCAAACACATTTTATATTGCTCCTAATACAGCTCATAGGCTTATGTACATGCTCTCAGTGTACTTCATCCCATGAGCTCCTGGTACTTCACAAATGTCAGTTAATTAAATTTTGGAATATCTAACATGAGAGAGCCCTTCAGGAAACGCAGCTTCCCTGTTGAAGACGCGCATGGATGTAGACAGGCGAGAAGCAGGGAGCCTCACGCTCTGCTTGTGACCTCTCCTCTCACATCAGCATGTAGCTCAGACACAGCTCAAGTCTTGCCCCTTGATCCACAACTTCTGTTTTTGTTCTCGACCTCATCTAGGAGGTGAACAACAGAACAGGGTGCATATTTGGGGACTGAATGCCAAGTTTCTCACCTCCTAGCTGGATGAGTCCTGAGCCTCCCAGCTCTCATCTGCAAATGGAAGGTGGGTTTTGACTCAGGAGAGAGCAGCTGTAAATGCACCATGCAAGGCGTAATGCACACATATGTCACCTGCACCGATGAGGGTTTAAAATCTGGGCTCACAGTTTTTAGTTAGGGACTCGTTCTCCAGTGTCCACAGTCAGGAGGAAAACCAGGAAGTTCTTGTCATAGGCACAAGAAATAACAAACCGTTTTACTGAGCCTTCCCTCTGAGTTCGGTGCAGGACGGCAGCGCAGCCCCATCGTGACTGACCTTCCTTCCCTTTCATCAGGGTGCCATGCCAGAAGTCGCTCAGAAACTGCTCTTGGTGCTATTCAGTGAATTCTAGTAAAAAGCCTCATGTTCAGCGATGTGGTTTTGATACAAAAGCTTGGGCTGGAGAAATTGCTTGGTGGTTAAGGAGCTTGCCTGCAAAGCCTAACAACCTGGGTTTGATTTCCCAGGACACATGTAAAGCTGGATACACAAAGTAGTGCGTTCATCTGGAGATCGTTTGCAGCCTCTTGAGGCCCTGAGTGTGTGTGTGTGTGTGTGTGTGTGTGTGTGTGTGTGTGCGTGTACTTGCAAGTAAGTAAAAATAATTTAAAAATAATTAAAAGTACAGGGGCTGGAGAGATGGCTTAGTGGCTAAGGTGTTTGCCTGCAAAGCCAAAGGATAGGATCCCGGTTTGATTCTCCAGGACCCACGTAAGCCAGGTGCCCAAGGGGTCGCATGCATCTGGAGTTTGTTTGCAGTGGCTAAAGGCCCTGGTACGCCCATTCTCTCCCTCTTTCTTTCTCTCTCTCTCTGCCTCTTTCTCTTTCCCAAATTTCTCAAATAAATTAAATATATTTTTAAAAAATTAAAACTATAAAGCTTCATACTTGGACATTTCAGTCACCCAAGATCACTTGTTTAAAAATTTTTATTTTATTTTTTAAGAGAGAGAAAGAGGCAGAGAGGGAGAGGGGGAGGGAGGGAGAGAAGGAGGGAGGGAGAGGGGAGATGGTCACATCAGGGCCTTGAGCCACGCAAACGAACTCCAGATGCATATGCCACCTTGTGCATCTGGCTTATGTGGGTCCTGGGGAATTGAACCTGGGTCCTTTGGCTTTGGAGGCAGGTGCCTTAACCCCTAAGCCATCTCTCCAGCCCAAGATCACCTTTTTAACATAAGGCAAGCTAAAGGCTTTCTAGAAAGTAGGGGTTTTTTTGTTTTTTTTTTGGTTTTTTTTTTTTTGGTTTTTCAAGGTATGGTCTCACACTAGTCCAGGCTGACCTGGAACTCACTGTGTAGTCTCACAGTGACCTTGAACTCACAGCAATCCTCCTACCTCTGCCTCCTGAGTGCTGGGATTAAAGGTGTGTGCCACCATACCCAGCTAGAAAGTAGTATTTTTTTAGGAGAAAATTTGGACTTGTCCCAAGGCAAAAGTAAGCATTTTTTCAGTCCAGAAAGTATTTAATTCACATTGTTCCACCACAATAATATGTGTTCTTATTAACCAGACAAAGGTTATTGGCCCCAAAGTAAGGGCCTCAAGCAGAAAGGTTATTTTATTCTGGATGGATCCTTTGCACAGAGGGAGAATTTGTTAGTACTTAAGAAAATATGCATATGAAATTGTAATGATTTATTTTGTTACTTAAGCTCCTTACCACTGAAATGGCAAGCTACAAATTGCAACCATTTAAATCCTTGACTGAAGCTTTTTTGAATCTATTAAGTAAATGCCACTTTGTCACCATGTTTTCTTTTCTGAATCTTTGAAGATTAGGGAGGTGAGCGGTTCTGAGCCGTGGATAGCATAAAGGATAAAATGAGTGGACGACGCTCCTTTAATTGTCTTAAAAACTGTGCATTGTGTGGGCAAATTTACTTAGGGTTTATTGCCTCTGAGACTTAGATTTAAATTATGTTTTGAAAGTTCCAGCCTTACTTTAAGAGAAGAGGGAGCTAGGTCAAGCAGCAAGACCTGAGTGCGAGAATCTCAGCTCTGCGGAACTCAGTAAGAGTCAAGGCGGAGCTGCAGTAGCCTCTGTTGCTTCACGCCGAAACGCTCTCACTTTTAACTTGAAGAGTGAGGCTTGAGAGCTGTGGCCTCGCCGGTTTTGACCATCACTTCGAGAGTCCACTGGCCCTTGGGGACAGAACAGACTAGGCTGGAGTTCAGGTGCATGTGGCTGTGTCCTAGAGTCACTCCCTCCCCCTCTTCTCCCCCCGACCCTCTGCCAACCTTCTGACCCACTCAACCTGGGACGGGCTAAGGTATTGATGTGCTTTTGTGGCCCCAGTGATTGGGCTGGAGAGATGGCTTAGCAGCGAAGGCACTTGCCTGCAAAGGCTAAGGACCCAGGCCAGGTTCCATGCTCCAGGACCCATGTAAGCCAGATGTATAAGGTGACTTGTGTCTGGAGTTCATTTGCAGTGGCTGGAGGCCCTGGCATGTCTATTCTCTCTCTTCCTCCCTTCCTTCTTCCCTTCCTTCCTTCCTCTATCTGCCTCTTTGTCTTTCACATAAATAAATAGATAAATAGGTAAATAAATAAATAAAAATAAATTCTTAAAACTCCAGTAATCTAATGTGCAGTTAAAGGCTAGAGCCAGTGACACCGATTGCCATATGAGTGGTTACACAACTCCAGCTCCTTGCTTTTGATCCTTATAGGTCACCTCCAGTGTGGAGATAAAATGTGTGTCTTTGTTTTCACACCGAAAATAAGTTAGAGGAAATATACTCCATATCCATGTACATTTGAATTGTCGTTACTTTTCACTTGGCTATTTTTTGATAGATTTCTTTCTGTAGAAAAAAAAAAGCAGTGCATCTGGCGGTCATATGTAGGAAACCATATTCATATATGAGGATTTAATGCAAATTTCAGCCATATTTTCCTGTTTCACATTCCATCAGAATATTTTCAAATGGCTAATAAACACTTTTCAGACCGTACTGTAAAAACCAAACTTGCCATTCTGGGTTTTCTTTGAAATTGTTTATTTATTTTTATGGCTGTGTGTGTGTGTGTTACACATTTGTACATGTTCATATGTGTATCATTGCATATGCATGTAGGGGTCAGAGGTCAACATCAGGTGTCGTCCTCCATCATTCTCCCACCATATCAACTGAGGCAGGAACTCTCACTGAACCCAGAGCTTACTGGTCAGTCTAGCTGGCCAACTTGCCCCAGAGACCCTAAGGATTCTCCTGTCTTTACTTCCCAAGTGCTGAAACTACAGATACGTGCCACCATGCCCAGAGCTCACGTGGGCAGTGGGACTGTGACCCCAGGTCCGCCTGCATGCGTATGAGTGACTGGGACCCTGCTCTGGCCCCACCTGCTGTTCTTTAAGTTTATGTCCAGTGGGCACCTTGGTCCTCGTGCTGGACTTCTCTCATGGGACTAGGCTGTTCGTAGATTTTCCTCATTTGCTTGACTTGTTCAGAATTATTCATCCTTACTCTTCATCTATGTAAAAGTGAGTTCCAGAGAACTAGCCTGGTCTGGTAGCATGGAACATGGTGTCTTGGAGATAGTTGTTGTACAGAGAATATTTGATGGGGAGAGATCCTGAATGACTAACAGTCCCTGTTCTAGAATCCTTCCAGACTGTTTGATCAATCTTGCCAAAACAATCGGTGGTTCGTTTTTGCCAGTTTTGGAACCTGTAGGTTACTTGTAGCCAATCAATTGAACCCAAATGACAGTGGGAATATCTCTGACATGGCTTATGAGAAAGCATGGATATCTATTCCTAAACGTAAGTTCTGGAGTTCTCACATAAATGTCATGAAGCTGTGTGTTCCCACAGCTTTTAACCCTTTCCTTCCTTTGAAGTCAGCAATGTGAAGACACTGTAATGAACCACGACATTTGGTGCCACTTTCTCCTGGGAGTTGCTCAGCCCTTAGAACATTAGAGTACCCCTGAGCTTGACTGGACAACTTTGAGGTGCAAAGTGAGATTGTTTCCATTGCTTCTTCCTTGAGGGGGTCTCCTGTCCTTGGTGTCAGGTCTCAGGCACAGCCGTAGACCAGGGCTAACTTTCCTCAGCTAGACACAAGTGCCGGTACCATATTTGTGTTTATTGTCCACAGTTGGAACTCAAAACAGACAACAACCCCCAATTTCCCTTATATGCTCCCAGCGAACTGCTGTCTCACGCAAGAGAAATAAAAAGAAAAAAGTGCTCCCAAAGACCGGGGACCCTGTGACTGTGAAACCAAAGCCCAGTGTGCTGGAAATGGACAAGAAGCCAGCTGCCGAGGCCATGGGACAGTCTGGTCTCCAAGCCAAGGAGCACATGTCTGCCGAGGAGAGCCGTGTCCCGGGATTTGGCATTGTTCTTGAATCACCTTCCTCAGATGTAAGTTCATATTTTCTGTCTGCTGACCCAATCGATGGAACTTTCAGGAATTTTATGGTGTTAGGGTACTTTCCCCCTAAGTCCTTCTGCCCACGATAACTAGGGAAACATAGAGAATGCATGTGGAAAGGGAAAGAAACAAAAGTAGTAGTCTCCCTTTGCCTAGATTTTTCTTTTCTAAAAAGTTCGTGCTTTATTTATTCAAACACATTTCCATTCTTTTATCTCTGAAAGAAGGTTGGTGGCGTAAATAATCTGCTCACTAATTTCTTTAACATTTTTAATTTCAAAGTGACAGTTTTTAATTTCCTCAGTAAAGAAAACTAAAAGAACATAATTAAATTCTTTGTAGATGGGTATAAATGAATAGACACGTACAGATAAGGTCATACCTTTCTGGAAACACAAACTAATAATAAAAGAGGAACAGTAGTACTAATTCTGTTTTAT
Source organism: Jaculus jaculus (assembly GCF_020740685.1). Taxonomy (NCBI): domain Eukaryota; kingdom Metazoa; phylum Chordata; class Mammalia; order Rodentia; family Dipodidae; genus Jaculus; species Jaculus jaculus. Next base: position 66,719,825 of record NC_059116.1, read on the forward strand.
AGATGCAAGCTCTACTGCTAATTAGGTGGTAGTGCCGTGCCATTTACTCTAATGATGGGTTAACACTCTGCTCTGCAAGGGTTTGCTATTTTAGTCTCATAGCCAGAATGCTGTTGCGGTCTAGGGTGCTGGAGTACATCTGAAGTATCCATCTGACTCGCTGCTTTAGATTCATAGGACCATAGATGAACTTCGGTCATAATGTGCTGAATTTGCAATTGTGTACTCAATTTACAATATCTTTATCTAAGTACATTCATGTTGGGAACCCAAGCTTGTTGGCAGAGTTCTTAAAATAAATAAGAAGGAGTGCTTTATTATTATCAGATCACACAGGAAGAGGATCCTGCTGAGAACACCCACAGGCTTATCTAGGATTGGGGTTTGGGCCTACCTTTTACACTTTAAATAAGAAACAAATTGCTGGGTTTTTTTTTTTTTTTAATAAAGCATTCTCTTTCAGTTGTAGGGAGACAGCTTGCTAGCATATATCCACATGGGATCTTTAATAAAAGGAGGCAATAAGAGTAATCGTCTTGAGCATTTTTAGACTAGAAAATCATGTGAACTTCCATCCAATCCTTAGTGCTAAAAAGGTATTTTGTTTTCCTCTGTAAGCATATGCTACAACCATTAAGCTCTTTGAAACTACGAATTTGATAGAGAAACTCATTAATGATCCTGAGTTCTCTCTGGGACCCGCCAATTCTGATTCCACCATGTTGTCACTGGCTCAGAGGCCTACATAGATCATGTGTTTGGAAACAGGAACATTATTCCACTAAGTGTGGTTAAGCAGTTTTCTATAAGCTTTCACATTTTCCCTACATTTTCTAAACATTCTTTTTCTGCTTGGTGCTGACGCTGGGAGCAGAATTGGGCTGTATAAACCACCTGCGTCCTGGGTTGGGCTAGCGTTACTAACTGAACTTTCTCCCTTTTTTATTGTTAAGCTCCAAATCTATTTTTTTTTAATTTTTTTTTTTTTTTTTTTTGAGAGCGACAGACATAGAGAGAAAGACAGATAGAGGGAGAGAGAGAGAATGGGCGCACCAGGGCTTCCAGCCACTGCAAATGAACTCCAGACACGTGCGCCCCCTTGTGCATCTGGCTAACGTGGGACCTGGGGAAGTGAGCCTCGAACCGGGGTCCTTAGGCTTCACAGGCAAGCGCTTAACCGCTAAGCCATCTCTCCAGCCCTCTATTTTTGAAATAAATTGAAAGAGATCTTGTAAAAGCCTTATGTATATTCATAAAATGGCATAAAATAAGATTTTATTATTATCAATTTTAAGTTGGTAATTTAATTTTATTTATCTATTATGTAAAATTACCTTTACTCCTGACAATTTTTGCTAATAAGAGCTATTTAATTTGACTGAGCATGTTCAGAATTGTTCATGAAAGCTAAAGCACTGATTTCCTCTGAAGAATAGCATGCAGTTAAAGAAAAGCAAGAAAGGTATGGTACCAGCACAGAGGCAGGGGCCCGTGGGGGACTGGAGATACTGGAGATATCGCACATGTTCCGACTGACCAAACGTCGCTGGACTGTCCAGTTGCACCTGGCACATAAACAGTACTCAGTAACTTTATTTACCTGATCTGTAAGTGACAAAACACTTACATTCGCATTGACCACACTGTGCATAAAAGCCTATGACACATTGGGTCCAGACTTGCCTCCAGTTGTAACTCCTCCTCCATTGAACTGAAGCTTATCTCTTCCTCCTCTCTATCCTGTCCACCTCAGGGCTCTCTTCTAATTTGAACAGTTCTCCCTTATGGGACTTTCTACATTTTGAAATAGTCATGCCCATGATGTTGTCCCATCTTCTCAGGAGCGGGTCACGTATACTGACAGGAGTCGTGTGCCATCGTGCACCTAGTAAGCGGTCTCACCTCAGCTCGCTCGGAGGTCTTCTTGTCCTGCTGTGACAAGTTCTCATAGGCTGGTTCCCTGCCCCAGGCCGGCGTCTGCCCTTGTCCACTGAAGAAGACCCTGGGTGTCCATTCAGGCACAGGTTCTGCCTGATGAGCGCCCAGTACCTTCACGGGGTGATCATCCTATGAACTGAGGAGTTAGGCTATAGCTGTTGATTCAGGTTACTTGGAATTTTCTTCGTTGAAAAGGGAGCGGGTAAGAAAGCAGGCTGCCGGGCTACACTCTCAGCTGTGTGCCTGAGCGAGTGAACCGCTGCTTTTCCTCTGCAAATGAGCGCCATAGCAATGGTTTCCTCATAGAATTGGACTCGTAGGAGTATCTAGAGTATTTTAAGCACAATAAATATTTGTCATTTTTTTATCAGTTTTATTTATTTATTATGAGAGTGAGAGATGAAGAGGACAGGTAAGCCAGGGCCTCCGGCCACTGCAGATGAACGCCAGATGCATCTACTGCCATGTGTATCTGGCTTACATGGGTACTCCAAAATGAAACCTCAGTCCTCAGGCTTCACAGGAGATACTTTTTAAGCCACCTCTCCAGCCCTATTTTTAAAATAATTTTATTTACTTATTAAGAAAGAAAAAGAGACAGAATATTGGTCATTTTTCAACCTTAGCAGTGCTTCCTAAATATACTATAGGAACAAATGTAACTTTTTTAAAAAAATTATTTATTTGAGAGCAACAGATGGAGAAATAGGCAGAGAGAGAATGGGCTTACCAGGGCCTCCAGCCACTGCAAACGAACTCCAGACGCATGCGCCCCCCTTGTGCATCTGGCTAACGTGGGCCCTGGGGAGTCGAGCCTTGAACCGAGGTCCTTAGGCTTCACAGGCAAGCACTTAACTTCTAAGCTATCTCTCCAGCCCAAATGTAACTATTTTTAAGTAAACTGAACTGTTGACATGAATAAGCAGATCTGTCTGAACAAGCTGCTTTTGATGAGGGCAGCGCTTGGAGCAGGATCAGTTGACCCTCTCTAAATCAGCGCTCACATAGAACTCAAGCCTGACTTACACAGAAGCAAAGGCAGAAGCCCGAAACCCAAGCTGAGATTGCAGTGTTGAGCTCTTGTCACGAGGGCGCAGCTGCGGCGGTCACTGGTCTCTTGTCATCCCAGCTTCCCAGGGCTGGGTATTTTGACTTGCATTCCTCTAGGCAGCTGTAGCTGACTTCAGGTAGTTTTATTGCTGTTGCTTAACTTTTTAGGGGAAAGGGAGCTTTGGTGAAACCCTTGGACAAGCTTTAAGAAAATTATTTGTGAGCAGGCATGGTGGCGCACACCTTTAATCCCAGCATTTGGAGGCAGAGGTCCCGATGAGTTCAAGTCCAGCTTGAGAGACTACATAGTGGATTTCATGGAGATCAGCCTGGGCTAGAGGTACACCCTACCTCAAAAAGCAAAAAAGGAAAGAGAAAGAAATAATGGAGAAAAGGAAGTTATACCTTTTTTTTTTTTGAAGTAGGGTCTCCTTCTGGCCCAGGCTGACCTGGAACTCACTATGTAGTCTCGGGATGGCCTGGAACTCACAGCAATCCTCCTACCTCTGCATCCTGAGTGCTGGGATTAAACGCATGTGTCAATCACGCCCAGCAGTTACACTTTTTGAGTTACAACTCAGCAAAGCCAACAGCCTTAGCAGTGAGAATCTGTGAGCAGCTACTAATCATTTTTAATAATAGAAAATGCTTTTATTTGTTGAAGTGACTACGGATATTATCCAGTAATTCTAAATTGCACAAATTGTAAAATTATCAGAAGATAAATTTGTGAGTATTCGTCAGTTTATGATAGATTTGTTAATGTTTCTTTTATATTCTTAAATGATTTTAAATGCATGATGCTTTCAACAGAAATATCTTCCAAATTCAGAATGTTTTCATGGCACTTTTTAGCCCAGTAGCTAAAATGATCTGCTGGGATCTACTGAGGTAAATCAAGGAAGCCATTTTTCATTTTCCCATTGACACATGGAGATTGAGGCGATGGATGCGTGACGGCACAAGTTCCGAGCTCAGGCTTCTTGAGTTCAAATCCCTGGTTCATCGCATCGTAGTTGGATGATCTTAAACAAGTTGCTTGCTTAGCTTCCTGAGTCTGGGTTTTTGCATTTACAAATTGGGGAATAGTAATGATAGCCACTTTGTCAGATGAGAATTAAATTAGAAAAGTGATGAATTGTATGCTAGCCTAGGGCCTAGAACATAGTAAGTAGCAAATAAACATTAATTACATCACCATTTTCTAGGGGGTACTGAAGTGAACGTAATATTCTTTGCCTTTTTCACAGCACACAGAGGAGATTCACTAACAATGCTTGCGATTACAGTGTAGTAGGATTGAAGCTCGGGTTCCGGCAGCCCGAGTCTCATAGGAACTGGGAAGAATGGGACTTATCTACCTACAAGGTCAAAGACAGATACTTAGGGTAGACATCATCTCAGAGGACTCAGGAGGAAAGAAGCTAGACTGTGCTGTTAAAACCTTATATATTGTCCATTTGGCGCAACTATCTACAACATAAATCAAGCCCTAGTCTTCAGAGTCATTAATTTATTACCTGGGAAGGAAAAGGCTGGAATCTCTCATTATGCAAATACATGAAGAAGCTTTCAAGGGACCACATTGTATTATCTTTTCTAAAATTAAATGCTTAACTCTACCAAAATTTTGACAAATAAAAAATTAAAAGAATTGGGTCAGCCAGGCATGGGGGGGCTCTGCTCATGCCCATCATCCCAGCTCTTGAGAGGGTGAAGTAGGAGGATCCATGTGAGCTCAAGGCCAGCCAGGGCTACAGAGTAAGTCCCAGGTCAGCCTGGGCTAGAATGAGACCCTGCTTCAAAAAGCCAGGAAGAGAATTGGATCTTGTGAGGTAGGGACATAGCTCTGCATGTAAGAGTGCTTATTACATAAACATTAGGACCTGAGTTCAATTCTCACTTAAAAACCTAGGCCTGCCTTTAAATCCTAGAGCTGTGGGAGGCAGAGACAGGAGGGTTGGTGGAGCTCCCTGCTCAGCCAGCCTGACTGAGAAACAGTGCAAGCCCCAGGCTTACTGAGAGATTGTCTTAGAGAGATGAGACAGAAGAGTAGAAGAAGGAAGTGACCCAGATCCCTTCTCTGGCCTCCACAGCCTTGCACATGGGGTGCACGTATCTGTACATGTGCATGCATACATCACGCCCAACACACACACAATTTTTTAAAATAACTAGACCCTTAATGGCGCCTTATAATTTTGATCCTAGTCAATATTAAATATATGCCATGATTAATACACTTGCTTTTTCATATAACTTGTGACTGAGCACTTTTCGATTCATACAGAACATCCACCTTACAATGCTGGTCTTGATGGAGGACATCCAGCAGACTTCTGCCCTTCTAGCACTGGGAGCTCTCAGCCTAGCCCCAACCCCAGGCCACGTCTGTTCTGAGAGGCTTAACAATAACAGTTGCACAGCTGGGCCAGCCTGAGCAAGCTTCAGCGATTCACTGGCCAAGTACTTTTCATAGCATTTAATAAATGATCACAATAAGTTTTATCTCGAGCAGGCCTGATTTCTAGGAAATTATGTTAAATTTTCTTAAACAGATGATCATACTTATGAGCAAAACAAAATCAGTCAGGATTTTTGTGTATTTGTAAGAATTTTTCTTTCATACCCTTAAGCTCATTTTCTTGTAAATGCATCTAAGCGAATAGAACAGAGGATCATTGTAAATGGTAACCCCATGAATGAAAGACTAAATGAAATCCTTAACCATTCTTATTAGCCATGGTTTACATTTTACATTTTTCAGTAGAAGGTCAGTCAGTCTTGCTCTGCAGAACCCACGGCTTCTGCTGTGGCTTTCTTTGAGGTTTTCACCCTGAGTCAGGATGATACTTAACCAGCCAGCCAGCCTCACCTTTCTGGGCTACACCACACAGCATATCTTATGCCAACAGCTGTGTGACGATGTCTGTAGATGCAGATATTGCACAACACAGAACTTGAAAACTGTTATGCATAATCAGTATTCATGCACAGTTGAAAATCTGGGCACAATGGGCATTTACGCACTGCTTCTTACTCATAAGCAACGACCACATGCAGTTGGTCCCATGTCTCATTGTAATCTGGAAATGGTAATACCTTATGTATAGTGGCCTGCATCAGGCATGTTCCTTGCCTAACTCACTTATGTACTCTCCTTGAAAGTGTCTTTCTCACAGGGCTGAGGGGCTGGCTCAGCTGGCAGAGTACTTTCCCTACAAGCCTGAGGACCAACATTCACATAAATGCCAGGTGGGCTTGGCAACCACCTGTAAGACCAGCACTTGGAAGGTGGACTCTGGAGGTGCCCAGGGCAAGCCGGCTAGCTAGACTAGTAGAGAATTTGTTAAAGGAAGTGTAGATTTTTATTTTAATAATACTTATTTGGCACAGTGTTTTTTTTTAACATCAGTAAACAGAGACGTCTCATGTCAACAATGGCCAGTAAATAAAAAGACATATGATTCTACAACAAAAGAATTTTAATGTGGTTTTTAAATATATATGTGCATCTGGCTTACAATGGTCATGGAGAATCGAACTGCAAACACCTTAACTGCTAAGCTATCTGTCCAGCTCTTTTTTTTTTTTTTTAAGGAATAGTGCTCTGTGGCACTGGTAACCATGCTTTAGCAGTCAGTCTTGCCTCTAAAGAAAGAGGAATGGAGGCGGGGAGGAGCCAGAGCTTGGCCACCCTGCCCTGACTGCTGCTGCTCCTGCTGGAGGTAAGCAGACTGTTGACTCCCCTGTAAGGTGCTTTCAAGGAAGCAGGTCCTGTTCCTTGATCTGGAGTAAACAAAATGACCATACTGGTCTATAGAAAGTGGAACAGAAAGCAGGGAAACCTTCAGCCCTGGATGGCACCTCTGAAATCAGTGTAACTTCAATGCCAATGCCATAAGAAGTCCTGGCTCCACAGAACCCTCCAGGTGCTTAGTGTTTGGCATCCCAGTGGCTGCCACAAACAGCAACTACACTGTTGTCTCCTGAATCTAAACTTCAAGGCCCTGCTAAGTGCTATCCCATTCCCCTGCCTGTCCTGGCACCCCCTCTACCCTTTGGCCCCAAGAGTCCCTCCTGCCTGATGCTGACACTTGCTCTGTACCCCTCTGGTGGTGTTCCTCACCTTCTGTGTGGGTGCAAGTGTTTATGTCTCAGCTGCAGAGCCAGCCTCGAAACCCCTACAGGTAGTGCTTCATAAGTAGACACTAAATCAGACGGTCAACATTGTCCAGGTCATATGCTCCTGGTGCTGGCATCTGACCATTCTAAGACACTGACATGGGTGTACCTAGCCACAGCAGGAGACTTACAGGCCACTGCCTCTGTTCAGAGGCAAGAACTCTAACCCAGCACTAGGCACTGTGAAAGAATTTTCTCATAGCCTTTTGTTAATTCTAAATGCATCCTTTGGACACTAAGTGGGTACTTGGCCTGGTGACTACGGAAAAGTTGCTCGTCCTTAGGAGAAACCAAGCTCCTAACTAAATCAGTGCAGTGCAGAAAGTGCTGTGAGGGGCTGGAGAGATGGCTTAGGTATTAAGGTGCTTGTGTGTGAAGCCTAAAGACCCAGGTTCAGTTCCACAGTACCCACATAAGTGAGATGCACAAGGTGGCACGTGCGTATATAGTTCATTTGCAATGGCTAGAGACCCTGGTGTGTTCATTTTCATTCTCTCAATCTTCGTTCTTTATCTCTAACTCTCTCTCTGCTTACAAACAAATAAATAAGCATTTTTTAAAAAATGTTTTAAGTGCTATGAACATATTTCATAGAAAATATTCTGAGTGCATACAGAAGGGAGTGGCCAGGTATGCCTGGTGGCTCATTTGGTGCATGTTTCTCAAGCTAGGTCCACGTCCTCCAGGACAGATCAAAGGGAAAGTTCTAGGAGTCCCAGAAGTCCAGTGGCTGAGTTTTAAGTCCCAGGTTTGTGTATCAAAATCAAACTGAGGGTTACTTGCATGAAATAAGTTGGCACCCTTCCCTTTCCTGTCTTGCAACTTTCCAACTTCTGTGCCACCCCAGAGCTTTGCACAGCAGTGTGACACACTTGGTGTTTTGTTTTAATGGCTTCCAAGTGATATAAGAGCGCTTTTTGACAAATCCAAGACCAGGGCTGGAGAGATTGCTCAGTGGTTAAGACACTTGCCTACAAAACCTAAGGACCAGAGATTGATTGCCAGTACCCACGTAACGCCAGATGCACAAGGTGGCATATGCATTTGGGGAGTTTGCAGTAGCTGGACGCCCTGGTGTGCCCATTCCCTCTCTCTCTCTCTCTCTCTCTGTGTGTGTGTGTGTGTGTGTGTGTGTGTGTGTGTGGTAAATAAATAAGTTTTTTGTGTTTTTTTTGTTTGTTTGTTTGTTGTTTTTGAGGTAGGGTCTCACTCTGGTCCAGGCTGACCTGGAATTAACTTTGTCATCTCAGGGTGGCCTTGAACTCATGGCAATCCTCCTACCTCTGCCTCCTGAGTGCTGGGATTAAAGGCATGCGCCACCACGCCTGGCTAAATAAGTATTTTTTTTTAATTCAAGATCAGCTCAACTAGAATCAAAGTTCATAGGATATACAGAATATATATATATTCTGATCATGAATAAAACTTCATCTTAAGACTACAAGGGTAAAATTCTCTCAGTCCCAACATTTCCACATTGACTCAGTCCAGAGACATTTTTGGAGTGCTTGGTATGTGCCAGAGCAGTTCTAGGGATTAGGTATTCAGCCTCCAGCTCCTGCCAAGCTCCTCTGCAGACCTTTGACCAGCAGGCAGCGAGATGCAAAAGTCAGGGAAGGTCTAACAGTACTGCCTGTCCTGTGATATTTACCAAGCATTTAGAGAGGAGTGAGATGACTTTCTGGATAATCTAATCTAAATTTCCATTCTGAAGGGACAGGTCACAAACACCTCCCTACGTCATACACGTCAACCCAGCTGTACTGGGAGAGCTCTTCACTCTGACTAGAGTGTGCTGGGCATTTAAGAATAGTCCTCGTGCTGGAAAACTGGCTACGTCGAAAAGAGCGCATGTCATGCAAGCGTGAGGACCTGAGGGGACCCGAGGCTGCATGTGCTGGATCTCTAGCATCCATGTAGAAAGCTGCGCATGGCCACACACCTGTGACCCCAGTCCTGTGGGGAGCAGAGGTAGGGGGATTGCCGAGGCTTGCTGGCATGACCAAAAATGGCAGCTCCAGGTTCAGTGAGAGACTTATGTCTTAAGGAAACCAGAAAAGTGATGGAATATGCCTGACAGTCTTCTCTAGCCCTCACTTGCACACACACACATGCACACGCACACGGGGCTCACACATGGCAGACACACATGCATACACCACACACAAACACACACACACACACACACACACACACACACACTTTACATAAACAAAAAAAAAATTAGTTCCTGTTTGCCAGGACAGAAACTGGCTCCGAATCCTCATGTGTCTAATGTGATATAGAAAACCTATAAATTAGTGCCAGGTTTGCAAAGTAACAAATACGATATCTAACAGTGATTCTAATAGTATTGACAGCTTTGTAGGACAGACATTCCTTTTTATTTTAAAGTCTGTTTCATCTATCACTGTTTGTATGTACATGTATGTGTGCACGTGTGTGTTTATGGGGGCACATGTGCCATGGAGTGCGCGTGGAGGTCAGAAGACAACCTTGGGGTGTTGGTGCGCTTCTTCTACCATGTTCAAGGTGGGCTGTGTCTTGCTGCTGGGTAGGCCGCCGTACTAACTGGCCCATGAACTTTAAGATTCTCCTGAATCCTTTTAACATGGCTGTAGGCACACTCGGATGACAGACACATGTACCACTTTCGTGTCTGGCTTTATGTGGGAGCTGGGCACCCAAACTCTGGTTGGCAGGCTTGAGGAGCATGTGCCTCTGATCACTGAACAATCTCCCCCAACCCCATTTTTTTCCTAATTAAATTTATCAACTATGTTTCTTCATACTAAAGTTGTTATTTTTATGCTGCCATGACATGTCCAACAGCAAATGATTTAACAGTTTAAATTATGGCTAATAAACTTTTGTTTTCTCGGTAGGAATTTTCTGTGTGCCTACTATGAGCCAGGCACTAGGGATACAAAGTATAGAATGATAAATACTGTCGTGTGCTTATGTAAAATCACGAGGGGAACAGAGTACAGGGCCACCTCCATGAGCAGGAAAAGCTCTGGAAAGGAGGTGATGTGATCAGGGCTGCAAGGGGAAAAGCTAGGTGTAACTGTCTGTGGAGCACTGACGTGGAAGGCAGGCTTGTCTGGGCCCGTATTGTCATAGGATAGCATACACGTTGAAAGGCACCTTAACTGGTCCTCTGATCCCTGGCAGGGAAGCAGTATGGCCAGTGTAGTGGTTTGCCAGGGTGCCCTGTCACAAGTAGAGGAAGGGAGTTGATTGAAACAGTCTGGGGAACCTGTCTGCTGATTTTATTTATTTGTTTTGTTTTGTTTTGTTTTTTTTCACTCTAGCCCAGGCTGCCCTGGCACTCTGTAGACCCAGGCTGGCCTCAAACAGCAATCCTCCTACTTCTGCCTCTGGAGGGTGCTGAGATTAAAGGTTTGCACCACTACAGCTGGATCATTTATTTTGATTTATTACTCTATGTAAGTTTTTATGGGGAGAAAACTAGTTGCACAGTTAGTGGAAAGAACAGGGTAGCTCAGTGTTTGTCACTGTGGGTGAGAGAAATTTTAATGCATAAGAAGTACTATAAATAGTAATGTACCAAGCACATCTGAGCTATTTTGAAGTCATTTTCTATATGGTCTCTTTGGGCTTTAGTTGCTTTATTTACAGAATGTATGTTGCTGATAGAAGGCGCATGTCTCTTTAGCTGTGGAATGATAAGATTGTGTGATTATCCAGCCTCCCTGAACTGTTTCTATGAATCAGAGTCATTCCCAGTGTGTTCCTAAGACTTCATGTTGAAATGGAGCTCCCCATTTTATGAATTATACTTGGTCGTTGATTGTCTCAATTGCAAATTCTGGCACGCAGCTAGAGTGTATCACTGTGCGGCACGGGCGCTCGGAGCTGCTGACGTCCTTGCTGCACTTATGCCAAAGGGAAATGCTTCTCATCTCTCTCTTAATGGATTATTTCTGTTCTTTTGGCAGCCAGAAGTGCAACTTGCTGAAGGCTTCGATGTGTTTATGCCTAAATCTCAGCTGGACCCTATATTGTCAAACTACACTCGCTCAGGAAGCCTTCTGTTTAGAAAACTGGTGTGTGCGTTTTTTGATGACAAGACTTTGGCTAACTCCCTACCCAATGGGAAGAGGAAAAGAGGACTCAATGACAACCGGAAAGGACTAGACCAAAATATTGTGGGTGCAATCAAAGGTTGGTCTTGTCATTTTGCATTTTATGGGTTCCTTGTTGCCTTTTGCCTTCATTCAATTAAGATGCAGCTAAATAGACTTGATTTCAGTTCCCAGTAGCCACTTACCCATAGACATGGCTCCTGAGTGTGATCTCTGCCACTCCCTGACCACATACTATTAGAATGCTATAAAATGACATTAAGTTTTAAAAATAATAACAAACGCCAATTTGATCTGCTACAGAGCCAAAAAAAAAGACTTTCAAAAGAAACTATTTTCCTTTCAGAAATTTCTAAGAACTTGTTCAAAGTATGGTTTAAACTTGATTTTTCAACGTAAATATGAATAAAGCTATGGCATGTTTTCTGATAACCAAAGTTTCACCTGAAGTTTGGATGCTGAGTTGGCAGGTTGTTGCATCTGATGAAATCTCAAGTGTAAGTTGAGCCAGTCGCGGGGTTTCTCCTCACAGTCCTGGCCGCTTTGGTGCCTCCCATTGTGCTGGGCAGTCTACCTGGTACGTGGAGGGAGCGCCTGGCTCTCCCCTCACTCCTTTGAGCACGTGTCCCTTCTGTGGTTTGGCAAGTGCATGATCGTGCGTTGTCACGTCTAGCCTCTTCCAGCTCCTAAACCTTCTTCACTGTTCAGTGTTCTCACTCAGGACTCTCGTGACTGTTACCTTGAGAAGGGTTGTTGTCTTTTTTAATCATTTAATTATTTACTTATTTATTTTGAGAGAGAGGAGAAAGAAGCAGGTAAAGAGAGCAAATGGATATGCCAGGGCCTCTAGCCACTGCAAACAAACTCCAGGTGCATGTACCCCTTTGTGCATCTGGCTTATGTGGATACTGGGGTATCAAATCTGGGTCCTTAGGCTTTGCAGACAAATGCCTTAACCACTACGCCATCTCTCCAGCCCAGGAAGTAGAAGTTTTTTCAATGTGATTTTCAAAAAGAATGAATGCATACCAAGTCTCAAATCAAAACACAACTACCATGAAAATGAAACTTTGGGCCACCTTCCCTAAGCCTCACATAACTGAGGACAGTGCCCAGTGGCTCGGCTGCGCACTGTTGGGCCTGTGAGCGGGGCTGACTGCGGCCTCCTTATCTTTCAGGACAAGTAAATGAATTTAATAATGCTTAAAGGGTACTTGGAAACTCACAATTAACTTTACAAAATAATTCGATGTTCAAATGGAGTTAGCAAGTACCAGACACCCTCTATCCATGGACAGAAGGACATGAGCCTTTATTAACAGGAGATTTCTCCTACGCCATCAGAATTGTTTCGCTTACAGTAACAGTTGAGTTATGTAAAGTAAGGGAAACTACAGAGTATCACGATCTCTGCCACTTATGAAAAGAATGATGCCACCTGCAGTGACACTAAAAACTGAGTGAGAGAAGAGAAGACGGCTGTGATGTCAGTAGTCAAGAAGGCTGGCTTCCCGTTACAGGCCGGGCCATCTCACACCGTAAAGGTCGAGCGCGGATGCCTTTCAAAACACACGGGAATTGGTTTGCTTTGTTTTCCCAGGGAAGTTTATTAACTTCCTAAAAGCATTTCAAAGTTAGAGCACTATAAAAATGACCACATTCTGTTTTAGTGACATAGAAGAGCTCACTTAATAATGGATGGTAATGAAAGAGATTATTTCAGTAGACCAACTTAGGCTCATCTAACCCTTTTCCATCTATACTAAATATCAAACAACTTAGAAAGTATACTATAAACAGAAAAGGTTGTCTTAATTTTTTTTCAGCTATATTCGATAGTTAGCAGGAAAAATAGCAGCAAGATTCCTACTCCTAATATGAAATTATTCAAGTTAACTTAAAGTTTCTATATTTAATTAACTATGTCATTGAAATTCTCTAACAACACACTAACTTGCAAACAAAAACCCACCCATAATCAGAAGACTTTAGTTTCATTTGTCACCTTGCAATGTTTAACTACAGGCATATATTTTGGTTTCTTTCCCCAATTATAAGAGTAACTCATCCTTGTAAAAGTCTTAATTCATGAAAAAGAAAGGAGAGCTCACTGAAAGGCCTTCAGAATCTCACACTTGGGAGGCTGTTGTGGGCTTCCTGTGTCGTGTTCACTCACAAGTGAACGTGTGCGGAGGCTGGTCTCTTGCACAAGACGTTCTCTTTATACTGACCACCAGTGATTTTGCTTGATTAATTCTGATAATTTCTTATAAGCACCTTGAAAACAAATTTTGACTTAAATATTTTTATTACTTGGGGCAATTGAAGGGGTTCAAGACATACCTAGCACTCGTTGCTCTGCCAACTTCAGCTGAGGGCACAGAGGGAGGAGCCTGGTGAGCAGGGGTGCCCCCCCCCCCCGAGCCCCTTGCACCTGCTCTGTGGGATGCTCCCAAGGAGCTCATGGCTCCTGGAAAGGGAACCTGAGGGTCACAGCACACCCAGGCAGCCTGTCTCCAGCTACCTCCTGTTCTTTGGGCCCCTCGATCTCTCCTCCAAGTCATTTCTCCTCTCTGAGGAAGGGGTGCAAGTTTCTAAATCTCGCTGGGCTGGGGGTATTCCTTCTTCTTTCGGCGCATGTACCTTTTGCCCTGTTCATCTGCCCCTTGCCAGGTTTTGTCAGTCTTCGACCTCTCATGGTCAGGGAAAGTTGGAAGTTGTCCCTCCTCTACACGCGTTACTGAGGGCTTTATCGAGTAGGACTTCTGAGAATACGTGTCCGCTGAGCGAGCAGGCACAGGCTTTTACTTTCATCTGGAATTTGGCTTTTATTCACATGATGGATTGTATGTTAAATTTCTAGTCTTCTGTCTTCTTGTAAGCAAATGACATCAAAACACACTTGTAAATGTCTCCCACTTAATAAAGTAACAGGGAAAGTAAAAAAAAAAAAAGTAGAAACCAAAGTAGAGTACAAATTTGAATGCTACTCTCTTAACTCCCTAATACATTTTTTCTTTGCCATAGTTCTTCTCTCAGTGTTTATTAGCCCACATATTGCAAATGAAGTTTGGAAGTAGCTACTGAATGAAATTCATAGGGAATAGCTATTTCTGATTTTTATTACTATCAGTAGAGACAAACAGAATGTTATTTACCTAATACAAGGTTTGGGATCTGGGTACTCTGGACAAGTGACACATGCTTTCTTCTGTTTCATACTGCCAAGGATATTTGTTTGGGCTGTTTTCCATCACATACACAGAAAGATTTTAAGTTTTCATTCTTTCTCTCTCTCTCTTACAAAATAATGAACAAATTGTGTATTAATTTGAAAGTATCATGACCTAGGAACCAGAAGATTGGTTAATTTTATTAATTCTCATATGTAAAAAATAGGGGTTGGGTTTTGATACTGTTTCAAATAAAGGTGATTAGATTGATTAAAACAATAGGGGAAAGGTGAATGAAAATCTATAAAATGGTTTTAAGTAGAAACTGAAATACACTGGGAAAAAAAGTTATTCAGAATTTTGTTGTTGTTGTTGTTGTTTTGTTTGTTTTTCAAGGTAGGGTCTCACTCTAGCCCAGGCTGACCTGGGATTCACTCTGTATTCTCAGGGTACCCTCGAACTCACAGCGATCCTCCTACCTCTGCCTCCCAAGTGCTGGGACTAAAGGCGTGCGCCATCATGCCCGGCTTTATTCAAAAATTATTAGCAAGCTTTTTGTGGGAAAATACTCCCTATGACAGTATCTCAAAAGTAAAGTGTAACGTCTTTGTACAAATAATACTTTTCACATTATCTTTTTTTTTTTTTTTTTTGGTTTTTCAAGGTAGGGTCTCACTCTGGCTCAGGCTGACCTGGAATTCACTATGTAGTTTCTCAGGGTGGCCTCGAACTTTCAATGACCCTCCTACCTCTGCCTCCCAAGTGCTGGGATTAAAGGCATGTGCCACCATGCCCAGCTTTATCTTATGCTTTTAATAGGGATGGTTGCTTAATGGTAATCCATTTAAAGTTCATTGATAAATATCACTTAAGATATTGCTAATGAAAATAACCTGAATTAGAAAAACTCTTCTGAAGGCTGAGGATGTTGCTCCGTGGCATAGTGCTTGAGAACCTGGATTGGATCTCCAGAATGGCATTAAATTTAGTGTGAGTAAAGCTCAGTGCGTGGTGGATTAAGAACTGCACTGTAAGGCTGGGCGTGGTGGTGCACGCCTTTAATCCCAGTGCTCAGGAGGCAGAGGTAGGAGGATTACCATGAGTCTGAGGCCAGGTCAGCCTGGACTAGAGTGAGACCCTGTCTTGAAAAACCAAAAAAAAATAATAAAAATAAAAATAAAAGAACTGCAGTGTAGCCAGGACTGTGAGGATGGTGGCTAGGCTAGTGATCTACAACCAGCCAGTTGTTGTTTATTTGAAATATATTCATAATGAATTGCTGGTTAAAGTACAGTTCAGCTTTAATTTACTGATTAGCTTCAAGGCTAGATCTTTTCTTGAAGATACTGAGAATCAGTCCCATGGTGCTAGGGAAACACTTCCTAGACTCTCACAGTCCATAGAGCTGAAAACAAAACCAACAATAACAAAAGATAGCTATCTTGGAAAAAATTATAGAAAATATGTCTTCTCAGGTTGTATGTTAATGACCTTTTTATTTAGACATTTGCAATAGAGCCAATTGGTGGATGCTTTGTTTCAAAAATCTGTGGAACATGTGTAAGCATCTGGTACTTTATTCATATTTTCATATAACAAATATACTTAAGATATAACTCTATAACAACTAAAAATTACATTAAGCATAGCTTATCTGTCAACTTTAGCTGCACCTGATTGTTTTGTTGCTTGGGGGATTGAACCTGGGGAAGTGTTCTGCCGTCGGCCTCCATGTGCAGCCTTCACTAGCTACTATTTGTATTTCCGTACTTTTCTAGAAGCTCATGACAAGTAAGTCACACTGGACCTCTCCTCACGTGTGCACAGCCATCTATTTTTCCATCCCTTTCCGTCCTCAGAGACTGAGTCAGTAGCTATAAGATAGTCCTGAAATCTTGATTTTGAACAGACAATGCTAATGTTGTTTTCTTTTTTCAGAACCTCGACCCCTTTCGAGAGGCAGCACCTCCCGGCTCTGATTCTAGCCCACAGTGGGGGACTGCGCTTCCTTAGCTGTCCTTTCAGATCAGTGCCCACCTTTCTAAAGGCTGTTCAGCTTCCTTTTTAGAACAGATGAGATGAGAACGCAGCACTGTCTCTCAGCTGCCCTCCTCCTTTGAGCTGTGAGGTTTAAAAGGATATTTTTTTTCTGTTTTGTTGCACAAAGTTTCTGGTTTGGGGTACACTTATGGGTCCCCACACTTGACTGAATGACCGTCCCCTTCAGCCACTTCGCCAGGGGGGAGAAAAGCATTACGAGGCATCAGAGTAACTCACGGATCACTAGACACAACCAAGCTGGCATTCCACGTGGCTTTGTCATTACACTCCTGGTGCTATCTTGGCCAAAGTCTCCTCAGTAGCATGTCTGAAGTGCTTATTCAGTCAGCTTTTTCTCCAGTGATGGAGACAACATGTCCTCTGCTGCTTTTCATGTATTAAAGAGGCCATGAGACTATTTCCACACTGGCCTTATAAACCTGAAAATATTCCGCAGACATGAAATTTCTGTTATGAGCACAGCCATCTATTATCCACCACTGTAAGTCAGGAGCTGGTGACATCATTTTATGTTGACTTGGCTCCTGACCTTAAGGAATGTTCTATGTCATGTCAACAGTGGCCTTTATCACACAATATCACAGAATAATACTCCATGCCAGAATACATAGATAGATATTAAGATGCCTGCTGGCTAATGGGGAAGAAGCGTAGAAAATGCAAATCCCAGTAGAAGAAGGCTTCACTGAGCAGGTGACATCAACATAGACTGGGAATGACGAGAAGTCTGTCACATGCAAAGGGAACGGGGGACTTGCCTGCGGAGGGCTGCTGAGTCACCGCTGTGTTCTCATTTGTTCCAGAAGGACAGTAACCTACAGAAAACACGAGATGCTTAAACTCAATAAAATATGGAATAAAAGTCCTTTGCCTCCAGAACTATTGAAAACTTACTCTCACAGTGGACTTTGAGTCCTTGGCAACCTGTTTAAAGTATTTAACTTCAGGAACATAATGTCAATGAAGTGAACACACATACAGTGGGCCTCCAGGGGTTTTCAACCAGAATAGTCCTTCTTAAGTTTACTGTTTTTTTAATGTTTTATTTATTTGAGCTAGATGATGGGGGCGGGGGACAGAGAGAGAATGGACATGCCAGGGGCATTGTAAACAAACTCCAGACACATGTGCCACCTTGCGCATCTGGCTTACATGGGTACCGAGGAATTGAACCTGGATCCTTTGGCATTGCAGGCAAGTGCCTGAACCACTAAGCCATCTCTCCAGTCCTAAATTTGCTTCTTAAAGCTACCCAAGTCCCATCCTAGAACTAATAAATCAAAACCGTTAGAGTTGGAGCCAAGGTGGATCTGATGTCTGTCCTTTATCACTAGTCTTCTGGAGACATAAAAGAAGACTCTCATCTTTATCTTCAGAATTATAGGCCCATCGGCTTCCTACAGAAGGAGCAAGGGGAAGTGTTGAGAAATTGAAGAAATGGTGGCTTTGGTTGGCTTTTCTTTAGCCTTTCACGTAATGAGTAGAAACCAGTTCTATATTAGCTTTCAGGGACTCAATTTTAATTCACAGATGTTAAATTCTTACTAAACCTGCATTTTATTTAAAAAAAACCCCTTTTTATTGACAACCTCCATTCATATCAGAATGTACCCTGATCATACCCCATTCCAACCAGCCTCCCTTGTCTCCCTTACCCTTACCTTACCTCCTTACCTCCCTCCACTAAATCCCTTCTTCTTTCCAACTGGTCCCTTTACTATTTTGATGTCGTCTCTTCTCCTTTGCCCTCTTATTAGGCAAGTCTTACGTAGGTGGCGTCAGCCACTGTGAGAGCATAATGCAGCCACCACTTAGTGTCTGCCACCTCTTCCACAGTGGTCCGCGAGCCTTGGAGGTTGTAACAGAGACTCCTCTCAGTGCTGAGGACTCCACTGTCACTTCTCAGCCCTCTGATGAGTCTTGAGTCTCCTAGTACTATCACCATCTGAAGAAAAAAAGAAAAAGAAATTTTTCTAGCCAAAAGTGCAAGTGGCATGGGCATACACAAAGATTTAGAGGCAATTTGGTGGGCATCTCATATCCACGTAACCAAACAATGGTTAGTCGCTTCTCCCCTTTCTAGCCGTGGGCTTTAGAGTAGGTTTTCAGTGCCCAGCGCGAGTTACCTCCTGTGAAGTGGGTCTCACATGCAATCAGAGGCATGCCACTATTGCACCAGTTGGTACATTCAGTGTGGCTGTCCAGTTGTGAAGCTTGCAGAGTCCACTGTTGGCTGAGACCACTGATAACTTTTCCGTCCCAGCCGACTGCGTAGCTTTTTCCAGCGCTATGACAGTGAGTCAACAGAGAGGAGGCTTCCAGCTCAGCTCCAGCTTGATTTCCCAGTGCCCTGCAGCCCAAGCACGGGATATCTTCAGCAGTGAGGTCTCTCAGCTCTGGTGGGCAGCCAAGGGCCTTGGCAGTAGCCTCTATTGTTTGGGGGAGCATCAGAGACCTCCCTCACCAGCAGCCCCCTGGCACTGAAATTTTCTTGTAAACATCTGTAGCTTCTGGATGCATTATCCACGCCCACAGAGTACATGGGCCCCTGTACCATAAGCGGCTACTGTGTATTGCCCAACGTAAGTGGCACCATTACTCCTGTGAACACTGCCAATTTATATAATCATGATGACAGTTTCCTAGCAGGAGGAGGCAGGGTCGTGAGGGAAGGACACCTTTGTTATGTATGCTGTGCTGTCCTGCGGGCCAGCTATGGATCTGACAGATTGAAAGCAGTGTTCCTACCTAGCCCACTCTCGTTCTGTTCAACTCCCTGAATTATGTGCTTGATCTAAGATGCTCACCACATCCTCCTGTTTTCTCTCTTCTTAAAAGGAAGTAGCGGGCTGGAGAGATGGCTTACTGGTTAAGGCATTTGCCTGCAAAGCCAAAGGATCCCGATTCAATTCTCCAGGACCCACATAAGCCAGATGCGCAAGGTGGTGCATGCATCTGGAGCTCGTTTGCAGTGGCTGGAGGCCCTGGTGCACCCATTCTCGGTCTCTCTCTCTCTCTCTTTCTCAGATACATAAAATATATTTTAAAAAGTAGAAAGGAATAAAAGGAAGTAGCATTGTATCGTAATTGGCCTCTTACACCCTTCTACCCTTTCCTGGGCCTGAAGCTGATTCCAGCAGTGTCTACAGTAGTTCTGTAAGCTGCTACTGACTGTCCCATACAAGGCATGCATCAAAATATAAAAGATTCAGAGAATTTGTAGTTGCTAGTGGTTCTGTCCTAAAAGTCCGCACGTAAATGATTGTGGGACATTTTTAGTCAGTACAATATTGTGGACTGATGAGAAATCCACCAAAAAAAAAAAACTTTAAAATCTGTAGTCTTTCATTTAAATTAGAAACAAAAGCTGTCACTGATTTGGGGCCACCCCTAAAGATTCTACCTCTGCATAAGAGAAAGTGTGGCTGCATCCGTGGGGGACAGGGAGGCTCCTATCTTGGAATGTCTCGGGCTTCCCGCGACACTGGAGCACCGTGACGGTCTCCAAGCCTTACCTCTTGCTGCTGCTCTGGGGGAGCCCTTGGCCCCTCCATCATTCTATTCTCAGAGACTTTCCTGTATTCAGCCTCGCTGTGATGAGAGCAAATCCAGTATCTAAGCATTTCCCTCGACTCCTCTTTGTCGCCTCATGTACCATGTTTAACTGGCTTAGGTGCAACTCAAGGGGCCAAATTCCAGTCAGGGTGGACAGGAGCTAAGAAGCACAGAACCGGCTCAGCGCTGACCCTGGCCGGCTCTTCCTGCGCCTGTTCTTACAACTCGTCCCGAGTCTTCCCGCGGCCCTGCCAATGCTCTTTGTCCTTCTTCACTTCATCGATAGCTTTGAACTTCTCTGACCTCATCCAGCTGTCCATCGCTTTGTCTCAAAGTTCCACAAAACCTCAAAATGCTTTGTTCCTCCTTCTCCCCTCTGGGTCATACTGTATTCTAAAAGCCAATTAATGCCAATAAAACCAAACTTCTTTTATTGTGTTACTTTTCCTGCTTCTCTTTACCTGTTTTTTGTTTGTTTGTTTGTTTGTTTGTTTGTTTGTTTGTTTGTTTGTTTTGAGACAAGGTCTCATGTAGCTTAAACTGACCATGTAGCTGAGGGTCCTTCTGTCTCCACCTCCTGACAGCTGGGATTAGGTGGATGTGGCCCTATACCCAGTTCTATGTAGTGTTGGGGATTGAACTCAGGGCTTCATGTATGATAGGCAAGCACTCATCCAACTGTGCCTCATCCTCAGTCCCTGCCTCTACCTATGAAGTCAAGTCTAATCTCTGGTCTTCTCCAGCCTGCTCAGCTTGATCTCCATCCCCTTGCAAGTAGAGTTCTCAGTCTTCGTAGTGAGCTAACCACACCTTGCCGTGTTCCTCAGACATCACGCCCACCTAAGTCTCAGCTTTGGGTTCAGCATTCCCCCTCAGCCTTCAATGCTGTTCTCTCACTCAGCTCTTCTAGAGAGGTCCAGCTCATGCTTCCTGGCCCAGCCCAAGTCTCATCACTGCAACCGTGACACTTTCTCCAGAGGCCCGAATACACCGATTGTCTCTTTCTCTAAATTCCTGTAGTATTCACTACCTTTATATGGCTTAGTAAAAAGTCTTAACCCTTTGCTCTGTTGTTAGTGGTTTATGTGGAAGATACCTCAAATTAGGACAGTTCAAGGAGTACCATGGTTCTGATAATAATTTCACTGGGAAAACAGAGAGCTGGGGATGTATGGTCATGCGTCTGATGCTGAACATCTCTTCCCAGCAAGAGTCTTAGTTCCTGTGGGCAGAGAGTATGTTTGTATCTGCTTCGTCAGTTCCTTGGCACATGAAACAGTTCCATTCACATGATGAATGACTGGTAAGCCCAGGAAAAAAGGCAGGAGGAGGGAGAAAGGAAAGAGAGAGGGAATGAAGGAACAAGACAGTCAATTTATCTTCATTGAACACGGTGCTTTCTTATAGTCAAAACACAGCTCTACCACATTAGCTGTATATAGACTGTGAGTTTCAGGATAGTCATACCACGTCTCTGTGACAAGTTGGAAAAGTGCAGCTGGAATTCAGGAAGGTAGAATATTAGTTTGAAGATTAGAAAAACAAGTGCAACAGACCAAGTGGTGTATAATGATCAAGCATGGTATAAAGCTTGCTGATCAAAAACATTAAGGCAATCCCAAATATGCATCCAAATTTATACTCAGTAGGGGCTTAGAACACATTAATTATAGTTCCATATCAAAGAAAAACTTTACAGGATGCAGTGTGCACAATACCATTTGTTGTCTTTCTTTCACACCAGATGATAAAGTCATCTTCAAAAGGTGGGATGGACTAAGTTAATTATGGGATTTGGGTTTGAATAAATCTAATAAAGGGAATCCCTAGTCAAGCTCAATGTATCATTTCCCATCTATTCTATCTCAAAATTTCTTAAGACATAATGTTTATCTCGCCGTGTGTACACATGGGAACATGGGCATGTGTATGTCAGTGCATACATGTGGAGGTCAGAGGACAGCTTCAAGCTGTCCATTCTTTCCTTTTGCCTACTTTGAGACAGAATCTTTCTTCTTCTTGTTTTCCTCTGGGAAGGCCAGACTAGCTGGCACACTAGCTTTGAGATTCTTCCAGTTCTGCCTCTCATTGCCACAGGCACATTGGAATCACAGACGCTTGCCACTTTGTGTCTGACTTTATGTGGATTCTGGGAAGGATCGGACTTAGGTTGGAAGGCTTGTAAGCAAACACTTTTAACCATGAGCCATATCCCCACTGAACCATACTTTTTTAGCATTCATTATCATAGCAAATTGGTGCCTAAAGCTAAGGTATCAAAAAGAAAGTCTAAGAGGGCTGGAGAGATGACTTAGCAGTTAAGGTGCTGGCCTGTGAAGCCTAAGGACCCAGGTTCGACTCTCCAGAACCCATGTAAGCCAGATGTACAAGGTGGCACATGCACACAAAGCGGCACACGCATCTAGACTCAATTGCACTGGCTAGAGGCCCTGGTGTGCCCATCCTGTCTCCCTCCCTCTCTGTCTCTCACATACACACACACACACAAGAGGAAGTCTAAGAACTTGATTTTAAGACTCAAACTGTTAAGTTCAGAGTTTGTGTAAATCTCAGAAAAAGAAAAGAAGGGAAACCCTACCTCGGAGCACGAGCCCTCACAGCCAGGCATCTTCACGCTGATGTCACTGCTCCGCAGCCGCGGGGAGTCCTGCGGGGTGTGAGCAGTGACGTCCCAGCGTGTGGTGCTTTGTTCTTCCGGCCTGGGTTGCCTCCACATTGAGATGGCTGTGAGGGCCACGTGGTCCCTTGCCCAACTGGGGAGGCACAGCCCTGCAATTATAGAAACTGACTCTTGGATTTGATTGCCGTGAGTGGGCTGGCTGCTTTTCAGAGGAGAGCCTGAAAGAAGGAAACTGATCCTTGGAATCATTTACCCAAGAGTGAGTCAGCTGCTGGAGCAGAGCCTGAGGAAAAGCCAGGGACCCGTGGAGTCCTTGAAACAGGGACGAGCCCACCACATCTGCAGTCGCCGCTCTCGTGTCTCTGCTGACAGGCCCTCCTGGGGGTTTTTACTGAATGGCAAAAAGCAGAAATACATGAAAGGTTGAACGCTATGAGTAAAGGGCAAGGAGCTTTTGACTTTGAGTAGTCCTTAAACATTTGTTAAAGTAAGGGATTTAGGGGTGTGACATATTAGATCTGCTGATCCCGAACACACACACGCACACTCACACACACACACACACACACACCATTCACAGATGTGATCACACTAAACCCACTGTTGTCATCAGTAGCAACCGTGGCAGTTCGGCGTGCTCAGCACTTCTCACACATGCGCACTTGTTCTGGGTCAAGACCGTCACCAGGTCACCAAGGAAGTAGGACAAAGAGTATAGATTAATATCAGTCAGCATCTCTGAATATCCCTTGTCAATATTGGCCATCTGTGCTGTTCAGGACAAAGGTTCACCAAGGCAGAGGAAACCTCGTCACATTGCTTCAAGCAGATGGGTTACACGGTTGTAAGATTAACTTCAGGGCAAGATGCAGGTCAGGAATTTGGCAGGAAAAGCATCCCGCGGCAATATTCTCAGAAAAGTTATTTGTGCCGGGCGTGACGGTGCACGCCTTAAATCCCAGCACTTGGGAGGCAGAGGTAGGAGGATCGCCATGAGTTCAAGGCCATCCTGAGACTCCTTAGTGAATTCCAGGTCAGCCTGGGCTAGAGTGAGACCCTACCTTGAAAAAAAAAGAAAAGTTATTTGTAAGTCCGTAAGAAACATTCCCACAGTTCTTTCCCATGGTTCATTCTTACAGTTCATTCCCAGTTTCTTCCTGTAGTTCCTTCCCACAGCTCCTGAACTTCTCTCAGCATCATAACTTCCACTGGCGTTGCAGGCGCCTCCCCCAGACTTGCTGGCTGTAGTATCAACTCTGCAGCCCGTGGAATGAGCTCAGAAGCTCATATATCCAGAAGCATTAGCTATCAAACCTTACTTTCTCATTCAAGCATTTGTCTAAGAGCAGATGAGCATAGGCAAGCTCTGTGGTGCAGAGTGCTTGGGCAGAGACCACTTGTCTACTAACTTGACGATTCACAGTCTTTGAAACTTTTGTTTTACTTGAGCTGACTCATTATAAAATGAATTAATTTTATTAATGTTTCCAAAATGCCTTTCAAGTAGAATTCCTATCAATCTGTGATTGTGAAGCATTTTTATGTGCTTAAAAAAATGGAATAAATATTAGAACCCCATGCCCTCAAAGTTTGTGGTGGTCCAGGTATTAATATCTAGCAGATACAGTCTATTCCCTTGCACTGTACCAGACACATTAAACAGAGGTGCCTTGCAGCCCAGTTTGCCAATGGGAAGTGTTAATCGTATTTCCTTATATAGATGAGCTTTGTTGTGGGCTTTCTTTTTTTTAATTATTTTTTTTTATTAGTTTTGTACTCAGTGAATACAGTCAACTTGGTACCATTGTTAGCCCCTCCCTGTCCTTCTCCCTCCACAGGACCCCGCTTTGTTGGGGTGTATGGGTCGTGCATTTTGTGTTTAGCCATCAGTTATGGGTAGGAGGAAATGTCTGTGTATCATGACCCAACGTGTGGCTCTGACATTCTTTCCAACCCCTCTTCCACAAGTCTCCCTGAGCCATGTTGGGTTCTTTTTAGGTCTGCTTCAGTGGTGAGGTCTTGGGAGCCTCTGTGTCTCTGGATATCTGATTTGGTAAGAGTTGGTTGTTCTCTGTGTCGATCTCCTTCACCCTTGTGCTGGTACCAGGTTCACCAAGAAAACAGCACCCTTGCTTGTTTCACCAATTGTTCTTAGTTTCAGCTGGGGCCCTTTTGAGGTATGATGGGGTGGTTCTCTCCTTAGGATCTGTGTCTATCTGAAAAGGAGAAGCAGATTCTCCAACGGAGAATAAAGTTAGCACCAGATAAATGGGATAACCATAATTTTTTTTAGAGAGAATTTAATAGGTGTAGGCTGTTGTGGGCTTTCTTAAATGACTATAAATTGCAGTTAGCTTTGTTTAATTCTGGAAGGCACTGGAAACATTTTTCAACCCTCCACTCTAGATGGAGATGCCATCGTAGCAGAACAGAATGAGGGTAGACAAGTGGTAAGCTTGTTTTCCCCCAGACTCCTCCACTGGCCTCAGCCCTTTGAGAATCGCTGTGATTAAGCAAGATTGTTCAAACTCACAGTTGCACCAAGTTGGAGGTGATGAAAGGGATAATGTAAGATGCAGACTTGTTCCTGGCAGCCATTTAATCTCTGGAAACAGTATCTTATTTACAAAAGAGTGTGGCTTGTCTAATTTTTTTGTTTTGTTTTGTTTTGTTTTTTTGTTTTTCAAGGTAGGGTCTCACTCTGGCCCAGGCTGACCTGGAATTCACTATGTTGTCTCAGCGTGTCCTTGAACTCATGGTGATTCCCCTACCTCTGCCTCCCGAGTGCTGGGATTAAAGACGTGCACCACCATGCCTGGCTGGCTTGTCTAATTTTTAGACCCTCCAAGCTAGTAATTTTCTGGATCAGAAGTTATCATCCAAATTCTCAGAAGTAAATCTACAGAATTAAATAAATATAGCTGGGGATAAGTGGTGTAGATATCTAGGGCCCTTTTCATTCCAGCCACTAACTGCAAATAGTAGAGCCCTGCAGTGACAGTCAATTCTGAGTGGTGGGTGGTCATTAGGACCAGGTCCGACCACGGGCCTGCTACTGTGGGGTGGACCTTCCCTGCAAGCGCCTGAGGAGAACTGACCTGGACGCTGTTCTTTCCTCAGTATGTCATCGTTTGCAGCACTGTATTTCCATATCTTCCCCTACTGCGCTCTGAGGTACTGAGGACTGTACTTACTGCTAAGCCAAATTGGAAATGAGCTTCTGGGACCTTGTAGATTTGAGACCTGTGGCTATTTACTAAGGAAACCCTTCTTTTATTTCTCTTTTGCATTTGCCTCTTGTGTGCCAGCAGTGAACGAGACAGTCTCCACCCTCATTGTGCTTATAGTCTAGGTAAACACTAGACATTGTTACTGAGAACGTACCGGTGTGAACTCAGGGAGGCCTTATCTGAGAAGGCCAGGGGCCTGAAAGGTGTAATGGACAGCTGGCTTTCCTCTAGTAGTCCCTGCAAAGAAATTACAGAGCCTCCTCCCAGACCCCTCTTAAATCTCACTTTCCATGCTGACCTCAAACCAGTGCTGGTAAAGCATGTTCATCAAGCCCGGTCAGTGTTCACATGTTGTTGTTAACAGACATCAATATATGTATATACACACATACATATACATATATATATGTATATACATATATGTATATATATATATATGACATTTACTGATGAAAATTCATGTTCTCAACAGGGCACATAAGAACTGTACTATTCATCTTTAAATGTAAAACAGTTTGAAATAATGGTAAGGCGTATAGAATTCATAGAAATATACACATAATAAAAATGTGACAACAAACAGAACCTTGATGTTCATCAACTATAATTATAATGCAAGCACCTTAACAGCTAAGCCGCCTCTCCAGCCCTGAAATTTTACAATCTTAAGTGAGATGGTGAGATTCACAGTAAGCCTCAGTTTCAGACATCACTTTTTTATTAAAAATAGCTGTGCTTTTTTATTCTTCAAAACTAAAGAGGGCTGGAGAGATGACACAGTAGTTAAGGCACTTGCCATTAAGCCAAAGGACCCAGGTTCAATTCCCCAGGACCCATGTAAAGCCAGATGCACAAGGTAGCACTTGCATCTGGAGTTTGTTTACAGTGGATAGAGGCCCCAGGACACCCATTCTCTCTATCTGCCTCTTTGTATTGCTCTCTCACACACAAATAAACAAACATTAAAAAAAAACAACTGAAGAGATAGGTATGACGTAAATATAACACCAGTTTTTAAATCTCAGGAGTAATGCAGAGAGAAAACAAATTTTAGCAAAAAATTTTCATTATCTTCAAAGATGAAGAGGAATACTGCCTCCATTTCTTAGCTTTAGACCTTCTGAATGGGAACTAATGGTAGGGTCCCTGATCTCTAATATTGACCGAGCATCACTTCATTGTTGTCCGTATTTGTTATTTCTCTTATGTGAATTTCATGTTTTTCCAGCATTTCTCTCAGGTCATGGATTTTTATTATCTGAGCTCTTCTGTTAGGCAGGCCAGTGTTTGCTCATTGTGGCACCCACCCCGGGCCTGGGGCAGTTGCTGCTGTCTTCACAGCTTGCTTTCACATCCACCTCCCTCAAGCCCAGGACTGCATTGCATCGCCTCCTCCCTCACCAGTGGGAGACCTGAGAGACACGGGCACTGTGGCTACAGCAGCAGCCGATGGCTTCAGGATGTGCCCTTTCCTGTGCCTGACATGTTCTCCACCTCCTCTTGCTTTTTCTTCTAGCCTCTACTTTTTTCTTAAGGTTCAACTTAGCCATCACTTTATCCAGATCTTTCCCCAACTTCCTGCCGTTCAGCTCCAGCATGATGAGGTGTCCCTTTTCTGCAGTCTTGTGTTTATTTCTGTAGAAGCAATTTGATCTGTGCTTTTGTTGTGTCTTTATTTGTTTTGATTCGTTTTATTCAATAGACATCTCACTAAATAGCCCAATTGGCCTCAAACTGTCAATCCTCCTGCCTCAGGCTCTCAAGTGTTTAGATTTACAGGTGTGTGTCACCATGCCTGGCTCTCTACTGTTCTTTTTTTTCTTATTTTCTTTCCTCGTTGTGTGCATATCTGTTCTTATTGTATGGGGTGTGCATGCATGAATGTGCATGTATATGTGGCCTGGATCTTGTTTTTAATATTTTATTTATTTATGATAAAGGGGGGAGCAGATATAGAGAAGGGGCATGCCAGGACCTCCAGCCATTGCAAGTGAACTCCAGACACACGTGCCACCTTGGGCATCTGGCTTACGTGGGTCTTGGGGAAGTGGACCCCAGGCCCTTTGGCTTTGCAGGCAAGTGCCTTAATTGCTAAGCCATCCCTCCAGCCCTAGACTGCTTCTTGAGTTCTTATTTACCTTCATCTTCCACTTCACTGCAAGCTTTTTGAGAACCAAGGAGCCATTTATTCCCTGGAACCTAGTGCTTCCTGGCTCTGGGTACTGGCTAGATTTTTCCTGAAGGAGTGTATGTTGTTTTTCTAGTAAGGGCATGGTGGCATTTAGATTCAGGATATAAAGCACTTCCCTATTTGTGTACAGGATCAGAAAACATCACCCACTCTAAGTGACCTTAATAAGAATCAACAAACAGGTGAAACCATAGACGCAATCCTATCTTACAACATCCTTGGTGGCCTTTTCTCTGACGGTGCCCTCCCAAGATCTGTCAGCATAGAGGCCAGTGATAAGAAAGAGGTGGTGGCCAATGGGCACGCGGACGTCAGGTGGCATTAAAGTACATATTCTGACATAATTCGTGGTACTTTCCTCCAGCCTGTATAAAATGCTGCCTCAGGGGCTGGAGAGATGACTTAGTGGTTAAGTCACTTGCCTGCAAACCCTAGCCACCCAGGTTTGATTCCCCAGTACCCACCTGAAGCCAGATGCACAAGAAGTGGTACATGCATCTGGAGTATGCAGTGGCTAGAGGCCCTACCGTGCCCCACTTTCCTTGCAAATAAATAAATAAAAAATATATGAAGATGCTCCCTTCATGAAGGCTCCGTGATTTCCAGAAGTGGCTATTACCCAACTGCGCTTTGCACCAGCTGTCCCATAAGCCCATGCGTGAGCATGGCGAGGGGGCGGCCGCCCCCCGCTTCTCTGTGATGCGCGCAGCAGGTCCCACGGGAGCGTGTGCTCGGCCTCTCTGTCCTCGCTCCTCTTTGTAGCTCTGCCTCCTGCTCCCTCTGCTTGCCTTCCACTCCCCCACACCTCTGCGTTTTTCACCTGGTCCAACGAGGCTGCTCACATCGTGGGCTCCCAGTCTCGCCTGAACCCTTTGTTACCATTGCCCACCCTTGATGTAGTGTTGGGCATCGCCAGCACCTCACTAGTGCTCAGCCCCTAGCATCCAGCTTCTGCGAACAGCTTCCCTCCCATGCCCAACTGACCTCCTTGGTCTAGGGACTGGGGACCACAGGGACAGATGACTACCACCCCACTCAGCTGTCTCCAGGTGTCACCTTACTTCCGTGGTGTGTGGTTGAAAGTAACACCCACATTCTCACCTTTAACATGGGGTGATTGATTGAGTCATTACCTTGCTTCTATGTCAACTTTGAACATCTTTCTTTTATAATACCTGTATATTCATCTACAAAATCAAAGGTTAATTTTTTAAAAAAAAATTAACATGTATAACAACATGTATTAGTCAGGGAATCTCAAACCAGTTCCTTAAGTGCCCCATGCTTTGATCTTGTCATCTGTAGGTTCATTTTGCTGGTTATTGTGAAGATTAAGTGAGATGCAGAAACTGCCCGGCATAGGAAGCCTCCCGTAGCAGCCTTCCCAGAGCAGAAGAGGGTGTGCGAGGGATTAGATGTTTCATTCAGATCCCCACATTCCCTCTGTTTTTATACTGCCCTGGCTACAAGTGGTGCCCAGCTGAGCCACACAGCTTGCCACCTGGGACACTACTGCCAACACGGTTGCCCTACCCGTCACAGGCCCGAGCAGTCTGGAAGATCTCATGAGTTTTCAGTTGGAATTGACATCAAGTACTGACTGCTTGACCTTAAATGACACATTAGTTGTCATATAGTCGAAGCTGGCTGTCACTGCTGGCCAGAGTTCCTGTAGGACTCCATAGGAAGACTGGAACTCTGCAAATCTCCCACTCCTTCAGGTGTCTGCATGACACAGTGACATCTTTTAAAAGTGCATACCCTGCTTTGCTTTTCTAGCACAGACACCCCCCAAAAAAGAATCCAGATGAGAAGTTGTTGGTTTCTTTATTTTTTAAAATTTTTTTTTTATTTTTGGAGGGGGCATTTGAGGTAGGGTCTCACTCTAGTCTAGGCTGACCTGGAATTCACTATGAAGTCTCAGGATGGCCTCAAACTCACAGTGATCCTCCTCCCTTTGCCTCCCAAGCACTGGAATTAAAGGTGTGTGCTACCACGCCCAGCTCAGATGAGAAGATTTTAGAAAAGAAAGTGGTTTGGGGGCATGGCAGTGTGCCCTCTTAGGGTACATATTCTTCATGTCATACACGCTGCTCCACACCATGGTCATTGATGATTATATTAAAAGCTGCATTCCTAGGGAAGGATCTGCTCTGCTACCACAAGCTTATTCATTATTTATAAACAATTAAAGGGCATGGTTTGAATGAATACAAGCGTCTGGGAAAGTCATTATTCATGCACGAATCTACTCCAGCATTTGTCATTTCCCCGGTGACTTAACATACTCTCAGTGCCTTGAGACCTCAAATTAGATTAAACAGAGGAGATGTTTAAACTCTCTTATTTAGTTTAATCGTTGGTCTCATTCCACTTGTTCAGATTATTTGGGCTCATTTAAAATTAGCCCTCATGTCTCCTTAATGTATTAAAATGGGAAAGGAGGGAAATTTCTTTTCAGAACCTATTGCATTCTAAGGATGGATGCAAATTATCCTCCTATGATTCTTAATGACCCACTATTAACATCGTAGGAAACCCAGTGCATTAAGGCAATACCAGTTTTCACATCATTACTCCTAATGGAACTGTTACCACGATAATAGCCTGACCTTTAGCTATAGATTCAGATAGCAAAAATATATTCTGCTTACTCCAGACCTGTACTCACATAGCGTGATTGACTGTTTGCACATCAATGCAGGGACAATCTTTTGGCCTTGTTCTAAGGCCTCATCTGTGATTGTAATGGAGAGAACAGGATTTCATCTTCAATAGGTAAATTCTAGTTAAAAGTGCCTTTGAAGCTTGGATGTAATCCGTGAGCTAGAATGTCAATAATGTGCCTGGTGGAAATATTTGTTTGTGTGGATATGTTTTTGAGAAGCCTTCAAAGGTCTCAGTCACAGACCCAGGAGACGGCAATTTCCCTGGCATATTTCTATTGAAAGCAGATACATTTTCACTGCAAGGAGAAAAACAAGCAGGAACCATTGCCTTTCTTGGCGAGTGACAGAATGCTTGAGCTCAAGGTTACATTCTAAAGCTCTGCGATCTTCGGCCTCTGATAAAGTGGAGAGGACTTCCCACAGCCTGCACGCTGCAGCGCGTGAACTCAGCTGTTTGGCACATACGGGTGTCATTAGGAGTTTGGCTCAGTTCAGGTCTGCATTGTTATTTTGGAGCCACTACTTTCTAATGTGTGATAATTTGAGTGCAAGCTTTTCACAATCTAAGAAAAGAGGTTGCTATGGAAGTTAATTGTGTAAATAACATTATAAGTGGGAAGATGCTTACCTACTGAGATAGCATGTTCAGTCATTTTATAGTACTCTTTTTTTAGATAAGTGAATGGGTACCAAATGCAAATGTATTTTTGTATTTATTAAAAGAGAACTTCAGAAACCATTTGACAGGGCTCCATTTCGTAAATGTGACATTTGAGTATAATAAACCCTTGTCTTTTTTAAGACATATTCAGTTAATTGTGACTTCCTGCTACTTCAGATAGGCCGTTCTCCTCCATTTAGTCTAAATTTTGTGAGCTACTGTTATTTGCTAACACTAGAAGCAAAACTGAGAAATATATTTGTTTGTTCATCACGTTTCTTGAGATTCTTCAACACAAGGCACTATACAGCATGTTTGTAGGAGACGGGAGAGCACCTCTCTACCCCAGGAATAGCTCCTCTGCATCCGGGCCAGGTGGAGGCTCCATGCTCTCCTTTGCCTCACGTAAGCCACAGCGGGTCACCGAGTTGATGTTTTCCTGCACCTTCATTCTACTTCCAGCCCCCATTCAGGCGGGGCTGAGACAGGACCTTCCCACTAAGACCCCTAACAGAGCTGTGTGTCTTCCTCTCCTCCGCCGGGACCTGCTGTCATCCAGTATGGATGCCTCCACTGTCCACGGGGAGATCCTTCTGCCTCCCGGCCCCGCAGTGCCAGGACCTACTTACTC
This sequence comes from Jaculus jaculus, assembly GCF_020740685.1. Lineage (NCBI taxonomy): Eukaryota > Metazoa > Chordata > Mammalia > Rodentia > Dipodidae > Jaculus > Jaculus jaculus. The sequence continues at coordinate 66,751,919 of NC_059116.1, forward strand.
AGTTGTGCCTTTTCTTTCTTCTGCACATGGAATATACCTTCAGCACCCTCCCACACAGCGATTGCACCAGTGCTGTTTTAGGCTTCCCTATCCCAGTGAGACTATTCTAGATGCTTCCTGCCCCCTGTATAGCTCCTGCCGGCCAACCCCTTGGCATCTCCCTGTCTTGGTCTGCATAGGTGTCTCCATGTCCATGAGCCTTTCTCTGGCATCATTGAACCACCGCCTCCAAGTGCTTTATGTTCCCGCTCTGAAATTAGCCAGCAAAATGCTGACTCATGGGCAGCCCTACCTTCCAGTGTCCTAGACAGCTGCCCAGTGCCAAGGGAGTCAGCATCCCACCCATGTGGACTGTTGTCCTCCCTGGGCCGCGTTCCTGTTCTCAGTGACCATTTCAATCCTTCCAGTGCTCTCTACCTCCAGACCCCCTCGGGAGCCTGGAGCCTCTTCCCACACACGTGACGGCTTACACTTTAAAACACAGACAGCCTTGTTTCCTCCTTCAATGGCCTCCTTAGGTTACATTTCTAGGACCGATGGTATCGTCTCAAAGGATAACAGGTCTATGGCTCTCATCATGTATTGCTTTGGTTTCCTAAGAGGATGTTGCTAGTTTCATGCCCCCAGCACTGCTGGGCTCTCCCGGGTCGCCACCATGTCTGTCGTCACTGTCAAGCAGAAGCTCTTCGGCAGCGTTTTTACTGAGCCTAGGTATAAATAAGAAGTGTTCTTGCAGCCCTTTGCTTGACGTCATAGTTTACCATTTGCCCTAATATTTTTATACTGCCAAGACACCCTGCCCATTTACCTCTGTGGACTTTTGAAGTGGCTCTTTATTTGAGGCTATTCACTATGTGGTAGTGGATCTAGAACATTTAATATAGCTAGTTTTTCTTAACCTGTGGAAATGTTTGTTTTCAATTCAATGGAAATTTCAATTTTTATATAGTTTGATGTATATTTTGTAGAGACAAGTATACTACCGTGTCATTTCTTCTTAAAAAGAAACCTTTTAAAGCATTAAAATTACTGATATGCTAAACCCCACGAACGTAGTGAGATGGGACTGCAGATGTAACGTGGACCTTACAGAGAGCAAGGTGCAAAGGCAGTCTTGACGTTGGTCCTCAGGAAAGGGTGCAATGCAGAGTTGTCAACACTGGCACCTCACATGCAGCCACACTGTGTACAACTCTCCTGAGGTCATTGTCCTGCCCACTGACTCTCATAGTTGCTTTGTGCAATAATATGAAATAGGGTGACACTCTCCTCACAGCTAGTACAATGTACAAGGGTTGGCTTAAAGCAGAATTGGGATTTATATCAGATTGTGTCTTAACATTTCATTAAGACACACTGTGTTATTATTTATTTTTATATGTTATTTTTATTTGTCATTGAGACATGGAGGGAGAGAGAGAAAATGAGCATGTTACAAATGAACTCCAGATGAGTGCACATCACCTTGTGCATCTGGCTTATGTGGGTCCTGGGGAGTCAAACCTGGATCCTTTGGCTTTGCAGGCAAGTGCCTTAACCACTAAGCCATCTCTCCAGCCCTATTATTTGAGTACTAATTGGGTTCATGGGAATCACCATGAAAACATGAACTTTTGTGTGATGCTGCATTTGATTTTGAATTGACAGCAAATGTTCGCTGAGCTTTTTCCTGGGTGGGGCCAAAGAACCCATAGAAAGCATTTACATTTCTGCCTATAAGACGCACACACACAGACATGAATGAGTGAACAAACAGCTTCCATGTCAACTGTGTGGGGCTTCTAACCAGTTTCATGTTGAAGCACAATCCTTAGCACAGAGCCAGTCCCAGCTGATTTCCATCTTTACCATGTGGGTTTCATGCAAATAAGGAGCACACACCCTGCGGGTCTGACATTCTTTAGACCCTCACCCTGAGGACTGAGGACGCAGCTCAGTGGTGGAGCTAAGCGTGTGCCTGTGCCTAGGTTAAATTCCCGGCACTGAGAAAGAAAAGCAATACACTTCTTTTCTTCTTGAACTACATTCCTGTTTTAGCTCTGCACTGTTGTTGTTGTTGTAAGTATTAATGGCATCTTATGATTTCTTTCAGTCTTCACAGAAAAGTACTGTACTGCTAACCATGTGGATAAACTTCCTGGCCCAAGAGACTGGGTACAGATTCTACAGGATCAAATTAAACTGGCCAGAAGAAGGTTAAAAAGAGGCTCAGGTAGGAATAAGCTGTAAAAAAAAAAAAAAAAAAAAAAAAGTAACTGGGGAAGTGTTTTACTGAATCCTTATTCTTTATGAAACACAGTGCTTTTCTCCAAGTATTGTGGTGTCTTTGTCCTTTGAAGGATACACTCCCTATAATGTGCTATCTTAAAATCTTACTCAGGGGAATTTTGAAACTCACCTCAAGTTAATAGTAGAAATTATGTCAGGTCATTTACTTTGAATAGTGTAAGAGAAAAGGACTGGGAGAGAGCAGCAAGACTGAGCTAAGTTGGCTCTGAACACCCAATGGGGTGCACTAATCAACCTGGGGTCTGCCCCCAGCAATAAACCCCTCCAGCCAGGATCTGCCTACCTCCCAAAAGTGCCATCAGCTTGGGACCAAGTAGGGGGTTTAGTTACCAATGCTTGAGGCTATGGGGACCACTTTACACCAGAACCACCAGTTACTAACAGTGCTATTTATGATTAAGAAAATTAAGAGAAAGGCTGGAGAGATGGCTTAGCATTTAAGGTGCTTGCCTACAAAGCCAAAGAACCCAGGTTCAATTCCCCAGGACCCATGTAAGCCAGATGCACAAAGTGGCACGTGCATCTGGAGTTCATTTGCAGCAGCCAAAGGCCTTGGTGCACCCATTCTCTCTTTCTCTCTCTCTCTCCTTCTCTGTCTCTCTATCTCTCCCTCTCTCTCTCTCTCATAAATAAATTTTTAAAAAGACAAGAAAATTAAGAAAGAACATTTTTAATGTTTTCACCACAAAGTATGTGAGGTAATACATGTATTAATTAAGCATAGGCAAGTTTCAGACATTAAGCATGAATGGTATCCATGCCTTGTGTTTCCTAGAGTCCAACTTGGACATCTCAACTATTGGACTATGTTAGAGCCTCCCTTTAACTACTCATGTAGAGGGGGACATTATTGACCCAAAATACAAAGATACTAAATATGTATTCAGGCTTGACAGAAACTTAAAATGTATCAAGCTAAAAAGACCGAACTCCATTATCAACGAGCCCAAAAGGCAAAGGACTGCCAGGCGTGGTGGCGCACGCCTTTAATCCCAGCACTCAGGAGGCAGAGGTAGGAGGATTGCCATGAGTTCGAGGCCACCCTGAGACTTCATAGAGAATTCCAGGTCAGCCTGGGCTAGAGTGAGACTCTACCTCAAAAAAAAAAAAAAAAAAAACAAGGCAAAGGACCAACATACCCGAGATCTGGCCACCTAACTGTTTTGGGCTGTCTCATATCCTGGTCTCAACTCTGCTGTTGACTTTGAACTAACCTGTGGGAGTCCAGCGAACACCTGTAGCTGCCCCCTTCCTGCTTCCCAGGGGCTGCTGGGAGCAGAGAGGCAACGGTGAGAACCCCAACTGCTCCCTGAGAGTTCAAGTACAAGGAGACTCGGCTCCCAGGCTCTCTGTGCTCTTAATTAAGTGCTCCAGAGACCACCTGAGGAAAGAGAAGAAGGTGTCACGTTCCACAGCCTGTAGCTCACTAAAGGGAGAGAACAAAAAGCCCCCTAAAGGACCCGAGAAGTTTCAATCTAAGAGAAATTGTAAAGGTACAAGTCATAAAAAGTAAGGAGATATTGGAGACGGATATGCCCAGAGGACAGAGAAGCAGCCTTGCTGGATCGTAAGATGAAACTAAGAAGTTCAGCTTCAAGTTTTTCTAGTGCCTTCACTATGCTGCCTGTGTGTATTCGTTGCTTTTCTCATTGCTGGGACAAGAGACCTGACACGGAGCTAGTCCACGGAGGAAGCTGCTTCAGCGCGTGGTTGGAGGTGCTCCTGGGACTCCTCACCGCCTCGTCTCCGTAGAACAAGAAGGAAAGCAGGAAGGCCAAAACCCACACTATGTCCCTAGTGACCTGGCTCCTGCCAGCTAGGCCTCCCCTGCTTAGGGTTCCACAGCTTGCAAAATCCGGGGCTACTAGCTGGGGACCAAGTGTTCAAACTTGTGGGGGACACTTCACATCCAAATCACACTTTGTTGCGTGGAAACAGATCTCTTGTCAAATGCTGAGAGGAGGGTAAGTCCTGATCTCTTCCTTTTCCACCTTCCCCCCACACACTCAGTAGGGATGTGCCTCCGCATCCCTTGTGCCTTCCCCCAGCGTGGCCCAGGGCTGACTTTCTTAACCATCACAGCACGTACTCCGCTACCCCGCCATGCACACACACAGACACGTTTGCCTCTTTCTCCAGAAAGAGATCCAGGCGGCCTACAACCCCACGCTTCCCTTCCCCTAGGAGCCCTTCACTCCTTAACCCAGGGGTTGTCCACTCCTGTCAGCATTATGGTTTAAGATATTTTAACTTGACCTGAAGGTTTGCAAGCTCCACCTGGATGTTTGTAAATTCTATCAGCAACTGAGAAATGGGAGGTGGCTTTAAGACAGGCCACCCCAACACAGACCAAACCAGACCAAGAGGAAGGTACATAGGTCATGGCCTGACACATGGGCGTTGTTAAACTTCCTCTTGGGCAACGCAGAAGTGGGACTGCCTCAAATCCAAACAAGAAACATCAATTGCCTGTCTGCAAGAGGCTCAGTCATGGGGCTGTCAGACTTTCTATCTTGATTATTTTCTATCCAAATGATGATATCAACAGTGACTCATAGATATCCCACAACTTCAGCCTTAGCATATTTAGCTCAATTCCTGGAGCCAGGTACAAACTGACTGGGAAAATCTAACTTACTAGCTCAGGGAAGTCTGCACTGCCTCTAAGGGATAAAAAAGTGCCCCACACAGATTGGAAAAGTTGTTAGGCAAATCCAAATAGAAATTAATTTGGGCTCTCATCACATGTAATAATTTTTTTTACTATAACTAGAATGATTCCTAGTGTGGATTTTTATCATTTTCATTAGACTACCTTCCATAGCTGAAATCACAATTTATTATTTGTGTTAGATCCAAGACTAAAGATGCCACTGCTATTAAATTTTTATTAGACTTGCTCAATCTTTACCAAATTTTACAACATGAGTGTCACCAAGGAAGAAAGATTGTGAACTTGTTGTTATAGACAGACGTTATAATTAAGTTTAAGTAACACACTGATGTTCATCAACCATGATACTTGGCCCTTTTTTTATGTAGCCAGCGTGTTCTGCTTTATATATCACTGACAAATATCGGGGCTATACATGTCCTACCTAACAAAAACACATGACTGCATAGGTCTGCATAAAACAAGTAAGGAAAGCAGAATTGCAAGGGAAGGCCACTGTACACCCCAAACTGATTTTGTTTGTTTGCTTGTTTTTAGAGGTAAGGTTTCACTCTAGTCTAGGCTAGCCTGAAATTCACTATGTAGTCTCAAGTGCACCACCATGCCCGGCCCCAAACTGATTTTTGTTAGAACTAACTGAAAAGCAATTATGCATATCAGGTAGATGTTCCTAAAGTTTACAAAGAACCAAAAGTTGGTGACTTTAAAAACTTAGCTTGTGCCAGGCATGGTGGCGCATGCCTTCAATCCCAGCACTTGGGAGGCAGAGGTAGGAGGATCACCATGAGTTCGAGGCTACCCTGAGACTACAGAGTTAATTCCAGGTCAGCCTGGACCAGAGTAAGACCCTACCTCGAAAACCCAAAAAACAAACAAACAAAAAACAAACTTAGCTTGTAATAATGTGAGCCTTATGTTTGGACTATCAATAGCAAAGAAATCCCGTTCAGATCCTTGGCACAGCCACGTACCAGCTGCCGCCTCAGTTTTCTTCACCTCTCTGTTGCTTCATGTTAAAAGGAGCAAAGCAACGGACCTAGAGGTTTTCAAGGGTTAAATGATGGGCTGCACATAAAGTGCTCAGTAAAAGTTAAGCATTTAATAAGTGGTGGTAGCTGTCCTTATTATTTGTTATTGTTGAAGAATGCTTACATCCTAAAAATGAGAAATTTTCACCGTGTAAGCCATCTCTTTCATTTTTTTAATTTGTAATTTTGACAATTTCATACCTACGTATAATACTTTTTATCCTATCCACCCCATGCAGCTTTCGAAATCACTCAAACCAACAAGAAATAAGTGGTGGTCCTAAGCATGAAACAGATAAATGAGGGCTGGGGAGACGCTAAGTGAATAAAGCGGCCAGGCGCTCAGCCCCACGTACAGCGCTGAACGCCACGGCAGCTTCCGCAGTGGCCGCCAGCTTGTGCTCATGCCCATGGCCAGATGGGAGGCAGAGACGGAGCTCATGGTGAACCCAGCACAAGAGCCAAGCTAGGACACAGGACGAGACACCTTGCCTCAGAGGAGGCAGATAGGCAAAGACCAACCTGAAAGTTATCCCCTAACTTCCACACGGGTGCCATAGCATGTGCCTCTGCATGTAAACACGTGCACACACAAATTCACACAGATAAATAAATAATAAAATGAGGGGGCTGGAGAGTTGGCTTAGTGGTTAAGTACTTGCCTGTAAAGCCTAAGGACCCCGGTTCAAGGCTCGATTCCCCAGGACCCACGTTAGCTAGATGCACAAGGGGGCGCACGCGTCTGGACTTCATTTACAGTGGCTGGAAGCCCTGGTGTGCCCATTCTCTCTCTTTTACTGAAAAGAAAACTAATAAATTAAATTAAAATAATAATAATAATAATAATAAAATGAATCGTTTAAAGGCAGCAGCTGCAGAGTCAGTGAGAGATGGTCTCAAGAAAACAGGGTAGAAATGATACAGGAGGACACTTGACATTCTCCTTTGTCCTCCACACAAATGTGCATTAGACCCAAGCAGCTCACATGAACACACCACAGACACACACATGCACACACATACAGATTTTAACTTTAGAAAGACACGTGTTCATTGCTTTTAACAAATAAAATATTTTTAAACCCCACAGAATTTAACTAAAATACCTAATCTCTTGTGTCCAAGAATTTTACCTTGTCATAATTATTTTTCTGTAAACCACTTTACATAATTTAATTGTGCTGTTTATCCTCTTCTTTGACTACCATTCTCCCGTGTTATTACATATTCACATATAGCATCATTTCTGGTACTTTCTACTGTACTTCAGTCAAAACTGGCCTGGGTCATTCCACCTCTCCTCTGTTTCCCTGCAGTGACTAACAGGCCAACAGACAGTGGCTCTTTCCTTAATGCCAGATGTCTCATGTAAGAACAAGATGTGAGGACAAGCCAGGGGTAGAAAGTTCAGGACATTTCTAACTGCGTCTATCTCTGATTGTGTTTTAAAAATAAGAACATAGAAGCCAGGTGTGGTGGCGCACGCCTTTAATCTCAGCACTCGGGAGGCAGAGGTAGGAGGATCACCATGAGTTCGAGGCCACCCTGAGACTACATAGTGAATTCCAAGTCAGCCTGAGCTAGAGTGAGACCCTACCTCGAAATAAATAAATAAATAAACAAATAAGAACATAGGACTGCAGTGTGATGTGAAAGGCAGCCCTTCTTTGACCAAAAACAAGTGCAGTCATCAGAGAACTTTCCAGGACCTCTAGCTCTGGAATGCAGAAATTGCCACCACAGTGACAGCAGCGGTCATGGGCAGATGTTTCCTGTGTCCTACCTCGATAAAGGAGAGTCACCTACCCTTCCGCTACTAGGAGACTTATGGGCCCTTCTCTTTGCATTTACTGGAATGCTCTGTGACCCCAAGGATCTCCCTTCACAAGCTCCTAAGGAGACTGAAATACATAAACTGAAAGGCAAGGTTGGCATGGTATTTCACAAATTGGAGCTATCTTCATGTCTGACTTTGTGACTGAATGGATGCCAGAGTTAGCTGGCAGCTCAATACCTGAATTTCCAGGCATCTCCCAAGGAAGGTTCATTCTCAGCACTTCCCAGTAGGAATGGGCTCTGGCAAGGGGTGGGAAAAGTACAATTCTACAATGGGAATTCACTTCAGTGGCATGTTTGAACAGTGCACCCTGCTGCTGGATGACTTATGCCTATGTAAATGAGTGAAAATGAAAAATCATCAATGATTGACAGAATGCTTCATAGGATATTTTTCTATTTGAATCCATGAGGGTTGATTTTTCTGTCATCATGAAAACAAAATTTCATTTAAATAATGATGATAAAACCTGTAATGTGAAGCAAGCGAGGCGAAAAAGGGAAAGAAGGATGAAGACTGCTATGTACACTGGAGTTATTTTAATTGTGTTCCTGTATTCAGCAAAATGAATGTGCTCCCTGCAACTAATGAGATTTGTGTTTTATGTTTGTAACCAGCAGAGGTGGCTGACGGTGATGAAAGACTGGACGGCATCTCTCTACCACCAACAGGTAAAGCACATTTACATTTTCATCACCCGCTGCAAAGTAGAGCGCATGCAAACATTTGCATTGAAAATGGTTTTCACATTAGGATGCAGATGCTGGGAAAGCTGCCTCTGTAGCCGACCCAGGCCCGTGGTCCAGAGATCTTTCACATTCAGTATGAAAAGCAGCATTTTTAATCACAGCCTACTTCATATTCATAAAAATCTCAAAAATGCAAATCCTAAGAAGTTAGCAGCACAACGTTCTGTAAACCTTTGGAGATATATATATATATATTAGCATGAAAAGAGACTTCACTTTAGTATAGCAGTCATTGGTTTTGGGTAAGCAAATTCATGCCTGTTCCGTTTCTTTCACCTCCTCCAAAAGGCCGTTTCTGAGAGGCGCTCTGTAACTGCTGTTTTTCCTGTGTGATTGGGTAAGCCTGTCTGCGCAGTGAAAGTGACACGCACCTGTAACTCGAATGAAATCAGCACCAGAGCACTGGCTCCGCAAGGCTGTCTTCAGCCATAAACATGATGCTGGCTTCACCTCCCAGGACTCAAACAATGACACTGATCGGGCTTTCTGCCTGCCTATCAGCTCATAGCTGAGCATAGAGAGGCGGGGTCTGCGCAGTGAGCCATGTTATCAAATAAGGTAGCCCCTCACTTGGTGTCAGCACTTATTGACCGCCCTCAAAAATACCTGAATGTTACAGGCACCCCAAAGAAACCTCTAACCTAAAATTTCAGTATTTAAATTTTTCCTTTAGATCTGGGGTGATAAGACTAGTTAAATTCAAAAACATACAAGTAAAATATCTGGTCTACGCAGGGACTCTTAGTACAGTCCCTAGTAGTCACATGGTCACTGACAGCATATCCCCTGAGGTGGTCCCCAAAGCAGAGTTCACAGGTGAAGGACGGGCATATGTTAGTCAACTTGAGAGCAGCCGGAAAAGCCAGCCATGTAAATGATACCTTGCTTTCTCTGCCTTGAGTAGCTAAGCAACAGAGTGATGGACAAATAAATGCAGTGAGCCACATGATGTAAAAGGAGCTGCCTATATCGAGTTCTTGCCAAATATAGTCATCATGTAAAAGGGTTTGCTCCTCTTGCTTCGCTGTTTCCACGTGTGAATTAGGAGAATTATGTATGTGATCTCTATTGTTCTTTCCCAATCGGTCGTTCTGTGAATATCAGGACAACTCACATTGGCCATATTCATAATCACTCCTGGCCCTGCCCCAGCAGATGTGGCAAACTAAATCTTAATAATGAATTTTTTTTCTGGGGGCCTCTAGGAGAACTGCTTGCCCCCTGCGCATTTGCAACAACTTCCCCTAACCGGAGAAGACATAGTGGGTTTTGCTTTCATATTTGAAGGCCATGCCCTTTGCAGTAATACCTCTGCATTTAACTGCTTAGAGATAGCTAGAACAGCCTCCCAAAATCGAGCAAGCTGTCAAGGAAGCTGACAGTAAGAACAAACATGAGCGATCTTCTAGTCCAATCCTTTCTTTTTATCCAGTCCTTTTATTTTACAGGAAAAAAGGCCTGAGGCCCAGAAACATTAAATGACTTTCCCAAGGTCTCACAGCTGTGATTCCTGGCCAGAGCCCAGGCCCTTCCATTCCCTCCGTTGAGGTTTCTTATACCTAGGCCAAGGGCAGCTTTCTCTCCATGTTTCTTAAAGCTCCTGAGAGATGGGGACCGACCAGTCTCTTCAGGTTCTATTTCGTGTCCCTCGGCCTCCGCAGTCAAGCAGAGTCAGTGCACTGGAGCCTCGCTGCAGTTGAAGTTCATTTGTTCACGTTCTTTCTCAGATCTTTACCCGTGGCTCTAATGCATAATGAACAAAGTAGATTGTAGATTACTTCTGGATGCTAATGCACATTACTAAACAGCATGAGAGACTAAGAAACAAATGTATATCACTCTTGGAAAGGGGGAAGTCACAGATTGGGGCTCAAATTTTGCCATAACACATAGTGCTTTTGGGTGACTTCTCTGAAGTAAAATCTCCATTCTGGTTGGCTGCTTAGAAGGAGGTGCTGCTGTGAGCCCCCTCTATGGGCTGTCCGCACTCACCCTCATCCACTTCATCCCGGGCCCAGCCTCATGGCTAGAACCGAGGGACGAGCCAAGGCTCTGACACACACCCGTTTCCTCACTTATCTGAGCTGGCAACGGTCCGTCCTTTGCAACAATGTTTTTATTAATTTTAGGGTCTTGATTTTTTGTTTGTTTGTTTTTTTGTTTTCCAGTTTTGTGTGTATAAGGGAGAGGGTAAGGGAAGAAGTAGAAATTCTCATGTTACTGTGAGGCTGTAGGGGTCAGGATAGAATTACAGTTAAATGTCATTTGTATCCATGGACCACAGTAAAACCTAAAATAAGGTCTCAGGTAGCCTTTGGCCTTGAACTCCTAATTCTAGTGCTAGGTTCACAGACGTATGCCATGGCACCCCACTGGCACATGTTACCCAACAAATTCCTTCCTCTGCCCTGCTCAGTGGGCCATTTGACCAACCAACTGTAGCCGGCAGGATGTTGGGGTCTGCGCACAAATGCCTGTCCTCGGGCTAGGGTGAGAGACAGGAGCGTGCTGTGCTCAGATGTGCAGGGAGTGCTGGGTGAGGAAAGAGAACTTCCCAGAATCTGGGAACCGTTGATACTTGTAAAAAATTCAGAAAATATAAAATTAAAATAATCCCTCCTAAAATTTAAAGGTGGAGCTTCTGAATTTGAAATAGGGTGATGTTCATCTGGGCTTAGCAGTTAGCATCCTGAATTGGTGGTCTTTCACAAACTCTTCTTTGGTATAAGTGCAAGGAAAAAAGGTAAATTCATGTGACCACTCAGGAACAAGCATTGTGGGGTATTTCACTCCCCTCACCTTCAACTTTTCTCTCAGTTTATTTATATAATGGAGATCAAATACATATAGTTTTGCCACTTGAGTTGTTTGGCTTTTTACCCAAGAAGCATTCTTTCTGTTTTGTTACAGTCTTCACTGATATTACTAGCTGTGTGTTGCTCTGTTTTGCAGGGAAAGCATGCTATTATTTTCTATTACTGAACAATACATTACTACTGAGCATAGCATAGTCACTCACACTTTCCTGTTTAAAAAGTAAAAAATCCTCATTATCCCTCATGCTTAAATGCTCATGTAGTAATAAAAGTCTGTCTGAATACTTGGTGACTTGACTCAATGACACAGACCCCTCCCAGTGGACTTACTTGTTCCCCGCCTGCCCAGAACACCCAGAGAAGTGGCTCCCCTCCATTGTTCTGTCTCTGTTGCAGGTAACCTGTTTGCCGCCAGGAGAGAACACGCGGAGGAGCCAGAAGCAGATTTCATTGCCTAGACTTGCATTTAGTGGCCTTGGTCATTAGCATACTCTTCTGTTTCCTCAAAGATCCATGTAGCACTTCAGCTTCCTGCAAAGTGTGGGTGTTCTGTGGCGTCATGTTTAAAGAGTTACAAATGGGTTCTTTGTAATATGTGATATGACACCTCCAGTTTGGTATAAGAATTTTTTTTAAAAAAATCATTTTTAGAATTCCTTCCCTTTCAAAGTCCATCATGAAGGAGCCATTCTCTTCCTGGCTTTCTCATTCATGCCCTCAATGTGAATATACAGAGTTTTAAAACATATTTATTTTATTGTATATCGCTTAGCTGCATGTGAAGGAAAATGGTTCTTTCCAGGACTGACTGGGTGGTTATGGAAGTAAAAAGTATGCCTTTGTCAGCTTGTTCGGGGAGGGAGGACAGCTCTGACCTGGTGGATGAAATCGTAGATGACATCAGTCATAATAGCTCACAACAACCATTCGGAACTGCAGAAGTACAAGTGATGTATGAATTCTTAGGAAATGAGAACCTTTTATGTAATTTATAATGACACAGGGATGAAATAATGAGCTCAAAGTGACCGGTTACCCACCTGATAGCCAACATGTTCTCAGATGGCTTGCAGTGGGCGCCCCAAGGTTTTGACACTGTTCATGCTGAAGATTCTACAGTTTGCTCCCCGGGACACTGCTCTCCACTTCACTACAGGAAATCTGAACCTATTTTAAAGAGCTGTCTTGCCATGAGGGTATTTGTTTTGTAGAAATATTTACTTCCAGATTGCTTTCACTAATAAAATAGTGTGTTGAAAATAACATATTAAAATTTAGAAACATCATGTTTACACATCATTTATTGTGTACAGAAAATTGCCATGAATCTTTGGCATTTAACACAAAGGCCAAAATTGACATGAAAGAAATGTGACTGCAGATTGCCAAACTCGGGATTAATGGTGCGGTGCTGGAGCCCAGCTCCTCCCCCGGTACACAGCTAGCTGTTGCTGCTGAAGGGATTCAGTTCCCCCTGCTCTGCCGCTGAGGGCACTGAGGAGGGGTAAGTGATTGCCCGGGGTCAGGTTAGTGGAAGTGGATGGCCGTCCTGCCCTGTGTGCGAGGTACTGCGTCACACCCCACTGGACATCCAAAGCTAGAGACAGGACCCCTCGGGCGAGGCAGTGTGCCGCTAACACTGACAACTGAGGATGCTGCACGATATCCCTGCAATGTGACAAAAACCTGGTTTCAGGTGTGGCTTGTGGAATTTAGCCTAGCTATCAGACAGTTGCATCTCATACACGTACGTCTTATTTTACTTCCTTTGGAAGCTACAAGGATGGCTTAGAGAAACTATTCCCATCATACCTTTCGGTTGCCTGGTCCTTGCAGCCAGTACGACCACTTTCACGAAGCTGGCCCTTTGTCTGTGTCCTGATCAACTGCACAGAGAGCAGGACTTGTACTTAACTCTGCAGCAGATGCTAGAAAAAATGCCCTCTGCCTCCGAGAATGAAATATTCCTCAAGGGAGTAGGAAAGATGAATTAGCGACCTTTACTCTATTAAACTATGATGAATTCGTTGCTAGGAAAGGTAGAAACATTGACTTACAACAGGAGATCTGATGAACACGCACTGTGAACCTTGAAAAGCACTTCCTTCCCAGGCCAGGTGGCAGCCTGGAGTCTCAGTACTTGAGGAGGGGTAGGGATTATCCAGCCCACAGATATGTGCAGTGGAGTCACACATGGGAAAGACATATCAAAACTGCAACAGGAAAATCATATTTTGTACATTAAAATTTTTTTTGTGTTAACTTACTGTGACTACTGTTTGGACTTTGTTCAGAAATCCCTTTTACAGGCTTTCTTAGCAAAAACAAGTCCATACCTATGGATAATGTGTCTTGGTCTTCTGTACATATGTTTTATTAATATGTAAATACTTAGATTTTTTAAATTACTATGCTCTGTAAAAGAAAAGAATTCAACGCAAAGCTAGTTGTGAAAATGGTGTATAACACTGTGTTGTGATATCCACTCTCAAGATGCTCTTTATGTCCATTCTGGAAGAATACAATAAATTACTTTAATTGAATGAATGTATCTGTGTCTTGCTTGTGCAATAGTCTTTTTCCTATGGTTATGAAATCAGTGCTCCTCGTCAATTTAAAGGTATTCATGAACACTCTGGTGGTATTCCTCTGAAGTTATACCTCTTTATGAAGTTAATTTAAAAAAAACAAAAACCAAGCAAAGTAGATTGCTACCAGAATGAGCGTCTTGAAAAGCTGCAGAGGTCGGAGCTCTGCTGGCGATCAGATGAATGGCTGCAGCGAGTCCCCAGAAACACTTGGGCATTAAGTGCTGAGATGCTTCGGGCCCAGTTTTAAATGAATTAGGTAGATTTATAATCTTCTCTTAAAAGGTTAAGCCCTGCTTCTATGGAAACAACACATCAGAAGAACACTTCAATCTTCTCCAATGCAAAGTGGCTGCTAAAACAAAATTGCTGTTATTTTCATCTTTGAACACAGGAGGGCGCTACTCCTCACTGAGCACCTGTCGCCCCCCCACGCCTCCCCACTACCACCCCTGCTTGCCTCCCAAGGACACGCCCAGCCCCCTTCCCAGGGCATATAGTACCCCAGGCTGAAACCTGGCCCCAATGGGGCTTTCCTGCAGGGTGAGGAGGGGTCAGCAGCTGTGAGAAGCGGTGGCCTGGGACCTGCCATTTTGACACCAAAGATGGAGGAGGGCAGAAGGAATGGGAAGACAGAGGAAGGACTGCTTTGACAGAGGAGGGTCCTCGGTGGAATGGGCGTGGGCGAGGGAAAAAAGAGGATAACCTGCTGGGAACACTACCACATTACAGTATATTCCTGTAGTAAAGTCCCCAGTAAATGTTTTTTAAGCAGCTCACCTGGGGGAAGGAGGCAGCAGATGAGCTGCTTGCCATGGATGACGACAATACAGGACCCACCCAGCCCACGTGGCCCGCGCACTCATCCCTGCCTCGGGCTGCTTTCCAGCTTTGCCCCGTGATTGCTGAGTGCAATGGGCTCAATCCAAACCGCTCCACCATCTACTCGGTACCAACTGGGTCAGACCCTGTGATGGCTTAGGACCACACGGGTTGGGGTGCAGAGGTGAGGCAAGATCCGAGACCGGGGCGGCACTGATGAGCAGGACGGTGGGGACAGCCACCGAAGCCTTCTAAGTGAAAGTCCTGGTGTCTGTCACGCGTTGACGATGGTTTGGCTGTAGTAAGCATCGGTCAGCTGTTGGGAGAGCGACGGGTAGATGATAGGAGCCCAGGGCAGTCAAACCCTAATGCTACTCTCCCTTTGGGTTAGAGAAGCTTCTCTTTTCAGATGGCGGTGACCAGTGGGTGACTCAGACCTCGACACAGTGCTGAGACCTTCTGCCACTCTCCAAGGCTCAGGGTCCATTGCAGAAGAGGTGGTGGAAAGAAGGTAAGAGCCAAAGGAAAGGGGGTGTGTTTACAGCACTACCTTCTAGACACGAAGTGGCCTTGATCTCCATCCATGACCATGTCCCAGTGGCTGGCCCTACCTACACAAGAACTGCACCATAGGAGGAAAAGAGGAATGTATCAAAATAGAAGAGAAACTAGCTGGAAAGAATGGAGGAGGAATTTGATGGGAGAAAGGGAAGGTTGTGGGAGGCAATTATGATCATATGTTGTTTATACTTATAGAAGTTGTCAATAAAAAAGTTTTTGGTTTAAAAAAAAAAAACACGGGGCAAAATCCACACACACAAAAGAGGAGAATCAACAAAACTCAGTAACTAGCTTGGGCTAGAGGAAGGAGAGATGGTTCCAGGTGGGGAGCTGGAATGTCCTTTGCTCACTAAGATACAGAACACAGGGCCAAGGAATAGTTCAGCTGAAAAAGTGCTTGTCTAGCATGCAGGAGGACCTAAACTCAATCCCCAGAGCCCACATAAAAGGGCTGGACTCCGGGTTGTGCTTACAGTCCCAGCATTGAGGGGGCAAAGACAGGAGAATCCTCTGAGGCTCACTGGTCAGCCAGTCCAGCCTAATTGACAAGCCCCAAGCCAAGGAAAAACCCCCATCCCCCACAAAATAAATAGTGGGCTGGAGGGATGGCTTAGTGGTTAAGGCGCATGCCTGCAAAGCCAAAGGACCCTGGTTGGATTCTCCAGGACCCATGTAAGCCAGATGCACAAGGAGGCACATGCGTCTGGAGTTTGTTTGCGGTGCCTGGAGGCCCTGGTGTGCCCATTCTCTCCCTCCCTCCCTCTCTCTCTCTCTCTCTCTCTGCCTCTTTCTCTCTCAAGTAAATAACAGGCAAATGGCATAACCCAAGGGTGTCCTCTGACCTCCTCATGTATGCATACGCATGGGAATGTGCACCCTCCCACGTGTGTGCCCGCACAGAAACATAAAAATATCTTTTAAATTTATTTTTATTTATTTGAGAGAGAGAAATAGAAAGAAGCAGAGAGAGAGGGAGGGAGGAAGAAAATGGGCGCGCCAGGGCCTCCAGTCACCACAAAGGAACTCCAGATGCATGTGCCACCTTGTGCATCTGGCTAACGTGGGTCTTTAGGATTCGCAGACAAACACCTTAACTGCTAAGCCATCTCTCCAGCCCTGAAAATATATTTTTAAAGAAACAGGACACAGAGGGATGGTTTGGAGAAGGGTGGGAAGCGTGTTCGCTCATTCACACTCTCGGTGTTGACGCTGTGCTCCGTGCCACACTGGGGGCATAGCAGTGGGTAACAGTGCCCTGCTCTTTCAGAGCTTCCTCTGACCACGCCTCAGCGGAGGGGACAGAGGGCCAAATGCTGGGGACAACAGCCCCACACAAGGCCTAAACCATGTTAGCAGATGGGGGGAATTTAAACTTGGAAGCTTTGTCCCAAACTCAGAGTCAAGATTTGAAGCACCATTCATTCCTCGTAATTCAAGTACGTCATCAATGAGGGGTTCATGGGGACTGGGGGTGGCTCATCAGTTAAAGGGGCTTGTTTGCAAAGCCTGCTGGTCCCAATAAAGCCAGACGCACTAAGTGGCACATACACGCTGAGTTCCTCTGCAGTACCAAGAAGTCTGCGAGCCCGTTCCTCCCTCCCTCTCCCCATCCTGCCTGCTCCCCATCTCATAGTAAATTTAAAATACAGTCTAATTATGGCTGTCGTGCACAGGTAGGCATCCAGGTTCCACATCAAGTCACTTGTGTTCACTTCCGTTGGAATGATGAACTCTACTGAATTATCTTGTTTTTTTATACATTCGATTATTGTTCATCTCCTCTGGAGTCTAAGGTTCATAAGATCAGGCAGCCTCACTTTGAGGCCACTAAGATTTCTGGCCTTGACCGCGTTGTCTGTCATATGTGGATCCTAGCTTCAAATTTTTAGTCTTGTATGTGAGCTGGAGTAAGAATGGGTAGTAGAGACCAGGAAGCCAGAAGAGTTTTGAAGGTGGAGGAGAGGAGAGCTTAAGGAGAGGGGATAGTGGTTACGTAATTGAGGCGGGAAGGTCCAAGTAAAGTGAGATTGGAGATGGAGAAGAGGAAGGTGTGGGAGAGAGTTAATCAAAGCAAAAGAAGTTACAAGTAGGGCTGGAGAGATGGCTTAGCGGTTAAGCGCTTGCCTGTGAAGCCTAAGGACCTTGGTTCAAGGCTCGGTTCCCCAGGTCCCACGTTAGCCAGATGCACAAGGGGGCGCACACATCTGGAGTTCGTTTGCAGAGGCTGGAAGCCCTGGCACGCCCATTCTCTCTCTCTCCCTCTATCTGTCTTTCTCTCTGTGTCTGTCGCTCTCAAATAAATAAATAAATAATTTTTAAAAAAAGAAGTTACAAGTAAGCTATATGGAAACCTTTGTTAGCTAATTGTTTTTTTTCCAAGGTAGTTAGTGTCTCACTCTAGCCCAGGCTGACCTGGAATATGCTATGTAGTCTCAGGGTGGCCTAGAGCTCACAGGGATTAAAGGCGTGCGCCACCACACCCAGGTCTTTGTTAGATAATTTAAAAAATAGAGAGTTTAGGCAGAAATACCCTGCGGAAGTGGATAATGCTGCACCCAGAAGCCATAAATTGTTATGGAAAAATCCCACTGTCGGGTGGGATACCTCTTGGTGAGTTGTTGGTCTGGAAGGCACCTGAGGCCCCCTAATCAATACAGGCTATTGTCAAAACCCTCGATTGTCCTCCAGAGCTAGCTGGTAAGACCCTACTCCTGAAGATAACACATGCTTCAGTTGCAGGGACACTTGAGAAATCAAGCTAGAACTGAGCTGGAATCCTCTTCCCTCCTTCCTGGCTGTCTTGATGGCATAGTGCTGGAAAGTGCTACGCAGGTTCTTGGGGGAGAAAGATCATCAACAGTGTTGATCTTCAGCGGGCCCTAGAGCTGCATGACCAACCAACCAGGCAAGGTGTGCAATAGAGGCGGGGATAACCAACTGTTGTCTGACTGGATTTGAGGCCTCCTTTACAAGAGGGACTTCACGTCTGACACTGTAAATATAATCAAAAACCTATGGCCGGGAAAAAACATATACCCTTCGGGGACTGCTGCTAGTGTTTTTGGCTAAATGAAGATTTTTTTGTTGTTGTTCATTTTTATTTATTTATTTGAGAGTGCCAAGAGAGAAAGAGACATATATATGGAGAGAGAATGGGCGTGCCAGGGCTTCCAGCCACTGCAAACGAACTCCAGACGCGTGCACCCCCTTGTGCATCTGGCTAACGTGGGTCCCGGAGAATTAAGCCTCGAACTGGGCTCCTTAGGCTTCACAGGCAAGCACTTAACTGCTAAGCCATCTCTCCAGCCCTAAATGAAGATATTGTGCCCACCAAATTGTCCTCTCAATATTTATGTGAATGCCCATATCTTAGTGCTGCTTTCTCGTTTGGTTAGAGAAGCTTCTCTTTTCAGATGGTGCTGACCACTGGGGAAATTCCAAACTCATCAAAGTGCTAGGAAGAAGTAACGGTGGTGCGTTCAGCACTGAGACATCCCTATCACACCCTCCAAGGCTCAGAGACCATTGCAGAAGAGGTGACAGAATGTAAGAGCCAAAGGAAGGGGAGAAGTGCTTTGGAACACCGTCTACGGTGCACAAAGTCGTCATTGTATTCATGATCTCACAGCAGCTACTGTTACCTGCACAAGATTGCATAACATGGGTCCCATCAACATGTTGTCATGGGTTATGGAAGAGGACAACAAAAAATCATCCAGACATCAAAACAGAAGAGGAGATGGCCCAACAGATGAAGATGCTTGCTGCAAAGCCTGCAGTTGAACTAGGAATTTGATTCTGCAGTACCCACATAAAATCAAATGCACAAAGTGCCCCGTGCGTCTGGAGTTCATTTGCAGCAGCAAGAAGCCATGGCATGCTTATACTCGCTCCCCACCCCCATTCTCGCCCTCTCTCTCTCTCTCTCTCTCTCTCTCTCTCTCTCTCTCTCTCTCTCTCTCCTTGCAAACAAATTTTTAAAAATTTAAAAATAGAACAGGAAGGCTGGAGAGATGGATCAGCAGTTAAGGTGCTTGCCTTCAAAACCTAGTAATGACCTGAGTTTGATTCCCCAGTACCCACGTAAAGCCAGATACACAAAGGTATGCTGGTGGAGGCAAAGTCACTTCTGCCATTTGACAGGGTCCCGGCTAGGAGCAGGTTACCACATGGCTGGAATTTCATGATGGAGCTGAAATTATTCGGTTCCCTGTGTTTAGTTTTAACAGTAGCACTCCTGGCCTGGTGTGGTGGCACACGCCTTTAATCCTTGCACAGAGGCAGAGGTAGGAGAACCGCCATGAGTTCGAGGCCATCCTGAGACTACATAGTGAATTCCAGGTCAGCCTGAGCTAGAGTGAAACCCTACTTTGAGAAAAATAAATAAAGATAAAACAATAGCACTCCTGTCATTTTTAGGCTTTCAAGAAAAGAAAACTCAGCCGGGTATGGTGGTGCAGATGTTTAATCCCAGCACTTGGGAAGCAGAGGTGGGAGGATCGCTGTGAGTTTGAGGCCACCCTGGGACTACAGAGTAAATTTCAGGTCAGCCTGGGCTAGGGTGAGACCCTACCTCAAAGAACCAAAAAAGAGAGGGAGAGAAAAGAAAAGAAAACTCAAACTGTGCTGCAGAGAAATAAGAGAGCTGAAAGAAAATGAAACTAAAACCATTTGTACAGACTTATGTTCCCCAGATAAATATAAGAATACGATTAATAAGGAGTTCTTTGCAAAGTTACAGAAATAAGAATTACTTGACCCTCCCATTACAACACCAGAAATTCCGAAGTCCACCTCGAGGAGCTAAGACAAATGCATTGAGGTTTCCTGCCGATCCACCTCTACCCTATGCAGGAATTTGTGATGAGAACTCAGTCATGTCGTGAATAAGAATGGAAAATGGGTACGCTATAGTTCACTGCCCTTCTTGGAAACGCTTGCTCGATCAGTTTGTTATCCAGAAAACAATAGAACTCTTTAATCAAACAGGTTAATAACAACTTTGCTAAACTTGGCTACAAGAAATGTATAAGAAAGTTTCAAGAATGCCTTTTGGTATGAAACAGTCTGGCAAGCACATTACTGATTTTTTTTTTTTTTTTTTTGCTGAAAATTGAGTGTTTTGATATTTCCTGGAAAATAGGCCTGCTTTTGTTCTGTAGTAGTAGAAATAAAACACAAGGTTTTGAAGAAGGCAGAGATGCCGGAATCACCTGAAACAGCAACCTGGTGTCTCTCATTCTTCCCCGCGACTCCACAGCTGCAATAACTCACTCCAGCTGGGGCTGGCTCCTGGCAGTGCACGCATCTGGAGTTTGTGTGCAGTGTCCAGAGACCTTGATGTGCCATTCCGTCTCTATCTGTATATCTCCCTGTCTGTCTCTCTGTCTCTCTGTCTCTCTCTTTCTCTGCTTGCAAATAAATACATAGAACAGGAGGGGCTGGAGAGATTTCTCAGTGGTTAAGGCACTTGCAAAGCCTAATGACCAGGGTTAATTCTCCAGTAACCATGTAAAGCCAGATGCACAGTGGTGCATGCATCTGGAATTCGTTTGTAGTAGCTAGAATCTCTAGCACACCATTTCTCTCTCTGACTCTCTATGCAAATAAATAAATATAAATTAATACATTTTAAAAATAGAACAAGAAATAGTTGGAAAAAAGAGGGAGGTCAGTGAATGGAGTAGGGATGGGAAAAGGTGGTGGGATGAAATTGTGTACATTTTTATATAAAATGTACATTTCTATTTAAAATATATGTTCAAAAAGATCACTGGAGGCTAGAGAGGGCTTAGTGGTGAAAGCAATTGCTTGCAAAGCCTAATGACCCAAGTTCATTTCTCCAGTACCCACATAAAGCCAGATGCATGAAGTGGCAAGTGCATCTGGAGTCCATTTGCAGTGGCTGGAGGCCCTGGTGCACCCATTCTGTCTCACTTCTCTCTCTCTCCCTCTCTCTCTGCTTGCAAATAAACAAAAAAAAATATTTTTAGAGCTGGAGAGATGGCTTAGTGGTTAAGGACCCAGGTTCTATTCCCCAGTACCCACATAAACCACATGCACAAAGTGGCACATGTGTATGGACTTCGTTTGCAGTGGCTGGAAGCCCTGGCATGCCCATTCTCTCCCTCTATCTGCCTCTCCTCCCACTCAAATAAATAAATTATAAATTTATTTATTTATTTATTTATTTATTTAAAGATTCCTGACCTTGGTCTAGGGAATGGCTCAGTCAGTAAAGTATGAGACCTGCGTTGAGAACCTTAGGCCCATGCTAAAAGCCAGGCCTGGTGGCATGTGCCTGTCATCCCAGCACTGGGGAGGCAGAGACAGGAGAATCCCTGGAGTTTGCTGGCTGGCTAGCTAGATTAGCTGAATTGGTTAGTCTTGGGTTCAGAGACAGACCCTGTCTCAAATAAAATGAGGTGGAGATCTATAGAAGACACTTCATCATGCAAGAGCACACATGTCACTCTTGCACACCCACATGTACCCACAGACAGGCACACACACACCACACACAAATGAAAAGCATAAAAAGATTCTGAGCCCTGGTGTAAACGGGTTTTAGGATGCTTTTAGAGTTAAGTGTGAATTGGCTGAAAAGTTTTACGTGAGGTTTTCTTTTTTTTTTTTTTTTTTAATTTTTATTAACACTTTCCATGATTATAAAATATATCCCATGGTAATTCCCTCCCTCCCCACCCCCACACTTTCCCGTTTGAAATTCCATTCTCAATCATATTACCTCCCCATTACAATCATTGTAATTACATATATACAATATCAACCTATTAAGTATCCTCCTCCCTTCCTTTCTCCACCCTTTATGTCTCCTTTTCAACTTACTGGCCTCTGCTACTAAGTATTTTCATTCTCACACAGAAGCCCAGTCATCTGTAGCTAGGATCCCCATATGAGGGAGAACATGTGGCGCTTGGCTTTCTGGGCCTGGGTTACCTGACTTAGTATAATACTTTCCAGGTCCATCCATTTTTCTGCAAATTTCATAACTTCATTTTTCTTTACCGCTGAGTAGAACTCCATTGTATAAATGTACCACATCTTCATTATCCACTCATCTGTTGAGGGACATCTAGGCTGGTTCCATTTCCCAGCTATTATAAATTGAGCTGCAATAAACATGGTTGAGCATGTACTTCTAAGGAAATGAGATGAGTCCTTTGGATATATGCCTAGGAGTGCTATAGCTGGGTCATATGGTAGATCAATCTCTAGCTGCTTTAGGAACCTCCACACTGTTTTCCACAATGGCTGGACCAGATTGCATTCCCACCAGCAGTGCAGAAGGGTTCCTTTTTTTCCACATCCCCGCCAACATTTATGATCATTTGTTTTCATGATGGTGGCCAATCTGACAGGAGTGAGATGGAATCTCAATGTAGTTTTAATCTGCATTTCCCTGATGACTAGTGACGTAGAACATTTTTTTAGGTGCTTATATGCCATTCGTATTTCTTCCTTTGAGAACTCTCTATTTAGCTCCTTAGCCCATTTTTTGATTGGCCTGTTTGATTCCTTATTAGTTAACTTTTTGAGTTCTTTGTATATCCTAGATATTAATCCTTTATCAGATATATAGCTGGCGAAGATTTTTTCCCATTCTGTAGGTTGCCTCTTTGCTTTTTTCACTGTGTCCTTTGCGGTGCAAAATCTTTGTAATTTCATTAGGTCCCAGTGGTTAATCTGTGGTTTTATTGCCTGAGCAATTGGGGTTGTATTTAGAAAGTCTTTGCCAAGACCAATATGTTGGAGGGTTTCCCCTACTTTTTCCTCTAGCAGTTTCAAAGTTTCCGGTCTGATGTTAAGGTCTTTAATCCATTTGGACTTAATTCTTGTGCATGGCGAGAGAGAAGAATCTATTTTCATCCTTCTGCAGATATTTATCCAGTTTTCAAAACACCATTTGTTGAAGAGGCTGTCTCTTCTCCAATGAGTATTTTTGGCATTTTTATCGAATATCAGGTGGCTATAGCTACTTGGGCTTACATCTGGGTCCTCTATTCTGTTCCACTGATCTACATGTCTGTTTTTGTGCCAGTACCATGCTGTTTTTGTTACTATGGCTCTGTAGTATAGGTTAAAATCAGGTATGGTGATACCACCAGCCTCTTTTTTGTTGCTCAGTATTATTTTAGATATTCGAGGTTTTTTATGATTCCAAATGAATTTTTGGATTGTTTTTTCTATTTCCATGAAGAAAGCCTTTGGAATTTTGATAGGGATTGCATTAAATGTGTAGATTGCTTTAGGTAAGATTGCCATTTTCACGATATTGATTCTCCCAAGCCAGGAACAAGGGATGTTTCTCCACTTTCTAGTGTCTTCTGTAAAAACATATATGCACCTAACATGGGGGCTCCCAAATTCGTCAAACAAACACTATTAGAACTAAGGTCACAGATAACACCAAACACGGTGGTGGTGGGTGACTTTAACACCCCACTCTCATCAATTGACAGGTCATCCAGGGAAAGAATAAACAGAGAGGCATCTGGACTAAATGAGGTCATAGAAGATATGGACCTAACAGATATATACAGGACATTTCATCCAAAGGCTGCAGAATATACATTCTTTTCAGCAGCACATGGAACATTCTCTAAAATAGACCATATATTAGGACACAAAGCAAATCTTAACAAATTCAGGAAAATTGAAATAATTCCTTGCATTCTATCTGACCACAATGGAATTAAACTACAAATCAGTAGCAAGAAAGGCTATAGAGCATACACAAAATCATGGAAGCTAAACAATACACTACTAAATGATGAGTGGGTCAATGAAGAAATCAAAAAGGAAATCAAAAAATTTATAGAGTCAAATGATAATGAGAACACAACATACCAAAATCTCTGGGACACAATGAAGGCAGTTCTAAGAGGTAAATTTATAGCCTTAAGTGCCTATATTAAGAAATTAGAAAGGTCGCAAGTAAACGACCTAATGCTTCGCCTTAAAGCCTTGGAAAAAGAAGAACAAGGCAAACCAAAAAGTAGTAGACGGGAAGAAATAATAAAGATTAGGGCAGAAATTAATGAAATAGAAACAAAAAGAACAATCCAAAGAATTAATAAAACAAAGAGTTGGTTCTTTGAAAGGATAAACAAGATTGATAAACCCTTAGCAAATCTGACCAAAAGAAAGAGAGAAGAGACACAAATTAATAAAATCAGAGATGAACAAGGTAACATCACAACAGATTCCAGAGAAATTCAAAAAATTATAGGGACATACTATAAAAGCATATACTCCACAAAGTATGAAAATCTGAAAGAAATGGATGATTTCCTTGATCTATATGACCTACCTAAATTAAATCAAAATGAGATTAATCACTTAAATAGACCTATAACAAACATGGAGATCCGAGCAGTTATCAATAATCTCCCAACTAAAAAAAGCCCAGGCCCGGATGGATTCACTGCTGAATTTTACCAGACTTTTAAGGAAGAGCTAACACCATTGCTTCTTAAGCTTTTCCAGGAAATAGAAAAAGAAGGAATCCTACCAAACTCCTTCTATGAGGCCAGCATCACCCTGATACCAAAACCAGGCAAAGATAGAACAAAAAAAGAAAATTACAGACCAATCTCCCTCATGAACATAGATGCAAAAATTCTCAACAAAATATTGGCAAACAGAATACAAGAGTATATCAAAAAGATCATTCACCCTGACCAAGTAGGCTTTATCCCAGAGATGCAGGGATGGTTCAACATACGCAAATCTATAAATGTAATACATTACATAAATGGGTTGAAGGACAAAAATCACATGATCATCTCATTAGATGCAGAGAAAGCATTTGACAAAATCCAACATCCCTTCATGATAAAAGTCCTACAGAGGTTTTCTTTTTTTTAAACATTTTATTTTTATTTATGTGACAGAGAAAAGAAGGTGAGAGAGTTATGGGCACGCCAGGGCCTCCAGCCACTGCAAACGAACTCCAGACGCGTGCGCCCCCTTGTGCATCCGGCTGACATGGGTCCTGGGGAATCGAGCCTCCAACCTGGGTCCTTTGGCATTGCAGGCAAACGCCTTAACCGCTAAGCCATCCCTCCAGCTCCACGTGAGGTTTTCTTAATCTGCCACCTAGCCATCCTGGCCACAGCCTGCTGTGCTCTCCTGCACGCTTCCTGTTGCTGGAAAATTGCTTGAGAGAGATAACTGCAGGAAGGAAAGGTTTGTTTTGTTGCTGGCTTGACCTCACTGCTGTGCTGTGGTGGGGAGAATGCGGCTCAGCAAAGCTGCTCCCTGGTGGTGGCCAGGAAGCGGGGAGGGGGGAAGAGGAGGGGACCAGGGACAAAATAATACCTTTCCAGTCACGCCCCCAGTAACTCCCTCCAACGAGCCCCCACTCTGAATAGCCCATTCACCTGTGAGCTGCTCATCAGTGGGTCAGCCAGAGCCCTCCTCATCAGTGACCCGCCACTGAACACTGTTACGCCTCCAACACACGAGCCACTGGGGGACATTCCAGATCAGTGCCTCATACCCAGTGGAACTGATTACAGGAGTAACTCCCCTGTCATCAGCAAAATGGGAAGGCCTTTTATTTTCGCTTTTACACTTTGTGGTGTGCGGTGTATGTGTGCACTCACGTGCATGTATGTGTGTGTGGCTGCATGTTTGTGGGCAGATGTGTGGGCATGTGTGGGCACCAGAGACAGACGTAGGTTACCTCTCTCGACCACTGTCAGGGTCGTTCCCTAGACATAGAGCTCTCTTACTCAGCTACTCCAGCCAGCCAGCGAGCTCCAGGGACGCCCTTTGCTCCTCCCTACAGTCTAGATCATGGGCACCTCCTTCCCCGTCACCACCTGTTGCTTTCATAAATCGTGGAGAAATTGCGACAGTTGATGGCCAGAGACACTGGCTCTGCATGGTGAGGATTTCATGATTCCATTCCAACTGCTGCTTTAACCTGCATCCACTCCTGTACTTATAACTTAGAATGCATGAAATTAATCACCCCAACATAACATATGCCTCTATATATTACATACATACAAATGTGTATATATTTGTTTATTTCATCTTGCTATTAGTGAAAACAGAAGAGCATTCAAAGAACTGTAGTAAAAAAAAAAAGCCAAGAATAATATGAATGTGGAGTGAAAATCAATTTTATAAGGGAAATGGAGCATCCTAAATTGTTCCAATGAATTGATGCCGATTGCATATTTTGTTAGGAAAATTACTTTCTCCTATATTCTTGCACGAGGGAGAGACTATTATAATAGAGAATGCTCACTCTGTGTTGTTCCAAATTAAATTTTCTTCAGAAGTAATGTATTTTAAAGCACCTGGTCAGGAAAATCAGAAGTGACTCAATGACAACCACCAAGCTAACAAGTCCTGCTCAGGTGACGTTTCACGGTCCTTATGAGAAACCCGGTTCACTGCATGAAGCCGTGCCGCCTTCCTCACCGCGCCCTTCCCCGGCGCTCCTGGTAGCGTGGCCCAGTAATTGTGGTAGCTTTAGCTTTCATTAAGATTTCTGGGTCTGGGGGCTGGAGAGACGGCTCGGTGAGGAAAAGCTCTTGCCATGCAAGCAGGAGGACCTGAGTTCAGATCCTGGATATCAACATAAAAAACCAGGCATGGCAGCACATGCCTTTACATCCCAGTGCTGGGCGGTGGAAACAGGAAGATCCCCAGGACTTACTGCTAGCTCGTCTAGCGGAATCAACGAGCTCCTTGTTTAAGGAGAGATCCTGTCTCAAAAAGTAAGGTGAGGGCTGGAGAGATGGCTTAGCGGTTAAGCGCTTGCCTGTGAAGCCTAAGGACCCCGGTTCGAGGCTGGGTTCCCCAGGTCCCACGTTAGCCAGATGCACAAGGGGGCGCACGCGTCTGGAGTTCGTTTGCAGAGGCTGGAAGCCCTGGCGTGCCCATTCTCTCTCTCTTCCTCTATCTGTCTTTCTCTCTGTGTCTGTCACTCTCAAATAAATTAATTAATTAATTAATTAATTTTTAAAAAAAAGTAAGGTGAGCCGGCCTTGGTGGCGCATGCCTTTAATCCCAGCACTTGGGAGGCAGAGAGAAGAGGATCACCAAGTGTTCGAGGCCACCCTAAGGCTACCTAGTGAATCCCAGGTCAGCCTGGACCAGAGCAAAATGCTACCTTAAAAAAAAACCAAATAATAGAATAAAAATAAAAACAAATAAGATGGAGAGTGATTGAGGAAGACACCTGCTATTCCTCACATATATCTGCACACACACACGCACACAAACACACACACACATACACACACACAAAGAACTGAATATTTTTGTGTTTGTTGCCACAATTTGGGCTAGGCACTGTTCAAGTGTGTCGGCTCTCCTCCCCAACAATGTTAATGGTCCTGAAATAGTTCCTTTGCCTGCCCCAGTGGGACTGACTCCCGGTCACAGGGTGTGACCCTATTATAAATGTTGGGCTGACTTCTGGACACTGGCTGCTGACCAGGAGTCCTAATGCACCATGACCATGCCCTTATGGTAACACACAGCCTTAGAAAATGACTTAAGGGGAGGAAAGGAAGAGATGGCACAAGCTGATAAAATTCATCTGAAATACTATTCACCTATGTGGGTGAAAAGCCAAATGGTCCTTTTAAAAATGTGAAAGAAACTTACTTCTCTTCCACTGCTCCCAGTGAAAGAGTAATACTACGGAATTTGAATCTTTGGGCTGGAGAGATGGCTTAGCAGTTAAGGAGTTTGCCTGCAAAGCCAAAGGACCCAGGATTAATTCCCCAGAAACCACATAAAGCCAGATGCATAAGATGTCATATGCATTTGGAGTTTGTTTGCAGTGGCTAGAGGCCCTGGCATGCCCATTCTCTCTATCTGCGCATCTCTCTCCCTCTAATAAATAAATGAGTAAAATTAAAATTTTTTAAATCTAGACAAAAAAGGAAATTGAATCTTTGACTACAGTATAAGGCATGTAAGGAAAAAATATAAATACCAAAACATATATTAAAGGCGACATAGCAATAGGCATTATATATATTGTGCTGCTAGACAAAGGGCTCCCTGAAATGGTAGCTACAGTGAAATGGTTTCTAACTCCTAACAGCCCCGAGCTGGATGGACGGTGCTGGGCAGCAGAACTCTGCGCCATGAGGCCACCTAGAAATCCAGGCAGGCCATCTTATTGTTTGGCCTCCCTTTTAGAGAGACCCACGTGCACATCCTCAGAGCTGTCTCTAACAGGTCCACTGAAGGCTTTGAGAAGGAAAGGTCAAGAAGGTAAATTCCTTGTGATTTTTTTTATGTTTTTCTTTTTTTCATTTTGGGAGGTAGGGTCTCATTCTGGCCCAGGCTGACCTGGAATTTACTATATAGTCTCAGGGTGGCCTCAAACTTCATGGCAATCCTCCTTCCTCTGCCTCCTGAATGCTAGGATTAAAGGTGTGAGCCACCATGCCTGGCTTCCTTGTGAAAATGTTACCCTGTGGCTGAAACTTGGTGAGACGGCGGCCCAGAAGGCTGAGATATACAAACTCTTTGGGGGCTCCATACCCAGACAAAATTTTGATTCTATTTCTTTTTTTGTTTGGTTTTTCAAGGTAGGGTCTCACTCTGGTCCAGGCTGACCTGGAGTTAACTCTGTAGTCTCAGGATGGCCTTGGACTCATGGCGATCCTCCTACCTCTACCTCCCAAGTGCTGGAATTAAAGGCGTGTGCCACCACGCCTGGCTTGATTCTATTTCTACTGGAAGGAGAACAAGTCTCAATCCTTGGAACAATTAGCTGCTGACATCACAGGTTCTGTTTTAATTGGGGGGGGGGGAGGATGAATTATTCAAGTACTAGTGTTGAGGTAACTGGCTATGCCATTTGTCAAAGAAATAGGAAGTTCTGGGCTGGAGAGATGGCTTAATGGTTAAGCGCTTGCTTGTGAAGCCTAAGGACCCTGGTTCAAGGATCAACTCCCCAGGACCCATGTCAGCCAGATGCACAAGGGGGCGCACACATCTGGAGTTCGTTTGCAGTGACTAGAGGCCCTGGTGCGCCCATTCTCTCTCCCTCTCTCTCCCTCTCTCTCGTTCTCTCTCTCTGCCTCTTTCTCTCTCTGTT
This sequence comes from Jaculus jaculus, assembly GCF_020740685.1. Lineage (NCBI taxonomy): Eukaryota > Metazoa > Chordata > Mammalia > Rodentia > Dipodidae > Jaculus > Jaculus jaculus. The sequence goes on from NC_059116.1 coordinate 66,781,387, forward strand.
GCTCTCAAATAAATTAATAAAAATAACAAAAAAAAATTTTAAGAGAAATAGGAAGTTCAGACATACACAAGAATCAATTCAAAATGAATTATAGGCCTAAATAGAAGAGCTAAAGCTATATAATAATTAGAAGAAAATCTAGAAAAAAATCTTCATACTTTTGGGTCAGGTAATAATCTCTTAGATCTGATGCCAAAAGAATAAATTACAAAAGAAAAATACATGAACTGGACATTACCAAAAAAAAAAAAAAAAAAAAGCAACATTTGTGCTAGGAAGGATACCAAAAATCCAAAAGAAGAAAATTTACAGAATGGGAGAACATGCATGCAAATTGTATGTCTTACGAAAATCTTGCATCCAAAATATAGTTTAAAAAAAACATATTGTATATGGTGGGCATGAGTATGCATGTGTGTTAATATGTGCAGGGGCATGTTTGCGTGCAGGTGTATGTGTGTGTGCAGATGGAGGTCACATCAGTGTCTTCCTTGGTGGCTCTCCATCTTAGTTATTGAACCAGGGTCTCTCACCAGACCCAGAGCTTATTCGTTCAGCTGCTCACAACCTTGCCCAGCCTTTGGCCTAGCAATTCTATCTGAAAGAATTAAAGAAGTGATCAAAGATTGGCGCAAGGATCAAGTCATAGGTTCTTCATCACAGCAAACAAAAAATTAAAACAATTCATACATCCAATAATAATGTAAATTATAAGACATCCTTAAAAGGGAATCCCATGGATCCATTTTAGGTGATGTTCAAAAAGAATCTCAGCTAACTGTAAAAAACTAGATTACAAAAATATATAGTAAGGTTCTTTGCTTTTTTTGTATTTTGATCTTTGAGAGAGAGGGAGAAAGAGGCAGAGAGAGAATGGGTACACCAGGGCCCTCAGCCGCTGCAGGCAAACACCAGAGGTGTGTGCTGCTCTGTGTGCATCTGAGACATTGCACACTTGTGTCATAGAGCATCTGGCTATGTGGGACCTGGAGATTTGAACATGCATTCTTAGGCTTCTCAGGCAAGCGCCTTAACTGCTAAGCCATCTCTCCAGCCTGGGTTCTCTGTTTTGATGCACAGACCCAGACGAAAAAGATCAAATTGGGTTAGAGAGATGGCTTAGCAGTTAAGCTGCATGCCTGAGAAGCCTAAGGACCCAGGTTCGATTCTCCAGGTCCCACGTAAGCCAGATGCACATGGTGGCACATGCATTGGGAGTTTGTTTGCAATGGCTAGAGGCCCTGCCATGCCCGTTTTCTCTCTCTCTCACTCACTCTATCTCAAATAAATTAAAATAATCTTTTAAAAAGACAAATAGTACTATATATATGTAAGTAGAAGAACAGATTAATGGGGGTGAAAAGGCCTAAGTAAGGTCAAGAGAAGAGATTGGGTAAAGGAAAGATGGAGGGAGGGCTAATCAAAATCTAAGAGGATATAAGTAATCTATATAGAAACCTACTTTTTTAGACAATGGAACACTCAGGAGTCATAGACTGTTAGTAAAAAATTTTCAGTGCCAGGCATGGGAAACCTTTCAGTGAGTTGTTGGCCAGGGAGGTCCCTGATGCCCCCAAAACATTACAGGCCATTGTCAAGGTCCTTGGTTTCCCAACAGGAATAGATGATAAAACCCTATGGCTGAAGACTTCACGTACATAGGCTGCAAGGTCACTGAGAAGTCCTGCTGGAACTTAGCTGAAAACCTCCTCCATGTAGACCAGCTGATAGAACGCTAGAAAAAGCCACACTGCATACAGCTCAATGGGAGAGAGAGAAATCACCAATGAAGATACCCAATAGTGGACACTGCAAGCCTTATATTTGGCCAACCAGGCCAAATGAGCCAACAGGTGCAATAGTGGCATGTCTGTTATGAGGAAAACCAACTGCACTGGAGGCCCGCTCCATGGGAGGGAATACATCCCTGATACTGAAAACTTTACAACAGGGGTAATCATGAGCCCTAGGTATATAATGTCTGCAGCTGTCTGGCTAAATGTATATACTATGCTCATCAAACTGCCCAGTAAACACTTCTCTTAATGTGCATACCCATATATTAATGCTACTCTCACTTTTAGTTAGAGAACCTTCTCTTTTCAGATGGCAGTGACCTTGGGATGACTCAGAAGGCATCATAGTGATGAGAAATGACAGAGGAGTGCTCAGCACTGCAATATCTCTATCACACCTCCCAAGGCTCAGGGTCCATTGCGGAATAGGTGGCGGAAAGAATGTAAGAGCCAAAGGAAGGGTAGGACTCCTTACAATGTACTCCTCCAGACACAAAATGGCCTGGATATCCATGACCTCACAGTGCCTGATACTATCTACACAAGACCATCATAATAGGAGGAAAAGATGATAACATTAAAATAAAAGAGAGACTAATTGAGAGGGGGAGGGGATATGACAGAGTGGAGTTTCAAAGGGGAAAGTAGGGGAGGGAGGGCATTACCATGGGATATTGTTTACAATCATGGAAGTTGTTCATTATAAAAAAGAAAAAAAGACCAAGTCATCATCTGAACTATTGACCATAGTTACCTCGGGATGATGAGATTGTGGATGCTTTGAAATCTATAATGAACATCTCACTTTTGCAATAAGAAGGGAAGTTACTTTATAAAAAATTTTTAACACTAAAAGAAGATGGAATGCCATGGAAGATGCTCATGACATGTTTTTTGTTAAGTTCAACCTGCTTGGATTTTGTTTATTTTTTTTTAATTTCAAAATCACCTTTATTTTCATAAAGTTAGTTATAATTGTATCTATAAATACTGACCAATTGTATAATTTTCAAAAGTTGTATACATACTTCTTTATAAAGTCATAGACAATCTGTTCATTAAATATTAGCCTTATCACATTGTGAAAGAAAAATGTGCATGGAAATAAAAGCAGAAGGAACTTATTGATAGCAGTTAACTCTGAGTGATGGAATTACATGGAATTGTGTGTGTGTGTGTGTGTGTGTGTGTGTGTGATGTGGCACACACATGCCATGGTGCGTTGTGGAAGTCAGAGGACAACCCCTACGTGATGGTCCTCTCTTTCTACCTTGTTTAAGTCTCTCTTGATTCTAGTAACTATAGACTCCTCACTAGCAGTCCCAAGAGCCTCCATATCCTCCTGACTCGGCCTCCCTTGCTGTAGGCACATTGGGGTTACAGGCATACACTACTTGCCTCTGGCTTTACATGGTTCTGGAGATCTGAACACAGGGTGTTGGGCTTGTGGTTTGTGCAGCAAGAGGTGTTAACCACTGAGCAATCTCTCCAATCCCATGTGTAATGTTTTTTTACAATATGATTTTATGTTTTATATATATATATATATTAAGACAAGATCTTTTGTTCATTTTATTTATTTATTTGAGAGTGACAGAGAGAGAAAGAGGCAGATAGAAAGAGAATGGGCGTGCCAGGGCCTCCAGCCACTGCAAACGAACTCCAGATGCAAGCGCCCCCTTGTGCATCTGGCTAACGTGGGTCCTGGGGAATCAAGCCTCGAACCAGGATCCTTAGGCTTCACAGGCAAGCGCTTAACCACTAAGCCATCTCTCCAGCCCATGTTTTATATTTTCTAAAAGGAATACATGTCATTTTCTAAAAATAAAGATACATACAGAACAGATAAATATAGAAGAAAAGGTTCAAGTGCACATATCTGGAAATCTGTGGCACTCACTACTCAGAGATTGTTATGAAAACCTGAAATTCTTATGATGCAGGCTTCTCATGTATCAGATACACTCCAGAGAAAACTTTGTCTTCCCGATCCTTGCTGCTCCAGTGACAGGCGTATTAAAGCCACACACAGGGCCCCAGAGGCTGATGCTTTACTTTGAAGGAAAAACAATTAGTCTGCAAGCTAGAAAGAAGAGGGTATCCTCTCTGCAGCCTGACACTGGAGACAGAACTTCATAAAAAATGTACCAGTTGCAAGGTGAGAAGAAAACCATCTGAGACTGATCTGCATCTGACACATCAGCTCAAAAAAAGCAATGGCCCCAGGGCCTTTGGGATTTGGAGTGCAATCCAAGAAAAACAGAACATGAGGTGGGCTGGGCAGCTGGCTCCATTGGCGAAGTCCTGGCTGCACACGCACGAGGAAGTGAGTGTGGATCCCCAGCGCTCGCGCACATAAATGGCAGGTGTGGAGGCGTGGAGATGCCCCAGGGGATCCGGTTCAGTGAGAGAACCTGCCTCAGAAGAATGAGGTGGAAGGGGTTGGAGTGACACTCAGCATCAATGTCTGAAGACCTCATGCACATGCACCCACCGGGCCACACACATACACATGTGGCAAAACATGAGGCAATGGTTACAACATATTAAACCAGGAACCTAACCAGTTACAGCCACAGGATCTGGTCTCGCACAGACTTCTGACTCATCCATGCAATTCTGCACTCACCTAACAGGTGTCCAGGCTTAAGGAATCTGTGTTTGGTGCCCCTTGAGTCCAGCATGTGGCGGGAAGACATGTGCTGGGCGTCCAGAGCCTGCTTGGTCGTGGCCCTAAGCTTCGTCCTCCGGTCAGCTCAGCTCATCCCCGGAGCATCTTACAAAGTGACGCTCTTGGGCTGGAGAGATGGCTTAGCGGTTAAGTGCTTGCCTGTGAAGCCTAAGGACCCCGGTTCGAGGCTCGGTTCCCCAGGTCCCACGTTAGCCAGATGCACAAGGGGGTGCATGCATCTGGAGTTTGTTTGCAGAGGCTGGAAGCCCTGGCGCGCCCATTCTCTCTCTCTCCCTCTATCTGTCTTTCTCTCTGTGTCTGTCGCTCTCAAATAAATAAATTAAAAAAAAAAAAGTGACGCTCTTACTAGCCCCATTTCACAAGTGAACTTGTTTCAGCTCACGTGACTGAAGAGTCATTTTTGCCCAGTGGTTGTGACTCCAAATCCTATCTGTTTACCGTCTGTTTTGCCTCCAAGTGCAGAGAAGCATCCAGAATAGACCCAATGAAGATGCACCCCGTATGATTCCCCTTTACAGTACTTAGTACTTGAGTTCACCCAGCATCACTGAGCCGAACACAAGAGCATGTATTTTCTGAGTGCCTCTTTTGAGCCAGGCGTTGTCAAACATGTTACTGAGAGCAATTTAGTTCATCTCTACCATAAACCTGGTAGCACTTTCACTGTCATCTCCATTTACTGGTGAGGAGACCAAGTCATAGAGTTTGAGCATCTTGCCTAACATCAGAGAGCTAACAACTAGCAGAGCCAGGATTGAACCAAAGTTTTATGATCTATGCCACAGGCTATATTCTAGGGAAATGCATCGGTTATTGTGAAATGCTAGGTCTTATTTTATGTGTATGAGTTGGATCATCTCATCTGAAATACCTCCAATATATTGCCCAATAGATGGTGGAAAGTATATGCTAGAGTCTTTATTATTGATTCATTATTAAAATATATTTTTATTAGTTTTGTACTTAGTGAATACAGTCAAGTTGGTACCATTGTTAGTCTCTTCCCTGACCACCCCCCTCCACAGGGACCCTCCTTGTTGTGGAGTATGGGTCGTGCATTGTGGGTTTAGCCATCAGTTATGGGTAGAAGGCAATGGCTCTGTGTATCATGACCCAACGTGGGGCTCTGACATTGTTTCCGCCCCCTCTTCCACAAATTTCCCCGAGCCATGTTGGGTTCGTTTTAGGTCTGCTTTAGTGATGAGGTCTTGGGAGCCTCTGTCTCTGGGTATCATGTTTGGTAGGAGGTGATTGTTCTCTGTGTCTATCTCCTTCACCCTTGTGCTGGTACCAGGCTCACCAAGAAAACAGCTTCACCAATTCTTCTTAGTTTCAGCTGGGGCCCTTTTGAGGTATGATGGGGTGGTTCTCTCCTTAGGATCTGCATCTACCTGAAAAAGAAGCAGATTCTCCAACAGAGTAAAATTAGCACCAGACAAATGGGATAAGCATTATTTTTTTAGAGAGAATTTAACAGGTGTAGGCTCTCTTGTAGCCCACGATTGGTGGGAGCTTGATAGTGGAGAGCGGGCTCATGTTTGGATATGGTTCTGACTTGTTTCCCAGTTCCAGCTATGGGTCCTGTTCCACTGAGCAGATCAGTTAGCCAAATCAAGAGCAGCTGGTTTCCCACCATGGCTGTGTGCCACTGTTGCAGTTGTGAGAGTATCACATCAGGTTGTTGGCTGTCATTATTAAAATATTTTGAGGGGTCATAGCAAAGTGGCTAAAAGAGGGAGTCTGGAGACCAGAATGACCAGAGAGCAGATACTGGCTCTACCGCTGGTGTAGCTCTGGGACCTTTTCACCCTGCCATTTCCTCTCTCTTCTCCACCACCCCTCCATTCTCCCAATGAACCAGAGGAGATTGAAATGGAAATCAAACGATTCCCCAATGGTGAGCACCACAGAAATCACTGGAGTCCCCACCTCACTGGAAAGACATTTGCTGAGGGGGCAACCACAAGGAAGTGATGTCACTCAGTAGTGATCCTCCAAGTGTGGCCCCCAAACCAGCAACATCAGCATCGCCTGGAAATGTGTTACAAATAGAGAACCCCCAGCTCCATCCCAGCCCTGCTGCCTCCCATGTCCTGGGAGCAGAGCCTCCAGGGGATCCTGAGAGCATGCCTAAGTTTGGGACACGTAGCCCTAAATGAGCTGAGAGATGTGGCAAGGTCTTACTGCTGAGCCACGAGTAGGTCATGACTACCTGTGGTTCTCAATAGCAATGTGGGGATCCTTGCCTGTAATGAATTACAGCAGATTCAGAGCCGTCTCTCTGGTGTCATTACTCTGCCCTTCCATTCTGATTGGAGAGACCCTGCGTGGATTGCAGAAGCATCTGGAAGTGCCAGAGCCTCAGGTAAACCCGTCACATGGGGATTGCTGTTGGGGAAAAATCAGCTCTCATACACACACATATACCATATACGCATCATATTCACACACACCAAAACTAAAAAATAAACTTAAAAACTGACCTTGGTGCCAGGCATGGTGGCACATGCCTTTAATCCCAGCACTCGGGAGGCAGAGGTAGGAGGATCGCTGTGAGTTCAAGGCCACCCTGAGACTACATAGGAATTCCAGGTCAGCCTGAGCCAGAGTGAGACCCTACCTCGAAAAACCAAAAAAAAAAAAAAAAAAACTGACCTTGAATCAGCAGAATTTTTTGTTTGTTTTTGTTTTTGATTTTTCGAGGTAGGGTCTCACTGTAGCCCAGGCTGACCTGGAATTCACTATAGGTCTCAGGGTGGCCTCAAACTCATGGCGTTCCTCCTACCTCTGCCTCCCGAGTGCTGGGATTAAAGGCGTGCACCACCACGCCTGGCTGAATCAGCAGACTTTTTGCCCAGGATCAGGAGGCAGTTGCTGTAGAGGAAATCAAAATTCCTGGAGATGGGAAGATGGCTCAGCAGTTAAAAGTACTTGCTTGCAAAGCCTGCCATTCTGGGTTCAATTCTCCAGACCCACATAAAGCCAGAGGCACAAAGTGACACAAGTATCAGGAATTCATTTACAGTGAGAACAGGTCCTGGTACACCCGTATACTCTCTCCTCCTCTCTCATCCCTATCTCTGTCTCTGCTTGCAAATAAATACAAATATTTTTTTAAAATTTCATTCCAAAAAGACATTACTCAAACTAACAGTTACCTCTTGTGAGGCTACAGTGGTCAGAGCCCTGCACCTGCAAAGAGTACTGAGGGAACCTTCCACAATGCTCACTTCATCAGCCCACGAGCATTAGAGAAGCTACCAGAACTGTGAACGAGGGACTACAAGGCACCATGTAGTGTTTGCCAAAAGGCTGCATGGAAAACGGCATTTCCCAACTTCCACCACAAAATCCTTTCTCCAGCACTGGTGAGTCCAAAACAACCCATAAAATTTGGAACGTCTGGGCTGGAAAGATGGCTTAGCGGTTAAGCGCTTGCCTGTGAAGCCTAAGGACCCCGGTTCGAGGCTCGGTTCCCCAGGTCCCACGTTAGCCAGATGCACAAGGGGGCGCACGCATCTGGAGTTCGTTTGCAGTGCTGGAAGCCCTGGTATGCCCATTCTTTCTCTCTCCCTCTATCTGTCTTTCTCTCTATGTCTGTCGCTCTCAAATAAATAAATAAAAAATGAACAAAAAAAAAATAAAAAAAAAAAAAATTTGGAACGTCTGCAACTGTGGTGCCATTGGAGGGCTCCATGGAAGAGGGGGCTTTAAACTGATTCTTGAGGAATGAATAGAAAGCAAGGAGAAGTGGTCATTCCACTGCAGCTGATGAGAATGGGCAGGTTATGAAGATCTTAGAAGCTTGTCATTGTAAACAGCATAAGATAGTTCTTTTTGTACCTGTCTTATTTCATTTAGTATTGCTGCAGTTACCTTCTGATTGTGAAATAAACTATTTTAAAATAAAATATATAATAAAAGTGTCTCGGGGGTTAAAATTTGGGATCTGGAGCCACCCCTGTCTTTTTTACTTATTAGCTGTGAGGATCAGGCTGCGGTGAACTCATCTCTAAAGTAGGAGTAACCATGACTACCTAAACAGTTGTTATATGATCCAGAAATAAAATATGCCAAGCCAACCCCTTATGATAATCACTCAATAAATAGCAGCCCTATTGTCACTGGGGCAGGCGGCAAAATGCGAGACAGAACTTTCTCCAGCATTCCTGCTTTGGCATGCTATCACACTGGCCCTTCTCGTTGCTGGACATGTCTCCACGAGCATTAGGTAAAATGTGAAGCTATAGCCTGTGGGACAAGGGGGAAATCTATCCCTCCCTTTATCCCAGGTCCCTTGCTTCTTCGATGCAAATTGCAACCTGCAAGCAGGGTACCTAGCAGCAGGAAGTCAGAAGGTCTTCGAGTTCTTGTGATTTGAAACAACCATTGTCTTTGTCTTTTTGTTTGTTTGAGAGTGACAGACAGAGAAATAGACAGAGAGAGAGAGAGAGAGAGAGAGAGAGAGAGAGAGAGAGAGAGAGAGAGAGGGAGGGAGGGAGGGAGAGAATGGGTGTGCCAGGGCTTACAGAAACTGCAAACAAACTCCAGACGCGTGCGCCCCCTTGTGCATCTGGCTAACGTGGGACCTGGGGAACCGAGCCTCGAACCGGGGTCCTTAGGCTTCACAGGCAAGCGCTTAACCGCTAATCCATCTCTCCAGGCGCTTTTTACCAGGGACTGGGTACCAGCAAGCAGGGTTCTTGCAAGAGGCCACTGTTTTGCGGATGTCCATTTTCTAGCTGAATCCTCACCTGGTAGTAGGCAGAGAAAGAAGTAGTCTCTCTATCGCCTCTTCTTTCTTTTCTTTTTTATGAGACAGAGAGAAAGAATGGGCACGCCAGGGCCTCCAGCCACTGCAACCGAACTCCAGACACGTGTGCCATCTTGTGTGCTTGGGTCACCTTGTGTGTCTGGCTTATGTGGGATCTGGAGAGCCTAACATGAGTCCTTGGGCTTCACAGGCAAGTGCCTTAACCACTAAGCTATCTCTCCAGCCCTTTATTGCTTCTTGAAAAGGCCACTATTCTCATGGAAAGGGGCCCACCCTCATGACTTAAGCCCCTTCCAGGGACCCCATTTCCTAGTATCATTGGCTGCTAGGATTCCAACATATGGATTTGAGGTAGAGGTACACAAACGTGCAAGTCCACAAAATTCATAATCCAGATGGATTCCCTCCATTCAGTGGTTCATTGGTTCAACTTCAAGCTTCTCTGCTACAATGGGACAGTGATGTGAACAAAAAAGTAATGATGATGATGATGACAATTGTTGTTGTTGAATTTGGAAAGAGCTGGGCACTGGTGTTTAGCAGGTAGATCTGCTGATCTTGTAATTCATACAATAGGAAGCCAAATAGTGAAGCCTCAAAGGGGAGACAGAAAACACTAGAACCTCTACATCATTTCACTATCCAACTCCACCAACTCTTCCTTCCCCGGCCAAGCTTATGCTGGGTTGGGGGAAACATCTCTCTTTAGAGCTGATAGCCCATTCAAGGGAGACTCAATGCTTGTTTTCCCAACAAATTGAATTCTTTTTGTTGTTGTTGCTGTTGTTACAACTGGGGATATTTTTAATTTCTATTTTAAAATATTTCAGAAAAATGTATGTTGCAATAAAGCTTTAGTCAAAAGAACTGCTTGGCTTCCTAACTCTGTAAGTTAGCCACCCTCCCCCCCTTTATTTTCCACATTTCTACAAACAAATATTGTTTGTAAGCTTCAATAGCTGGACTTTCATTAAGTAGCCTTGTCTCTAAGCTTTAGTTTCCAAGTCTGTAAAATGAGTGAGCTCCGTACATCTAGGTGGTATTGAGTAATTCAAGTAGCAGTCATCAGTTCAAAACATCATGATTCAGGGACTTCCGGTTAAGATGGCGGCGTAGGTACCATGCCAAAGCAGCCTGGGGGGAAAAAAGACCAAAAAAACTCAGCAAAATACACACTTTTACTAAAAAGTGAGGTGTATAGGAAAGTGAAGCAGCAGCGGAGAAGTAGGAGAGATCCAGAGCATCCAGAGCCCGCACAGGTGGCAAAAGTGGCCCCGGCAGCTCTGTGAACCGCGGCGGCGGCGGCGGGGCACCAGAAAGCCGCCAGACTCGGCTCCAGCCGCAGGAGAAGCCAGGTGCGGGATTTTCCCCTCACACCGCGCTCTCCGCGACTCGGGAAACGTGAGGGGAGAGCGGCAGCGAGCAGCGGAGGAGCAGACCGCGAGGTAGAAGAACACGTGGAGCAGCGAGAGAACCAGAGCAGCCGCGGCTCCCTCCCCTCCCCCACCGCCTGAGCCCAGCTCCAGCGAACAGAGCAGCGGCCCGGGACCCGGCCACGCCAACTTGGGCTGACAGCGGGACCCAAGCAGGAGCAGAGTCTGGGAGCAACATCAGCAGCTCCGGCACCGGTAACAGCGGCCCCAGCAGCAGCGGACCCAGGAGCGGCAGCAGCGGCAGACTCGGCAGCAGCAGCTTCTGCAGCAGCAGTGGCTCCAGCAGTGGCAGCTACAGCAGCAGCAGCAGCAGCAGCAGAGGCAACAGCAGCAGTGGGCCCAGCAGCAGCAGCTTGAGCTGCTGACAGACCCAGCAGCAGCAGTTTTAGCAGCAGCAGTTCCAGCAGCAGGGGTGCTGATTTGCAGGGCCACAGTTGCCAGGCTTGGTTTGCCCGCAGGAAAAGCCAGTGCCCAGCTCCAGAAATCAGAACAGCAGCCCGACGACCCAGGCAGCAACTTGACTGAGACCAAACTCATCCAAGGTAACTGGGTTTGCACCAGGGAAGGGTCTCACTTGGTCACAAGCTGACTTGGATCCCTCAACAGACCAGAAATCTTAACCTCTGTGTTGATAGAGGATCTGGTTGTTATAATAACTACTCTGGCATACATACTTGGGGCTGTTTTTGACTGAATGGGTACAGTGTTTAGTTAACTTTTAGAATCTACCTGTATTTTATTCCACTCAGCCTACTTGAATACCCCCATAGCAGGGAAACTCAACCTCTAGGAGCACCTTTGTAGATACTCTTAGAGTCTTAAGAGCCACATCTAACACCTTAAGCTCCTACCCTGAAAATATATAACATCAAATCAATTGATACAGCTAAGAAAACATCATGATTCAGGCAGGCCATGGTGGTCCATCCATACCTATAATCCCAGAACTCGAAGGCGGAAGCTCTAGGTTCATATTCAAAGTAGCCTGAGCCACATAACAGCATGACCTCAAAAAAAAAAAAAAAAATCCCAATTTGCCATGTTTTCAATCTCTCTTGCAACTTGCTGTCTTTCTGGTTTGCCGTTTCCCCAGACACAGAACAATGGGATTTGATTCCAAAGGCTTGGGAGCTATTGCATCTAGGAAGAATGAAAGCACTGAAAATGTTGCAATGTTTTTTCACATGCTGGGCATGACCACAAAGACTATCCAATGGTGTCAAACACTGGCTGGGGTGGACAGACAATAGTTCACAAGGACATACAGCACATCCCAGCACACTCTTTGTCAAGACACATGAAGATCAGTTATAATGAGCGCTGCTCTACGAACCGAAGACACTCGGGAAAAGAGATGAGCAGTGTAATTGCTCACGTATAAGGCAACTCATGGCCAGCTTTCTCACAGCCCTCTACAAAAGGGGATATAAGTTTCACTTCAAGAAGGCTTCTCAGAGTTACTTTTTTCTCTTCTTTTTCTCCTCATCTGCTTCCATCTTCAGCTTCACTTCTTCAGCAGTGAGAGCTCCAGGTTTCCTCCCCTTTGCTTTTTTGACCTTCTCCTTGACAGCAGCCACATCGAGTTGACCCTCAGTAGAAGCTTCCTTAGGTTTCACAAGTGCCTTTGTTTCTTTCCTCTTGTCTCTTACTAAGCGCTCCTGCCCGTTTAGCCTGTATTGCTTCCATTTTCTGCCATTTCTTCTGATTTGCCTTCAAAAAGTACTCACCACTAGCTAGTTCTTTATCAATCTGACTTTCTGGCTGTGGTGGTGGGAACGGTATATACTCCTTCTTAACAGTTTTCTTCTTTGGTTCCTTGCATTTATTCACATTTTTATGTTTGAACTGTGGCAAAAATCTTTCCCAACTTTGTGTTCGTAATTCAGAATCCTTTGCTAACTCTTGTTTAATCATTAAGGTTTTAATGTTGTAAATGGGATGAATATTCTTCATGGTATCTAGGACTACTTTTTGAATCTCCTGTAGGCCATTAAAAGGTCCAATGGCTGAGACACTATTTCCCTGAACCATATGTAACAGTGTGTTAAGCGTTCCAATGCCTTCAACGTAGATGCTTTGGACCAATAAGCTGCCGTCTCCTCTTTACAAACCTTTCCTTATTCCTTACTAAAGAGCCTATCTTAATAATGTCACAGGCAACATCATCCTGAAGAAGTCGTACTGCCTGTTCAAATGCAACACTCCTTGCTAACAGCTTTATTATGTCTCTGGCTCTAAGGATGATATGTGGGTCAAAAGTCTTCTTTGTGGTACAAATGGTCATGCTGCCCTCAATCAAGTCCAGGGTTGCACTAACATGATGTTCATTCAAGGCTTTCTGCACCAAAGGCCAACATTCTTTCAGGTAAGCTTCTCTGTATTTTGGAAACAACGTTGCAAAACTGCTTTCCTCCCAGAATCCTCTGGGATTATCTTCTTTAGAGAGTGTGGGCTCCTTCCAACCATCAGGAACAAGTGAGGAGTTCTGCTTTGTCTCGGTTCTCTGGCTCAGACTTCTCACTGGGAAATTCATCTTTTCCAGCTGCCGGGGCAGGAGCTCTTATTGAGGAGGATGCCATTTTCTTCTTTTTTTTTGTTTTAATTTATTTATTTGAGAGCGACAGACATAGAGAGAAAGACAGATAGAGGGAGAGAGAGAATGGGCGCGCCAGGGCTTCCAGCCACTGCAAACGAACTCCAGACGCGTGCGCCCCCTTGTGCATCTGGCTAACGTGGGACCTGGGGAACCAAGCCTCAAACCGGGGTCCTTAGGCTTCACAGGCAAGCACTTAACAGCTGAGCCATCTCTCCAGCCCAAGGATGCCATTTTCAAAGTGCTTCCCTGAATTCTTTTTTTGCAGATGAAATATAAACAGACAAAGGGCCTCTGTGACAATGACACTGTAAAAGCTGCCATTTGCTGGACTCTTCACCCTGGGAGGGCTCACGCAAAGCTCTCGGCATGCACTGTGCCCTTTCATATTTACAGAAACCCTTGAATCGGGAACTTATGTCAGATATGAAGAAAATGATGATCGGAGGTAAGTAACTTGATGAGCATCACAAAACCGCTCCAAAGCTGAAATCCAGAACCATCCATCCCGACTCAGCAAAGTGAGGCCCCTCCCCTCCCCCACCACCCGAAGAACAGCTTCAGTAAACCCCACCAGCTGTCCTCTGCATGTTTTTTCCACTGGAGAAAAATCTTAGGATGATTTTTCACAAATAAGTCAGGTGCAATTTATCATGCCCTACCACTAACAAATTCTGGGTATGCAAATCCATAGTGTATGTGTAAATAAACTGACTGTGCTGCGAACGTTGATTCAATGTTTTGATTTTTTTTTAATGAAGAACCTCTTTCTCTGAGTTGTGATTCTTTTTTCTCCTGGATTTTCTTTTTTTTTTTTTTTATTGGCGCCCAGGTGCCAATAGGAACTGGTTCTGAAACTAATTACCCCCAAGAAAGACTCTGTAATCAAATAAATCTGAAGACAGATATGCTTTCAATTTTGTTAAGACAGGAGTTGGTTTTTTTTTTTTTTTTTTTTGGTTTTTTTTTCCCTCTCCCAAATAGGCCTTATTTCCCAAAGAAAACATGGTGTCATTTGGGTCCTAAAACACATCGATTTCTGTGATTTCCAAGGAGACCAGAATCTATTGGAAGTGGTGTGTGACTAAAACCTGAGTGAAGCCTATGGTCGGTTCTGAAAGAGAGTCAATATTTTCCAACATCATTTATTTTGCATTGCATCAACACTGCTATAAAGGCATTGCTGACTTGTTTTCTGTCCTTAATTGGAAAGTTTGTATTTGGTGGTTGTTCACTGTTTCTGGATTGTCTGTCCTAAGGACTAATTTGTTTTGTTTTGTGGTGCATTGTGGCTACGGCCATATCTCAAGGTTCAGAACAGCTAAGGAGATAGTCATTGTTTTTATTACCTATGCATCGTAAATAAATTTTCACTAAAAAAAAAAAAAAAAGCTGCACAGGGGCTGGAGGGATGGCTTAGCGGTAAAGGAGCCTGCAAGGTCAAAGGACCCATGTTCGATTCCCCAAGACCCACATGAGCCAGATGCGCAAGGGGGCACATGCATCTGGAGTTCATTTGCAGTGGCTAGAAGCCCTGGTGTGCCCATTTTCTCACTCTCTCGCCCTCTTTCTCTGTCAAATAAATAAATACAAATGAATTTTTTTCTTAAAGTTGCACAGCATGCCTTAAGTCCCACATCCAGCAGTACTTGGAAGACCAAGCTCAAATCTAGGATGAGCTTTTACATGTCCAAGACCAGGGAAATCTGGTCCCAGGCTGCCGGAGCCCCCCAGGCCACCTGCACCTGGTCAAGTCTTGGCTCCTGCTTGTCGGCTGCTGCGGTAGCTGTTCTCTGTCCTGGCACCTTCCTGCTACAGGGAGGAACTTCCTCTTCAGGGATTGCCCGTAAGCTTCCAGGCAGTTCCACAGCAGCGGCCACTCCTCAGCATCACCTTGCCAAAAAATGACTGGGCACAGCTGCCCTCTGCATGGAAGTGTGGAGGGTTTGTGCTGTAATAGACGCGCTAGAGCTGCCTCAGAAGCCAGGCTGCGCGGTATCTTCACACCCACCTCCACCTTCACCAACCAGGTTCTCCCAAACCTCCGGCCCAACCCTGCCACAAGGGGTCCACGCTAGCTTTCTGCACTTCTTACTTTTCTCATCGCTATGACCAAAACACTTGACAGAAACAGCCAAAGGGGAGAAAGATTTCTTTTTGGCTCGCAGTTTGAAAGAGTCCCCTCTAGATTCATAGATAGTCCTTCATGCCAATGCCCCTACTGACCTCCTTCCTCCAGTTAGGCCACACCTGGTCGTTTGTTTGTTTGTTTGTTTGTTTGTTTGTTTGTTTTTACCATCTCCCAAAGTCTTCTAATGATATCACCTTATGAATCCATCAACAGAGCAATACATTGTTAGAGCCATCAGGTTTTAATCACATCCAAAAGTCATCTGCTGGTAACCAAGCCCCCACACACGAGGCTATGGAGGACATTTCGTATTCAAACCATACACGTACCTCCTTTTCCAGTGCTCGCGGCCATCTTAAGGGCTGACCCTGCTCCCTTCCCCCACCCCCACCTCGCAGCGGCTCCATGGGTAGAGGAGACCCCACCAATGCTTTTGGATTTCTTGTTGTGTGCCGTTGCTATCATGAATGTTCCCTCAAATTGCATATGTAGAAAGCCCTGACCCCAATTTGGCAGTTCTTGGAGGTGAAGCCCTTGGGAGGTGCCTGGGTGTAGTCAAGGTTACAGTGAATTCCTGTTCTTATAGGAAGAGAAAGAGAGTGGGGTCCCTTGTCTGTGGGTGCGTGCACCAGAGGAGGTTTGTGAGAAGAGAACCAGGAGACTCCCTTACCAAAACAGCATGCTGGTGCTCTGGTTTTCACCTCTCCCCTCCTCACCGAGAGGAGTAACTCACTGTTTGAGCCACCTGGCCAGGGTGTTCTGTTGCAGCAGTGTGAGCTAACTGCAGACCCTGTTTTGCTACTGATGCACACTGGGACAGGCCACAGCCCCCTGGCTGATGTGGCCTCTGCTGGCAATCCATTCTTCCCTCCGGTCTTTATTAAAACTGGCCTGGGGCTGGAGAAATGGCTTAGCGGTTAAGCGCTTGCCTGTGAAGCCTAGGGACCCCGGTTCAAGGCTTAATTCCCCAGGACCCACGTTAGCCAGATGCACAAAGGGGCACACGCATCTGGAGTTCTTTTGCAGTAGCTGGAGGCCCTGGCATACCCATTCCCTCTCTCTCTCTCTCTCTATCTGCCTCTTTCTCTGTCTGTCGCTTTCAAATAAATAAATAAAAATAAAACAGAAGAAACTGGCCTGGGTTCGTGATATGACAAAGCCAATCCCCAGAACACTGGATGCCCAACTGAGTCTTCACAAGTCCTGAAGCACAGCACACCCCTTCCTTCTGCCATCTGACTTGACCACCGTGCCCTGCCCTCGTGCTTGCCAGCCATCCCTCACAGTCTCTGCCTCAGAAAGAAGGGAGAGGGCCTGGAGGTTCACAGTCCCCTCCCTCTCACAACATCGCTGCCACCATGAGACCAGGATCCCATTTAGAAACCTTCTATTCCGTTCTTAGCAACCTCAAAGTTTTCTCTCCGTTTCAGAATAAATAGTAAGTTCGTTTTTTCCATTGCTTAAAAATAAGGGGCTGGAGAGATGGCTCAGTCGTTTAGGTGCTTGCCTGCAAAGCCTCATGACCTGGGTTTGATTCCCCAGTGTCCACGTAAAACCAGGTGCACAAAGTATCTAGAGTTCATTTGCAGCAGCTGGAGGCTCTGGAGCACCAATTTTCTCCCCCTCTCCCCCTCTCTCTGTCCCTCTCTCTCTCTCTCTGCTTGCAAATACATAACTTAAAAAAAAAAAAAACAAGCTTAGCCAGGCGTGGTGGCGCACGCCTTTAATCCCAGCACTCGGGAGGCAGAGGTAGGAGGATCGCTGTGAGTTCAAGGCCACCCTGAGACTAATTCCAGGTCAGCCTGGACAAGAGTGAGACCCTACCTCAAAAAAAAAAAAAAAAAAAAAAGCTTATATCAAGAAAATTAGCACCTGTGCAAGTATTTACAAGACCTGTAACTGCATAAGAATAATTTTCTTTTAGAAAAGAGGTCAGATATTTTAGAAGTTTACAAACAAACCTAAGCTTGTAGCTGCAGCCATTCATTTTTCAACTATTCTGAGCTGTGGGTCTGAGATGCAGTAGCAGGTTTGAGAGCAATGGACCAGAATAGCTTGGGGGTCCACAGTCACTAAAATCCTCAAGCCATAGCAGTTGAGCGCTTGCCTGTGAAGCCTAAGGACCCCGGTTTGACTCGATTCCCCAGGACCCACGTTAGCCAGATGCACTAGGGGGCGCACACGTATGGAGTTCCTTTGCAGTGGCACATCCATTCTCTCTCTCACTCTCTCCCTCCCTCTACCTCCCTCTCTCTGTCGCTCTCAAATAAGTAAATAAATAATAATAATAATATAATAAACAACAATGAATCCCCAAGCCAGTGGCTGCCAAGGTCTTTGCTTCCAGCTTGCTCAGAACAGTGGGAGGCAGAGGAGGGCATGCGAAGAGGGGTATGCAAATAAGGTTTGCTGGAAGGAGCTAGAACAAAGTTCCCAGTAGAAGTAAGGAAGGAACTCAAGAAGGGTTACCCACTGGCACTCGGGACTGCAGTGCCCTTTTAGCTTTATTTTCTTGTATCTCCTCCCATCCCCCCTTCCACTGAACCCTTCTTTTTTCAACTACTCCCTCTTCTATCTATTTTGATGTCATGGTTTTTGCCCTCTTTCATCATCCATGATGACATGTTGATGGCCTATTGCAGTCAGGTTCGCGTTGCTGGCAGAAATCACCCAACCAAGAGCAGCTTGTGGGGGAGAAAAGGTTTATATTGGCTGACAGACTCAAGGGGAAGCTCCACGATGGCAGGGAAAAACGATGGCATGAGCAGAGGGTGGACATCACCCCCAGCCAACATAAGGTGGACAACAAAAACAGGACAATGTGCCAAACACCAGAAAGGGGACCCTGGCTATAACACCCATAAGCCCGCCCCCAATACACTGCCTCCTGGCGTGTTAATTCCCAAATCTCCATCAGCTGGGAACCCAGCCTTCAGTACGCCTAAGTATATGGGGGACATGTGAATCAAACCAGCACGTGGTCCGATATTATACAAGACTTTTGCAGGTTGCAGCAGCTCTTATAGGTTTGGGACGAGTCTGGGTGGTGGTGACGCAGGCATTGAACAGGTACCAGTGATGACAGGTCTACATAAACCTATCTGGGAGTCTCTGATAAATGAAGAAGTAAGGTGAGATTGCACAGGATCAAGGGAGCCTCAGAGATTCCTAAGAAGGTCAGGAAGTGGACAGCCCTCCAAGGTCCTAAGGTACACGGGAGAAGAGCGGGCAAAGGCAGGGAGTTAGGCAGTGAGTGGACAAGCAGCAGCCATCACCTTGAGGACTAGGAGATCTTTAAGGACTCTGGAACTCCCTGAGCGCTGCTCTTCAGGGCGGATCTACGTTTTCCTCTCCTTGAGGGTTCCAGGACTGACTAAACTGCCTATGACTTGAAAGCTACCTAGCTCCCAGTTTCTCAGAAGGACCTCCTGACTGGAGAACAGGAGATGGCCCTGTCATTAACCAACAGGGGTCCTCTCGTGTCGTCACCTCACAAGGATCTGGCCCTACTTCGTGAAGCAGTTGTTTTCAAGAGCCACCCCTGGGTGTCCTTGTAGATAACCATATGAAGTGTGGTGACGTGGAAAGGAAAAGGAGCTCCTCCCCTGGAGTCAGGTTGAAGCCTTATCAGCTGGGAGTCAAGAACCCAGCACATCCAGCTGTCAGATGCTGGAAAGAGTTACGCAGCCTGTTGGGGGAGAAAAGTCATCAATGGTGTTAACCAGCAGTGGACTCTGCAAGCTTTATGGCTGGCCAACCAGGCCAAATGTACCAACTGGTGCAATGGAGGCATGTCTGTTATTGGGGAAACCAAGTGCTCTTTGATTGGGCTGGAGACCCTATCCACAAGAGAGAATTCCTGTCTGGTACTGAAAACCTAATCAAAAGCCTATGGCTTGGAAGTCACAAGCCCTTGTGAGGAACTACTACTATTGTCTTGCTAAATGGATATATTATGCCCACCAGAATGCTCTCTAACAATTATGTTTATATTCATATATTGATGCTACTCTCACTTTTGGTTAGAGAGGCTTCTCTTTTCAGATAGCGTTGACCACTGGGGTGACTCAAAACTCACCAAAGTACTACAAAGAAGTGACCGTGGAGTGTTCAGCACTACATGAGACATCTTTATCACGCCTTCCAAGGCTCAGGGACCACTGTAGAAGAGGTGGTGGAAAGAATGTAAGAGCCAGAGGAAAGGAAGGAGTTCTTAAAATACTGTCTTCCAGACACAAAGTGGCCTTGATATTCACGACCTCACAGTGGCTGATGCCACCTACACAAGACCTGCATGAGAGGAGTGGGGGAAAGATGACAACAAAATAGAAGGAACCAGTTGGAAAAGAGAATCAGTGGAGAGAGGGACTTGGAGGGAGATTGGAGGAGGAAAGGGTAGGTATTTGGGAGGGATTATGATATGGTATATTGTTTTATTTATGGAATTTGTCAATAAAAAGTTTTAAAAATAGAATTTTAGCATCAGCTAACACTTGCTGGGGAGGTTGCCTACACATATGATATCATATGTGTGTGTGTGTGTGTGTGTGTGTGTGTGTGTGTGTGTTTATATAGAGAGGATTCAAATAAGGAGGTTAAAATAACAATGAACCATGTTTAAGTCCTAAGCACATATGACCTTTAGCTATGTCCTTTTTCCCATCCCACCACTATGTGGGAATGAAGTATAGGAAAGAACTATGGGAATACTTCTTATGGACCTTACAAATAACTTTTCTGAGAATATTGCTATAGTGTATTTTTCTGCGAAACTCATGTCTTGTAACTGGACCTGAAGTTAATCTTACAACACTGTGTTCAGCCTTCTTAGACCAATGCAACCAGACTTACTATGCCTTGGATTGCCTTCACCCTGGACTGCACAGGTGGCCAATATTGACAAGGAATGTTAGACCCACGGACATGGTTGCCCTGCCTCTTCAGTGACCTGGCTATACTCATGGCCCAGAACAATGTGTGCATGTGTGTGACATGTTGACCCGCCGTCGAAACCAATGGATGTTAAAAGCAATGAAATACCCACAAGAATGTTGAAAGCAACATGTGAGCTGAGAGTGGCGGAATCTGTCAACTGTGTGTGCGTGTGTGTGTGTGTGTGTGTGTGTGTGTGTGTGTGTGTGTGTGTTCTAGATTAGCAGAGTTCTACCAGCCCTTCCACCAGCAAATGTTTAAGGAATTTTTCAGAGTCAAAGTTCCTTGTCCCTCACTCTTCATTGCCTGCCCTTTGCTCATGTAATGCTGATTGCTGGCTCAGCTCACTCACATATCAGCACTTTTGCTGTCCAGTAAGAACACCAGATGCGTGCTTGCCCACCCAGAAGCTATAGTGACCCAGCAGAGGCAGAGACGGCAAGCTCATCCTTGGCTTTAAACAACTCCAGGAGTCAGCGTCGACTCCAAGGCCCCTCCACAGTCGGGCAGTAGTGAACCTGCACTTTTCTAGGAATTGCACAATGGAGTCCATGTACAGTACAGACATGCCTTAACTCCCTTGGGCCGCCCTCGTGATCCATGATTTTAGCTTATCAGACTGGGATCCCTATCTAAGTCACCTCCAAGGCCGCCCTATCATCTCGCTGATATGGAAATAAAATTCATCAGCAGCTCTTTGCAGTGTAAGCTGAGAGCCACCACCATCTCCGTGGTGACTGCTAGAGCACTTCTCCTTTGAGGAGCCCACGCCCACACCTGAGCGCGTCTTGTTCTTTTCCTGAGCATCTTTCTATTAACTCTCATCTTAAATCCATGTTCTGTTATGTTAGCATCTCCTAATAAACTCCAGCTCTTCTTCGTACTGGCTGTTCTGAAGTTCTTGCTCTCTGGCAGAGTCCAGCATGTCATCTGAGTGGAAGCTGCTCAAAGAACTTCTCGGGCTGTCGCAGTCAGCACTGTGAAGCTGTGTCTCTAGCCCACACCCCACTGCCCAAATGGAGTGAGAACCCTTCACCTTCTCCCCCCTTCCCTCTCCAGGCCATCTTATTACTAGGAAATCGGCAGAAAGATGGGGAGTGGGGAGAGGGTGGAGGCCCATCAGGACAGCCACTCGGCAACTATGACTTTAGCCTGTCATCTGCCCCTGTGGTGTGACTTTTCCTGGGGACACATGAACCAAAGGTCTGTTTGCATCAGATAGGGCACCGACAACAGACCCCAGACATGATTTCACCTAAGTCGAGCTTAGTGAGCTGTGAGTTTATTGAGATAACTTAGAGGAATTTGGGTGTGGTACTTTGAATGTGGTAGTGTAAATATATGGCCCTATAGACTCAGGTGTAATTTTTGGAGGCAAACCCAACAAACTTTTTTTTACATACTAGAGAGAGAGCAAATTGGCGCAGCAGGCACTCCAGCCACTGTGAATGAACTCCAGATGTGTGTGTCCCTTGTGCGCCTGTGTGACACGGTGTATCTGTGTCACTGTGCATCTGGCTTACGTGGGACCTGGAGAGTTGAACATGAGTCCTTAGGCTTTGCAGGCTTCTCCAACCCTCAGGTGTTTTGTTAAAATTAAACTTGGGGGCTGGAGGGATGGCTTAGCGGTGAAGGCATTTGTCTGCAAAACCAAAGGACTGAGGTTCGAGTTCCCAGGACCCACATTAGCCAGATGCACAAGGGGGCGCACGCATCTGGAGTTTGTTTGCAGTGGCTAGAGGCCCTAATGGGCCCATTCTTTCTCTCTCCCCCCCCTCTTTCTTTGTCAAATAGATAAATAAAAACAAAATAAATAAACTTGGGTCTCAGCTGTCTAGCTGGAGGAGGTGTCACTGAGGGCAGATCTGCAGTCCAGCCCAAAGGTATAGAGAACAGCGTGAGCTCCGGCCGTTCCCATCTTGTGCAGCCGGCTGTTGGTAATGTCTCACTGCTTGGATCTCTGAAAGGGAGCCAGCTTCTTCCAGCATGGGTGGAAGCTTGTTATAAACCCATTTCTCCCATAAGCTCTGTCTGGTTGGATGGTCGTTCCAGCAACGTGGAGCTACAACAGTGGGTGGGGGTCTACTTAAAGAAGCGTGGAAAACTCAGTCAGCTGCATCTCCAAAAAGCCCACTCCAGCATGGGTGGCAAGCGTGAAGCTGCATCTCTCGAGCTGTCTGCACAATTTACAGGCAGCGAGGAATCTGGAGAACGACGCAGACACTTAGGCCATCATATCTGGAAGCTGAGTGTCCCTCCGCCCGCCCTGCATCTCTGTAGCCATGGAGCTAGAAGGCTGGCTAGGTGACATGTATGCACATCCACTCCCTCCTGTGAACCTGGGGGAAAAAAAACACCCAGATCCCTTCTTATAAATACAGAATGTGAAGTGCGTTTGTCTTAAAAAGAAATAAGCACAAATCGACCACATCCAGCAGCTCAGGGAGGGTGGCGAGCAGAGACCGGGTCAACCCAGTGTATACAATAAGAAAGCCCCCAGCAGGACCTCAGCTCCTCCCTTGCCACCTCCTTCTCCCTCCTCTGTAAGCCTTGCCCTTGCCTTGCCTGCTGTTAGGGTGGAAGATGGCCCAGTGAGTAAAACGCTGGCTGTGCAAGTATGAAGACGGAGTTCAGATCTCCAGCACCTATCTCAAACGCCTGGGGATCCCAGTGCTGAGGAGGAAGAGGCAGGGAATTCCTGGCAATCACTGACGCTTCGGCTAAGTTGGTGAGCTCTGGGTTCAGTGGAGAATCTGTCTCAATAAATAAGGAGGAGCACTGGAGAGCTGCCGAGGAAGGCCTTCTGGGAGTCAACCTCTGACCTCCACACATGAACACACACATGCATGTGCAGCCCCACATGCAAACGCACTCACCAACATGTACACATACATGTGCACATGCACACACACACACATGCACAAAGAGAGAGAGAGAGAGAGAGAGAGAGAGCTCCAGGAAGTTAGGAAACATGGAGATCTAAAACTCAATGTAGCCAGGCATGGTGGCGCACGCCTTTAATCCCAGCACTCGGGAAGCAGAGGTAGGAGGATCGCAGTGAGTTCGAGGCCAGTCTGAGACGCCATAGTGAATTCCAGGTCAGCCTGGGCTAGAGTGAGACTCTACCTCGAAAAACAAAATAAATAAGTAAATAAATGAAAATAAATAAAACTCAATGTGCAGGTATCCAGTACAGGAGAAGGACAAGAGAGTCCAATCACTTGTTCCGTGAGGCAGAGGCCTCCTGGTGCCCCTTGAGAGCAGGGCTATCAGGGCCCCATGGGTAGGTCTATCCACTTGCAAGTGTGTGGACATTGGTTTTGTGGGGAGCTGGTTTTGGGGTGGCTGGCACAGTGACGTGGGTCTGTGACAGCGATGTAGGCACGCTGCGATTAGCGCACCCATGTAGTATAAGGTAGCAGTCCTGCCCCAACCACCACGACAGCCTCCTGGGAAAACAATGAGCTGCTTTTCCTTTGGTTCCCTCGTCTGCTTGGTTTGTCACCTTAACATTGACCCAGTGCTTGCAGTTCAGCGATTATGGGCCCTAGTGCTTTGTTTTCATGGCATTGAAGGATTGAGGCATTCAGAAGCATGGAGCCGGGCTTCTCTGTGCTCAGAACTCTTAATCCCTTAATTAAAATTGATTGGCCTCTCGGGAGACAGCTCTACATTTGTCCTGAGCTTCAGCCTATGAGCAACTATTGCTTATTTCTTTTAAACGCCAATTGACATATGATAGCATCCAATCTTCTCCCTGATATCAGCCCCTTTCCCAACCAGGAGCAAAATCGGAAACATTGACAGCTCAGGCAAGAAAAGCACCTTCTAAGACACGGGGAGAATATCTTTGCCTCCTTGTGGCTTAGCACTGTACAAAGACCAGCCAAAAACTCCACTGCCAAGGAAAGATGCAATCCAATGGTAGTAGTAATGGGCGGGGGGCGGGGGGAGAGCATGCCTTCTGAAGCTCATTTGACAAATAGGCCGGCCTGGAGCAGATCTAAGAACCAGCTGCAAAAAGATTAAAAGGAAAGGAAAGGAAAAGATCTTCTCAAGTTAAAAGAAAACTGAACATAAGACGTTTGTGTTCATCTAGGCATCCAACAGTTTCCCTGAAGTAGCCGGAGCTGGGGTACAAACTGGTTTGGCAGGCTTTACCTCCTGGCAAGTCTTGCCAGGCTGACCCTGTACCCTGGAACCAGCCCTCCACAAGCTCTCCAGTGCCATGCTGCCGGGTCTTTGAACCAAGTAGGCACTGGGCTTAGAAAGGCTGTACTGGCGACTTGGGCTACTTTTCAGCTTCCAAGCCCTGGGCTCTGTGTACTCCAGCTGTGCAGAGGCGGCACCAGGACCCAAGAAACAAGGGAATGCTGGGGAGATGGCTCAGCGGGTCACGTGTTCGCCACACAAGGATGAAGACCTGAGTTCTGTCCCCAGGAGCCACAGAAAAATGCCAAGCATGGTGGCACACCGTTGTATTCCCAGCACGGGGAAGGTGAGGGCAGGGGCTCACTGGCCAGCTAGTCTGACCAAACCCGCGAGCTCTGGGTTCAGTGAGAAACTTTGTCTCGAAAAAAAAAAAAAAAAAAAAGGCTGGGCATGGTGGCACTCATCTTTAGCCCCAACACTCGGGAGACAGAGGTAGGAGGATTGCCATGAGTTCAAGGCCACCCTTAGACTACACAGTGAATTGTAGGTCAGCCTGGACTACAGTGACACCCTACCTCAAAAAAAAAAAAAAATTAAATGGATGTGCTGAAGAGATGGCTCAGCAGTTAAGGCACTTTCTTGCAAAGCCTGATGGCCTGGATCCAATTCCCCAGTACTCAAATAAAGCCAAATATACAAAGTGTTACAGTGTTACATCATTTGGAGATTGTTTACAGTGGGAGGAAGCCCTAGAGCACTCATTCTCTCTCTCTCTCTCTCTCTCTCTCTCTCTCTCTCTTTCTCTCTCTCTCTCTCTCTCTCTCTCTCTCTCTGTGTGTGTGTGTGTGTGTCTGCTTTGTTTTGTCTTAAATAAATAAAAATATCTTTTTAAAAAAAAAAAAACGGGCTGGAGAGATGGCTTAGTGGTTAAGCGCTTGCCTGTGAAGCCTAAGGACTCTGGTTCGAGGCTTGATTCCCCAGCACCCACGTTAGCCAGATGCACAAGGGGGCACATGTTTCTGGAGTTTGATTGCAGTGGCTGGAAGCCCTGGCACGCCCATTCTCTCTCTCTCTCTGCCTCTTTCTCTCTCTGTCACTGTCAAAACAAATGAATAAAAATAAACAAATTAAAAAAAAAAAAAGGTACTCATTGGAGAAGAGACAGCCTCTTCAGCAAATGGTGTTTTGAAAACTGGATAAATATCTGCAGAAGGATGAAAATAGATTCTTCTCTCTCGCCATGCACAAAAATTAAGTCCAAATGGATTAAAGACCTTAACATCAGACCAGAAACTTTGAAACTGCTAGAGGAAAAAGTAGGGGAAACCCTTCAACATATTGGTCTTGGCAAAGACTTTCTGAATACAACCCCAATTGCTCAGGCAATAAAACCACAGATTAACCACTGGGACCTAATGAAATTACAAAGATTTTGCACCACAAAGGACACTGTGAAAAAAGCAAAGAGGCAACCTACAGAATGGGAAAAAATCTTCGCCAGCTATATATCTGATAGAGGATTAATATCTAGGATATACAAAGAACTCAAAAAGTTAACTAATAAGGAATCAAACAAGCCAATCAAAAAATGGGCTAAGGAGCTAAATAGAGAGTTCTCAAAGGAAGAAATACGAATGGCATATAAGCACCTAAAAAAATGTTCTACGTCACTAGTCATCAGGGAAATGCAGATTAAAACTACATTGAGATTCCATCTCACTCCTGTCAGATTGGCCACCATCATGAAAACAAATGATCATAAATGTTGGCGGGGATGTGGAACAAAAGGAACCCTTCTGCACTGCTGGTGGGAATGCAATCTGCTCCAGCCATTGTGGAAAACAGTGTGGAGTTCCTAAAGCAGCTAGAGATTGATCTACCATATGACCCAGCTATAGCACTCCTAGGCATATATCCAAAGGGCTCATCTCATTTCCTCAGAAGTACATGCTCAACCATGTTTATTGCTGCTCAATTTATAATAGCTGGGAAATGGAACCAGCCTAGATGTCCCTCAACAGATGAGTGGATAATGAAGATGTGGTACATTTATACAATGGAGTTCTACTCAGCGGTAAAGAAAAATGAAGTTATGAAATTTGCAGAAAAATGGATGGACCTGGAAAGTATTATACTAAGTCAGGTAACCCAGGCCCAGAAAGCCAAGCGCCACATGTTCTCTCTCATATGGGGATCCTAGCTACAGATGACTGGGCTTCTGCGTGAGAATGAAAATACTTAGTAGCAGAGGCCAGTAAGTTGAAAAGGAGACATAAAGGGTGGAGAAAGGAAGGGAGGAGGATACTTAATAGGTTGATATTGTATATATGTAATTACAATGTTTGTAATGGGGAGGTAATATGATTGAGAATGGAATTTCAAATGGGAAAGTGTGGGGGTGGGGAGGGAGGGAATTACCATGGGATATATTTTATAATCATGGAAAATGTTAATAAAAATTAAAAAAAAAAAAAAGGAGAGCCAGGCATGGTGACGCACACCTTTAATTCCAGCACTTGAGTGGCAGAGGTAGGAGGATCGCCATGAGTTCAAGGCCACCCTGAGATGACATAGTGAATTTCAGGTCAGCCTGAGCTAGAGCCAAGACCCTACCTAAAAAATAAGAGAGAGAGAGAGAGAGAGAGAACTACTGAGGAAGACTCCCACAGTCAACTTTTGACTTCCATGCATGCGCGCACACACACACCCCTTAGACACAGCTAGCCCAGCACCGGCAGGTGTAATAATTGCTATAAATGACGAACACGTTCCAATCACTACTTGCTGCCTGGTCTCCTGAAAATTAAGTAGAGAAATCCAGATTTTGTTTTAAAGCAGAGAGAATAGCTTGTTTGCTGGTGGAAAACTCAATTTTCAAGACAATTCAAGGAGAAAATGGTCCTTGGTCTCCAAGTTCCCTCGGTAGAGAAAGATAAACTTTTCTTCCACAGTCTTATGTCCAACACCAGGGCCGGTGAATTAAGTCAACAAAATCTGGGGCTGGGGAAAGAGCTGATGGGTAAAGTTCTTGCCTTGTAAGCATGAGGACCTGAATCCAACCCCCAGTACCCAAGCAAAGTGGGGGTGTACTAGCACCCCCCTGTAATCCCAATGTGGGGAGACAGAGGTGAACGATTTTTGGAGCTTACTGGCCAGCCAATCTAGCCTACTTGGCAAGTGCCAGGTGACCTCAAAAAGAGGTAGGAGGGGGTACCTGAGGGATAGCATTGTTGTCCTGTAGCCTCCGCACACAGATTCATGTGTGCACACACACACACACACACACACAACTGTGCCCACACATGTATGAATATGCATACTACACACATGCAAAAATAGACAGATCAAAATAAGCTGATTTGCTGGGTGTGGTGCCACATACCTTTAATCCCAGCACTCAGAAGGCAGGGCAAAGAGGATCGCCATGAGTTCAAGGCCAGCCTGAGACTACTTAGTGAATTTCAGGTCAGCCTAGGCTACAGCAAGACCCTACCTCACACACACACACACACACACACACACACACACACACACAAAGTTGATGGTCTGGAGTGATTGCTCAGTGGTTAAGGTGCTTGCTTGCAAAACCTAATGGCCTGGGTTCAATTCTCTCGTATCCACATTAAGCCAGATGCACAAATTGGTATATGCATCTGGAGTTTATTTATAGAGGCAAGAGTATCTGGTGTGCCCATTCTCTCTCTCTCTCTCTCTCTCTCTCTCTCTCTTTCTCTCTCTCCCTCTGTTTGCAAATAAATAAAAATATTAAACAAATATAAGTTGACATAGAGCTGGAGAGATGTGGTTAAGCAGTTAAGAAGAATAAGTTGACAAACTTGAAATTCATGGGAGAAAATGTATTTTAAAAATCTTTCTTTGGGGCTGGAGAGATGGCTTAGCGGTTAAGCGCTTGCCTATGAAGCCTAAGGACCCCGGTTCAAGGCTCGGTTGCCCAGGTCCCACGTTAGCCAGATGCACAAGGGGGCGCACACATCTGGAGTTTGTTTGCAGAGGCTGGAAGCCCTGGCACGCCCATTCTCTCTCTCTCCCTCTATCTGTCTTTCTCTCTGTGTCTGTCACTCTCAAATAAATAAATAAATAAATAAATAAATAAATAAATAAATAAATAAAAATATTTTAAAAAATCTTTCTTTGATGTTATTAATTTTACTTGCATCCTCACCAAAAAAAAAAAAAAAAAAAGTTGCAAAGAAGTTGTCAGACTCAGGAGCTTATAGACCATATGTAGCAGACAGCTTCAGGGTCGCTGAGATGAACTTCCAGACCAGGCACAGTTATGGAGGAAGGGAGTTCTTGAAGCTTACAGATCCAGGGGAAGTTCCATAATGGCAGAAAAAGCTGACTGCTTTCACAGAACCAAACACAGAGGGAAGCCAAGCCTAAAAGCAAGAAGCTATACAGCCTAGCACACTTCAGGAACTCCAGCTAGGCACACTTTGCATATCTTTAGATTGAAATCTCAAACCCACCACCACACCTTAAGATCAGCCCAGTGACACTGCCTCCAGCCAGGTGGCTACAGAAGCAAACTACAAACTAATAAAGCACTGAAGATATTGGGGGCCATCCAATCAAACTACCACACCATATTAAGAGGGCAAGAGATCAAGAACGTGAGACAGTTGAGGAACAACAGTCCCCGCTCCCCAACCTAAAGTGGAAGTGAGGAATTTCCTGGAGCCCATGAGGAAGAATGTGGTTTTTCGCCTCATCATTTTCCCCTAAACCTTGTCTGGGGGTGTGAAGAGGTGCCTCTGGCTTTTCCTCCTTCTTTCTTAGAAGAGAAAGGAATGTAAAGGAATTAATCCCTTCCTGAAAATCTGACAGCACCTAGACACCAGCCATCGGGGCCAGACTGGCCAGTTCACCCCACCCAGTAAGCTCCCCTAAGACTCCAGTCTGGGTCTCCAGTTCCAGAAACCTCCTTTGCTGTACAGGAGCTCCGTATCCTTTCCTTCTCTAAAGCTCCGTCTCTATAAGCTCCAAGCTCCGCAGTAGAATCTTTTGAGACCTTGTCCTCAGCTCTGTGGATTTTGTTCATTGAAAGACAAGACCCCCTGGAAGGCCCCTAGCTCACTTTGCATGACGTTGAGGGTCCAGCACCCTAGCTCCTGAGTTATGATTGCCAACCCAAGAACTGAGGAAGGTCCCAATGCCCAAAATTTTTCAAATCAAAGTTACTACACAAAGAAAAGGCATGGTGTGAGCTTCTAGAGGTGGTACGTTTGAGAATGTAAATTGGAGAGTTATGATAGGTGAAGCTTGCTGAGTAACGCGGGATAGTTCTCCCAGCCAGACCCCGGTAAGGCCCAACCCCTGGGGCTTCAGGGAAGTCTGCGGTTCCCAGCACAGTGGAAGCAGAGGAAATGGGAATAGATTCTCACCCATCCACGTGCCATCAGATTCCAGGATTAAGACCTTTATCCTCATAAACCCCACTTTTACTTTTTCTATTATTATTTATGAGAGAGAGAATTGGTGCACTAGGGCCTTTAGCCACTACAAACTCCAGATGTGTGTGCCACCTTGTGCATCTGGTTTATGTGGGTGCTGGGGAGTCAAAGCTGGATCCTTAGGCTTCACAGGCAAACTAAGCTGACTCTCCAGCCCTGCTTTTTATAATAAAAAAAAAATTAATTTACTTAACAGAGAGGCAGAGAGAGAGAGAGACAGAGACAGAGAATGGGCACACCAGGGCCTCCAGCCACTGTAAAACAAACTCCAGACACATGCACCACTTTATGCATATGGCTTATGTGGGTCCTGGGGAATCGAACCTGGATCCTTAGGCTTTGCAGGCAAGCACCTTCACTGCTAAGCCATCTCTCCAGCCTCTACTTTTTTTTTTTTTTTTTTTTTTTTTTAAGGAAAGGAGTTTATTCTGGCTTACGGTTTCAAAGAGTATCCATCACAGTAGGAAAAGCATCTCAGTTCCCACGTCACATAGCAGGGAGAGGGAGAGAGGGGAGAAACAGTAAAAAGAAAAAAAGACTATAGACTATAAAACCTCAAGGCCCGCCCACAGTAAGGCTCTTCCTCCAGCATGGATCTACAGCCTTCCTACATAGTGCCACCATCTAGAGGTTAAGTTCAAACACACAAGCCTGTGGGGGATATTTGATATTCAAGCTGCCATGTTCTGGTCCTGACCTCATAGACTCATGGCCATTGTATCACATAAAATGTATTCAGTTCGGCTTTAATAGTCCTCATAGTAGGGGCTGGCTTCTTTGCTAAAGGCATTTGCTTACAAAGTCTAATGGCCTGAATTTAACTCACCAAACTCCAGGGAGACATCAGTAGACACTGAGGACACTCAAAACTCACCAAAGCAAAAAAAAAAAAAAACAGAGGTTGCAGAGAGCTTAATATGAAAGGAGACTTAACACACCCATCAAGGCTTGGGGATCATTGTGGAAGGGGGGCAGAAAGACTGTAAGAGACACAGGGTGGGAAGGAGTATCATGAGGCAGTGTCTCCCCCACACAATGACTGACTGGTGCATTCATGACCCCACCATGAATACCAGAAACCCCACTTAGGAGGGTCCTCAGTGGAATGGGGGCAGGGGAGAGGGAATATAAGAGGATAAGCTGATGGGAATATAATTAATATTTTTTTAAGATCCAAGGCTGAAGAAATGGCTTAGCGGTTAAGGCGCTTGCCTGTGAAGCCTAAGGACCCAGGCTCAATTCCCCAGTATCCGCGTAAGATGCACACAGTGGCTCATGCATTTGGAGTTTGTTTGCAGTGTCTGGAGGCCTTGGTGCACCATTCTCTCTCTCTTTCTCTCTCTCTCTCTCTCTAGCTCTCTCTCTCTCTCTCTCTCAAATAAGTAAATAAATAAATTAAAAGAGAGAGAGAGAGAGACCAGTCGGATGCATGCCTAAATGGGAAAAACTCCAGCTGCAAACCCTTCATTAACATTAATCAGAAGGAACAAAATTGAGCAGCTTTGAGCAGCCCATGTGCATCAACAACCACTAGGAGGCATGCGTGCACACGCCTTGCAAGCATTAGTTAAATGCTCCACCATCGAGCTTCAGCCAAGGCTAAAGCATTCTGGTATCATGGACCAGTCCTCAAGGCTTACACGTGACCACATTACCAGTATCATGCCTTGAACACGTATAGGGCACTAAATTACTATAACAGAACCTCTAAAGCTGGGTATTTACAAAAAGTTTATCTCGCTCACAGTTTTGGAGTTTGAATGTCCAAGACCAGACAGCCTCATCGGCTTGGCACTGGCTACATCACACCATGGCAAATGGCATCATGGTGCAAAATCAGGCCAGAGGGAAAGGTCATGTGGTGAGATAGGATGCCAGGAAGACTCCAGTGTAAGGACTTCCTTTTTTAATATTTTATTTACCAGAGAGAGAGAGGATGGATAAGCAAGGGCCTCCAGCCACTGCAAACAACTCCAGATGCATGTGCCACCTTGTGCATCTGGCTTTGCGTGGGTACTGGGGAACTGAACCTGGGTCCTTAGGCTTCACAGGTAAGCACCTTAACCACTGAGCCATCTCTCCAGCCCGAGACTCTCTTTTAATTGCCCACTGTCACTTGCTTCCAGAAACCAGCATTAGTCGTTTTCAAGGGCATCATGACCTCTATGACCTAACTGCTCCCCAGTAAACCCATCTCTTAAAGGTTAGGCCACCTCTAAACATCATCACAGTGAACACCAAACTTCCGGAATATGGATCCTTGGGGGACACATTCAAATCATAATAAAAGACCATAGAATTATGCCTTGGGATTATGCCCTCACCTACACTTGCAGGAAGCACAAGTACCAGAAAAACTGCAGAGCTGTCCTTAAAACATCAGGTGGGGCTGGAGAGATGGCTTAGCGGTTAAGCGCTTGCCTGTGAAGCCTAAGGACCCCGGTTCGAGGCTCGGTTCCCCAGGTCCCACGTTAGCCAGATGCACCAGGGGGCGCACGCGTCTGGAGTTCGTTTGCAGAGGCTGGAAGCCCTGGCGCGCCCATTCTCTCTCTCTATCTGTCTCTCACTCCCTCTCTCTCTGTCACTCTCAAATAAGTAAATAAAAATGAACAAAAAAATATTAAAAAAAAAAAACCATCAGGTGACTTGCAGCTTGCGGTGTCCAGATTTCAGCCCTCTGCAACGTGTCCCCAGCCGCCGCAGTCCCCCGTCTCTGGGCGCGTCCTTCCCGTGCTTGCTCTCCTGGCCCTTCCGCCAGCTTCCTAAACTCCCGACAAAGAGTGCCTCTCTTTGGAAATACCTAAGGCAATTTCTACTTCTTCAGACCAAACACTCAAATGTGTTTCCTTCACTCTTATCAATGTGCAAGAACTTCCTTCTAGACCTCTCTCTTTTGTCATTGTGGCTGAGTTATTCAGTACGATCTTTCATCTTTTTTTTTTTTAATTTTTTATTTATTTATTTGAGAGCGACAGACACAGAGAGAAAGACAGATAGAGGGAGAGAGAGAGAATGGGCGCGCCAGGGCTTCCAGCCTCTGCAAACGAACTCCAGACGCGTGCGCCCCCTTGTGCATCTGGCTAACGTGGGACCTGGGGAACCGAGCCTCGAACCGGGGTCCTTAGGCTTCACAGGCAAGCGCTTAACCGCTAAGCCATCTCTCCAGCCCCCGATCTTTCATCTTTTAATTTTTTTTTTTTTTTTTTTTTTTTTTTTTGGTCTTTGTTGTTTCTTTACAACACCTTCCCAACAAGGGCAAGTAAGACCTGTGCTAACCCTTACTGTGCTCCAATCCCTTTATCACTATTACAGTAAACAGCAAAAGAAGTTGAGAGCACTGGGCAGAGCCAAGCCCTTTCCTCTGGGAACATCTCATCCTCCAAGTAGTACTGAGTGTTTTGTTCTATTAGGGCACAGCATGACTCTGCCCCTGTAGACAGGAGCTATGCATACCTAATGAACAGGAAAATTGGTATCAAAATGACCTGATGGGTCTCAACATGCTTCTGATAACTTCCAGATCTCCTAATATTCATGTCCCTGTACGTTGTTTCCCGGCCTAAGTGGATACTCCCGGTCCACTAACGGTTTTGGAGGTACGCGTAGGTGAATGCCCGGTCATGTCGTATTTCGAGTGCAGACACGGGCACACCCTAGGGCACATGTGGCGAGCAGAGACAGCCGGCGGCGGTCTTCACCGTCCGCCTCATCCGAGTCCAGGTCTATCATGGTCTATGGTTATATTTGCCCAGCCAGCTGGCCCATGAGCTTCTGGGAGATTCTCCTGGCTCTGCCCCCTTTCTTGTTGGTGGACTGGGGTTACAGGCACCCACTACAGCACCTGGCTCTTACATGGGTGCTGGGAAACCAAACTCCAGTTCTCACACTTACAAGGCAAGCACATGCCCACTTTCCAGCCCTCCACTAACATTTTTTTTGAGTTTATATTTTCTCTTCCTTCCCATCATAAGGTTCTGTGCTTCGTGTAACATAACCACTTTCTAGAGACTAGTCTGGACTCTAGCTGTGGAAGCTAATATGCCATAGAGACCCAGCGAGTGAGAGATTTGAAAGTAGGCTTTCTTGTAGTATCGTAGGACACCACATGAATCAAGTACCAGGTGTCTGTTTCAAGTACGAGATAAGGGCTGGAGAGACGGCTCTGCAGTTAAATGTGCTTCCTTCAGCACAACCATGAGGCCCGGAGGAGGCCTGAGACTGCCCGAGTTCAAATCTCCAGATCCCACGTGAAACGGCCGGGCGTGGCCATGTGCTCCCACAGGGTAGCAGAGACCTAAGACTCTTTGGAACCCTGAAAGATTTAGAATTAGTAAAAAGAGACTTCATTTTACTCAAAAAAAAAAAAAAAAAAAAAAAAAAACAAGCAGAAGAGTGATGGAGCAGTCCACCCAACATTCCTTTTTTGCCTTCACAGGTGAATTATCCCTGCTATAGACAAACATAGGGGGTTCCACAAGGGCACATACACACACCACCATCCCCTCCACACACACACACACACACACACACACACACAGCAAGCTCTGAGTCCAGGTCTGATACTGAAACTACTGTCAAAAACCACAGTCAGCTAAGAAAATAATAAATTCATAAATGCACTGGCTTTTAAATTTCAGTCAGTTGCTCTCACGGCTGCCAGCCTAGTGGTCAGCTTAGATGACTATTTCACCCAGATGATTTTCCACAATTCATTATCAGAAAAATATCCTCTTCTGCAGGTTTTGCAGAGTTCGTTTCTCCTGACTCATACGCGCACTTGGAATGCAATCATGGCAATAAAGAAAAGAAAGCACAAGAAGAAGTGAGGAGAAACAGAATCAGACGATGGCTCGTTTCCCTTTGACTCGCCGATGTTTCACTTGTTTTAAGTGCATATTCTTGTATTAGATAGAAAGTTTTTTGAAGGCACTTGCTTGCAAAGCCTGCTGGCCCAGGATCAATTCCCCATCCCATGGGCAGCAGGAGACAAACCGTGATGTAGCACCTGGTATTCTGCTGCAGTGGCAAGAGAGCTTGACGCACGCAAGCACATGTGCGCGCACACACAAGTAAACAGATACAAATTTCATTTGGGGGCAGAGAAAGTGGATCAGCAGTTAAAGAGGCTTGCTTGTAAAGCCTGGCAGCTAGGGCTCAATTCCCAAGCCATCCACATAAGCCACATGCAAAAAGTGGCACAAGTGTCTGAGGTGTGGCAAAAGACGTTGGTGCACCCGTATACTCACACATGCAAACAAATAAATACATTTCAGGACTGAAGAGAGAGCTCCGCATGTAAAGACACTTGATGGCAAAGCCTACTGGCCTGGGTTCAAATCCCCAGTACCCACGTAAAGCCAGAAGCACAAAATGGCACATGCATCTGGTGTTTGGTTGCTATGGCAAGAGGCTCTAGTACCCTCACAGTTTCTCTTCTTCTCTTTCTCAAATAAATAAATAAAAAATATTTCATGATATTTATTTGAGAGAGAGAAGGAGAGAAAGAGAAT
Organism: Jaculus jaculus; assembly: GCF_020740685.1. NCBI lineage: Eukaryota > Metazoa > Chordata > Mammalia > Rodentia > Dipodidae > Jaculus > Jaculus jaculus. Next base: position 66,816,874 of record NC_059116.1, read on the forward strand.
GGGCGTACCAGGGCAGCCAGCCACTGCAAATGAGCTCCAGACACTTGCGCCACCTAGTGCATCTGGCTTACATGGGTCCTGGGGAGTTGTACCTGGGTCCTTAGGCTTCACAGACAAGCATCTTAATCACTAACCTTCTCTCCAACCCTATAAAAATATTTTTAAAATAACAGATTTTTTTTTCTGTATTTTCGAGGTAGGGTCTCACTCTAGCCCAGGCTGACCTGGAACTCACAGCAATCCTCCTATGTCTGCCTCCCGAGTGCTGGGATTAAAGGCATGCGCCACCACACCTGGCCAGAATTTCATTGTTTAAAGAAAGAACGCACTCGGTGGGCCTGGAGAGAGATAGCTCGGCAGTTAAGCACAGCTGACCCATAAGCATAAGCGTCTAGGAGGGCCTGAGACCACTTGAGTTTGGTTCCCTCGGAACCCACATAAAAAGTTGGGCATGGGGCTGGAGAGATGGCTTAGCAGTTAAGCGCTTGCCTGTGAAGTCTAAGGACCCCGGTTCGAGGCTTGGTTCCCCAGGTCCCACGTTAGCCAGATGCACAAGGGGGCGCACGCGTCTGGAGTTCGTTTGCAGAGGCTGGAAGCCCTGGCGTGCCCATTCTCTCTCTCTCCCTCTATCTGTCTTTCTCTCGGTGTCTGTCGCTCTCAAATAAATAAATTTTTTAAAAAATTTAAAAAAAAAAGTTGGGCATGGTCACTCAGGTCTGTAACCCTAGTCCATGGGAGAGGGGAGGGAAAGGGGCAGAGACCAGAGAATTGCTGGGGCTCCTGATGGGAAGTGGAAGCACTGAGTTGAGGGAGAGACTCTGTCTCAAGGAAGCACACATTTGGGCAATAGAGAAGGACGCCCACTGTTCTCTGGCTGTTGCTTACATGCGCACGGTGCACACACACACACGCCTACACAATGCATAACACGCCACACCACACATGCTCTATACTCACAAGCAAAAACTGTTTAAGAAAGCACTCAATAAAAAATACTAAAGATGCCAGGCGTGGTGGCGCACACCTATAATCCCAGTATTTGGGAAGATTGCTGGGAGTTTGAGACCATCCTGAGACTACATAGTGAATTCCAAGTCAACCTGGTCTACAGCAAGACCCTACCTTGGAAAATAACAAAAATATTAAAGAGCAGCTGAGTATATTAGCACTCACCTATAATCCCAGCACCTGGGAGGCTGAGGCAGGAGAATCACGGCTTCCAGACAGCCGTGGCTACATAGCAAGGCTCTGTCCACCTCCGCCCACCCCACCCCCAAAAAAGCTAGTGGCAAATGTAATAGCAATTTTCACCAAATCTCATATATTCTTCTTGCACACATAAGATTCCATCTCCCAGTCCTCTTTGCCCCCAGGTCGGCCAGTGAAGCTGGGCTCTGATCAGGGATGTGGGCACACCTGGCCATGAAATCCTCTCATATCATCATTATTCTCTCTACATCTTCTGCAGCAAACTCTTAAGGTAGCAAGATGATGACTTAAGTAGAGCATCTAGAAAAGCCTAGATACTTGAATCAGTTATTGGAGACGAGCTGCTAAGGAACATCGCTGAACCTATAACAAACAATGCCCTGTGGTAGGAAGCCACTGACAATATGAATTTCTTTGTTACTACCACATAGACGTATTCTGGCTAACGTGGAACTCATGCATGCTTATGCCAGGGGTTTCAATGTCTTGCAGGTGCTCTGAGAGAGCCTCTCAGATATGTCGCACGTGGAAATAAACTTTCAGTGTTTCCACAAACTAGATGTTTGTTCCGATTTTAATCTGTTGTGGGGACGTATTTCTGAATATCATTCCTGTCTTCACTCCCACTTCTGAATTATCTTCTGTTTATTTTTTATTTATTTATTTGAGAGCGACAGTCAGAGAAAGAGGCATCGAGAGAGAGAATGGGTGCACCAGGGCCTCCAGCCACTGCAAATGAACTCCAGACGTGAGCGCCCCCTTGTGCATCTGGCTAACAGGGTCCTGGGGAAGCGAGCCTCGAACCAGGGTCCTTAGACTTCACAGGCAAGCGCTTAACTGCTAAAGCCATCTCTCCCGGCCTGAATTATCTTTTATACTATTACCTTTGCCCTGTGACTATTACCTGTGACCAAAACCCTGACATAAAAAAAACTTAAGGGAGAAAAGGGTTTATTTTGGCTTGTGTTTTCAGGGGAATTGCAGTCCATGATGGCAAGGAAAGCCTGGCAGAGCTCACAGCAATGGAAACATGTCCTGGCAGCTCCTCACCTCGCGGCAGGGTAGGAAGCAGAGAGCTCAGTGGGAACCAGAGGTGGGAATAGCCTCAGGCACACCTCTATTGACCCACCTTTGCCAGCCAGGCTCCATAGCCTTTAAAAGAGTGCCACCACCTCACCACGCGTGGGCCTGCAGGGACATTTCAGCTTCAAGCCGTAACACCTTCCCATTCACTTTTTTTTTTTTTTGTGGCATATTTGTACTAGAAGGAAATAAATTAAAGAACTCATCAAGAAACACATACTGTACATACTTTACATTTTCACTACAATAAGACCTGAGAAAGAAGGAAATCTTATTACAATTTTATTTCCCTCAGGGATCATTTTGCATTTTACTACGCTAATATTTACTTATTGTTTTAGTGAAACCTTGGATAGCCCATTGGGGACTGAACTGTTTTAGACAAGTATTTCACATAAATGGAGTTCATACATTAAGTCACCTAAGGGCTGTTAACTTTTAAATGTTTTAAAAAGTATTAAATATGAAGCATAATAAATGAAGTACAGTGACATATTATCCCTTTCCTCTGTTCTCCAAGTTCAGTCTAAGTTCTTTGAATGGGCCATGCTTCCCTGCAGAGGCTCATACTGTCCCCATTGTCTGGAATAGTCTTTTTCTTCCTCCCGGAGTTAAATCATTCTCATCCCTTAGATGTCAACTCAAAGACCTTTTCCCTCAGGCACGGCTATATAAATTTCCTACCACCCAGCAAACTGTTTATGTGAAACAAGTGTATTTTGCAGTCGGTATATTATACCTCAACAGAGCGGTTGCAAAAACAGCTCTGCTGGCCTGGGGTGTGGCTCAGTGGGAGAGTACATGAGTGTGGTGGTTTGATTCAGGTGTCCCCATAAACTTGGGTGTTCTGAATGCTAGGTTCCCCAGCTGATGGCAATTGGGAAATAACGCCTCCTGGAGGGAGTGTATTGTTGGGGGCGGGCTTAAGGGCTTTAGGGCCAGTTTCCCCATGCCAGTGTTTGGCACACCTTCCTGTTGCTGTGGTCCACCTTATGTTGGCCAGGGGGTGATGTCCACTCTCTGCTCATACCATTGTTTCCCCCTGCCATTGTGGAGCTTCCCTTCAAGCCTATAAGCCAAAACAAACCTTTTTTTCCCCACAAGCTGCTCTTGGTTGGGTGATTGCAACCAGCAACGTGAACTGGACCTCAACAATGAGACTTTGTGTTCTATTGTTGGCCCTGCTAGATAAATAAATACGGTTCTGTCAAGGAGGTGAGTGTAATGCGCCATCTCTTGTTAAATACGGGGCGTGCACAACAAGTTCCTTCCCAAGACTGGAAAAGAAGGGAAGGGAGTACTTTCACAGTGAAGCAATCTAGAAAACTCTACCTTAGGCAAGTGGAAATGGAACCAGCCTAGATGTCCCTAAACTGATGAATGGATAATGAAGATGTGGTGCATTTATACAATGGAATTCTATTCAGCAGTAAAGAAAATGAAATTATACAATTTTCAGTGAAATGGATGGACCTAAGTGAGGTAACCCAGGCTCAGAAAGCCAAACATCACATGTTCTCTCTCATATGTGGATCCTAGTTGCAAATGTTTACACCTGTGTGTGAGTTGGAGAAAAAAAATCAGCAGCAGAGACCAGTAAGATAGGTAAGGGCCCTAAGGGAGGGAGGGAAGGGAAGGACTTATGCGGATGGTGTTGTATATATGCTAAGTGGAAAAACAGATCACTAGGGGTGGAATGGCCTAAGCGAGGTCAGGGGAAGAGACTGAGTAAAAGAAGAGTGGGGGAGGGTCAATCAAAATTCAAGATATTGTGAATAAGCCATGTGAAAATCTACTTTTTTGGATCATGGCACACCCCGAAACCATAGACTGTTACTAGAAAAATTTTAGTACCAGGGACAGGATACCTTCCAGTGAATTTTTGGCCAGGGAGGACCATGATGTCCCCAGAACATTACAGGCTATTGCCAAGGCTCTTGGTTTCCCAGCAGAAAGAGATGGTGAGACCCTATTGCTGAAGACTCCACATGCCTAGGCTGCAAGGTCACTGAGAAATCAAGCTGAGCTGAAAAATCTGCTCACTATAAACCAAGTGCCAGAAAGCTGGAAAAAGCTGCACTGCATGCGGCCTTATGAGAGACAGAAATCAGCAGAGGTGAAAACAGTGGACACTGTAAGCCTCAAGTTTAGCCAGCCTGGCCAAAAGACAAAATGGGTGCAATAGGGACATGTCTTCTCTGGGGGAAACCCACTGCTCTCTAATTGGACTGGAGGTCCGCTCTGTGGGAGGGAATACATGTCTGGTACCGTAAGCCTAATCAAAAGCCTATGGGAGGTGGGTCATGAGCCTTAGGAGTGTAACACATGCTCTTGTCTGGCTAAGTGCATATATTATGCTCACTAAACTGCCCTGTAAGCACTTTACTTTGCATTCATACCCATACATTAATGCTACTCTCACTTTTAATTAGAAAAGCTTGTCTTTTCAGATGAGGTGACAACTGGGATGACCCAAAAGGCACCATAGGACTGAGAAGAAGTGACAGCATTGAAACATCTCTATTACACCCTCCAAGGCTCAGGATCCATTGCGGAAGAGGTGTCGGGAATGTGGCAGCTGAAGGAAGGACGGGGCTGCTCACAGTGCAATCGTTCAGACAGGAACTGGCCTCGACATCCAGGACCTCGCGGTGCCTAGCACTGCCTTCAGAAGACCCTCATAATAGGAGGGAAAAGTGATAATATCAAAATAAAAGAGATACTAATGGAGAGAGGGAGGGGGTATAATGGAGAGTGGAGTTGTGAAGGGAAGAGGAGGGAAGGGGAGGGAATTATCATGGCTTATTGTCTGTTAAGTATGGAAGTTGTCAAAAAAAGATAGGCTTTGGGCTGGAGAGATGGCTTAGCGGTTAAGCGCTTGCCTGTGAAGCCTAAGGACCCCGGTTCGAGGCTCAGTTCCCCAGGTCCCACGTTAGCCAGATGCACAAGGGGGCGCACGCGTCTGGAGTTCGTTTGCAGAGGCTGGAAGCCCTGGCGCGCCCATTCTCTCTCTCTCTCTCTCTCTCTCTCTCTCTCTGCCTCGTTCTCTGTCTGTTGCTCTCAAATAAATAAATAAAAATAAACCAAAAAAAAAACTTAAAAAAAAGATAGGCTTTGAAAGAAAAAGAAAATAAAAATGGTCACTCCCTATGTTACCACAAATGACATTGCCCTGCCTTGATTTATTCAATGTCTTTCATAAAAGAAACACATCTTAGGCAAATGGAGCACAGATGAAGTCTGGAAGGTGCACCTGAGTGGCAGAGGCGCCCTCACGGGAGTGTATTCAGTTCACCAGCTGTCCCAACAGTATTGACATGGCTGATGATCTCATTTGTGTGTACATATAGAAGATGAGCCTTGCTTTTTGTCTGTTGTATTTATCATACATATTTTCTAATCTTATAAAAATTATTCTTGGGCTAGAGAGGTGGCTTAGCAGTTAAGTGCTTGCCTGTGTAGCCTAAGGACCCAGGTTCAAGGCTTGATTCCCCAGGACCCATGTTAGCTAGATGCACAAAGGGACGCATGCATCTGGAGTTCGTTTGCAGTGGCTGGTGGCCCTGGCATGCCCATTCTCTCTCTCTCTCTTTGCCTGTTTCTATCTGTCTATCGCTCTCAAATAAACAAAATTTAAAAAAAAAAAATTATTCTTGCCAGGCATTGTGGTGTATGCTTTTAATCCTAGCATTTGAGGGGCAGAGGTAGGAGGATCATCGTGAGTTCGAGACCACCCTGAGAATTCCAGGCCAGCCTGGGCTAGAGTGAGACCCTAACTCAAAAAAGAAGTTTCGGGCTGGAGAGATGGCTTAGCGGTTAAGCGCTTGCCTGTGAAGCCTAAGGACCCCAGTTCGAGGCTCGGTTCCCCAGGTCCCACGTTAGCCAGATGCACAAGGGGGCGCATGCGTCTGGAGTTCGTTTGCAGAGGCTGGAAGCCCTGGCGCGCCCATTCTCTCTCTCTCCCTCTATCTGTCTTTCTCTCTGTGTCTGTCACTCTCAAATAAATAAATTAATTAATTAATTAAAAAAAAAAAGAAGGTTCAAGGTCATACTCAACTACTCACTCAAGACTAGCTTGAAGCCAAGCATGGTGGCACATACATTTAATCCCAGCACTTGGGAGGCAGAGGTAGGAGGATCACTGTGAGTTCAAAGCCACCCTGAGACTACATCATAGTGAATTCCAGGTCAGCCTAGGCTAGAGCAAAACCCTACCTCAAAAAAAAAAAAAAAATGCCAGGCGTGGTGGCGCATGCCTTTAATCCCAGCACTTAGGAGGCAGAGGTAGGAGGATTGCCATGAGTCCGAGGCCACCCTGAGAATACAGAGTGAATTCCAGGTCAGCCTGGGCTAGAGTGAGACCCTACTTCAAAAAAAAGCAAAAAAAAAAAAAATGACTAGCTTGAGTTATATCCCTGTCTTTAAAAAATAATTATTCTTTCTCATGCTGAATGACTGCATAATAATGGGCGTTCTGTAGTAAGCAGTTTCCTGTTGCTGGAATGAACATCCAAACCGGACACAGCTTATGGGAGGAAGGGATTTACTTCAAGCTTACAGAGCCAGAGTAAGTTTCTTTAATGGTGAAAGAAGTTGGGTCCCATTCATGAATCCAGACAGAGAGAGACACCACCAGCCCCAAACCTTTCTGCACCTTTAGGCTAGAATTCAGCTCTTCCCCAAACACACTTTTGGCTGGACTCCAGAATCTTCCCCCAGTGACACCTCCTCTAGATCAGGGGGCTAGAGATCCAAATTACAAGTTTAATAAAACACCTGAGTCTATGGGGGAACATACATTTAAACTATTATATGCACTGAATCTAAAAACCATTTTCCAACTGTTGGACATTTGGGTACCCACTTTTTATTTATTTGTATGTTTATTGATTTGCACACAGAGAGAAATGAGTCAAAGAGAGAGAGAGAGAGAGAGAGAGAGAGAGAGAATGGGCATGCCAGGGCCTCCTGCCACTGCAAATGAACTCACATGCATGTGCCACTTGGTGCATTTGGTTTTATGTGGATACTGGGGAATCGAACCCAGGTCTTAGAGTTTTTTGGCAACTGCCTTCACCACTGAGCCATCTCTCCAGCTCAGGTATCCACTTTTTGACAATTATAAATAATGCTAGCAAACATCATTGATGATTCCTTTAGGCTAAATCCCTATAGGCGAAATCATTATGTGAAATATGCACATGTTCATTTCTAAGGCCTTGAGGAGCACAGGAAATATCTATGTTCTCAGCTTCCATGGCCCCTGGTGAGGGAGTATTCTACCCAGCTCGCTCCTGATGCTAATCCAGCATTTGATCCTATGTTCCCACATGGGGTGGACTCCACATTCACACCCAAATCACAATTATTCATTCCAGTAATGCCAGGGTGTTTTAATAGCTCCTAGGAATAGATGGGCAATATAGGGATGAGTAAAAGGTAAAAAGGTAAGGGGAGCAAGGGTGTAGACATATCTTCATTTAAAGATTTGGGGGGGCTGGAGAGATGGCTCAGCATTTAAGGCACTTGCCTGCAAAGCCTAACAACCCAGGTTCAGTGCCCCAGTACCCACATAAAGCCAGATGCACAAAGTGGTGCATGCATCTGGAGTTTGTTTGCAGCAGCTGGAGGCCCTGGTGTGCCCATTCTCTCATTCTGTCTCCCTTCTCTCGAGCTTTCTCTGCTTACAAATAAATAATAAAAAAATGTTTTTTAAATTTTCAGGGACATGGTCTTATTTATTTTATAGGTTTGTTATTTCCTCCCTGATACAAACCCACATAAATTCCATGCTATTGTTTTCTTGAAATTCCCTATAATGACTTTTATACTTGGGACTTCTGATCCATGTGTACAAAAAAAAGCCCCAAAGTAGATCCGCTTATTCCTCATCCTTTTCCATAGAAAGAAAAGAGGAAAGCTATCCCCGTTGTAAGAAGGAAACAAGGGGTTAAGGGGAGGTCCTAGGTGAAAGTTGCCCAAGATCGTTTGTTCCAACTTGCAAGGTCATGATCTCTGACCTTGTCGACATTTGTCCCACAGATGGTAACAGCCCTGGCTCCCTGGAGAGATGCTCAGTGAAGCAGGTGAATACAAAAGGATGGATATTTTATATTTCCATGTACATAAACATCAAGAACCTCAAGTTCGTACATGCAGAAAGTGCAACAGAGGTCATGGGGCGGCGGAGGGGGAGGAGGAAGGCATTGCTTGATGGGTGCGATCTTTCCACGGGGGTGACGGGAAACAGACAGTGGTAAGCATTGTACAATGTTGCAGATGTTATACGATCACTGACTTGTACACTTTAAAAAATGTTTTCATGGCAAATTCTATGTTACATATTTCTTGTCATATATTATTTTACAACAGTAAAAGGGGGCAGAGCTGGGGAGATGGCTCACTTGGTATAGTGCCTGCCTTACTAGCATGATGATCAGAATCCACTTTTTAAAAAGTTGGATGTGGGCTGGAGAGATGGCTTAGTAGTTAAGCACTTGTCTATGAAGCCTAACGACCTGGGTTTGAGGTTCAATTCCCCAGGACCCACATTAGCCAGACGCACAAGGGGGCGCACGCATCTGGAGTTCATTTTCAGTGGCTGAAGGCCCTGGCATGCCCATTCTCTCTCTCTCTCTCTCTCTCTCTCTCTCTCTCTCTCTCTCTCTCTCTCTGCCTCTTTTTCTCTCTGTCACTCTCAAATGAACAAATACATAAATAATAAACAAAAAATAATTTTTAAAAAGGTTGGGTGTGGTGGCACATGCTTATAAACCAACACTTGGGAGGAGGGACAGGTAGATCTCTGGGTTCTCTGGCCAGACAATCTAGCCTACTTGGCGAGTTTCAGGCCGGTAAGAGATTGTGCCTCAAAAAAAAAAATGGATGGTGCTTAGGAATGAAACCCAAGGGTATTCTCTGGCCTCCATATCTATGCACGTATATTTGCACACATATATTTGGACACACACCACATATGCATGGCGGAACGCTAGGGTACAGTAGGGTGGTAGAACCTTGTATGTGTAAGGCCTAGTTTTGATCCTCAGCAATCCCCACTCCCAAATAAAGAAGAAGGGATGGAGGAGTAAAGAAGAAAAGACAGGAAATGTAACAAAACAACAACAACAACATAAAAGGTCAAAATCACAAAAGAGATAGGGCTGGAGAGATTGCTTAGTGGTTACAGTGCTCACCTGAGATACCCAAGGACCCAGGTTCAATTCCCCAGAACACATGTAAGCCAGGATGCACAAGGTGGTGCATGCGTCTTGAGTTCGTTTGCAGTGGCTAGCGGTCCTGATGCACCCATTCTCTCTCTTACTCTCTATGTGCCTCTTTCTTTCTCTCTCCCTCTCTCTCTCAAAATAAATAAATAAAATCACAAAAGAGAATGTGAGGACAGAATCAAAGTCAGACAGCATATTCAAAGGAGGAAAAATGGCCCAAAGTCAAGAACACAGAGAAACACCAGGAAACGGATTCCCAAACTACCACTACCCTTGGCCTCCAGAAAGCAAGCAGCTCTGAGGCTGGAGAGATGGCTTAGCAGTTAAAGCACCTGCCTGAAAAGCCTAAGGACCCAGGTTCGATTCTCCAGGTCCCACATAAGCCAGATGCACATGGTGGCACATGCTTCTGGAGTTCTTTGCAGTGGCTAGAGGCCCTGGCACACCCATTCTCACTCTATCTCTAATAAATAATTAAAAAATTTTTAAACAGAAAGAAAGCAGCTCTGCTGACACCTTGATCTTAGCTTTTGAAGTCATGTCTCAGGCTTGTGGCCTCCTAAAGTATAAGATAATAAATTTCTGAGTGCTTTCTTACAGGTACTAATTGCAGTGATGTGTCACGGCAGCAACAGGAAGGTAACAAACACATGGATGTGTTAAATCTTGTTATTTTGTCATAGATCACTAAGCACGATGTACTAACTCACTGTGTAGATCATCCACGTGGCTTTTAAAGTGCCACACCAGAGTCACACAGTGGAAGCATGCTGAGCCCAGGAAGTACCACGGCAAACAGCAGTTTGGGTAACAGATGTTTGTATTTGGCAGAAAGAACCATGTGTGGCTCATGGACTGAGCCAGCCTTAATTCCCGATGGATTAGTGCTCCTTGGTGGTGTGACTTCAAGAGGTGACTGAATCATGAGAGGCAAGATGAGGCCAGGTTAATGTTTGTGGGCATGAGCTCTCTCGTCTCAAAGAGCTAGATTAGCACTAGAGTAAATTATAAAGCAAGGCTATCCTTTTGGGTTTTGCCTCTTCTGCTCACTTTTACTTTGTGTTATGACACAGTGTGGTGGTTTGATTCAGGTGTCCCCCATAAACTTACGCGTTCTGGATGCTAGGATCCCCAGCTGATGGCAATTGGAAACTGAAGCCTCCTGGAGGCGGTGTATTGTTGGGGGCGGGCTTATGGGTGTTACAGCCAAGCCAGTGTTTGGCACACTCCCCTGTTACTGTTGTCCACCTTATGTGGGCCAGGGGTTGATGTCCACCCTCTGCTCATGCCATTGTTTTCTTCTGCCATTGTGGAGCTTCCCCTCAAGCCTGTAAGCCAAAATAAACCTCTTTTTCCCACAAGCTGCTCTTGGTTGAGTGATTTCTACCAGCAATGTGAACCTGACTCAACACACAGCATGAGACACTTGCCAGTGCAGCCTTTAGTCCTGGACTTTGGGCCTCCAGTCTCAAGTAATTTGTTACAGGAACAGCCAATGGATTAAGACAGGCCCTGTGGAGCAATCACACTGGAATGTGCTGAGTGGCCAAGGCTGTCAGACCATAGTGATTTTCAGTCAATGAAATCCCAGGGAAAATAGTTCTCCTTAGAAAGGAGCCTTGAAAATTCATACCTATTCAAATGTATAATTTGTGAAAATTGTATTTGTCGGGCTGGAGAGATGGCTTAGCGGTTAAGCGCTTGCCTGTGAAGCCTAAGGACCCCGGTTCGAGGCTCGATTCCCCAGGACCCACGTTAGACAGATGCACAAGGGGGCTCATGCATCTGGAGTTTGTTTGCAGTGGCTGGAGGCCCTGGCTCACCCATTCTCTCTCTCTCTCTCTCTGCCTCTCTGCATCTGGAGTTCCTTTGCAATGGCTAGAGGCTCTGGAGCACCCCTTCTCTCTATATATCTGCCTCTCTCCCTCTCTCTCCCAAACAAATAAATAAAAATATTAAAATAAAAAAAAATGTGTTGTGGTGGTTTGATTCAGGTGTCCCCCATAAACTTAGGTGTTCTGAATGCTAGGTTCCCAGCTGATGGATATTTGGGAATTAATGCCTCCTGCAGGGAGTGTATTGTTGGGGGTGGGCTTATGGGCTTTATAGCCAGTTTCCCCATCCCAGTGTTTGGCACACCCTTCTGTTGCTATGGTCCATCTTATGTTTGCCAGGGGGTGATGTCCACCCTCTGCTCATGCCATCGTTTTCCCCTGCCATCGTGGAGCTTCCCCTCAAGCCTGTGAGCCAAAATAAACCTCTTTTTCCCAGAAGCTACTCTTGGTTGGGTGATTTCTACCAGCAATGCGAACCGGACTACAACATGTGTGTTCACATATTCTGGGGCTACCTTCATATATGTTCCCTGTCAGACTTTACCTGTCTCCCACAATCCCATAGCATGTAGGCAAACCTCCCAAAACAGCAACCCTAGCTGGGGACTATATATTCATTCACACAGGAATGTGGAGCATCTCACAACATCCTAGCATCCCTCCCCAATATCTCTGCTAACCCCAAGACCTTTATTCCTACGGGCACGGCCCTCCGGGTCACTCAAAGCCCTAAGAGTCTGTGGGCTACCTTCGTTCTGCTTATCCTCTTACTCCGCCCAGCCCCACATGCCCTTGCTCCGTGACCTTGACAACTGCCAATCAAGTCAGACAGGCGCAGGGGCTGGTGACTCCTGCGTGTGGTGACACTGGGCAGATCCAAGGGCTCCACTAGCAGAGTGTCACAACCACAGAGACTGATTCAACTGGTATCTTTGCAGCTTTGGGACTGGACCAACATGGGCTGTGAGAGAGGCAGCGGACGTTCCAGTAATTCCATGGATGTCCGTTCTTTGTGAAGGACACACACATACGCACACACACACACACACAGACACACACACACACACACACACACACACCGATGAGTGGAAACTAGGTAGGAGCTGCTGCTATCATAGACTCCACCAATCACTTCTTTCCAAGCATAACCCTGGCAATGTTGGGTTCCCTGCAATGTTGGGTTTCATGGCTAACGTGAATTTTTTAAAACTGCATATCCACCTGCCCTCCTCTTTTTTTCCCTGTTCTTCCTGTACTTACAATGGCTCGATCAATAGCAAGCCAAGGGGACCTTTGTCAAAAAAAAGAACCAAGTAGGATGTAAGAAAAAGCAGAGCAACCTTTCATTGTCACTTAATAAATACTGCTCCACATTGATTTGTTTTTGTTGCTAATTATAGAAGACATGTGTGCTTACTGTCAAGAATTTGGAAAGTAGAGAAAAACACAAGGGAACCAATAATAATCAGTTGTCATCCTTCTGTCTTGAAATAACCATTGTCTGTGTGTCCACATTACCCACACCTTGACCTTGCTTTATTTTTCTTAGTAATTCTGTTACTTTGATCTACTTGTTCGTCTGTTGTCTGGCCACCCTAGCAGAAAGACTATGCGATTAGAAGGGCAGTAAGCTTGTCTCTCTGACTCCAGAACACTGCTTGGCTAGCATTTGCTAAACACGTATTTTGGTATGCAATCTTCTTTTTCCCTGATAGATGCATATAAAAATTACACTTACAAATCATTATCTTTGTTAATTTTAGAAACCATCTGGGCTGAGGTCAGAAGATTGTGAGTTCCAGGCCAATATCAGGCTGTATTACAAGAATTGATCTCAGCAAAACAGGGCTGCGGGCTGGAGAGATGGCTTAGCGGTTAAGCGCTTGCCTATGAAGCCTAAGGACCCCGGTTCGAGGCTCAGTTCCCCAGGTCCCACGTTAGCCAGATGCACAAGGGGGCGCACGCGTCTGGAGTTCGTTTGCAGAGGCTGGAAGCCCTGGCATGCCCATTCTCTCTCTCTCTCTCTGTCTTTCTCTCTGTGTCTGTCACTCTCAAATAAATAAATAAATAATGAACAAAAATATTAATAAAAAAAAACAGGGCTGCAATGGAATTCAGTGGCGGAACACTTGCCTAGCATGTGTGGAGCCCTGGGTTCAACCCCAGCACCACAGAAAAAGAAGTAAGAGAAGAGAGAAGTGGTTTTTCAATGACTTTGTTTTAGAAAAAGAAAAATCAATACTGAATAGGGACATTTTGGTCAAAATGACAGAAAACCATAATTAAACACTGAGGCAAGGAGGCCATTTTTGGATTCTGACCAGGGAAGTGACTTTCTTCGCCATGTTCTCTAATTATCTTGAATAGTTAGTTTTGTTTTCAGTTTCTTTTTTGACTTACAGGCTTGTAATGTATTTTATTGTTTACAGTTTTGTTCAATTTTCTAATTCCTAGCCTCCCAGTTGCCTGCCTTTTTTTTTTTTTTTTTTTTTTTTTTTTTTGGCTTTTCGAGGTAGGGTCTCACTCTAGCTCAGGCTGACCTGGAATTCACTATGGAGTCTCAGGCTGCCCTCGAACTCACGGCGATCCTCCTACCTCTGCCTCCTGAGTGCTGGGATGAAGGCGTGCGCCACCACGCTCGCTTGCCTGCCCTTTGCTTTGTTCTTCCATGCACCCTGTCTCAGGCCTCTGGAAGTTTGATGGCTGCTCTGCTTGCTGCTCAGGAACTAGATCAGGCCTTTCCCTTTACTTTGAACATCCCCATTTCCTTTGTCAGCTGTTTCCTCTTCCCTCCCAGGAGGGGTAGCTCTTGGTACTTTTTCGCTTCTCCTCCTTTTGCTGTTCCAACCAGCCATCGATTACTTGGCTCTGCATTTCCCAGTTTCTGGTGCAGAGGTCCCACTCAGCTCCCCGGGAAGGCGAGGGACCCAGCCGGCCTCACTGAGAGCGCCCTCAGGAACTGTTTGTTGATGGGCGGCTCTCTGCACTTTGTAGAGCTTGTTTCCAGAACCAAGGCCCAACTCCTGAAGTGAGGACCTTGGAATCCTGGCCATCTTACTTTGTGGAAGTTTCCAGAACCAACACCCAACCCCTGAGATGAAGACCTTAGAATCCTGGCCATCTTATTTTGTGGAGGTTTCCAGAATCAATGCCCAACCTCTGAGATGGGGACCCTGGAGTTCAGGCCATTTCATTTTGTGGAAATAACATGCTGGTGATGGATGCGCTTCATTAACTGAGTGTCATCACAAAATGACTTCACCCACCTTCCGACAGCTCTATCAAAGGGATCTAGTAGCTGAGGAGATGGCTCAGCAGTTAAGGTGCACAAGGCCTAAGGACCCAGGTTTGATTCCCCAGTTCCCATATAAGCTAAATGTACAACGTGTTGCATGCATCCAGAGTTCATTTGCAATGGCTAGAGATCCTGGTCTCTCTCTCCATATATAGGTGTGTGGGTATATATGTGTGTGTGTGTATAACATATATATATATATATATATATATATATATATATATATATATATATATATATATATTCCTTTTCTCTCTCAAATAAATAAAGTAAAATTTTTAAATAAAAAAGGGGTCTAGGGCTGGAGAGATGGCTTAGCGGTTAAGCGCTTGCCTGTGAAGCCTAAGGACCCTGGTTCAAGGCTCGGTTCCCCAGGTCCCACGTTAGCCAGATGCACAAGGGGGCGCACGCATTTGGAGTTCGTTTGCAGGGCTGAAGCCCTGGTGCGCCCATTCTCTCTCTCTCTCTCTCTCTCTCTCTCTCTCTCTCTCTCTCTCTATCTATCTATCTATCTATCTGCCTCTTTCTCACTCTGTCTGTCGCTCTCAAATAAATAAAAGTAACAAAAAAAGTTTTTTTTTTAAAAAAGGGGTCTAATTCACTGATAGAGGTATTGCAATTTATAGAAGTAGACTAGTTTCCCCAAGGTCACAGAGCAAGTGGCACAAGAGACTTGACATGGGCACCCTTCCCTAGATGACAAAGCATCTTCTTGGGATTATGAAAAGTCTTTTTTCCCCTATTTTTGTACACATGTGTGGTATGAATGCATGTGTACATGCACGTTTGTATGTGTGGGGTGCACATATACGTGTGTGCATACATTTGTATGCATGTGTGTGGAGACCAGAGGTCAAGATGAGGTGTCTTTCTTAATTGCTTTCCATCTTGTTTTTTGAGACAGGGTCTCTCACTGGCCCTGAGCTCACCTGGCTTGGCTACAGTAGCCAGCCAACAAGCCCTGGGGGCCATCTGGTCTCTGCCTCCCTAGAGCAGGAATTACAGGTACACACTGCCACATTCAGATTTTATGTGGGTGCTGGGGATCCAAACTCAGTTCCTCATGCTTGTGTGGCAAGAATTTTACCCACTGTGCGAAAGAGAAATCACCAGTGAAGATACTCAACAGTGGACACTGCAAGCCTTATATTTGGCCAGCCAGGCCAAATGAGCAAACGGGTGCAATAGTGGCACATCTGTCATGGTGGAAACCAACTGCCCTCTAATTGGATTGGAGGCCCACTCCATGGGAGGGAATACATCCCTGATACTGAAAACTTAAAATGGGGTAGTCATGAGCCCTAGGGGTGTAATGTCTGCTGCTATCTGGCTAAATGTAGATACTATGCTTATCAAACTGCCCAGTAAGCACTTCTCTTAATGGTCATGCCCTTATATTAATGCTACTCTCACTTTTGGTACAGAATCTTCTCTTTTCAGATGGCAGTGACCTAAGGATGACTCAGAAGGCATTACGGTGTTGGAAAGAAGTGACAGGAGTGCTCAGTACTCTAACACACCTTCCAATGCTCAGGGTCCATTGCAGAAGAGGTGGCAGAAAGAATGTAAGAACCAAAGGAAGGGTAGGACTCCTTACAACGTGCTCCCCCAGACACAAAATGGCCTGGATATCCATGACCTCACAGTGCCTGAAACTATCTACATAAGACCATCATAATAGGAGGAAAAGATCACGACATCAAAATAAAAGAGACTGACTGAGAGGCGGAGGGGATATGATAGAGAATGGAGTTTCAAAAGGGAAAGTTGGGGGAGGGAGGGCATTACCATGGGGTATTTTTTGTATAATTATGGAAGTTGTTAATAAAAAAATTGAGAAAAAAAGAATTTTACCCACTGAGTCATGTCTCAGTGCTCAAATATTCTTTTATGCACTTCCCTTACCCAAATGTTTTAAACAAAAAATAAATTAGCATTTTAAAAAAAAAAACAACTAATAACTATGAGTTGAGCCAGCCTGAGACTACAGAAAGAGTTCCAGGTCAGCCTGTGCTATAGTGGGACCCTACCTCAAGACAAATGAACAAACAAAATTAAGCTGTGGAGATTACTCAGTGGTTAGACACTTGCTTGCAGAGCTAGATATCCTGGGCTTGATTCCTCAGTACCCACATGAAGCCAGATCCACAAAGTGGCCCCTGTGTCTGGAGTTTGCAGTGGCATGAGATCCTGGCATGTGCTTCTCTCCCTCTCTCCTCCCTTCTCTTTCTCTGCTCATGAATAATTTAAAACACACACACCCAAAACTAAGGTGCCTGGCCAGGAGGACTCACCCCTTTAATCCCAGAACTCGGGAGGCAGAAGTAGAAGGAGAATTGTGAGTTCCAAGTCCAACAGGAACCACAGAGTGAGTTCCAGCTCATCCTGTGCCAGAGTAAGATACTGGCTCAAAAAAAAAAAAAAAGAAAGATTCACATCTGAACATGCTAACACAATAATGCTAACCCTACCATAATCGTGTCGGAATTATATCTTATTGTACAGATATAATCAATATGAATCAAAATTAATATATATAGTAAACAACTACATGATAGTAAAGATCAAGAAATGCTGATAAAACAGGGGCTAGGGAGCTGGAGAGATGGCTTAGTGGTTAAGGCATTTGCCTCCAAAGCCAAAAGACCCAGGTTTGATTCCCAAGGACTCATGTAAGCCAGATGCACAAGGTGGCACATGTGTCTGGAGTTCATTTGCAGTGGCTGGAGGCCCTGGCATGCCCATTCTCTCCCTCTCTCTCTCTCTCCCCTCTTTCTCCCTCTCTGTCTCTCTCTCTCTCTCAAATAAAAATAAATCAAATATTTATTTAAAAAATCAGGGACTAGGGTATGACTCAGTGCTATAGTGCTTGCCTAGCAAGTGTGAGGCTCTGAGTTCATCACCACGCTGCTGAAGGCTGTGAGGTCTTTAGGAGATGTAGTATAGCTGGTCAGAGAAAGTCAAGAGAAGTGGGTCTTTGAAGGTTAATGGCCCAGCCCCAGTTCCAACACACACACACACACACACACACACACACACACACACACACACACACGGGAATGAATGGATGAGAATTCATACATTGCTGAGCATGACGGCTTGTTTCTGTAATACCAGAAATCAGAAGGCTGATGCAGGGGATCACTGTGAGTTCCAGGCTAGCCTGGGATCCAAAATTAAACCCTCCTCAAAAATAAAAAAAAATAAACAACAGAGAAGGAAGGGAGCCCTTCTATTTCTTCCACCCTTCATTTAGTTGATAACACTGTCAGTGTTGCTCACTCCTTTTCCTGCCAACTGTCTCCACTCCAGCTTTGCCAAAATGCGGCCTGGAATTCCCATTAGTCTGTATTTATCAAAGAGTCAAAGGCTGATCATTCTACCACACAGTTTTGGGATTTTTTCCTCCATTGTCCACAGTTGTATGTGATTGACACCCCGGCCGCAGTGATTGGGAAGACTGGCAAGATGCTAACTACATGCAGTTTCCGCATATACTGTCTCAAAGGTTTTCAGACGCAGGCGCGGCGCGTGGGTGCTTCGGGCTGAGAACAGCAGAGGGGAATCCCAGCTGGGTCTCCAGCCGGTGCTGGAACTGGGAGGCTGGGAAGTGCTGGGGACCACGATGCCAGGATCCGCCTCTCAGAGCCAAGCAGACAAATGCAAATGGCCACTGGGGTGTGTGACCTCCCCCCACACACACACAGCTTGGTATTGCTGACATTTAGTAGTTCCTAATTGACTTAGTATCTTGAACTTGAAAGGTGCTTTAGGCTAGGGAAATTGCTCAGTGGTTAAAGGCACTTGCTTGCAAAGCCTGCCAGCTAGGATTTGCTTCCCCAGGACTCAATGTAAAGCCAGATGCAAAAAGTGCAGTATGTGCCTGGAGTTTATTTGCAGGGGCAAGAGACCTTGGTGTATTCTTTCGCTCATTTTTTTTTTCTCTCTCTCTCTCTTCTCAAAAATAATTTTTCAAAGGAGCAGTACTGGCCGGGCCTAGTGGCCCTTATCTTTAATTCCAGCACTTGGGAGGCAGAGATGGGAGAATTTCTGTAAGTTCAAGGCCACCCTGAGACCTCATAGTGAATTCCAGGTCAGTGTGGGCTAGAGCGAGACCGTACCTCGAAAGAAAAAAAAAAGAGCTATCGTAACAATAAAAATCCTATTAAGTGAAACAGAGCATCTGTTCCGTGCAATCGAGTCTAGGCCTGGGGTACCTTCGATCTGTGGCAGAGGCTTGCTTAATACGCAGGAGGCCCTGCGAGCTCAGCCCCTCAGAACACTGCTTTATTTCCCCCTGCAGTATGGCCACGTGTAGAAACTCCTGAGGTGGTCCCTGGTTCTGTGGGAAGAGTTCAGCTCAACCTGCACATCCCAGAGCTCCTCACCTTCCCAACGCTTAGCCCCCCTCTGCCCTCCTTGTCCCCCCCAAACCCTCCAGTGGCAGCTCCAGCCACTTCCAGGTTCACAGAACCCTTGAACGGTAATCATCTTTTATTTTCCTGAACTTCTGAACTCTTCCTGCATCGTTTACCTCTGATCTTTGGCAATCAGCCTAGGGTTCTTTCTTCACTGCCCCTGGCCAGGCCTAAAACCTTTGCCCAAGGACAACAGCAACCAACTTCCGAGGCCTGCTGCATCTGATTTTCTTGCCCACCCCCCCCTTCTCCTCCTCTTCATTTTCTCCAAGGGTTTTAAACTTTCCTTGTCTGGGCCCTGGGGCCCTGGCAATCGATTGTTTGGTTTTCTCTGTGCCCTGCTTCCCACTGTGGAGCCCCTTTGCTGTACCTACTAGTCTCTTTAGGCTGGTCCTTAGCACTATAAGACCCCCAAAACGAGGACCCCACGCTCTGCCCGGATATGGCGACACCCCAAATCACTCACAAGAAGCGGTCTTGATGCAAACTGCAAGAGGATTTTATTCCAAGCGCACTGGGGCCCACAGTCGTACACCACGCAGGGGCAGAGGACTGCAGAGCCCCGAATGCAGGAACGGGACAGTTTTTATAGGGTTTCTAACAAAGCCTGTGCATTAGACCAATCAGTCTCCTATGACCTTGGAGGTCAGCATTTGCGCAGGTCCTTGGGTGGGAGTAGCAGAGTGTGGTATCAGCCTCCTATGACCTTGGTGGTCTGAGGCAGGCTGCTACGGCTTATGGTGCGGGCTACTAAGGCTTATGGTGTGGGCTATTAAGGCTTATGGTGCAGGCTATTTACAGAAACCAAATAAGTGGTTTACTTTATTATTCATTTCCCATCCTTGAGGGCTATCTCATGCCCTTTTTACCTAGTTTTATATTAGGAGCGGGCTCTGATATAATGAGAAGAGGGATTTTTTACTTGCTTCCAACAGAGAGTAAAGCCTGGAGTTTGAGGTATGCAGGGGCCCACTTAAGCTCCCTTTGGAGCGTGATAGTATTTCTGGGCTTCTGAATTCTTGGGCCTTTCAACATGCTGCTCTGGCCTCTAATCCCCACAAGTGACCAGTGACTGAGACACCAGCTCGCCACCTCCCCCAGGAAGTCACGCTCCTGGATCAATTTCACAAATGCTCATGATCAAGTTCACAGGCTATGACTGCACCTAGCCCTTTGCTCAGCGGCCTGGGAAGCTAGCTCTGCCTCTCAGAAGTGGAAGGGTTATCCCATCATGTAGCCACATATTCTTTTTTTTTTTTAAAGTTATCTTATTTAGCCGGGCGTGGTGGCGCATACCTTTAATCCCAGCACTCGGGAGGCAGAGGTAGGAGGATCGCCAAGAGTTCAAGGCCATCCTGAGACTACAGAGTGAATTCCAGGTCAGTCTGAACTAGAGTGAGATCCTACCTCAAAAAAACAAAAAAAAAAAGAGAGAGATCTTATTTGAGAGAAAGAGGTGGGGGGGGTTGTTGGAGAATGGGCACACCAGGGCCTTCAGCCACTGCGAACAAATCCCAAATGCATGCGCCACCTTGTGCATCTGGCTTATGTGGGTCCTGGGGAATTGAACCTGGGCCCTTAGGCTTCACAGGCAAACACCTTAACTGCTAAGTCATCTCTCCAGCCCCCTATAGTCTCATTTTGTTTTGAGAAAGGTTCTTGCCCTAGGCCAGGCTGGCCTGGAATTCACTTTGTAGTCTCATGCTGACCTGGAACTCACAGCAACCCTCCTACCTTAGCCGGCTGCATGCTGGGATAAAGGCATGCGCCACCACGTCCAGCTGCGGCCACACGTTCTTCCGTCCACTCCCCGTGTAGCTCAGGGTTTCGCTTGGCTGACATTATAGTGTCTTGAGTATGTCAGGCCTTTCAAAATAGCATCATTTGTAACCATTTTCTTTTTCCTCACATCAGATGAAAAAGTAGGTGCTTCCTTTCTACTTGGCATGGTACAATTATGAAATTAAGTTAGAAGTCCCTACTTTCATCCCCAAATATTTTTGAAGACATGTCATGAATTCTCCCTCTGTGAAGATTTGGTTACACACTTTTTCTAGGAGCCTAAGTTTCACAATGTGTCTTTTGGTATTACAGTCAAGAGATTTTGTAATCTAAATTCTCCACACAAAGTTCCTGTCTTGGAATATTTTTCAGATGACAAAATATCCTTTCTCGATGGTCAGCGATCCATTTCCTTCAGATCAGCCACCAACTTGTGTGCAATGGTTGGTTCCCTTCACTCTGTGAGCTTCCTTCTGACCCTTGGGAAGGGAGAGTAAACCACCACTTTGCAGCTCTGACACTTCTTTTTTTTTTTTTTTTTTAATTTATTTGAGAGCGACAGACACAGAGAGAAATACAGATAGAGGGAGAGAGAGAGAGAGAGAGAATGGGCGCGCCAGGGCTTCCAGCCTCTGCAAACGAACTCCAGACGCGTGCGCCCCCTTGTGCATCTGGCTAACGTGGGACCTGGGGAACCGAGCCTCGAACCGGGGTCCTTAGGCTTCACAGGCAAGCGCTTAACCGCTAAGCCATCTCTCCAGCCCGCTCTGACACTTCTTAGTAGGCTTACATTTTGCTCTTTTCTTCCAGGTTAATACCTACTATTTCTTTTTCTTTTTCTTTTATTCTAGTCTGTGACTAGACCTTTAGAAGAACTACTGGAAGAAAGCTAGCTGTCTGCTGCTAGTTCCTATAAACCTGTCAGTCAGCCAGACAGACAGGCCACAGGTACTGGTGGCTGGGAATTGGTGGGCAGCAAAAGAATTCATCTGTCAGCCCAGAGCGGAACAAGGCAAGTTCACTAGTCCAGGACAAGAACACAGCAGGCCAAGACAGTCACGGGAACCTGCAGGCCGTGGGCTGCAGTGGCTAAGGGACCAGCAGGCAGGCACCTCAGAATCAGCTAGAATCCTGGCTTCTTGCTTTCAGAGTTAGGCTCCTTCCCACAACCTAAAGAGTAATTGCTTTCATCCTTGGGATCAGGTTGTCAATGCTAAGTCATAGCTGGGCGTGGTGGTGCACACCTTTAATCCCAGCACTTGGGAGGCAGAGGTAGGAGGATTGCTTTGAGTTCGAGGCTGCCCTGAGACTACGTCGTGAATTCTAGGTCAGCCTGGGCAAGAGTAAGACTCTATCTCGGGGGGGGGGGGGCAGTGGTGGGAGTTGACTTTGTCATGGACAGTGTGGGCCAGCAAGGTACAAAGCAGAGAATAATAACATCCCCAAAAGGGAGTGTGCCTGGGGAATGAAGGTCAGTGGTAGGGTGCTGGCCTAGTCAACACAAGGCCCTCCTGTTGATCCCCAGCACTGCTAAATGAACAAATAAATAAAAAAAACAGGCAGACTGAGAGCCTAGATGTCTCTGCTTCTCTGTAAGGAGCTGCGCTGGAGCCTGCCTCGGAGGAAGGACTGCACTCTCATGGGGAAGGTGGCCATGCCAGGAAGCCAGGGAGAAGCTTAACTTAGGCGCGTGGGGAAAGTGGAGAGCATTCTCTTTGGTGTGGACTTAGGAGGTTTGGAGCTGGGGCGAACCACATGGGTAAAAGGTGGTTTCCTCCCTCGTTAAATTAGTTCAGGTCTGAAATCTGCATTATTTTTAACTATGGGTCCTATTTCCAAGGCCCTGGGTAATGTCAATCTGCACGTGTGCTGCAGGACTCATCTCAGTACTGACCTGTGACTAGGTGCTTTCTAGCACATGGCCCAAGGAGCTCCCTGCCTCAGGCACCCTTTCCTTGGGTTCGAGAAGACTCAGTAATACAGCTCTTGCCTAGCAGGTACAGGGTCCTGGGCATGGTCCCCAGGAACACACACATGCACACACACACACACACACACACACACACACAGAGAGAGAGAACTTAACCTCACTGATCTTTATGCTTACATTACTCTTACTGACAGCAAAGATTCAATGATTAAAATACAGTCTATTTGCCGGGCATGGTGGTGCATGTCTTTAATCCCAGCACTCGGGAGGCAGAGGTAGGAGGATCGCCATGAGTTCGAGGCCACCCTGAGACTTCATAGTGAGTTCCAGGTCAGCCTGAGCTAGAGTGAGACCCAACCTCGAAAAACCAAAAAAAAAAAAAAAAAAAAGTTTATTTGTTTGTTTGAAAGCATAGAGAGATAGAAGAGAGAAAGAGAGAGAATGGTCATGCCAGGGCATCCAGCCACTGCAAACTAACTCCACATGCATATGCCATTCTGTATCTGGCTTTACGTGGGTACTGGGAATTGAACCCTGGTCATTAGGCTTTGCAAGCAAGCACCTTAACTACTGGGCCATCTCTACAGCCCTAACATTCAGCTTTTAAGCTGGCTGAGGTGGTGCACACCTTTAATCCCAACACTCAGGAGGCAGAGGTAGGAGAATTTCCCTGAGTGTGAGGCCACCTTGAGACTACATGCTGAATTCCAGGTCAGCCTGGGCTAGTGAGACCCTACCTCATAAAAAAATAAATAAATAAATCAGTTTTAAAATGTAAGGACACTCAGAGAGATGGCCTAGTTTACAATAATCTTAAACACAGACACAAAATTTTTAAAAATCAATGAATAGGACTCATCCAAACTAAAAACTTTCATGCTTCAAAGGATACTATCAAAAGCAAACATGAGGGCTGGAGAGATGGCTTACAGTTAAGGCGTTTGCCAGCAAAGCCAAAGGACTGAGGTTCAATTCCTCAGGACCCACATTAGCCAGATTCACAGGGGGACACATGCATCTGGAGTTTGTTTGCAGTGGCTGGAGGCCCTGGTGCACCCATTCATTCTCTTTCTCCCTCCCTCCCCCTCCCTCTTTCTCTGTCAAATAAATAAGTAATAAAAATAAAATACTTTTTTAAAAATAAACATGATCCACAAAATGGGAATAGTTTGAAAATCATGTATCTCAGTGGGGAGCCGGTGTTCAAAAAGAACTCCAGCAACCCATCCTCCGAGAAGACAACAGTCACCAAAAATAAGGACCAGAATAGACATTTCTCCAGAGAGAGACAATGGCTAATAAGCACGTGGACAGGAGCAAAGTGTCATTGTCATCAGTATGAGAAATGAGACTAGGGTCTGAGATTGACCACACTTCGAAGCATATTGTATATTGCAGTATATTGGCAAGCCAATGTTTACTTGTGCAGAAGGGTACATAGCTTTTTTTTTAAATATTATTTTAATTTAATTTTATTTATTTGAGAAAGAGAGTGGCAGACATGTGCACCACCTTGTGCATCTGGTTTACGTGGGTACTGGGGAGTTTAACCTGGGTCCTTTGGCTTTGCAGGCAAATGTCTTAACCACTAAGCCATCTCTCCAGCCCAGGGTCCATAACTTTTAAAGAGTTGGGTCAAGCAAGCACAAAACCAGGAGCCTGCTGGAGTTTTTATATCCCTTAATACAGGTGGGGTCCTGGGCATTACAATGAGCCAGAGTTTGGCCTCACAATCTCATGCAATTGGCTAACATATAAAAAAGATGCACTTTCTAGGGGGAAACTAAAGAAAAGGTAGATTTAGGGATTGTAGCCAACAGCTTCAGGGTCGCTGAGATGAACTTCCAGACCAGGCACAGTTACGGACAAAGGGATTTATTGAAGTTTACAGATCCAGGGGAAGTTCCATAATGGCAGAAGAAATTGCCTGCTTTCACAGGACCAAACACAGAGAGAAGCACAAGCAAAAAGCAAAATGCCACACAGCACAGCACACTTGAGGAACTCCAGCTAAGAACACTTTGCATATCTTTAGATTGAAATCCCAAACCCACCACCACACCTTAAGATCAGCCCAGTGACACCCCCTCCAGCCAGGTGGCTGCAGATGTAAACTGCAAACTAATAAAGCGCTGAATATATTGGGGGCCATCTATTCAAACTACCACAGGGGTCTTTTACAAGTTGCAGAAATAGAAGCGGTGCTTTCAAGGGTTGTTTTGGTCTCAAGACTAGCTGACTCAGGAAGGGACAGACTGGCATCCCTCCAGAATTGAGTTTGTCTTTCTTTTAACCCCTTAACAGGAAAGACAGCACACCTCTCCTGTTTCTCACACTCCTTCACAAAAGGAGATGCAAACCCAAGCCAGCGTGAGACGCTGCGTCGCACCAGTTAAGATGGCCATCATGAAAAGGCGGGGCTGGGGACGTCACTGCGCGGTTAAAAGCCTGGCGAGCAGTTTGGATATCCAGAACCCACTGGAAGCAAGTAGTTCCCACGTCTGTAATCCCACAGTGGGAAGCCCAGCCAGGAGACTCGAAGCTGAGGGGCCAGTCTAGCGTCCACAGTGACGGAATGGCACGAGAAGGAAGCCCTGCCACAGACAAGGTAAAACAAAGACCAGCACCCGATGCCACCCACATGCCATGGCACACATGCACCTGTATATACACACATCACACACATACAGACCCACCAAAAATGAGAAAAATGGAGGGAGGGAGGAAAGGTGGAAGGAAGGAAGGAAGGAAGGAAGAAGGGAGGGAGGGAGGGAGGGAGGGAGGGAGGGAGGGAGGGAGGAAAACAGAAGGGAAGAGCAGGCAGGTCATAGTAAATATGGATATTATAAGGAAAATAGAACCCTTATATGGTGTTGGTGGGATTGTAAAATGATGCAGCCACTTTGAGAAACAGTTTGGAATTCCTCAAAAAAGTAAGCACGGCACTACCCTAAGCTATAGTAAATAAATTTCTACTCAGTGACGCGCCCATGGGGAAAGTAAACACATCCACCCAAAAGCTTGGACACGCAATGCTCAGAGCACCATTGTTCATAAAAGCCAAAAGGTAAGCACGACATAGAACTCACCAACTGATGAGCAAATGAACAAAACATTGCCCAGCTGGCCAAAGGAGTAACGTCCTGACTCCCAAGACAGCATGGGTAAGACTTCAATGCTCTAATGCTCAGTGCCAGATACAGCCACGAAAAGCCTCGTGCTGCGACTGCTTTTAGAGGAATACGCACATCTCAAGGACAAAATGCAGGTAAGATGTTGCCAGGGGTGGACAGGGAGGGTAAAGGGACTGACTGGTGGTGGGAACAGTTTCTCTCGGGTGACAAAAATGTTCTGGAATTAGGTAGAGGTGCTGGTTGTATAGCTTTATAAATATACCTAAAAACGTTCAATTGTATACTTTTTAGAAGAATGAATTTTATTATATGCATTATATATTTTTTAAAAATCCTTAATGCATATACTAGCTTGATTGGCTTCTTTTCTGAGGGCAGATGCTAACAAAAGGAGTGAGGATGAAAGAACAGATCAGAAAAAACCCAAGTTCATAGTATAGACAGGCCCAGGCAGGAGGAGCTAGACCACCAGGCATGTATGAGTCTACATCGCTCTTTACAAGCCATTTTCCCCATACGTCTTTCTTCTCCCCTTGTCAGCGGAAACCTGGCCTCAGGAAGTCACATAATCAAAAACAACATTCTTCGAACTGCAGGGATGGCTTAGCAGTTAAGGCATTTGCCTACAAAGCCAAAGGACCACAGTTCTATTCCCCAGGACCCACGTTAGCAAGATGCACAAGGGGACACAAGCATCTGGAATTCATTTGCAGTGGCTGGAAGCCCTGACAAACCCATCCTCCCTCTCTCTCTCTCTCTCTCTCTCTCTCTCTCTCTTTCTCTCTGTCGAAAATGTGGAAGGCAATTGAGAGAAACAACACCTGAAGCAGTCCTCTGGCCTCCACTCACGGGGCACAATGTATAGACACACAAACATGCCTGCACATGCATTTTGTAAAGAGGCTGGAGAGAGGGCTCAACGGACAGAGCCTTTGCTGTGCAAGTTTCAGAACCAGAGTTGGCATGCCCAGCACCCACGTAAGTGCCAAGTGGAGACACAGGAGGGAGCCTGGGTGAGGGTGCAGAGCACGTCAGGTGTAGACAGAGTGGAGACACAGGAGGGAGCCTGGGAGAGGGTGCAGAGAACGTCAGGTAAGGACAGAGTGGAGACACAGGAGGGAGCCTGGGAGAGGGTGCAGAGAACGTCAGGTGTAGACAGAGTGGAGACACAGGAGGGAGCCTGGGAGAGGGTGCAGAGAACGTCAGGTGAGGACAGATGGAGACACAGGAGGGAGCCTGGGTGAGGGTGGAGAGAACGTCAGGTGTAGACAGAGTGGAGACACAGGAGGGAGCCTGGGAGAGGGTGCAGAGAACGTCAGGTGAGGACAGAGTGGAGACACAGGAGGGAGCCTGGGAGAGGGTGCAGAGAACGTCAGGTGAGGACAGAGTGGAGACACAGGAGGGAGCCTGGGAGAGGGTGTAGAGAACGTCAGGTGAGGACAGAGTGGAGACACAGGAGGGAGCCTGGGTGAGGGTGTAGAGAACGTCAGGTGAGGACAGAGTGGGACACAAGAGGGAGCCTGGGAGAGGGTGGAGAGAATGTCAGGTGTGGAGAGAGTGGAGACACAGGAGGGAGCCTGGGAGAGGGTGCAGAGAACGTCAGGTGAGGACAGATGGAGACACAGGAGGGAGCCTGGGAGAGGGTGCAGAGAACGTCAGGTGAGGACAGATGGAGACACAGGAGGGAGCCTGGGAGAGGGTGCAGAGAACGTCAGGTGAGGACAGATGGAGACACAGGAGGGAGCCTGGGAGAGGGTGCAGAGAACGTCAGGTGAGGACAGAGTGGAGACACAGGAGGGAGCCTGGGAGAGGGTGCAGAGAACGTCAGGTGTAGACAGAGTGGAGACACAGGAGGGAGCCTGGGAGAGGGTGTAGAGAACGTCAGGTGTGGAGAGAGTGGAGACACAGGAGGGAGCCTGGGAGAGGGTGCAGAGAACGTCAGGTGAGGACAGATGGAGACACAGGAGGGAGCCTGGGAGAGGGTGCAGAGAACGTCAGGTGAGGACAGAGTGGAGACACAGGAGGGAGCCTGTGAGAGGGTGCAGAGAACGTCAGGTGAGGACAGATGGAGACACAGGAGGGAGCCTGTGAGAGGGTGTAGAGAACGTCAGGTGAGGACAGAGTGGAGACACAGGAGGGAGCCTGGGAGAGGGTGCAGAGAACGTCAGGTGAGGACAGAGTGGAGACACAGGAGGGAGCCTGGGAGAGGGTGCAGAGAACGTCAGGTGAGGACAGAGTGGAGACACAGGAGGGAGCCTGGGAGAGGGTGTAGAGAACGTCAGGTGAGGACAGAGTGGAGACACAGGAGGGAGCCTGGGAGAGGGTGCAGAGAACATCAGGTGAGGACAGAGAAGACACAGGAGGGAGCCTGGGAGAGGGTGCAGAGAACATCAGGTGAGGACAGAGAAGACACAGGAGGGAGCCTGGGAGAGGGTGTAGAGAACGTCAGGTGAGGACAGAGTGGAGACACAGGAGGGAGCCTGGGAGAGGGTGTAGAGAACGTCAGGTGAGGACAGAGTGGAGACACAGGAGGGAGCCTGGGAGAGGGTGCAGAGAACGTCAGGTGAGGACAGAGTGGAGACACAGGAGGGAGCCTGGGAGAGGGTGCAGAGAACGTCAGGTGAGGACAGAGTGGAGACACAGGAGAGAGCCTGGGAGAGGGTGTAGAGAACGTCAGGTGTGGACAGAGTGGAGACACAGGAGGGAGCCTGGGAGAGGGTGTAGAGAACGTCAGGTGAGGACAGAGTGGAGACACAGGAGGGAGCCTGGGAGAGGGTGTAGAGAACGTCAGGTGTAGACAGAGTGGAGACACAGGAGGGAGCCTAGGAGAGGGTGCAGAGAACGTCAGGTGAGGACAGAGTGGAGACACAGTAGGGAGCCTGGGAGAGGGTGCAGAGAACGTCAGGTGAGGACAGATGGAGACACAGGAGGGAGCCTGGGAGAGGGTGTAGAGAACGTCAGGTGTAGACAGAGTGGAGACACAGGAGGGAGCCTAGGAGAGGGTGCAGAGAACGTCAGGTGAGGACAGAGTGGAGACACAGTAGGGAGCCTGGGAGAGGGTGCAGAGAACGTCAGGTGAGGACAGATGGAGACACAGGAGGGAGCCTGGGAGAGGGTGTAGAGAACGTCAGGTGTGGAGAGAGTGGAGACACAGGAGGGAGCCTGGGAGAGGGTGCAGAGAACGTCAGGTGAGGACAGAGTGGAGACACAGGAGGGAGCCTGGGAGAGGGTGCAGAGAACGTCAGGTGAGGACAGATGGAGACACAGGAGGGAGCCTGGGTGAGGGTGCAGAGAACGTCAGGTGAGGACAGATGGAGACACAGGAGGGAGCCTGGGAGAGGGTGTAGAGAACGTCAGGTGAGGACAGAGTGGGACACAAGAGGGAGCCTGGTAGAGGGTGTAGAGAACGTCAGGTGAGGACAGAGTGGAGACACAGGAGGGAGCCTGGGAGAGGGTGTAGAGAACGTCAGGTGAGGACAGATGGAGACACAGGAGGGAGCCTGGGAGAGGGTGTAGAGAACGTCAGGTGAGGACAGATGGAGACACAGGAGGGAGCCTGGGAGAGGGTGTAGAGAACGTCAGGTGAGGACAGAGTGGGACACAAGAGGGAGCCTGGTAGAGGGTGTAGAGAACGTCAGGTGAGGACAGAGTGGAGACACAGGAGGGAGCCTGGGAGAGGGTGTAGAGAACGTCAGGTGAGGACAGAGTGGAGACACAGGAGGGAGCCTGGGAGAGGGTGTAGAGAACGTCAGGTGAGGACAGATGGAGACACAGGAGGGAGCCTGGGAGAGGGTGTAGAGAACGTCAGGTGAGGACAGAGTGGAGACACAGGGAGAGAGCTTGGCTGAGGATGTAGAGAACGTTGATGTAGACACAGTGGGAAGTCTAGATGCCAAAACCTAAAATGAGGCCTAGAAATAAAATCATCTCCAGTTTCTGGTAAAACCTTCATCCATGGAGTTTAGAAACTCTCTCAGGGAGTGGGAATGTGGCCCTGTGGGTCAAATGCTTGCTGTGCAAGTATGAGAACCTGGGTTCAGATCTCCAGCACCCATATAAAAACTGGGCACGGTGGTTTATAACGTGTAATCCCAGCACTGAGGAGATGAAGGCAGGAGGATCTTTTATGGCTTGCCGATTAGCTAGTCTATTAAAGGGTGAACTCCAGGATCAGTAAGTGACCCTGCCTCAAAAACTCTAAGGTGGATCCTCCTTCTGAAGACATCTAATGACAATCTCTGTCCTTCATACACGCATGCACCCACAGACATGAACATATATACACACATTCACACACACCCACAAATTACTCATGTTGCACAGTCAGTCAGGTGTTGCCTATGTAGAGAATTATGAGAAAGATAATTAACACGGCAAGCTCTACTGCGGTCTTGTCATCCTGACATCGAGAACAACTGAGCTAGAAATCAAAGCAACAGATGAATGTGAGATTGCTGCCTCCTGGCCTACTACGCAAGTGCCTCTCCTCCACCCTGCTAGGGATATTAAGAGAAATGCAAAAAAAAAAAAAAAAAAAAAAGTGGTCACAACTTTTATCTGGTTTGTATTTCTTGCATAGCAGATCCTTCTGAATCCCAATATAATTTCATTGTCATTTAAGCCTTTGCCTGGGTACGCTGCCTTCTAACATTTGACTGTGTTTTCATCATTGCTGTGACTAAAGGCCTGACAAAGAGCTTAAGGAGAAGAAAGATTTCTTTTGCACACAGTTCCAGAGGCTTCCATTTATCATGGTGGTAAAGCCTGGCTGCGCAGCTCACCTCATCGCAGACAGGAGGCAGAGGAGAACAGTAACAGGAAGGGTCTGGCATGATGAACCCCCGAGGACACAGCCCTGGTAACCCCCTTCCCCTCAACAGCCCCACCTTCCACAAATCCATCACTTCCCAACAGTCTATTCACATTTTGAACCCCGGCCAGGCAGGTGTGCCCAGTGGTTCAATAGTGGTGTGAATCTTGTGGGAATAGCCAACTACCCTCTGCCTAGATTTGAGGGAATTCACACCTGATACTGAATGCCTACTCAAACGCCTATGGCTGTGAAGATCATGGGTCCTAGATGGGAATCTGCTACTGTTGTTTGGTGAACTGAATATTTTGTGCCCATCAAATTACCCTGTCAGTATTTGTTTATGCCCATAGATTAGAGATGCTCTCACCTTTAGTCAGAGAAGCTTTGTTTTGTTTTTTTGTTGTTGTTGTTGGTAATTTTATTTATTTATTTCAGAGAGAGAGAGTGTGCACATGCGAGTGTTCCAGGGCCTCCAGCCACTGCAAACGAACTCCAAATGCATGAGCCCCCTTGTGCATCTGCCTAACGTGGGTCCCGGGGAATCGAACCTGGGTGCTTTGACTTTGCAGGCAAGCGCCTTAACCGCCAAACCATCCCTCCAGCCCTGGAGAAGCTTTGTTTTGTAATTGGCAGAGATTACTGGTGATACGCAAAAGGAATCACAGTGCTAAGAATAAGTGACTTTTTAGTGCTCAATTTCGAGTGAGCCTTCTCTCTCACACCCTTCAAGGCTTACAGAATATAGCAGAAGAGGGAGTGGAAAGAATTTAAGAGCCAGAGGGTGGGAGGGGCGCTCTGGAACACTGCCTTCCTGACATGGAGTGGCCATTGCATTCAGGACCTCCCAGTGACTGTCTACCTGCCCAAGACATGCATGAGCTTGGGCCCATCAACACTTTGTCATGGGCGGTGGTGGAGGGCCAAAGATTAAAAAAAAAGACATCAAAGTAGAAAAGAGAGTAGTTAGCAAGAAGTGGTTCAGCAGAAAGATGGGAGACAGAGGATGAGAGAAGGTAACAACAAGAGGCGATTGCGATCACAATATATTTTACATTTGTTTGAAAATTACCAATAAAAATCTTTTTTAGCTGGACGTGGTGTTACATGTCTTTAATCCCAACACGTGGACGAGGTAGGAGGATGGTCATGAGTTCGAGGCCACCATGAGACTAACAGTGAATTCCAGGTCAGCCTCGGCTAGAGTGAGACCCTACCTCAAAAAAAAATTGTTTTTGTATCCATCAGTGTGTGAACCCAATGATCTAGTGTGCCTGGCAGCATCCTCATAGACACACTCAACAGCAGGCTCGACTACTTTCCTCGGCACTTCTCAATCTAGTCAAGTTGACAAGACTAACCCTCCCCTTGCTCTTTACATTCATAATACTGTACCCTGTTTTTGCCTGTGTGTGTTCACATGTGTATGCGTGGGTGTAGTTATGAGATTGACATTGGATGTCTTCTTTCCAACTTTTTTTGTTTGTTTGTTTGTTTGTTTATTTGAGACTGACAGACACAGAGAGAAAGAGGCTGAGAGAAAGAGAGAGAGAGAATGAGCGCGCCAGGGCCTCCAGCCACTGAAAACGAAATCCAGACATGTGTGCCCCCTTATGCATCTGGCTAATGAGGGTCCTGGGGGATCGAGCCTCGAACTGGGGTCCTTAGGCTTCACAGGCAAGTGCTTAACCACTAAGCCATCTCTCCAGCCCATTCCACCTTATTTTTGAGACAAGGTCTCACACTGAATTTAAAGCTTTCTGATCTGGCTAGACAAGCATGCTGTAAGGATGCCCCTGTCCCCACACCCAGCACTGGGATGACCAGCCTGCATCACTATAGTCCGCTTGTCTGTGCGTGCTGGGAATCAGACCCCAGGCCATCATCTTTATGCGGGAAGCACGTCATTCACCAAGCCATCTCCCCAGCCAGTCTGCACCTTCTATCCTTTTTCATTATTTTCCCTGTAATTCTTTGGTAACTTTTCAGATTCTACGTGGAGTTCTTTCTGATGCATGGGTTCTGTAAGCCCACGTTGTCCAATACAGTAGCCACTAGCCATGTGACGATTACATATTTGACAGATGGGTGATCAGATTTGAAATGTTCCCTGAGTATAAAGTACACACCTCATTTCAAAACCTCAGTGAGGGCTGGGAAGATGAGTTGGCAGTTGAAGGAGCCATGAGGATGAATTGTGGGTTGCAGTGGAGACTCAGTAGAGATGCCAGGACCATGAGACAGCTGCTAAGGAGAGCTTCAGGCCCTGGATGTTTTCCAGGACTGTGAGTAGCCTAGCTGGAGGAGCAGAATTAGAACTCCAAAGACTTGTTGCTGGTTAGAATTATCGGACTCAGGGATTTGTTACTGACTAGAGTTATTGGACTTAGAGCTACAGAGTTTGATGTTTGCCCTGTTGAAATCTTGTATTGGTTCAATATTTCTTTGCTATGCCCAGTGACATCTTTTGCAGCGTAAATGTGTATTCTGTGCCATTATGGGGTGTCTTTTTTGGTTTATTTTTGGTATGATGACTCAGTTAAAAGAGTTTGGACTATGGGGATGTTTGAACATCATTGGGAGTGATAAAAACTATGAGGACTTTTAAAGTTGGGTGAATGCATTACATTTTACATCATGCATGGTTATCAGTTTATGGGGCCAGGGGCAGAATGTGGTCATTTGATTCAGGTGTTCCCCATAAACTTAGGTGGCCTGAATGCTAGGTTCCCAGCTGATGGAAATTTGGGAATTAACACCTCCTGGCAGCAATGTATTGTTGGGGGAGGGCTTATGGGTATTATAGTCAGTTTCCCCTTGCCAGTGTTTGGCACACTCTCCTGTTGCCATTGACCACCTGATGTTGGTGAGGAGGTGATGTCCACCCTCTGCTCAGCCATCATTTTCCTTGCCATCATGGAGCTTCCCCTAGAGTCTGCTAAGCCGAAATAAATGGTATTTTTTCCCCACAAACTGCTCTTGGTTGCTTTGGTAGTTTGATTCAGGTGTCCCCCATAAACTTAGGTGTTCTGAGTGCTAGGTTCCCAGCTGACAGAGATTTGAGAATTAATGCCTCCTGGAGGGAGTGTATTGTTGGGGGCGGGTTTATGGGCTTTATATCCAGTTTCCCCGTGCCAGTGTTTGACACACTCTCCTGTTGCTATGGTCCACCTTATGTTGGCCAGGATGTGATGTCCACCCTCTGCTCATGCCATCATTTTCCTCTGCCATAGTGGAGCTTCCCCTTGAGGCTGTAAGCCAAAATGAACCTCTTTTTCCCACAAGCTGCTCTTGGTTGGGTGATTTCTACCAGCAGTGCGAACCTGACTGCAACAGTTGGGTATTTCCTGCCAGCAATGTGAACCTGACTCCAACACCATGTAAGCCAGATGCACAAAGGTGTGCATGCACCTGGAGTTCATGTGCAGCAGCAAGAGGCTCTGGTGTGCACATTCTCTCTCTGTTTCTCTCCTCTCTTTCTCTCTTTAAAATATTTTATTTGAGAGCAGTGTGAAGAAGAAGCGAGGACGACCCCCGGACCGACCAAAGCCGCACGCTGCCGCATCCCCGCATTCAGCACCTACATCCCCGTCCCCCCTCGCTGCCGCCACGCCCAAAAGAAAGGCTGAGGGGGATGCTAAAGGAGATAGAGCCAAGGTGAAGGACGAACCACAGAGAAGATCCGCAAGGTTATCTGCTAAACCTGCTCCTCCAAAGCCAGAGCCCAAACCTAAAAAGACCCCTGCAAAGAAGGGAGAGAAGGTACCCAAAGGGAAAAAAAGGAAAAGCTGACGCTGGCAAGGAGGGAATAACCCTGCAGAAACCGGAGATGCCAAAACAGACCAGGCACAGAAAGCCGAAGGTGCCAGAGATGCCAAGTGAAGTGTGTGCATTTTTGATAACTGTGTACTTCTGGTGACTGTACAGTTTGAAATACTATTTTTTATCAAGTTTTATAAAAATGCAGAATTTTGTTTTACTTTTTTTTTAAAGCTATGTTGTTAGCACACAGAACACTTCATTGTTTTGGGGGTAGGGGGTGGAACAAGTGTCACTAACAGAAGGTCTCCCATCCCAAGCTGGAGTGATGGGAAAACACCTTTCCCTGCTAGTTTTGAAAGATTCCCCTTGGCTCTGGGGAGGAGGGATTCCCTTGGGTTGACACAGGAGCCAACCTTGGCACAGATGCCTCATGGCATGAGAAAACTCAAAAGTCCATTTTTATGTTCCGCCCTCCACCATCAGCATAGACTTAACTCCCTTAAGACCAGAGACCTGTGGGACCTGACCCCTTCCCACTGGTTCTGCCAGTGTGTCAGATGACCTGGACTCTGCAGTGACATCACTGAGATGACGGTGTTCCTCTCAAGAGCTGTGGTACCTTTTCTAAAAGATTGTGGATTTTTCAGATTAATAATCCTTCCATTTTCATTTCATTTCCTGAAAGTCAGGGCCGGCTTGTGAAAAGTTGTTAAAACAACATGCTCAATGTGAAATGTCAACCCTCACTCTAAACTCCCCTGTTCCGAGCATCACATGAAGACTTCATTGGATTTTATAGTGGCTTTCTGATTTCGGTAGTCCATACAAGAAGGGAGTTTGAAAGTTCTTGTATACCGTTACTGAGTGTCTGCCCATGTCCTGCCTGAAGTACCATGATTGTTTATGAAAAGTATCTTTAATAAAGCTGGATACAGTTTGGCTTGGAAAAAAAAAAAACAGAAACAAACAAAAAATATATTTTATTTGACGGGGGTGGTGGTACACGCCTTTAATCCCAGCACTCGGGAGGCAGAGGTAGAAGAATTGCCATGAGTTCGAGGCCATCCCGAGACTCCATAGTGAATTCCAGGTCAGCCTGGGCTAGAGTGAGACCCTACCTCGAAAAACCAAAAAAAAAAATAAATAAATATTTTATTTATTTATTTGAGAGAGAGAGAAGCAAAAGAGAGAAAGAGAAAATGGGCACACCCGGGCCTCTAGCCACTGCAAATGCACTCCAGACACATGTGCCAACTAGTGCATATGGTTTTACATGGGTACTGGGGAATTGAACCTGTGTCCTTTGCCTTTGCAAGCAAGCATCTTAACCACTAAACTCTCTCTCCAGATCTCTCTCTCTCTCCCTCTCTCTCTTATAAAAAATAAAAATACTTTTTCAAAACCTCAATAAAATGTTGCCAGTGAGCTGGGCATGGTAGTGCACACCTTTAATCCCAGCACTTGGGAGGCAAAGGTAAGAGGATCACCATGAATTCGAGACCACCCTGAGACTACAGAGTGAATTCCAGGTCAGCCTATGCGGCGAGCCCCTGTCCCACAGGAAAAGCACGACCAGCAAACAAGGATCCTTCTTGATCACACTTTATTGGAGAGCCTCTTGGTTAACAGAAAAGTTGATGGCGAGGGGCGAGGGGCGCAGGAGTGTAGCTGCTTTTATAGGGCAGAATACTATGGGACGCCTGCTGATTGGCTGCCATAGGCTCACCCACCCACAGGAGCCACGGGATAGGCTCAGGACAAGGTGCATCAAGCGCATGCACAACCTCAAGGGAGGTTGCTGCCTAACTGAGGAAGTATTTACCTCAAGACTGGTGAGAATGGCGTCTGCATTGGCTCCCTACAAGCCTAGAATTTCACTACAGTGAAACCCTACCTCGAAAAACCAAATGTGTGTGTGTGTGTTGCCAGTGATTTTTTTTTTAAATTTTTATTTATTTATTTGAGAGCGACAGACACAGAGAGAAAGACAGATAGAGGGAGAGAGAGAGAATGGGCATGCCAGGGCTTCCAGCCTCTGCAAACAAACTCCAGACGCTTGCGCCCCCTTGTGCATCTGGCTAACATGGGACCTGGGGAACCGAGCCTCGAACCGGGGTCCTTAGGCTTCACAGGCAAGCGCTTAACCGCTAAGCCATCGCTCCAGCCCTGCCAGTGATTTTTAAACTTGTGGTTGATCATTCACTGTTGGTGGGGATGTAAGCTGGTATAAGTGCTATGGAAATCAATATGAAGACACCTGAAAAGAATGAATATAGAGTTGCCAACAGATCCTGTTATTCCCTTACTGGGCATTTACCCTAAAAACGCTACATCTCAGTTCAGAGATATTTGCTCAACCATGTTTATAGCTGCTCAGTTCATAATAGCTAAAAACTGGAATCAACCCAGGAACTCATCATTGGATAAATGGATAACCAAGATGTGGCATATCTACATGATGGAATTCTACTCAGCAGTAGGAAGAAATGACACAATTAAATTTGTAGAAAAATGGTCAAGCTTGGAACAAATCATACTAAGCGAACTCACACAACCACAGAAAGACAATCATTGCATGGTCTCCCTCACCTGCAATTCCTAACCTGAGTGTCGGACATACCTGAAGGGCATCTTGAGGCTTGGACAATAGGGAGGATAGCCCTTGGGGGAAGAAGAGTGTGGTGGGGGAACACAAGACTGAACCCAAATTGAACATGTAACATAGAATCCTATATCCTCGAATTAGACTAAAAGGTTGAACCCTCAACCTTTGGGGGAGCACCTGAATTAAAGGGCCCTGGATGGGGTGAAATGAAGCCTAACCTTAAACTCGTCCTGTTTCTCTCCCCCCGCCCCTTGGTGCTGGCCTGTAATTCCCTGTACCAGGATGTGGTTAACCTCCCCAAAGAGCTCTTGGTCAGAGAGACCTACAAGGTCTCCCAAAACAAACAAGACAGATGTATGTCAGAGCACTTGATTACCCACCAGAGGTTAATGGTAAGACCCTACTGCTGAAGACACCAAACACTAAAGGCACGGACCATGGAGAGACCTGGTTGGAATCCAGAGGAGAGCCAGTCCTCAGATAATTAGCCCATCTAGTCCTGGAAGGCTCTACTGGGGGAAAGTGGTCAACATCTGACCAAGCAACTCAAAGTCTGTGACTCAGCAGCAAACAACCTGACATGATGCTCACACAAGTGCAATAGTGGCACACAGCCATGGTGGGTAACCAACTGCTCTTGGATTGGCTAACAAATCCACTCAGTGCAAAGGAAACCATATCTGGGACTGAAAAACAAGTCAGAATCATATCAAATCATATCCAGATAATGATTCTGCTTTCCATTGTCAAGCTCCCACTAATCTTGGGCTATAAGAGGGTCTACACCCTTTAAATTCTCTCTAAATTAATAATGGTTATCCCATTTAACCAATGCCGACTTCACTCTCCATTGGAGATTCTAGCAAAACATGAGGAGATAAACGACTCAGTGCATTCCACCCCGGCACCAGCTGAAACCACAGAGGCATTGGGGAAATGAGCAAGAGTCCTGCTTTCTCAGTGAACCTGATATCAGCACAAGGGTGAAGGAGATAGACACTCAATTCCTACCAAACCAGAGATCCAGAGACTCCTAAGACCCCATCACTGAAGTAGACTTAAAATCTACACAATGGGGCTCAGGGAATTTGGGGGAAGAGAGAGCAGAAAGATTGTTAGAGCCACAAGTTGGGACATTTTTCACAGTCATTGCCTTTCCCCCATAAGTGACTGCTGCTCCCACAATGAGTGACCCACAATCCCCACGGGGTTGACCTGCATCCCCAATGAGAGCCTCTTTGGAAAAATCGCAGGAATGAGGGAAATGATGGTACTAACATGTGCTGTTTAAATACTAAGTATGTACATATTTCATAAAAACAAATTTAAAAAACTTTTGGTTGAATGAAATATATGTTGAAATGACAGTGTTTTGGGTTGGTGGATTTAAATATGACATATTATTAAAAAATGATTTCATCAGGATGTGGTGGCACACACCTTTAATCCCAGCACTTGGGAGGCAGAGGTAGGAGGATTGCCATGAGTTCAAGGCCACCCTGAGATGACAGAGTTAATTCCAGGTCAGCCTGGACCAGAGTGAGACCCTACCTCGAAAAACCAAAAAAAAAAAAAAAAAAAATGATTTCATCAGGATGTGGTGGCACACACCTTTAATCCCAGCACTCGGGAGGCAGAGGTAAGAGGATCGCTGTGAGTTCAAGGCGACCCTGTGACTACATAGTGAATTCCAGCTCAGCCTGAACTAGAGAGAGACCCTACCTCAAAAAACAGAAAAAAAAATTAATTAATTTCATCTGTGTTTTTTATTCTTCCCACATAGCTACTAGAAAAGTTAAAGTTAAGAAGTGGCTTCACAGTTCCGGCAGCAGCAGCAGAGAAGTAGGAAAGATCCAGAGCATCCAGAGCCCCCTCAGGCAGGCAGAAGCAGCTCCGGCAGCGGCAGCACCAGCTCTGCGGGGCCACAGCTGCCAGGCTCAGCTTGAGACACAGGAAAAGCCAGTGCCCAGCTCCAGAAAACAGAATAGCAGTCCACTGACCCAGCCAGCCTACTTGAACCCACAGTGCACCAAAGAAGGACCCAAGCAGGAATTCAGCATAACTGAGACCAAAATCATCCCAAAAGGTAACTGGGATTACACCAGGTCAGTACCCGCTAAATAAGCCTGGTATATAGGCCTGAACCAGAAGTGCTAATTGCACCTTCCGTATCAGGATAAATTATATGTTAAATCTGATGGATGGTCAGATTTGCCATTCAGAAATAAGCTATATTTTGGGGTTGTTATTTGTTGCTTCTTGATGTATAGTGGCTTTGTTTCCTCTTCTGTTGTACATTAGGGAAGGGTCTCACTTGGCCACAATCTGACTTGGAACCCTCAACAGACCAGAAATCTTAACCTTGTTGATAGAGGATCTGGTTGTCATAAAACCTACTCTTGCATAAATATTCTGTGCTGTTTTTCACTGAATGTGTACGTTGTTTAGTTAAAGTTTAGAATCTATCTATATTTTGTTCCACTCAGCCTACTTGAGTACTCCCACAGCAGGGAAACCCAACACCGAGGTTCACTGTTGTAGATACTCTGAGTCTTAAGAGCCACACCTAGCACCTTAAGTTCCTACCCTGAAAATATGTAACATCAGATCAATTGATACATCTAATAATACCCAGCTAACTAGAAAACCCAAGCATTAACTCAATCCAAGATGCAAACATATATACATTATAACACAAGAAACACCAAAATCAAAACAATATAAATCCACCAAAAAGTATTAATACATCAGAAATGACCTCCAGTGAGAACAAGTTAAAGGAAATGCCTGAGAAAGATTTCAAAAGAATGATTGTAAATATGTTCAAAGAAGTCAAAGAAGAGGGCTGGAGAGATGGCTTAGCGGTTAAGCACTTGCCTGTGAAGCCTAAGGACCCCAGTTTGAGGCTCAATTCCCCAAGACCCACGTTAGCCAGATGCACAAGGGGGCACACGCATCTGGAGTTCGTTTACAGAGGCTGGAAGCTCTAGCGCACCCATTATCTCTCTCTCTCTCTCTCTCTCTCTCTCTCCCTCCCTCCCTCCTTCTCTCTGTCGCTCTCAAATAAATAAACAAACAAACAAACAAACAAAAGAAGTCAAAGAAGAAATCAAAGGAATGAAAGAGGAAATCAAAGGAATGAAAGAGGAAATCAAAGGAATCAGAGAAGACACAGGACACCAATTTAATGAAATAAAGAGGTCAATTCAAGACATAAATAAGGAAATAGAAATAATAAAGAAAAACCAGTCAGAATTACTAGCAATGAAGAACAGTTAATGAAATAAAAAACTCTGTAGAAAATCTCACCAGTAGGATGGATGAAGGCGAGAACAGAATATCTAAGCTAGAAGACCAGGTGGCAGATCTAATTCAGTCCAACAAAGAGAAAGACAAATTTATAGAAAAGTATGAATGGGGGCTGGAGAGATGGCTTAGTGGTTAAGCGCGTGCCTGAGAAGCCTAAGGACCCAGGTTCGAGGCTCAATTCCTCAGGACCAACATAAGCCAGATGCATAAGGTGGCTCATGTGTCTAGAGTTCATTTACAGTGGCTGGAAGCCCTGGTGCATCCATTCTCTCTCTCTCTCTCCCGCCTTCTCTGTCTATTGCTCTAAAATAAGTAAAAATAAACAAACAAAAATATTTTTTAAAAAAGAAAAGTATGCCGGGCGTGGGGGCCACGCCTTTAATCCCAGCACTGGGAGGCACAGGTGGGAGGATCACCGTGAGTTCAAGGCCACCCTGAGACTCCATAGTGAATTCCAGGTCAGCCTGGGCTAGAGTGAGACCCTACCTCAAAAAAAAAAGAAAAAAGAAAAGTATGAATGGGAATTTCAAGATATTCAGGACACTATGAAAAGATCAAACATTCAGGGTATAGTAGAAGGAGAAGAATTTCACTCCAAAGGTATAGTAGGCATCTTCAACAAAATCATAGAAGAAAACTTCCCCTAAATTGGGAAAGAGGTACCAATGCAGATACAGGAATCCTTTTAGAACACCAACCAGACAAAACCTGGAAAGAACCTCTCCTCACCATATTATAATCAAACTACCAAACACAAAAACCAAAGAAAAAACACTGAAAGCAGTTAGAGAGAAAAATCAAGTTACCTACAAAGGCAAGCCCATCAGGATTACAGCAGATTATTCAACACAAACTTTAAAAGCCAGAAGGACGTGAAGTGATGTATTCCAAGTTCTGAGAGATAACAACTGTCAACTAAGGTTACTTTATCCTAAAAAGCTATCCATTCAAATAGATGGAGAAATAAGGACATTCCATGACAAAAGCAGGCTAAAGGAGTATTTGAAGACAAAACCAGTTCTACAGAAAATTTTTAAAAGAATCCTCCATGCTGAAGAGAAGGAAAAGCACACATATAAGGAAACTGGAAAAAACAAACAATACTCAAATACTAGTTAACACAAGAGAGCAAAGGTAAAACTGGAAGAACTACAAAAACAATGGCAAACATAAATACACACCTTTCAATAATATCTTTTAATATCAACGGCCTCAATACCTCAACCAAAAGACATAGGTTTGCAGACTGGGTTAAAAAGCAGGATCCCACAATTTGTTGCCTCCAAGAAACCCACCTTTCTACAAAGGATGGACACTATCATAGAGTGAAAGGTTGGAAAACGGTGTTTCAAGCAAATGGGCCTAGAAAACAAGCAGGGGTTGCTATCCTAATATCTGACAAGGTAGTCTTCAGTCCAACGTTAGTTAAGAAAGATAAGGAAGGTCACTTTATATTGATTAAGGGCACACTCCAACAGGAGGACATTGTAATCCTAAACATATATACACCTAACATGGGGGCTCCCAAATTCGTCAAACAAACGCTATTAGAACTAAGGTCACAGATAACACCAAACACAGTGGTAGTGGATGACTTCAAGAACCCACTCTCATCAGTTGACAGGTCATTCCTGGAAAAAATAAACAGAGAGGCATCTGGACTAAGCAGGGTCATAGAAGGAATGGACCTAACAGATATCTACAGTACATTTCATCCAAATGCTGCAGAATACACATTTTCAGCAGCACATGGAACATTCTCTAAAATAGACCACATATTAGGACACAAAGCAAATCTTAACAAATACAGGAAAATTGAAATAATTCCTTGCATTCTATCTGACCACAATGGAATCAAACTACAAATCAATAGCAAGAAAAGCTATAAAGCATACACAAAATCATGGAAACTAAACAATACACTACTAAATGATGAATGGGTCAATGAAGAAATCAAGAAGGAAATCAAAAAATTCATAGAGTCAAATGATAATGAGAACACAACATACCAAAATCTCTGGGACACAATGAAGGCAGTTCTAAGAGGTAAATTTATAGCTTTAAGTGCCTATATTAAGAAATTAGAAAGGTTGCAAGGAAATGACCTAATGCTTCACCTTAAAGCCTTGGAAAAAGAAGAACAAGGCAAACCAAAAATCAATAGATGGAAAGAAATAATAAAGATTAGGGCAGAAATTAATGAAATGGAAACCAAAAAACAATCCAAAGAATCAATGAAACAAAGAGTTGGTTCTTTGAAAGGATAAACAAGATTGATAAACCCTTAGTAAATCTGACCAAGAGAAAAAGTAAAGAAACCGGACATGGTGGCGCACACCTTTATTCCCAGCACTCGGGAGGCAGAGGTAGGAGGATCGCTGTGAGTTCAAAGCCACCCTGAGAGTACAGATGAATTCCAGGTCAGCCTGAGCTAGAGTGAGACCCTACCCCAAAAAACCAAAAGAAAAAAAGAAAAAGAAAGAGAAGAGACACAAATTTTAAAAATTAGAAATGAAAAAGGCAATATCACAACAGATACCAGAGAAATTCAAAATATCATAGGGACATACTATAAAAACATATACTCACTAAGTATGAAAATCTGAAAGAAATGGATGATTTCCTTAATTTATATGACCTACCTAAATTAAATCAAGACGAGATTAATCACGTAAATACACCTATAACAAGTATGGATATCAAAGCAGTTATCAAAAATCTCCAAACTAAAAAAAACCCAAGCCCAGATGGTTTCACTGCTGAATTTTACCAGCCCTTCAGGGAAGAACTAACACCATTGCTTCTTAAGCTTTTCCATTAATTAGAAAAAGAAGGAATCCTACCAAACTCCTTCTAAGAAGCAAGAATCACCCTGATACCAAAATCAGGCAAAGATAGAACAAAAAAAGAAAATTACAGACCAATCTCCCTCATGAACATAGATGCAAAAATTCTCAACAAAATATTGGAAAACAGAATACAAGAATATATCAGAATGATCATTCACCCTGACCAAGTAGGCTTTATCCCAGACATGCAGGGATGGTTCAGCATATGCAAATTGATAAATGTAATACATTATATAAATGGACTGAAGGACAAAAATCATATGGTCATCTCATTAGATGCAGACAAATCATTTGACAAAGTCCAACACCCCTTCATGATAAAAGTCCTACAGAGACAGGGAATAGAAGGAACATATCTCAATATAATAAAGGCTATTTATGACAAGCCTACAGCCAACATATTACTAAATGGGGAAAAACTGTAAGGTTTTCCACTAAAATCAGGAACAAGACAAGGCTGTCCACTGTCCCCACTTTTATTTAATATAGTACTGGAAGTCTTAGCCATAGCAATAAGGCAAGAGATGCATATAAAAGGGATACAAATTGGAAAGGAAGAGATCAAGTTGTTATTATTTGCAGATGACATGATTC
Source organism: Jaculus jaculus (assembly GCF_020740685.1). Classification (NCBI taxonomy): domain Eukaryota; kingdom Metazoa; phylum Chordata; class Mammalia; order Rodentia; family Dipodidae; genus Jaculus; species Jaculus jaculus. The sequence continues at coordinate 66,860,718 of NC_059116.1, forward strand.
TATACATAAAGGACCCCAAAGACTCTACCAGCAAACTGTTACAGCTGATAAACACCTACAGCCATGTAGCAAGATATAAAATAAATACACAGAAATCAATAGCATTCCTATATGCTAACAACAAACAGACAGAGGATGAAATCAGAGAATCTTTCCCATTCACAATTGCATCAAAGAAAATAAAGTACCTTGGAATAAACCTAACCAAGGTAGTAAAGGATCTCTACAATGAAAACTTTAAAACACTTAAGCAAGAAATTGCAGAAGACACTAGGAAATGGAGAAACATCCTTTGTACCTGGATCGGAAGAATCAATATTGTGAAAGTGGCAATCTTACCAAAAGCAATCTACACATTTAATGCAATCCCCATCAAAATTCCAATGACATTCTTCACGGAAATAGAAAAAACAATCCAAAAATTCATTTGGAATCACAAAAAAACCCTCGAATATCTAAAATAATACTGACCAACAAAAATGAGGCTGGTGGTATCACCATGCCTGATTTTAACCTATACTACAGAGCCATAGTAGCAAAAACAGCATGGTACTGACACAAAAGCAGACATGTAGATCAATGGAACAGAATAGAGGCCCCAGATGTAAGTCCAGGTAGATATAGCCACCTGATATTCGATTAAAATGCAAAAATACTCACTGGAGAAAAGACAGCCTCTTCAGCAAATGGTGCTGGATATGTATCTGTAGAAAGATGAAAATAGATTCTTCTCCCTCTCCATGCACAAGAATTAAGTCCATATGGATTAAAGACCTTAACATCAGACCTGAAACTCTGAAACTTCTAGAGGAAAAAGTAGGGGAAACCCTTCAACATATTGGTCTTGGAAAAGACTTTCTGACTATAACCCCAATTGCTCAGGCAATAAAACCACAGATTAACTACTGGGATCTCATGAAATTACAAAGATTTTATATAGCAAAGGACACTGTGAATAAAGCAAAGAGGCAACCTACAGAATGGGAAAAATTCTTTGCCAGCTATATATCTGATAGAGGATTAATATCTAGGACATACAAAGAACTCAAAAGATGAAATAATAAGAAGTCAAACAAGCCAATTAAAAAAATGGGCTATGGAATAGAGAGTTCTCAAAAGAAGAAATACGGATGGCATATAAGCTTCTAAAAAATGTTCTACGTCCCTAGTCATCAGGGAAATGCAAATTAAAGCTACATTGAGATTCTATCTCCCTCCTATAAGATTGGCTACCATCATGAAAACAAATGACCATAAAAGCTGGCAAGGATGTGAAAAAAGTGGAACCCTTCTACACTGTTGGTGGGAATGCAGTCTGGTCCAGCCATTGTGGAAATCAGTGTGGAGGTTCCTAAGACAGCTAAAAATTGATCTACCATATGACCCAGCTATAGAACTCCTAGGCATATATCCTAAGGACTCATCTCATTACCTCAGACATACTTGCTCAACCATGTTTATTGCCGCTCAATTCACAGTAGCTGGAAAATGGAACCAGCCTAAATGTCCCTCAACTAATGAGTGGATAATGATGATATGGCACATTTATACAATGGAGTTCTACTCAGCAGTAAAGAAAAATGAAGTTATGAAATTTGCAGGAAAATGGATGGATCTGGAAAGGATTATACTAAGTGAGGTAACCCAGGCCCAGAAAGCCAAGAGGCACATGTTCTGTCTCATATGTAGATCCTAGCTACAGATGATTGGGCTTCTCTGTAAGAAGGAAGAAACTCAGCAGCAGAGTCCGGTAAGCTAGAAAAGAGATATAAATGAAGAGAAAGGAAGGGAGGAGGTACTTAAGAGGATGGTATCATATATATGTAAGTAGAAGAATAGATTAATGGGGGTGAAAAGGCCAAAAATGAAGTCAGGGGAAGAGATTGAGTAAAGGAAAGGTGGAGGGAGGTCTAATCAAAATCTAAGAGGATATAAATAAATCATATGAAATCCTTACTTTTTTGGACAATGGAACACTCAGGAGCCATAGATTGTTTCTAGAAAATTTTCAGTGCCAGGGATGGGATACCTTCCAGTGAGTTGTTGGCCAGGGAGGTCCCTGATGCCCCCAAAACATTATAGGCCATTGCCGAGGCCCTTGGTTTCCCACCAGGGATAGATGGTAAGACCCTATTGCTGAAGATTCCACATACTTGGGCTGCAAGGCCACTGAGAAATCCTGCTGGAACTGAGCTGATAACCTCCTCCATGTAGACCAGCTGACAGAAAGCTGGAAGAAGCCATTCTGCATGCAGTTCAACGGGAGAAAGAAAATCACCAGTGAAGATACTCAATAGTGGACACTGCAAGCCTTATATTTGGCCAGCCAGGCCAAATGAGCCAGTGGGTACAATAGTGGCATGTCTGTCATGGTGGAAATCAACTACCCTCTAATTGGACTGGAGCCCACTCCATGGGAGGGAATACATCCCTGATACTGAAAACTTAAAACGGGTTGTCATGAGCCCTAGGGGCATAATGTCTGCTGTTGTCTGGCTAAATGTGTATACTATGCTTATCAAACTGCCCAGTAAGCACTTCTGTTAATGTTCATACCCTTATATATTAATGCTACTCTCACTTTTGGTAGAGAATCTTCTCTTTTCAGATGGCAGTGACCTTGGGAAGACTCAGAAGGTATCATAGTGCTGGAAAGAAGTGACTGCAGTGTCTCTATCACACCTTCCAAGGCTCAGGGTCTAATGCGGAAGAGGTGGGGGAAAGAATGTAAGAGCCAAAGGAAGGGTAGGACTCCTTACAACATGCTCCCTCCAGACACAAAATGACCTGGATATCCGTGGCCTCACAGTGCCTGACACTACCTACACAAGACCACCATGAGAGGAGGAAAAGATCATGACATCAGAATTAAAAGAGAGACTGATTGAGATGAGGAGGGGGTATGATGGAGAATGGAGTTTCAAAGGGGAAAGTGGGGGGAGGGAGGGCATTACCATGGGGTATTTTTAATAATCATGGAACTTGTTAATAAAAATTTGGAAAAATAAAATAAAATAGATCTACCCTAAAAAAAGAAATGGCTTCAATGTTATTATCAGTTTAGTTATGTCTACCTCCTGGAGATCTACCTGGAAGATCTACATGACGTTTCTCCCTCAATTTTTCTTTCATCTTCCAGAGCATTAAAGTACTAGACTTCTCATCTGCCGGGATGAGAACAAGATCCAGAAAAAGTGTAGAGCTTTTTAGATTCTAGGACAGCAAGGAGAGTAGTGTTGCACTGGGCTGTAGTTCTGCAGCAAAGCCTGGAACACCCATTGAACTGAATGTCGGAAGATGTTCAGCTATTGATCACTCAAGTAGACACCACTTACAGTGTAGAGAGATTAACTCCCGCAGTCCCCAGGAGCTCCTGCTAGGACTAGAGGCCACCAGGATTCTGACTCAGAGCATTGGGTTGTACTGCCCCCTGGTGGCCAAAGTGGGAATGTGCACAAAACCCACTGGAAGGAAAATTTGTAATTCAGTTTCTCAACTTGATTAATAAAACACAGGTTCTCTCTAAGGAGGTTAAAAAAAAATCTTTGAAATATATCCTCAATCTCCAGGGTGAAATTCACCACTCTAGATGTCACAAATGACAAAGTGCAATAGCAACCGAGTTGCAAATTCCAAGAGCTGCTTTCCAAGGGTGATCCTGAAAAGCAGGCATTGTCTTGGTCCTCAGGATACACACTTTGAGTAATCCTGAAATAATCTTGGAGTGATTATGACCTTCAGCCAGGCCACCTCTCCTCTAGCTTGTGCTGCTGTTGAGAGGCCCACTCCTGCAGAGCAGACTCTTCCCTGGCTTCTGTGAAATTGTCCTTCTGTCTTTCCCTTGTTCATAAACTAGGGGCACAGCTTTGCTTGGCCCTGGCATTGTGTTTTTTTTTAAAGCTGTGTGTGGTGTGCATGCATGTATGTATGCATGTTCATATATGTTCATGTAAGTGTGGGCACATGTATATGTGAGAGGGCATGTGTGTGTGTATGTGTGGAAAGCAAAGATCAATATTTGGTGTCTTCCTCAATCGCTCTCCACATAATTTTTCTTTCTTTCTTTTTTATTAAGTAGAAACTTTGTATGGACACATCATTTGTTAGTACCATCATGTCCCTCCTCCCTGCCCCGCTTCCACGAGGGACTCTCTTCGGTGGGATTGCTCCACATTTTTGCTGCTCCACATATTTTTTTGAGACAAGATCTCTCACTGAACTCACTTATTCAGCTACACTAGCAAGCCAGAATCCCCAGAGACCCTGCGATCATTACTTCTGTTTTGCTGGGATCACTGGTGCACAAGACCACATCCAGTTTCTCCTTAGGTACTGGGAATCTGAACTCATGTCCTCACACTTGGGTGGCAAGCACTTTTCAGACTGAGATATCTCCACAACAAACAGACACGTGTGTGTGTGTGTGTGTGAGAGAGAGAGAGAGAGAGAGAGAGAGAGAGAGAGAAAGCTAAAGAACTACTTAAGTTGCCATGTTCCTCAGGAACACTATCTACAATGCCTTAGAGACCAGTGCTCTCCTCATCCTGGAGCTCATAAACTAGGCTGGGCTGGCTGGGCCACCACCCTGGCATTTGTACATGGGTTCTTCATATCAGACTCAGGTTCCCATGCTTACAAAGCAAACAGTTTACCAACTGATCTGTATCTCCAACCCTACAGCTCTTTCTTTTTTAAAAAACATATTTTATTTACTTATTTATTTATTCACTTGAGAGAGAGAAAGAGGCAGACAGAAAGAGAGAGAGAGAATGGGTGCACCAGGGTCTCCAGCCACTGCAAACGAACTCCAGGTGCATGCGCCCCCTTGTGCATCTGGCTTATGTGGGTCCTGGAGAGTCAGAGTCCAACTGGGATCCTTTGGCTTTGCAGGCACATGCCTTAACCACTAAGCCATCACTCCAGCCCCTCTACAGATCTTTTTTTATGAGGTCACAGACCTTCAGAGCATCTCATGCCACCTTCTTTGTGTAAACCTGCCACACCTCCCTCCCCGCACCTCTTAACAAGCAGAAGATCCCCAGACCATTCCACTGCTCAAGGTCCTAAACTCTATGACAGTCGCGTCAATTGTGTATAGATGTCTACCTTGTTGATGTCAAGGACAGAAGACCATGTCATCAATGTTGGCAAATGATATATTTTTATGTCCTTTCCATTTGAAAATATGTTCAATTTATTAAAGAAATCATCTTGGGGCTGGAGAGGTGGCTTAGCAGTTAAGGTGCTTGCCTGCAAAGCCTAAGGACCCCGGTTCAATTCCCCAGGACCCACATAAGCCAGATGCACAAGGCGGCACACGCATCTAGAGTTCATTTGCAGTGACTGGAGGATATGTCTACTCTCCCTCCCTCTCTCCCTCCCTCCCTCTCTCTCTACTTGCCTCTTTCTCTCTCTCTTTCTCTCATAAGTAAATAATAAAAAAATATAAAGAAATCATCTTGACAAAGAAGTTTGAATAAGAGGTTTGCAGACTAAGAACATAAATAAGCACAGGAACCAGAGCTGGAGTGTGGCGGATATATGGACACTGGACCATGAATGTGTGGTGGATGGATAAATACTGGAACACAAGATGGACTGTGGCCGAGAGATCAACCCCAGCACACGAGAGTGCAACGCTAGAACCCGAGAGTGTGATGGACGGATGGATAAACACTGAACACAAGAGGGAGTGTGGCCGATGGATTGCAGTTTCCAGAAGCTGACAGCTTCATCATGGCTTCTAGTAAAAGAAGGAGGGGAAGGGCTTCGAGGCTAATCTGAGGTGATATGTCCTATCTGTGAATGGGGAAGAGGAACTGCCAAATTGGGAGGCTATTCCAGACAGAAGAAAGATAAAATAAGAAATTAAGGGCTGGAGAACTGGTTTAGCAGTTAAGATGCTTTGCCCACAAAGCCAAAGGACCCAGGTCCAATTCCCAGGACCCACATAAAACAGACGCACATGGTGGCACATGTGTCTGGAGTTTGTTTGCAGTGGCTGGAGGCACTGGTGTACCCATTCTCTTCTCTCTCACACTCTGTCTCCTTCTCTCTCAAATAAATAAATAAGAATAAAATAAATTTTTAATTAACTTATTAGAGACAGACTGAGGGAGAAAGAATGTCCACACCAGGGCTTCTAGCCACTGCATATGAGCCCCAGACACATGCACCACCATGTGCATCTGGCTTACGTGGAACCTGGAGAATCGAACCTAGGTCCTTAGGCTTCACAGGCAAGTTCCTTAACCTCTAAGCCATGTCTCCAGCCCAAAATAAAATAATTAAAAAAAAAAAAACCAAGAAAATATAAACACATCCTCCTTAGGCAATGAGAAATGCTGCTTTTCCAGAGCCACAGATAATTTTCAAGGGAGAGGGAAAACGGGGCCAAGTCACTGAGGGCTTTAAAAGCCAAGCTGAGGTTGGGGTGGTTGTGGGGAGATGAGGAACATGAGCATAAGGACCTGAGTTTGGATCCCTAACACCCATGCAAAAGCTGAGCATGGTGTTTTGGGCCTGTAATCCCAGCACTGGGGAGGTAGAGAGCAGCGGCTGGTTAGCTCATCTAGCTTTAGCAGTGAGCTCTAGCGTCAGCGTGAGATTCTGTCTCAAAAGAACAAGGTGAGGAGTGGCTGAGGAAGACACACAAAATCAGCCTCTGGCCTCCATACCAACATGCACACACATATATGCACACACACATGAACACACATGCATACATGTATGCCACACACACACACACACACACACACGCACAGGACATGAAAGTGGGCGAGGAGCTAGGTGGGAAGAAAGGGGTTCAGCTGGAATAGAAGGGGGTGAGTGTAATGAGGGATTGATATAATCAAAATGCATGTATGAAACTGTAAAAAGAGAGTGAAATATATATTTAAGTAAAGTAAATTAATTAAAGAAATAAAACCCCAGTTAAGGAGGGTAGTACCTTGCTCAGGCAAGCTGAGTGTTTGGTCAACAAGTTGGTGGAGCACAGAGCTACCCTTCTCTTCCTGGGTATCCATCTCTCTCTACCCAGATATCCACCCTCTCTTCCCGGGTATTCACACTCTCTACCCTGGTATCCACCCCCTCTATGCCCGGGGATCCACCCTCTCTACCCAGGGATCCAACCCTCTCTACCCGGGTATCCACCCCTCTTTTAAAAAAAAAAATTACTTTTTATTAACATTTTCCATGGGATCCACCCCTTATTACCTGGGAATCCACCCTCTCTACCCGGGTATCCACCCCTCTCTTCCCAGGGATCCACCCCTCTTTTAAAAAAAAAATTTAATTTTTATTAACATTTTCCATGGGATCCACCCCTCTGTACCTGGGTATCCACCCTCTCTACCCAGGGATCCACCCTCTCTACCCGGGAATCCACCCTCTCTACCCGAGATTCCACCCTCTCTACCCAGGGATCCACCCCTCTCTACCCAGGGATCCACCCTCTCTACCCAGGGATCCACCCTCTACCCGGGTATCCACTCCTCTCTCCCCAGGGATCCACCCTCTCTACCCAGGGATCCACCCCTCTCTACCCGGGGTCCACCCCTCTCTACCCAGGGATCCACCCCTCTCTACCCAGGGATCCACCCCTCTCTACCCAGGGATCCACCCCTCTCTACCCAGGGTACCTGGCTTTATCCCAATTCCCCAAAGGTGTTACAGCTCCTCTGGGAAGGACTTACACCCTGCCAGTGACTGAACGGGCAGTTTTAGGAGGTCTGCAAAGGCCAGTGAGGAGAGCTGAGCTTGAGGCCAGAGACAGACAGTGAGTCAAGCCCAGCTGAGGTGGGAGTGAGGCCTGCCAAGCACCGCAGGGCAGCTGCCACTCAGCTGGGCTGACCCTGGCAGTACCCACAGCCATCATGAAGACAGGGCAGCACACAGAAATCTAAATTTCTTTTTGTCTTGGTAACAATTCAGAAACCTTTGAAGGTATACCCCATCCCCCGAGGTGGGTGCAAAGAGAAATGTGATCACACCAGAACAGGGCGATCACACCAGAGCAGTGTGATCACATCAGAGCAGTGTGCCCAAACTTGGGAGCACACCAACATCCACCTCCCTGTAGAGTTTGCCAAAACACAGTATGCTTTCTTCCCCAATGTCAGAGTCAACAGATCAGATGTAGTTGGACCCCAAATGTGTTTTTCTACCAAGTTCATAAGAGAAACAGTTGGGGCTGTTCCAGGGATCAGCCTTTGAGAATCACAGTACAAGAACATCCCTGATATATATTACACACACACACACACACACACACACACACACACACACACATATGTGTCACCCCTCAGGCTTGGAGAACATTGCAGAATGAGGGGGTACAGAAAGAATGTAAAAGCATGGGGGAGGAGTGCTATGGAACACCGGTCAGCACATTTATAACTTCATAGTAACTGTTGTTATCTGTTCAAATACCTTTACAATATTGGTCCAATCAATATTCCATCGTAAATGGTGGAGGGGGGTATGAGGCACCCATCCCGCTCTGAGGAGTTATTTGCAGTTAATAGTTGCTGGGGAAGTGGGAGACATTTTCTTCAATGGTGTAGCCAGGGATAAATTGCACATTCTCTGGTAAGTAACCCCCAACCCATGCTCATGAAAGCAACCCTAATGTAACTCAGTGGGTCACACACACAAGGAAAACAAAAAGATGTCAAAGTACAAGAGGGGGCTGGAGAGATGGCTTGGCAGTTAAGGCCTGCAGAGCCAAAAGACCCAGCTTCATTTTCCCAGGATCCACATAAACCAGATGCACAAGGTGGCACTTGTGTCTAGAGTTAGTTCGCAGTGGCTGGACTGACGCACCCATTCTCTCTCTCTCTCTCTCTCTCTCTCTCTCTCTGTGTGTGTGTGTGTGTGTGTGTGTGTGTGTGTGTGTCTCCCTATCTCAAACAAATAAATAATAATAATAATAAAAAGTACAAGAAGGTCTGATTAGGAAGAAGAAAAGGGTTCAGTTGTAGGGGTTGAGGACAAGAGTAGTTAACGTGATGGGGTTATGGTCAACATACATTCTATACATGTACAAAATTATCAAGAAATATAATCAGGACTGGAGAGATGGCTTAGCAGTTAAGCACTTGCCTGTGAAGCCTGAGGACCCTGGTTCGAGGCTCAGTTCCCCAGGTCCCACATTAGCCAGATGCACAAGGGGGCGCACGTATCTGGAGTTCGTTTGCAGTGGCTGGAGGCCCTGGTGTGCCCATTCTCTCTCTCTGTCTGCTTCTTTCTCTCTCAGTTTGTCGCTCTCAAATAAATAAATAAATAAGATTTTTTAAAAGGAATAAAATCAACTTATCAAAAGAAGCTCTTGGAAGTCTAAGGGTGTAGCTACTACAGTCTGGGTGCACAAGTATGTGCATGCGGGTCCATGTGCACAAGCATGTGGGGTCCAAGGCAACTGGGGTGACCTCCTTCAGCTGCTGTCCACCTTTATTGAGACGAGGTCTCTTCTTATCCCTGACCTTGCTAAGTAGGCTTTGTTCACTAGAACTTCAGAGGAGAGAAGAAGAGAGGGAAGGAGGGTGGAGGGACTGAAAGGAGAAGAGAAGAAGGGGAAGAAAGAGAAAAAGAAAGAAAGAAAATTCCTCATCCTTCTCTGAGGTCATAGCCTCATGTTTTAGAAATGCAAAAGATGTGCTTTCTCTGATAAAAATCCCTAATTACCTGGTAACTAGCACAATTATATTACATGGTTTTAGTTCTATGTGAACAAAGCATTAAATTTAAACATATACTATATTTTATCTTTAATTGACATATAATAATTATACAAGTTTATAGGCTACGGTGTGGTAACTTGCCATACACATACATACATATATATAATGTGTACTCATCGAATTAGGGTAATTAGCATTTCTTTGTGTTAAGAACCTTCAAAGCCATCTCTTTTACTTATTTTGAGATATGTAATAAATCATTGTAAACTGTGGTCATTCTACTGTGATACAGAACACTAAAAGCTCTTTCTACCTGATTGCATTTTGGTATTTATCCAATTTCTCTCTACTCCTTCCTCTCCAGCACCCACTCTTCTCTACTTTTGTGGGATCATCATTTCACACTCCACAATGAGAACAGGTGCTTCTTGTCTTTCACTGGTTATAATGTTTCAAGTACCATCCATATAAAAGAATTCACCTTAGCTGGGCGTGGTGGCACATGCCTTTAATCCCAGCACTCAGGAGGCAGAGGTAGGAGGATGGCTGGGAGTTTGACGCCACCCTGAGACTACATAGTGAATTCCAGGTCAGCATGAGCTAGTGAGACCCCACCTCAAAAAACAAAACAAAACAAAACAAAAATTCATCTTGTTAGTGGGTGAATATGATTTTATTGTAATATGATTTTTATTGATTCTATCATATGGATGCCATGTTTTCTTTATCTATTAATCCATTAAGTATACCACTTTTGGAACTTTCGATTTTTAAAATTAAAGCTTAGCCAGGCATGGAGGTGTGCCAGGATTGTGCCTATAATCCCAGCACTTGGGAGCCAGTGGTAGGAACGTCACAAATTCAAGGGCAACCTCAGCTGCACCAGAAGTTCAAGGTCAGCATGGACTAGATAAGACTCTGTCTCAAGAACAAACAAACAAAATTAAAGGTTTAAACAGGAAAAGGAGTCTGGCTCTTCTTGGCCTCTGTATACTCTGGTGTTTGACTTTTGCATTTCAAGAGTGTCCAGCACTGGACTGAGCATGCAATGAGCCTCAACGTGAGATGTCACTGGGCTGGATTTGCCATGGGGCCATGACAGAGCCTTGGGCTTTCCTAGAAATTTCATTCTGATAAAAGGCTGGACTTTCCTTCACCACTCAGGTGGGGTCCTGGAGTACTGACATTGGGCATGAATACAACAGAGTCATGTGCGTCTCACCACTAGCTTAGCATGTTGTGTTCAAAGATGGAGGTGTTTTTGTGGCTGCTCCAAGGTTTCTAGGATAGGTAGTGGCCTTACTTTTCGACTCCACAAAGATCTGTGCCTAGAAGAGAAGCTCTGGGGACACACGGAAGGCTGGGATGGAGGATGGAGGAGAGACCCGTGCTAGGAAACCGCTCCACGTGGTTCTGGGCTTAGCGCAGATCAGGTGGAAAGGGTGCAGCCGAGAAGGATTCAGACAAGCAAAATGAATTAGAAGCCAGATTGAGTCAAGGGTGGAGGTGAACCTCCCTCTCTCATGAATGGCGGACTCTCCAAGCTAAAACAGGATCCTAAGGCTTGCCCAGCACAACTACCCACCTGCCACTTGGATGGCCCTGCCCAGCATGTGGATAGAAGCAGTCCCCCTCATTCTCTCTGGGGGAAACGGAGTGCTGTGAAAGGAGGAGGACTGGCTGTGCTCAGCTGAATGACAGCCAGGAGCAGAATGCCGCCTGTGTCCCAGCTCGGGGTCCTCCGAGTTAAGATAAATCCTTTGAGGAGGCAAGAGGCTCAGAAGTTCTAGAGTATCCTGAACTACAAAGTAAGTTCAAGACCAGCTTGGATTACATGAGACCCTGATTTAATAAAGCAATAATCTATAATAAGTAAATAAACTGTTCATTAAACTAAAAAACAACTGTTTATTACCCTCCCCTTGTGTTTCTATTTGTTTGGGGTTATTTATTTTGTTTGGGAGTTGGTTTCTTTGTTGTTATTGTTTTGTTTTGTTTGAGACAGCAAGAGAGAGAGAGAGAGAGGCAGAGAGACAGACAGAGAGAGAGAGAATGGGCACACTAGGGCCTGTAGATGCTGTGAATGAACGCCAGCCGTGTGCGCCCCCTTGTGGTGCATGTGCAATATTGCATGCTTGTGTCACTGTGTCTGGCTACATGGGACCTGGAGATTCAAACATGAGTTCTTGGGCTTTTCAAGGATGTGCCTTAACCGCTAAGCCATCTCTCCTGCCCTTGTTTGGAAGTTTTTTTTTGTTTTTTTTTTTTTGTTTGTTTGTTTTGTTTTTCAAGGTAGGGTCTCACTGTAGCCCAGGCTGACCTGGAATTCACTATGGAGTCTCAGGGTGGCCTTGAACTCACGGCGATCCTCCTACCTCTGCCTCCTGAGTGCTGAGTTTAAAGGCGTGTGCCACCACGCCCGGCTTTGTTTGGGAGTTTTTTATGTGTGCATGTGTGTGGTGTGGTGTGTGTGTGGGTTTCCATGCTTGTGTGTGTACAGGATTGTATGTGTATAGGTGATGAGGCCAGTGTTGGATGTCTTCCTCACACTGAACCCAGAGCTAACTCATTCAGCTACTCTAGCTAGCCAGCTTGCGCAATCAGCCTGTCTCTCCCTCCTGAGAGCTCAGATTACAGGTATGTACCACAATGCCCAGCATTTTTACATGGGTGCTGGGGATCCAAATCCATGTTTTCACACCCTGCAAGCACTTTACTGACTGAGCCCCCTATTTTTTGTTCTTTTTTTTTTTATTAAGCAGGAAGTTGTATGGATATATCATATGTTAGTACCATCATTTCTGTTCTCCCTGTCCCCATGCTGCTGGGGCCCTCCTCAGTGGGATTGCTGATGTCCCCCCTAGGTTTGCACATTATGAGAGATGTTGCTGTTGTTGTTATTGTTGTTTATACAGGTTCTCAGTGCTGGCTTGAAACTCATTATACAACCCAGCTAGACTTGGATTTATAATCCTCCTGCCTCAGCCTCCCAAGTGCTTATTACAAGCCTGAACCACCATGACCAGCTCATCTTCTACCTTCTCTGTAAAGTGTTTCAATTCTGGAGGTGCAGAAGCCACATCTAGCTCCTGGACCCTCGCCAGCATAAGGCCTAACACCTTGCCAACCTAGGGTGGATATCAAAAACAGTGCCAGTGGGTAGGATGAACTCACTTTGTACTTACCTCAAGTGGCTCTGGACCAGAAGAGATAATCAAAATGGCACACCTTGGGCAAAGGTTAAACGCTGCCATGGGTTACACATTGGCGACAAAGATTAAGGATGGATAGCTAGACCTTTACTTAGAGAGCAGTGAACTGTAGTTAAGTCTGGAAAACTCTGGAGCCAATTATTACATAATGAGCTCTTAGAGCAGGCAGTAGGCAGTCTTCTGCATCTATCTCTCTGAAAATCTCTTTTCCTTCTCCCCTGTATTCTACCTTCCCCCTCTACCCCCCTCAAAACAATACTACTGGGGGAGTCTGACCTCTAGAAGTTGACCACATGCAGACAGTCCTAAACATTAAGAACTGAAAGAGGATCTATTGTGTTTAATCCAGAAAAAAAAAATGTAGATTAATATACCTGAACCATAAGAATCAGGTCTCTTAGATTCCCAAGAGGCTAGAGATGATGGTGGGTGGTTGGACCTGGCTGGAAGGCAAGGCTTTGTTCTGGTTGCAGGCTCCCCAGGGAGGTGCTATGAACTTATCAGAAGTGGGGCCTAGTGGGAGGTCCTTGCGTACATTGAAACATGCCCTCAAAAGGAATTGTGAGACACCGATTTCTCTTGTCCGGCTGTAGATGTCATCATGTGCGTTCCCACACATCTTGCAATATTATTATCAGCATCATAAGGAGATACGGAAACCCAAGGCAGCCTCTCCAAGCCTATGCGCTACGCCACTGGGCTTTCAGCCTCCCCAAACCAGGAGCTAAGTAAACTTCTTTTCTTCATAAGTAGCCTGTGCCTGGGCTTGTGGCACTGGGGCACAACACAAGCTAATGACGTTGCTTGTCTTAAAAGAAGAGGTGGGGCTGGAGAGATGGCTTAGTGGTTAAGCGCTTGCCTGTGAAGCCTAAGGACCCCGGTTCGAGGCTCGGTTCCCCAGGTCCCACGTTAGCCAGATGCACAAGGGGGCGCACGTGTCTGGAGTTCGTTTGCAGAGGCTGGAGGCCCTGGCGCGCCCATTCTCTCTCTCTCCCTCTATCTGTCTTTCTCTCTGTGTCTGTTACTCTCAAATAAATAAATAAATAATTAAAAAAAAAAGAAGAGGTGATGGAATGTTTGAGCGAATGTCCTGGATAATAATTAAAGGTAAGTGGATCCCAAAACCTCAAAGGCGGGCAGAGTTTCAGTAGTTTTGGAAATAATGGGGAAACCTCCACTCGCTTTCATTTATTGAGGCAGAGGGAAGGGAGCGTGAAGATACACTCAAAGAAAATGAATCATTCATTTTCTGATGGTAACTTCAATGATCCAAAAAGAACACTTTCGTAAACCATGGGCACAAACAAAGAAATCTCCATTTCCTAGCCCTAAATACAAATACAGTTTTGTGCTTAAAAAAAATCAAATTGTAGGCTGGAGAGATTGCTCAGTGGTTAAGGAGCTTGTATGCAAAGCCTAACAACCTGGATTCGATTCCCCAGGACCCATGTAAAGGAAGATGCACAAGGTGGCACATGTGTCAAGAGTTCGTTTGCAGCAGCTAGAAGCCCTGGTGAGTCCTTTCTCATTCTCTCTCCCTTACTCTCTCTCCTTGCAAATAAATAAATAAAAATGTAAAAAATGTATCCAATCCCAAACCAAGTGTGGTGGCACATGCCATTAATCTAGGAGACAGAAGTAGGAGGTTTGCTGTCAATTGGAAACTAGCCTGGAGCTACAGAATACATCCCAGACTGCCTGGACTAAAGTGAGACCCTACCTCAGGAGAAAAAAAATCAACTCCCAGCTGGACATGGAAGCACATGCCTATATCTCAACACCTGGTAGGTACAGGCAGAAGAATCAGAAGTTAAGGTCATCCTCAGCCACATATCAAGTTCAAGGCCAACCTAGCTGTCATGAATAAGTTCATGTGTTTTGAATGCTTGGTTCCCATCTGGTGGCAATTGGGAGGAGGAGCCTTGCTGGGGGAAGTGTGTTCTGGGATGGGCTTTGAGGTGTTATAGCCAAGGCCCCCTTGCAAGAGTTCAGCTCGCTCTCTTGCTGCTGTGGTAGAGGTGGTGTCCAGCCTCTGCTCCCTCCCCTCTTTTCCTGCCTTCATGAAGCTTCTTCAGAATCAGGCATTTTGTCTCAGCAGTGCAAAGGTAACTACAACACTGGGCCACATGTCTCAAAACAACCATTAAAAAAAAAAATGGAATCCAGGCTGGAGAGATGGCTTAGCAGTTAAGCACTTGCCTGTGAAGCCTAAGGACCCCGGTTCAAGGCTCAATTCCCCAGGACCCACGTTAGCCAGATGCACAAGGGGCACATGCGTCTGGAGTTTATTTGCAGTGGCTGGAGGCCCTGGCGTGCCTATTCTCTCTCTGTCATTCTCAAATAAATAAAAATAAACCAATAAAATTTTTAAAAGATGGAATCCAAGCCGGGCATGGTGGCATATGCCTTTAATCCCAGCACTTGAGAGGCAGAGGTAGGAGGATCACCGTGAGTTCCTGAGTTCGAGGCCACCCTGAGACTACATAGTGAATTCCAGGTCAGCCTGAGCTAGAGTGAGACCCTACCTCGAAAAAAAAGAAAAAAGAAATCCAATAGCAGACATCAGGGTACAGCTACTGTGATCTTTGTGCTCCACGTGGAATGTGCAGAGCCAAAATTTCAGAAAGCATCTTATTATTGATCATTTCCAATGAAGAGTAGCACCTCACTCTGCCACATTTGAGGCACGAGTCTGTCCGTCTTCATCAGCGCAGATGTCTCTCGTGTTGGGACTTGGGCTGTGTTTGATCCGTGTGTCCTGACACCATTCTGCCACAGCATGTGGTCGGATGACCTTTCAGTGCCGAAGCACAAGGCATGGGGCACAGTTAACAGCCTGAGACTGGGGACAAGGCGACCACCCAGAGGGGATTTCTTCCAGTCCTTTTCTCTATTTAGAAAATATTTAATCATGACTCAAAGTTCTTGAGTTCTTTTTTCTTGTTCAGAAAGCTACGGTTTGCTGAAGATCATAAAAGGCCTGGAATGAAAGTGAATGACTATTATTAAAATTAGTGAAGCCTTAATGAAGTAACAGAATGGTAATGTACTCCTTACAGGTCACATTTCTCCCTGAAATCAAAATTCTGTTCTCCCACAGCACTTATGTCCATATTACTCTGTTTGGGCATCATAGACCCCTGGCATAGAGCAGCTGGCAAAATGGAAGCAGTCCCCTCTCAGAAACATCAGGAGGCACAATTTTGCACATCATGTCACATGGTTCATTGCTTTCCCTCCTCACCTCTGAGTTACAAAACAAAATCTTGAAGCATGGACTTAGTACTCTTAGCCCAAGCAGCTTTCACTGACTCAGATTCTGACCTGTTCGTGGCACCCCCCCTCCCCCACCCCCGTCCCATCCCCCAACCCACCCCCCACCCAGCCCAGGCCAGGAGGAGTAGGGCTTACTTAGTAAGAGGTCATGCTGTTAGCGAGTGGTTAAAAAGTGAAAAATGATATTTAATTTATGCATTTTAATTCTTTCTTCCACTCCACCTTTCTTTTTTATATTTTTGTGCGTGCATGTGTGTGTGTGTGTGTGTGTGTGTGTGTGTGTGTGTGTGATGTGGTTTGTATGGTGTATGCACCACTGAGGGTCACTCCACAGCCAAGGATGGAGTGGAACGTGGGGGTAAACCGCTCCATTGCTTATCTGCCTGGTCTTGTTTTGAGCCAGAGTCTCCCTTTTTTTCAATCCTGGAGCTTGTAGGGCTCTGAAGATTCTTGGATCTGCTCCCCTGCAGGACTGGGGCTGTGGGTGCGTGTGGCCGTGCCCAGCTGTTTTACATGGGATCTTTGGAGATGTGAACTGGGAAGTCTCAGGACCACCCTCACGCTTGTCTAGGAAGCACTTTTCCCTGCTGAGCCATCTCTCCAGCCCTGTTGTTGTTTGATACAAGGTCTTACTATATAGCCCAGACTAGCCTTGAACTCATGGTCCTCCTGCCTCAGTTTCCCAAGTACAGGATTAGAGAAGTACAGTAGCATGTTCGGCTCAGAAGTAATATTTGAAAGTAGGGAGAAAGTATTTATGCTATTAAAGAAAAAGAAAAAAAATTGGTCTTTCAGCTATTTCCAGTTTCATCAGGATTTGGATTACCTGGAAATTTTCATAGCAGGCAAAAACAGTGCCAGTTCCTTTTATATAGATAGGGATCTGAAATTTTTGTGCATGGAAGAGTGAAACTGATCTGGAAAAGTACGTAGTTAAGCTGGATGTGAGGGTGTACACCTGTCACCCCGGCACTTAGAAGGTGGAAACAGGAGGATCAGGAGTTCAAGGTTATCCTCAGCTACAGAGAAAATTTGAGGCCAACCTAGGCGACATTAGACCTTGTCCTAAAGAAAAGGGAACACCCCTCTCTAAACAAGGATGGGAGATGTCTAGGAGAGAATAAAGTCCTTGCCACTCAAACCTAAGTAACCAAGTTCAATCCCCAGACCTCACACAAAGAACTCTGGTGGCTTTCTATAATCCCAGCATGCTTGTGGCAGGATGGGAGGTAGAGACAGGAAATTTTTCTGGGAAGCTAAGAGGGACCCCGCTTTACACACACACACACACACACACACACACACACACACACACACTAAATAATAAAAACAGAATGCAGTTTGTTTCTTTAAAAGCAATAACAAAACAAGAGCAAAAAGAAAGCATGCAGTTAGTTAAAAAAAAAAAAAAATACTACCCCTTAGCAAGGCCTAGAGGAAAACAGAGTGGGTCCTCAGAAGATCATGATGCAGCCTAGAACTTACCTTAATGGTCTTATTCTTGGGGTGTGTGTGTGTAAGCACAAACATGTATACATGTTCATATGTGTGTGTGAGGTTCACATGTGCTCGTGTGCATGTGGAAGCCAGATGTCCATGTCAGGTACCTTGCTCTGCTACTCTCCACCTTATTTCCTGAGGCAAGGGCTCTTACTGAAGCCCTGGCTCACTGATTTGGCTAGTCTAGCTAGCAAGTTTCCCAAAGGATCTGCCTGTCTCTACCCAGGCTTATGGTCAAGTGCCACTGTGCGCAGCATTTGTGCAGATGCTAAGGAAACAGAAAGCATCTTGCACATCTCCTCAGCCTCTAAAAAGTCTTGTTCTGTTACAGCATCAGCCCACGAGGAAAACGGTGGCTTTCAGGACAGTGGGCAGTTCCAGACACACACTCTCCCACGTCAAGTCCTCATCCTTCCAGGCTTGTCTTGGCCCTAACCTTCTGGCCTCTGGACCTCTTGGCTTTGGATCTGAACTATGCCTCCCCTTCAGCAAGGTTCTCACACTCGACACCACTGAGCAGAGCTGGGCCGGGTCTAAGGACTACAAAACCAGATCGACTGGACAGGAAATGGTGGTTGTGGTATGGAAATCATCAGTCTCCAGGACCACCCAGTGATTAACCCAGTGACCTTTTTGTTTTGTTTTGTTTTGAGAGAGAGAGAGAGAGAGAGAGGTAGGGAGGGAGAGAATGGGCACACCAGGGCCTTTCAGCTGTGGAGAATGACCTCCAGATGCATGTGCCCCATTGTCCCCACTAGCATCACTGGTGTGTCTGGCTATATGTGGGATCTGTAGGATTCCAACAGGGGTTCTTGGGCTTTGCGGGCAAGCACCTCAACCGCTAGGCCATCTCTCCAGCCCCGAGTGAACTCTTTTTAATTTGTCCTCCGACTTCACCATTTCATCAACATAAGTTTTTCCTAGCAGTTTACAATTGTCTTTGTCCTCGGATTCCAGAATGCAAACTTCCTGCCATTCCTATCATGGTACAAGCAATGAAGGAGACACAGGGAGACAAAGATATGCATCAAGTCTTCAAGGTTCTCATGGTTTGATGGGGAGCGTGGAAGAGACACACTGGGCCTGTGGAACATCGCTGCAACTCCGCAGGAAGGGTTCTGTGAGAACTGTACAAGGCACAGAGTTGCACACAGCATGACGTATGAGCTTCCTATGGCTGCTACGACAAACAACCATAAACTTTGCTGCTTAAAATGCTAGCACTTGGGGCTGGAGAGATGGCTTAGTGGTTAAGGCACTTGCCTAGGAAGCCTAAGGACTCAGGTTTGATTCCCCAGTATCCATGTAAGCCAGATGCACAGTGGCACAGGCACCTGGAGTTCATTTGCAATGCCTAGAGGCCCTGGCATACCCATTTTCTCTCTAGCTGCCTGCCTCTCCCTCTCTCTCTCTCTCAAATAAATAAATAAAAATAAAGTATGAAGAATGTTAACTCTTGGGCTGAAGAGATGGCTTAGCGGTTAAGCGCTTACCTATGCAGCCTAAGGACCCTGGTTTGAGGCTGGATTCCATGTAAACCAGAAGCACAAGGGGACACACGCATCTGGAGTTCGTTTGCAGTGGCTGGAGGCCTTGATACGCCCTCTCTGCCTCTTTCTCTCTGTCTGTCACTCTCGAATAAATAAATAAAAATAAACAAAAATATTAGCTCTTGGGCTGGAGAGATGGCTTAGCGGTTAAGCGCTTGCCTCTGAAGCCTAAGGACCCCGGTTCGAGGCTCGGTTCCCCAGGTCCCACGTTAGCCAGATGCACAAGGGGGCGCACGCGTCTGGAGTTCGTTTGCAGAGGCTGGAAGCCCTGGCGCGCCCATTCTCTCTCTCTCCCTCTGTCTTTCTCTCTGTGTCTGACACTCTCAAATAAATAAATAAATAAAAATTAAAAAAATATATTAGCTCTTAAGTGTTTCCTAAAGGTGTATCTCTCCATAAATGGTTTGGTCCTAGCCCACAGTACTGTTGAAGAGTGGTGGAATCTCGAGAACATGGGAGCTAGTAGGAAGCCTTGAGGTCACTGGGGCTGTTCCCTTTGACGGTATGTACAGTGGGACCCCAGGATCTTTCTCTGTCTCTCTTTTTTGTTTGCTGGCTCACCATGAAGTGAGTGATTTTCCTGTGATACATACTCCCACCATGATATGAGATCTTTTAGTGCAAACCAATCATGGACTATGACCTCCAAAATTGGGAGTCCAAATAACCCTTTTCTCTTCATGAGCTGTTTATGTAAAGCTGACTGACCCAGATGAGCATGAGTTCCCCATGGCTGCTGTAACAAGATGACACGTTGATTGTCTCATAGGTCTGGAGGTCAGAAGTACAAAATGGATTGGCATCACAGTGCTTCTTCTGGAAGTCCAGGGGGAAATCCATTCTGGATTCTCCTGTACCTTTTTTCTTTATAAGGACCCTGTTGCAGTCAAGTTCGCACTGCTGGTAGAAATCATTTGACCAAGATCAGTTTTGGGGGAGTGGAAAAAGGTTTATTTTGGCTTAGAGACAAGAGGGGAATCTTCTTGGTAGCAGGGGGAAATGATGGCATGAGCAGAGAGTAAACATCACCCCCTGGTCAACATAAGGTGGACAATAGCAACAGGAGAGTGTGCCAAACACTAGCAAGGGGAAACTGGCTAAAACACCCATAAGCCCCCACCCTCCACCCCAACAATACAGTGCTTCCAGGAGGTGTTAATTCCCAAATCTCCATCAGCAGGGAATCTAGCGTTCAGAACACCTAAGTTTATGGGGGACACCTGAATCAGACCACCACAGACCCTTAAGATAACATTAAGCCCAAAGGTAGAAGGATCATGGTGAGTTCAAGGCCACCCTGAGACGACATAGTGAATTCCAGGTCAGCCTGAGCTAGAGTGAGATCCTACGTTGAAAAAAAAGAAAGAAAGAAAGAAAGAAAGAAAGAAAGAAAGAAAGAAAGAAAGAAAGAAAGAAAGAAAGAAAGAAAGAGAGAAAGAAAGAAAGAAAGAGAGAAAGAAAGAAAGAGAGAAAGAAAGAAAGAAAGAGAGAAAGAGAGAAAAGAAAAGAAAAAAGTGTAAATCCGGGCATGGTTGCACATGTCTATAGTTTCAATTACTCAGGAGGTTGAGGCAGGAGAATTTAGAGTTCAAGGCCAGCCTAGGTTACATGGAGAATTCCAGACCAGCATGAGCAACTTAGCAAGACCCTGTCTCAAAATAAAAGTTACAAAAAGACAGAGGAGATAGCTTATTGGTAGAGGTCTTGACTAGCATGCCTGAGCGTTGGGTTAATACTTAGTACCATTTAAAACAAACAAAGATCCTTTGTAATTTGTGGTAATTATGCTTTTCTTTCTAATACAAAAAAATGTATAAAAATAAAAATTTGAAAAGGCAAAAATAAAATAAAATAAAGATAAAACAAATGAAGAGGAGGGTAAACCCTGGAAGAAGACCCTCTCAGCCAGGTTTCCATGGGCTCCAGACTCAAGGCAGCTCACTGGCCTCACTGCTCCCAGCTGGGCACTGTGGCAGGGCTGTCCAAACCATGGAAGCCTGGCCCTCCTCAGCTTCCACTTGAAGCTACAGTGTGCAGCCCACGAAGAGCATCTCACCAGGTCACCTCCTGCCTGGTCCCCAGGGCTGCTCTGCTGATCCCCAAAGTTCCGAGTTTCTTTGAGCCAGGGAAGGAACAAGCAGGAGAGCCAACCCTGGCAGGAGAACCTCAACTTAAGGAGGATAGCAGGTAGTGGGTGAACAGCTCATCCTCCCTTCCTGCCAGTGGTACAGACATAAGGGAGCAGATTAATTTTCTCTTGCCTTGACAATAAATTACCACAAGCTCCCCCACCTTGAATTGTTATCTGACAATCCTATGGTCCACAAATCTGATTATCATCCGAGTGATAATCGGACTAGCTTGGCGCAGAGCCGAGGTAGAGGTCCGTGCAGGAAGCTTTCCACTCTGGAGGTTGGGTCATGGAGTAAATGGGCTCCCTGGCCTTTTCCTCCTCCCCAGGCAGCTGTTTCCTTGATTCGGGACCCCTTTCCTCCATGTTCAACACTCCAGCATTGGGCCAGAGTCTTCTCATGCGGCCATCTCTCTGGTTCTTTTAATTTCCATCTCTTCCTGTTTTGTTTTGTTTTTTTTATATTTTTTTTAATTTTTATTTATTTATTTGAGAGCGACAGACACAGAGAGAAAGACAGATAGAGGGAGGGAGAGAGAATGGGCGCGCCAGGGCCTCCAGGCCTCTGCAAACGAACTCCAGACGCGTGCGCCCCCTTGTGCATCTGGCTAACGTGGGACCTGGGGAACCAAGCCTCGAACCAGGGTCCTTAGGCTTCACAGGCAAGCGCTTAACCGCTAAGCCATCTCTCCAGCCCCCTGTTTTGTTTTTATATCCAGGGCCACATGTATCCTAGGCAAGCCTTCTAACCCTGAGCAACATCCCCAGACCTGTTTTTATTTTTTATTTTGAGGCAGGGTCTCAATAAGTTGTCCAGGTTGGCTTTGAACTTTCTCTGTGGCCCAAGCAGGCCTTGAACTTGAATTCTCCTACATTAGCCTCCCAAGTAGATGTAATTACAGGCCTAGGCCATGTCTGTCTACTTATTTTTTATTTATTGTCAGGGTCTCACCATGTGGCCCAGGCTGGTCTCAAACTCATGATTCTCCTGCTTCTGCTTCCGAAGTGCTGGACTGAAGGACTCAGGAACCAGATGGAGGCTTCAGAGTCCTCAGTAGGCCTAAGTTTCTGTTTCTGGCAAGGTCTAAGGTTTTATCTTCTAATAAGGGTGGGTTTAACACTTACTGGAAACTGATTATGGCATACATTCCTGTAGTCATAGATAAGTTCAATTGCCATAGCCCCAGCCCGCCAACTTTGCCTGCCAAAATCCTAAGCCAATCAGAAGAGAACACTGTTTAAATCAACCAATCACGTACCCGTCCCCTTCTTCTATGTTCAAATCCCTATAAAAACCCCACCCTCCCGCTACTAAGGGCTCTTGTACGGAACCACTGAAGCTCCTTGCCCTTGAATACATGTTTGGTTCTCCTTGGTGGTCACTGGGGGTGCCGAGAACTGGGCATAACAGAATCACAGCTTTGTGTCTCCATGTTCAACTCCCTTTTCTTTTCTTATTTTTTTTAGTTTTTTGAGGTAAAGTTACACTCTAGTCCAGGCTGACCTGGAATTCACTATGTAGTCCCAGGGTGGCTTTGAACTCATGGCAATCCTACCTCTGCCTCCCAAGTGCTGGGATTAAAGGCTTGCGCCACCACGCCCAGCTTTTTTTATTGTAATATACTTATTGATTTATTTGACAGAGAGGGAGAGTGTGAGCATGCACACCTGGGCCTCTTGCTGCTGCAGATAAACTCCAGATGCATTTGCCAGTGTATCTGGCTTTATGTGGATACTGGGGGATTGAACCCAACCCAGTAGGCTTTGCAAGCAAGCACCTTAACTGATGGGCCCAGATCCCTTTTCTTAATAAGACACCAGTCATTGGATTTAAGACAGTTTCTAATTCACCCTGAATCATTTAAATTTGGTTTAATCTGTAAACACCCTAAATCCACTAGGCTTTTTGTGTTGTTATTGAAAATGGTGGGAATGGAAGCCAGAGTGATATAAATGTTGGATAACCACTCTACCACTAAGCTAAATCCCAGTAGACCCTCTTTCTTTCTTTCTTTTTTTGTTTTGGTTTTTCAAGGTAGAGTCTCACTCTGGCCCAGGCTGACCTGGAATTCACTACATAGCCTCAGGGTGGCCTCGAGCTCATGGTGATCCTCCTACCTGTGCCTCCCCAGTGCAGAGATTAAAGGTGTGCGCTATCATGCCCCGCTTTCTTTCTTATTTATTTTTCCAAAGTAGGGTCTTGCTTTAGTCCAGGCTGCCTGGAACTCACTCCATAGTTCCAGGCTGGCCTTGCACTCACAATGATCATCTTACCTCTGCCGCCCTCTGCTGGGATTAAATGGCCTGCACCACCTCACCCAGCTTTTTCTTTTTAAAAATATTTTATTTATTTAATTATTTATTTGAGAAAGAGGCAAATAGATAGAGAGAGAATGGGCATGCCAGGGCATCCAGTCATTGCAAATGAACTTCAGACACATGTACCACCTTGTGCATCTGGCTTACATGGGTACTAGAGAATTGAACCTGGGTCCTTAGGCTTTGCTGCCAAGTGCCTTAACCACTAAGCCATTTCTCCAGCCCTGCATTTCATTTTTTGAAAAATTTATTTATGACACAGGAGGAAGGGAGAGAGAGCAAGAAAGAATGGGCATGCCAGGGCCTCTAGCCATTGCAAAGGAACTCCAGATGCATGTACCACCTTGTGCATCTGGCTTTATGTGAACGAACCTGGGTCCTTAGAGGCTTTGCAGGCAAATGTTTTCATTGCTGAGCCATCTCTTCAGGACAGTTGAGGCTAATTTTTTCTTTCTTTCTTTCTTTCTTTCTTTCTTTTTTTTAGGTAGGGTCTCACTTTAGGTCAGGCTGATCTGGAATTCATTATTTCACTATGTAGTCTCTGGCTGGCCTTGAACTCACGGCGATCCACTTTCTCTGCCTCCCAAGTGCTGGGATTAAAGGTGTGTGCTACCACGCCCTGATAGTTGAAGCTATTTCTAAATAAAATTATATTCACAGGCAACCAGAGGTAGGACTTCAACATATCTTTTTGGGAGGACAACTCAACGCCTGCTAGTGTACGGGAATCCTGGACACCCTGACCAAGTCCCTCTTTAGGTGTTGTTGGTCAATTAGTGTTTTTAATAAACCACAGCCAGGTAGTACAACCAAGGGGACTACCTCTCAGGTGAAGCTAGTAGATCTTGAGAACCCTAGGGAGGAGGCTCCCTGGAAGGGCTTCTGGGGTGCCCTCAGAAAAAAGACAAGTTGGCAGGAGAAAGGCTGACTAAGGGGAAGTCAAGAGCAAAGTAGTACACAGGAGTAAAACATCATCTAGGGCAAAGGGCGGGGAGGGCTGAGGGCTGCGGAATTAGCTGGACCCACAGTGCAGCAAGGCCCCAATGACACAAGGCATCTGTGGTTCAGTCAGGAATCTACAGCCTAGACTCCAGAGAACTGTAGGGGGGTTGAAATGTAGCTCAGTGGCAGGTCACTTGCTTAGCATTATACCAAGCTCTAGGTCCTAGCACTGTAAGAGACAGAAACTGTTTTTAGGCTGGTAAAGAAGAGTCCAGCCTGGTGGTTCCAGGAAGGATGGGCTGGGTGTAGAGACGCTTGGCAAGAGCTGGTTTTTGGCTCACCCTGGAATCCAAGTTCATGCAAATTCCACGAGCTCCGTCCAAGGCCTCCCCCATTCAGTGCAAATCTAACCTCTCCGAGAGGCTTAAGGTTCCATTTATATGCTGATGAAAGATAGATTTGCATCTCAAACTAGTTTCCTAATTATTCTGAGCATCCCACAGGTGTGAATTCAGCATGTGGAAAGCTGAACTCTCCTACCAATCTTGTTTGTCTCCCAGCAGCTCCTCATCAATAGCAAGACTATCCATTGAACACCCTTCCAGTAGAAACCATGGTGGGGGGCTGGAGAGACTGCTCAGTGGTTAAAGGCATTTGCCAATAAAGCCAGACTGCCTGGGTTCAAATTCCCAGTGCTCCCATAAAACTAGATGCCCAAGGTGACGCATCTGGAGTTCTTATGTAGTGGCAACAAGGCCCTGACACTCTCAACCTATCTCTGCTTACAAATAAATATTTTATTATTTATTTATTTGAGAGAAAGGCAGAGAAAGAGAGAGAGAGAGAGAGAGAGAGAGGGAGGGAGGGAAGAGAAGAGAAGAGAATGGCACTCCATGGCCTCCAGCCACAGCAAACAAACTCGAAGCATGCGCCCTCTTGTGCATCTGGCTTATGTGGGTCCTGCGGAATTGAACCTGGGTCCTTTGGCTTTGCAGGCAAGTGCCTTAACTGCTAAGCCATCTCTTCAGCCTGCAATTTAAAAAAAAAAAAAAATTGTGGTGGGAGGGGGCATCTGAAGCTTCTTCCTCTCAGACACATGAAATCACAGCAAACCATTGCCTGTGGCTACAACCTTCCTGCTTTCAGTTCAAGTACGTCTTGCAGGCTTAGTGTAGGCTGCAGTTAGCAGTCACCCCTTAACCAGAATGTGGCTGCCTTGTCTCCTCTGGGAGTGAACATCCTCCAACACTGTCACTCACTAAAATTGCTTAGTGTAACACACAGATACTTGATATGGAGTCCTGATGGCTTCTGTTGTGTCTTGTTTCTCACATATCCCAAAGCGTATTCCTAATTGTGAAATCTTTTGCTTAAAAATTCACTTTTGGGGCTGGAGAGATGGCTTAGCGGTTAAGGTGCTTGTCTGCTAAGTCTGAGGACCAAGATTCGATTCTCCAATACCCATGTAAGCCAAATGCACAAGGTGGTACATGCTCCTGGAATTCGTTTGCAGTGGCTAGTGGCCCTGGCACACACGGTCGGTCTCTCTCTCTCTCTCAAATAAAAGTTTACAAAGTTACTTTTGGCTAAGATTAAGTGGAAAAAAGGGAAGGGTCACATTGTTAAAAAATGAAAAATTAATCTTAAAAGGGGGAGACGGATAAAGCTGCTGCCATAACCCTTCAACGTTTCTGGAGCTCTAGAGTGGATGGCTGGTGATGTTGTGCGCCGATCCGCAGCTTCGTTAAAGTCTCGCACTTTGATCCGGGAGCTACTGTGTCCTCCCCAAACGTATTGTGGAGAACAGACACAAAGACAGCAGCCTGTGTTCACCTGCATCGCTTCTGAGCCGCTAGATTCGAACCTTAGGAAACCAGCAAACAGGTATTTCAAGAACGAAAAGGGTGTCTGCGTAGCGTGCAAACCTGAACACCCTCATAAAAGCTCGTCTCCCCAACATTTCTGCTCCCAGATGGTTTGGAAAATGCTGGCCAACTCCAAAATTTGGACTGGTGTTTCTTCACGCCCCTCAGCTTTACGGGAAGCTCTACAAGATGTCAAATGGGAGCGTTTTGCTTTTTGTGCATCAACAAAGTGGAAACCCTAAAGTTATTTCAGGTGAGCAGCAACCCCAATGTCAACTGCAGCACACCGAAACGCAGTCTGCCATGTTTACTGGGACATGTAAAGAACAAACGATGTCACCAGACATCCGTAAGCCGCTCCCCCACCCCCACCCCCGCTTCACACCCCCAAGACTTTCCGACCAACACATCAAATATTTAAGAAACTCTGCAGGGCACTGGCATTCCCTGGGACTCCTGTGAATTCCGGAGCCACGCTAAACAATAGGTAAAAGAAACGATGGGAGTCACCCAGTGCCGTTGGTTTTTTCAAATGTCTCACTGGACCAGAGGCGCTTATCCTCGGCTCCCGCTCTTGTGCAAATTCTCTCTTTCCTCGGTCATTGTCTCACAGCAGCCTCCGGCCGGTCGGATCCGGGAGCGGGCACTGCATCACCCCGTGGGCGCTGCGGGATCGCGCCCGGCCAGGTCGTGCAGACACCGTCCCGGCTCTTGCAAGGCGGTCGGAGGAGGGAAGAAAAAAAAAAAAAAAAAGTAGGTGGCCCTGGCGCCCAGAGCTGCTGCCAATGCAACTCGCAACTTTTGAAATCCATCCTTTTTTTTTTTTTTTTTTTTTTTTTGCATCACACAACGGATGCCACCGCTCCTGGGGTCCTGGGGTTTGCAACCCCCCACCCCTCCCCCGAGACCAATCATTGCCGCGCTCGGGCCTGCACAGCGCCCCCGCCCCCTTCCCCCGGCCGCACGCCAGCCACCGGGCCGGAGCGGCCCGCAGCCTCTCGAGAGGAGGGGGGTCCGCTCTTAAAGGACCCTTCCGCCCGGAAGGCGGGAGCGCGGCGGCCGGGTTCCCGCAGGGCCCCGCACGCACCCCGCCACGCCGAGCCCCGCGCGCCGCCCAGGCCGCCGCCGCCGCCGCCGCCGCCGGGAGCTGCATTTTTATTCAGGCGACGCTTAAGGGAGCCCGCCGCGCCCGGTGCATTGTGGGAGCGCCGCGGCCCGTTTTCGGGAGGAGGCGGAGGGCGCAAAGCGAGCCGGTAAGCGGCGGGCCTGGCGAGGGGGGGCGAGACAGCAGGCTTAAAGGGGAATATCGGTCCGCAGGCCCCCCGCGGCGGCCGTTGCAAATCCCCCTCCGGGCCGCCCGGGACGGCCGGGGAACCGTGCACGGCGCTCCTGCCCAGCCCTGCCTGGAGAGGGGCAGAGCCAAGGGCTTGGTGGGGCCGCTTTAAAAAGAAGCACCGCCCGCGCCGCTGCCGCCGCCGCCGCCGCCGCCGCCACCGCCGCGCGCGCGGGGCCGGGGAAGGAAGGAGGGAGGAGGAGGCGGGGAGCAGTGGAGGGGGAGGGCGGCGACGCAGGGGTTAATCTTTTCGCCCGCCGACATTTTCGTGCGGCGGCGGCGGCGGTGGCGGCGGCGGCGGCGGCGGCGGGGTCCCGTGCGCGCGCAGCGCCGGCCGAGCAGCCGGTCCCGTCGCCCCTGGCGCGGCGCCCGGGCCTGCCCGCCGCCCCCCTTCCCCCACGGCCCGCGCCCGCCGGGTCCCCGCGGCCGCCGTCCTCGGACGCCCGGGCCCAGCGGGATGACCCTGCCGGCCGCGCCGTCCACGCCGGGCCGCGGCGCACAAAGAGCGCGGCCCGAGCCCCGCGGCGCCTTTAAAAGCGGCGGCCCGAGCCTGAAGGTGTCCCGGGCGGCGGCGGCGGCGGCGCGGGGCTCATGGAGCGCGCGGCGCCGGCCCCGGGGCGCCCGCCCGGGCCTGGGGGCTGCGGCTAGGTAGGTCCCCGGCGGCGGCGCCCGGCGCCCGTCCCCGCGCCGCGCCGCGCCACGGAAGGGTTAAGCGTTCTTTACATATTCATGGCATTGTTTTAAAGCTGTAAACACGCGCCTTCTGGGTCCGCGTTGACTCGGGTGCCCCCTTGAGCGCCCTTCGCTCCGCTTTCTCCTCCCCTCCCGTCGCACCCCGTTTGCATTACAGGAATTCCCCCCCCCAAAAAAAAAATGTTTAATTCCCCGTCAGGTTGGGATGTGAATCTGTGACTTTTCTCCCCCCTCTTATCATTCCACTTGGAGTGTTAACGCTGCGGAGCGTTTTCTTGATAAAAGGTGTTTGAAACTTTCTTCCCTCCATGCCCCCCCCCCATCACCAAAGTATAGGAAAATATACATTTTAAATCTGGAAGAAAGTTAATCTCCAAAATGCTTCTCCTTTTGATGGGGATTGATAGAGGAAAGTAACTGGATGCCTTCTGTGTTCGAGTGAGGCGGGCGTTAAATCCCAAGGCATTTTGCGACGCGGTGGGGGGTCCAAACCCTTCGAGGTTGAAGAGTTAGTCAGACATTTTCCCAAACTAAGACGGCCTCGAAAGATGACTGTCCCAGGCACTTGCCTGGATGCACTGCTCTCTTTGGGCACGTTGGTTTCTCAGCCTGGCATGTGAAGTTCGTACCTGTACTTGCCTGCTGAAATCGTTATTGCTCATCCCTTATTATTATTTTTGCTTGTAAAGTCGGTTTGGATTATTGCCCAAAGTTTGGCTTTGTTAAACTTATTTTTAAATGAGTGATGTGCTTCCTAGGGGATGGGAAACTATATATAAATGGGAGTTATGTTCTTAATCATACATTTTATAGCGGAGACTGACCTTATCTGGAGGTCTGTGCCCTGTAAAGCATCAGTGTGCAGTTTGTAAACCCCAGGAGCACAGGTTGGGTTTTTGCTTTAGCTGGAAAGGAGCTTGTTCCAAGAACGCAACACCGGTACCGAGTACCACAAACCCAGTACCATAAATGCTACCGGTTCATATGATTAAATTTTACTGTTTTAGTTCTGTAGTGAAGTGGTAGTGAGCTTGAGCTTGTCTTGTCAAAGATGTGTGTTGGGCAGGATATTTGCTTTCTAGGAAATAGCACTGCATTAGTATGAGAACTTTCTAAGTACTCTATTGAAAAGCCCTGACTTCCTTTTGCAGTTGTTTTAAGTTGTGTCCTTTAGTGAGGTATTCGGGTTAGTTTTGCATTGTGTGTAGGCTCAGAGGGAAACATTTCTAAACATTTATCCTCTTAGCAATTTCATCAAATGTATTTGTGTGCCATTTTCTGCAGTTTCTGCTAGGCATTTTATTCTGCATAAAAGAGCAAAAGCTACCGAGAGGTTTTCCAGAAAAGCCATTCTTGGTAGGACCTCTACTTTCTAAACCATAGTTCTTACAGATTAATGGGTAACATGCACCCTAGAAAGCCCTTTGGGGGAGTTTATTTGCAGTGGCTAGAGGCCCTGGGGTGCCCATTCTCTCTCTTATCTGCTTCTGTGCCTTCTTTCCCAAATAAATAAATAAAAAGTATATATTTTAAAAAGCCTTGAGAGCTGGGCATGGTGGTGCATGCCTTTAATCCCAGCACTTGGGAGGCAGAGGTAGGAGGATCACCATGAGTTTGAAGCCACCCTGAGACTACATAGTGAATTCCAGGTCAGCCTGAGCTAGAGTGAGACCCTACCTGGAAAAACCAAAACAAAAAAAAAAAAGCCTTGGGGATTTATTGTTCAAGTGGCAGTTGCCACATGAGCTCCGTGGCCCTCAGAGCCACATTTCTAACCCCACTGCCGGCATCATAGGTACCCATGATGGTATTGCCCGCTTTTTAGATGGTCTACTTTAGCTTACCTATCATGACGATGAACAGGGTTCCCAGTGTGGTCTTGGTGACTACAGCTTTTGTTATGTGTCCCTTTACCTAGGGCGCATTTGCTTGATTCTTGGTAAGTATGAGTTCAGATTCATTTAACTGTGTCTTTGTGTTTTAGGTGGATCGGAAGTAGAAAGCCCAGTTGGTTGTGAGAGAGGACGTGGTGGGGCTGTGAGGTGTTTGGCCCCAGAACCATGTCTGCTCGGGAGTCCTTTAACCCGGAAAGTTATGAATTGGACAAAAGCTTCCGACTAACCAGGTTTACTGAGTTGAAGGGCACAGGCTGCAAAGTGCCCCAAGATGTCCTGCAGAAATTGCTGGAATCTTTGCAAGAGAACCACTTCCAAGAAGATGAGCAGTTTCTGGGAGCGGTCATGCCACGGCTTGGTATGTGAACCCTTGTTTATTGAGTCTTCTACCTTCTGTGAGTGTGGTCACCAACCATCCTTCCGCTTCTCATGGTGCTTTTCTTTTAAAATTTCCCCGGGAAAAACTCGAGAAGCAATCCACTGTTGCTGTGTTGTTACTGTCACGTATCTAAAAGAACTTGAAACTTGAAAGAACTGTTAACACTAGAGTACAGGAAAATATTTTTACCCTAAATTGAATTTTCTGGTTAGCTGAGGATAAGCGGTAATCTCCCTTCTACCTTTCAGTGATGCCCTAGGAAGGGAGTCAGTGCTTCAGAGGGTGAAGTAAAGGTCCCCCCACAGGGTGCCCGGGTTGAGAAGCTGAGGGTAGGACTCAAGGCACGTTGCGCACTCGGAAGAGGAGAAGATGGGGTGAATCTGTATTTGACTTTGGGTGTCATCTATTCTAGTCTATTACTTTTCTTTTCTAAATTTCTTGTGTGGTTGGTGGTTTTCGTTTTTCTAAACTTGGTTAGGACGCAGGTGTAGGCTGGGGCTTTGTTCACTGCTCGGTGTGTGACAAGAAGACAGTGAGCATATGGAATGGCTCTGACGGTTCGATAGCCAGTCTCGGAGTTGCAGAGTGACTTGATCAGCTTTCTCACTGAAGGTCCTCATTTCATTTATTTTTGCGCATTTTCTTGTAAAGTGCTATCTTAGCACCCTAAGATACCCCTTTCTTCCTGGTATACAAAGCAGATCGTGAAAACAGTCTCTGAGGTTGGGAGGGAGGAAAACTAACCCGGCTCTGTCTCCACGCCCTTCCCCGGGCCTTCGAGACTTCAAGTCTTCCCTCCTCCCACTGCTGTTAAAGAGGAGAGGAAACCTGAACATAAATGAGTTGGAGTTGCTGTTGATTGATGTTCTGCAGCCTGGAAGTCTGGCCACAAGACACTTAACAACCAAAACCAAATGAGAAAAGTGATCATTCTTGGTTACAGCTTCCCCTGTTGATCTTTTTTTTTTTAATTTAAGTCTTTTTAAAAAAATTTTTATTTATTTATTTGACAGCAACAGACAGAGAAAGAGGCAGAGAGAGAGAGAGAGAACGGGCGCGCCAGGGCCTCCAGCCACTGCAAACGAACTCCAGATGCCTGCACCCCCTTGTGCATCTGGCTAATGTGGGTCCTGGGGAGTTGAGCCTAGAACTGGGGTCCTTAGGCTTTCCAAGCAAGCACTTCACCACAAAGCCATCTCTCCAGCCCCCCCTGTTGATCTTGAGTACTTACTTAGGCCTGCCTTGTAGCCCTGAGCACTCCTTGAATTAATGCGCCTTCCATCAGTTCTGAAGTCATGGCTATGGGACCCAGTATGTGGACAGAGTTGAGATCAAAACATGGGTCTATCTCTTCCAGTTCCCCCATTCATGCTGGCTTTCTGATTTGTTTGGACGTGGGGAAAGGAGCTGGGCATAGTGGCACATGACTTTTAATTCCAGCACTTGGGAGGCTTAGGTTGGAGTTAGCGCTGTGAGTTCAAAGCCAGCTGAGACTACATAGTGAATTCCAGGTCAGCCTGAGCTAGAGTGAGCCTACCCCTACCTCAAAAGAACAAACAAACAAAAAAAAGAGGCAGTGGAGTGATAAGCCTTCTATAGAAGTGGTATATCTTAGTGGGCAAAACATTACCTTAAAATCAGCTAGATTCATAACCTCATCAGACACTGGAGCGCACATTTCTAACCCTGGTTCACAGTCCATAAAGTATACTATAATGCTTTACTGTTTGAGGTCGTTGTCAGAATTTGTGTGGGTGAGTGCCTGTGCATGTAACACACACATGTATATTAGATGTGTGTATTTTTATGCATATATGCACACAAGTATGAGTGTGTGTTTATCTGTTTTTCTTCCCAGTCAAATGTAATATTTTCTGGGTTGCAAAATGGTGCTAATTGAAGGATGGACCAAAACAGCTCTTAAAAGTTACATAATTACTAGATAGTTTCTAACTAAAGAAATGTTAAAAATAGGTGTGTCTTAGAAAACGGTCTGTTTGTCGTGTGGTAGTAGGTTGGATCACTGGTGCTGGTGTTTGATGAGTGCTGTTTTTCTTGATGCAGTTTCAAGCTTGCCGAAGACCTAGAATTCGTGCTGCTTTAAACTGACTTCTCAGTGGTTCCTGTGTGTCTTCTTCCCGACTTTCCATCGGAACTTAGTTTTTCATAGGCCATACATAGGCCATCTCAAGCTTATCCTGTCTCCCTTCCTTAAAAGTTGAGAGGTTATATTTATTGCTTTTGTGGTGTTGGAGGTCAAACCTAGGGCCTTAGGAATGCTGGGTATTTACAACCAGGATGGCACTTTGAGCTTTCTGTTGACTATATATCCAAATTGCAAGAGGTACTTTCTTTTTCTCCTTGTGTTTGACCTGTGTTCAGTGGTTCCAACCACTCTCCCACCTTAACCAGATCTCCTTAGATCAGCACTGTGTACACTGGACCCTGGTACAGATCTAGCCCCCATGAGGTCATGTTAGTAAAATTAGGGACAGTGGAATGCAGCCTTGTATATGTGTGAACATAATGGCTAGCTGCTTTGGTGACATGTGGAATAGAAGTCTAAACTATGATTTGTTCTTTAGTTCAAAATATGCCAGCCATGATCTGGATTTGGTTTTTTGAGGTTGGGTTTCACTCTAGCCCAGGCTAACCTGGAATTTACTATGTAATCTCAAACTGGCCTCAAACTCACAGTGATCCTCTTACCTCTTACCTCTGCCTCCCAGGACTAGGCATGTGCCACTACACCTGGCTTCTTATAATTCTTTAAGAAGTCCTTAAATTGGGAAAGTCTTTCCAAGTACCAGATTAATGAGCTGTACCAAGTTCCCAACTTCTCTACTTCAGAAGGCATTAAGAAGTTATTTTTTCCCCAAGAAGTAGTTTTTAAATGAACTAGTATAATCCAGTGCTGTCCACAAGAATGAAGCAAGCGTCATGTATAATTTTAAAATCTAGTCACATCTTTTAAAATGAATTCCTAGTCTAGCATTAAAAAGTGATAAATTCTCTTTTGTTTAACTCGGTATATTAAAAATATATGTTAACATATAAAACATTAATTATATGTTGGGGCAGTTGGTATTAAAGTGTCATGTCTGTTTTATACTTAACGGCACATCTCGGTGTAGAAGAGGCATGCTTCAAGGGCTCAGTAACCCCGTGGTGTACTGTGGGAAGTACTGTCGCCCATTTTAGTAGGTGGTGCCACAGTTGGGAAAGGGACAGTGTGGAGCTTTGCAGCGCTGGGACGTGCTCGGTTTCTCGGAGCTAGGTAGAGAATTGAATGCTCTACAAAGCAAATATACCAAAGATTACCCATAGTAGGGAGACTGAAAGCCAGCATTCAGCAGCTGTTTAGTGGCTCTTTCAATAACCCTGGAGTTCAAATAGAAAACTATTTTTCAAAGTGAATAGTAATGCTTCCAGTGTAGCCAGTTGTTAGAATTGTCAGTTCAGAGAAACTGAGCTAAGGTGTGACTAGTGCCCTGTTGAGAATCTGCCCACGTGTCGTTGTGATGCATTACTGCACATTTCATTGTCCAGCAAGTGAAAACTGAACATAAGCCAGGAGTCTTCTGTTGTCTCTGGTCTGTGAGATCGACGTTCTGAGGTGAAGTCTGTTTTCTAGCTGGATCTTCCAAGGGTTTCTGCTTTTCATCAAGTTTGGTATAAAATCATGCTCTCTTTGAACTGCTTTTTTAGTAAGCTTGCTTTTGACTTTGCATTGGTAACCATAGGCAGTGCCAGGAAAGCGCGCGGACAGCCTAGCCGCCAGCCGCGTGCTGTGCTGGGGCGGGAGGGATGCTGCTCCCTGACGCTGCGCTCTGTAAAATAGAAACCATCACTTCGTGTGGTCACGATCGCGCTTATTCTGGCTTGCTTTGGAATTCCTGTCTTAAGGGTAAAGTCCACTTCTTTCCTTTGGCACTTCATCCTGGGGTTTTCCCACCTCCGGCTCTTGGACTGCCAAGTGGGCAGAAGGGAATCTTTGAGAAAGATGTAGGAAAACTAGATTCTGTTTACGCGGCCATGCTAATCTGAATTTGCACAATGCCTGCACTAAACAGCATCTTCAAAGGAATCTACCTTACTGAGATTAGTTTTGGCAATAATAAAACTGATATCAGGAAAAAAGAATTCTTTTTAAAACAATTATTTATTTATTTGAGAGGAGAGAGGGAAGGAGGCAAGCAAGAGAATGGGCATCTTAGGCCTCTTGCTGCAAATGAATTCCAGATGCATGCTCTACTTTGTGCATTTAGCTTTACATGGGTATTGGGGAATTGAACCCAGGCTGGCAGGCTTTGAAGAAAGTGCCTTAGGCTGCTGAGCCGGAAAGGAGAATTCGTTATTAGTTCATCAGTGCTCCTTGCAAGCCTCTGTTTTTGTTTGTTTGTTTTTGAGTCATATTATCATTCTTAATTATTTAGGAATGATTTTTAATAAGCTGAAATGTTTCTTACAGGTTTGTTGAGAAATTGCCCTTTAATACATAGAAAATAAATTTAAGGCCAGTCCTTGTTTGTTAGGTCAGGAAAGGTGGCATTTATAAGTTTTTCACTATGGGAATAACAGAATTTAAGGTTTCCTCTTAAAAAGCACTTTTGGGAAGCTGTAAAATAAATGAATCACATATATGGCTGGGTATTTATGTACATGTTTGGTTTGGAAGTTATAATTCCTGTTCTGGCTTTGTACTTTTCTTTGCCATTTTCATTTTGACTAAGATGTAATAGTAACAGCATTTTTGTATGTAAACTAGAGCACAAATATTTTATTGAGAAAAAGAGATTACTATATAAAGATATTATAGTAACATCTAGGTAAGTAAGTTCTCAAAGTAACTATTGATAAAATAATAACCCAAGTTTCGTTTGTGCTATTATCACCTCTAAAGAAATTCAAAGTAATAAAGTTAAAAAATACAACAAAAATAAAATTTTGCTCAAGGTATCATTAAGGTTTAAAAACTGTACCTGTACCATAAGCCGGGCATGGTGGCGCATGCCTTTAATCCCAGCACTTGGGAGGCAGAGGTAGGAGGATTGCCGTGAGTTCAAGGCCACCCTGAGACTCCATAGTGAATTCCAGGTCAGCCTGGGCTAGAGTGAGACCCTACCTCAAAAAAAGAAAAAAAAAACTGCACCATATTTATTTGTAGTCAATTCCTATTCATATTTTCTATCCTAAGCGGTGTTTCATGTATATTCAGTTACACATCTTGATAGGAAACACATGCTTTCATTGGCAGTGTGTAGTTTCCATAAGTGTCTCTCTTAATACGGTAATCTTCCTGTTTAGAATATAGGTCATACAATTTTAAGTGACTTTCTCCTTTTATTTTTGGATGCTGGCGGCCTCCATCTTCCCAGGCATTGGAATGGATACTTGCGTCATTCCTCTGAGGCATGGTGGTCTTTCCTTGGTTCAAACCACAGATTACATTTATCCTATTGTAGATGACCCTTATATGATGGTAAGTGTGACCTCGTATTTTTTATAACTGGAACTACTTATGCGTTTAACTTTGGGTTGTGGATGGGTTTTATATATATCTGTGGTAATTTTTGGTTTCTTGTTATGCTACATCCAAATTACATTACCCTAGCCACCTCCACGCACCCCTCCACCTCTGTAGTCTGATGTGTCCTCTGCTCACACTTGACTATGCATCGATCAGGTAGAGCCGGGAAATCGCCTTGCTGCTTTTGTACCTGTGTGTGTCTGTGCATAAGAACTTCGGTTGTCGAAAAGTGCTGTTGACTGACATCACTTTCTGCTTTCTCTCTTTGTACCTGTCTGCCTTGAACATTTGTAAGGTTTACTACTCCTGGGTTTCAGGCTAGAGATGTTGCTATACTTTGTAATAAGACTAAACCTAAATGTTCCTTCCAGATAAAGGACGTCAGCCACTCTTTACAATTAACCTTCTTTAACATTTGTTATTGTAAAGTTAGAATAAATTGGTTAGTACACATCGAGCCACCGGCTTGCTTACCCATTACATATTATATATTACTGCATATGATAACTATGTGACCACCAAATTTAAGTTCTAGTTACTGATCATGCACTGTGTAGATACATTTACCAGTCATGTATTGCATGTTTTTAGCCAGCAAGCCTTTATTCAGTCCTTAACCTCACTTTTTTTTAAAAAAACCAACCAAGAGGTGTTGTTTCCTAAACCTCTAAAGTACCAGCATGAGTGAACAGGTGGTTAGGAAATAATATTTCTTCAGAGCCCTGTGTGTTCCTCCTCTAGAACAACATTGTTTAGAGGTGGGCAGTTGAACCACACTTAAGTCTCTTACATATACCACATGAAGTGACAGAAAGGTTAAAAGCAGAATTCATCCCTTTCCCAGAATCTCTGTGACTAGTGAATAGCAAGTCAATGCAGACCATCTGTTGACCTTGATAACTAGGGCCAGTGATGTTGAACATGGGTCTGCAGAATTCTGTTGATCTTCAAGGAATTCTTCAGAATGTACAACAAGCAGGGGCTGGGGAGATGCCCAGGTGGCCAGGTGCTTGCTGTGCAAGGGGTGTACCGGAGTCTAGGTTTGCAGCACTCTGGAGACAGAGAAAGGTTTCTAGACTAAGCAAATCAGTGCTCGGGATTCAAGTCAGAGATCCAATCTCGGTAAATACGGTGGAGAGCAATTAAGACACCTGGCCTCCACGTGCACACATATGCACATGCACACACTTAAAAATGAACACCATATGCACATCACTAAAAGATAAAAATACAAAAGCAAATGGCCACTGAAAATATTAAACTATGGTGTTTGATTATTGTTTTATTTACTTGAGAGAAAAAGGGAGGGAGGAGGAAAGGGAGAGAAGGAAGAAGAGAGCAAGGAAGAGTAAGGGCATGTCTGGGCCTTTAGCTGCTGCAGATGGACTCCAGATGCATGTGCCTCTTTGTGGGTCCAGGAGATTCAAACTTTTGGCTTTGTAAGCAGTCGCCTTAACCATTCCTGTTAGGTTATCTTTATGTTGGAAAGAAAACTTGCCATTTTTTCTTTACTTTGTCATTTTCTCTTTACTACGTACAAAACATATAATTTAGTTAAGAGTAACATTTAAGAACTCCTATGGCACTAAAAAGATTTAATTTATTACTACATTTCTACTAAATACAGGTTTTTTTTTTTTGTTTGTTTTTGGGTTTGTTTGTTTTTTTTTTTGAGGTAATGTCTCACGCTCTAACCCAGGCTGACCTGGAATTCACTATGTAGTCTCAGGCTGGCCTCCAGCTCACAGTGATCCACCTACCTCTGCCTTCCAAGTGCTGAGATTAAAGGCGTGCACCACCACACCTGGCTTACAGATACAGTTTTAAATTCCTCATAAAATGATGGGGAGTTTATGGGAAAATCTTTTTTTTTTTTTTTTTTCCTTTTAGAAAACAGTTTTAACTTTAGGCCTATGTGTATGTTTTGTTTCTTTTCTTTTCTGAGATAACATTTTTGTCGCTCAGGCTGGTCTCCAGATAACTGTAGTTGGAGTGCTGGCATTATAAACATGTAAACCGTGCCCCATTTTATGCAGTACTGGGGATCAGGCTCAGGGCAAGCACACTCTGCCAACCGAGCTATATTCACAGCAGTGTTGTATTTCTCAAGCAAGATAATTTTCCTGTTTATTTCTTACAGCCTATAAAGAAGTTACAAAGAATTTTCAATCCAACATAAAAACCATCTCCTTTTCTTTAGCCCATCAAACCAGTGCTTTTGTAGAGTCTGTTTAGAACAAGTGGCTGCTTCCAGTTTGCTTGTATGCAGACTCACTCCCTGGCTGTTCACCCTATACCGTCTGTTCTAACCTTGCTTCCCTTGCTGACATCCCCCACACTCCCCCCTAGTTGAGTTATTCAGCCCCTGTGTCTCTGCATAGAAATGAACTTATAAGTTCTTGGTTCTGCATACGCAAGAGAAGAAGGTAAATCAGAGCATGTGGGAGAGCGGATGGTCTGATGGCTTTGGAGTAAGGGAAGGTGCAGATTTGGAGTTGGAGGGCCACATGCCAGAGCTGCCCTTCCTGGAAAGTCCCCAGTTCTCCTTGGAGGCCACCACTTTAGAGGCTCCAGTTTGTTTCTACAGATGGAAAGTCCCTGGTTGTCCTTTCTTACTTCTCTGCTGTCTTCCCAGGGCAGGATAGCATGTGCCAATGTCCTCAGTGACCTCTACGCAATGGGAGTCACAGAGTGTGACAATATGCTAATGCTCCTTGGAGTCAGTAATAAGATGACCGACAGGGTAAGTAGGAGACCCCCACCTGCTCACCGCTATTTCTCTTGGCTCTTCACTTTTGGTCACTTCATAAATGAAAGTGAGAACATTGCCCTCTTCATTTCTACTGCCTGCTCCTTCCTCCTCTGAATGGACTGGAAATGATGAGACATTTTGTTTGGTTGGTTTCTTCAGTAATTGTACCTCAGCTGCACACCTGTGGCTCAGACACCGCCCCACTAGCCAGGCCCCTTACACGTGGAGCACGCGCAACCTCCTTTGGGGCTCAGCCCCCGCGTGTTCACGTGCTCATGCTTCTGTGCCAGAGCCAAGTTCTTGTTTAGGTTGATTTTGACAAGCATTTGTTTTTATTTTCTTTTTCTGTTCAATCTTGAGACCCCCTTCTCCCAAAAAAGTGCTGACTGTGTGTGTATATGCACAGGTAGCTAGTCTTGGTGGTGGTCTTACAGTCTGCACTGTATTATCAGGGCTTCATTCACTTTGCACCATAGAACGGCTTCCATCAGTTGATAACATGGTCAGTGGGAAACACTCCCTTGCTTTTGTTACTCCCTGTCCTATTATTACCTTGGGACTTCATTTAGGATTTTTTTTTTTTAAGGCAAGCCCAAGAGACTGGCCTTTTAATTTATTTTTTATGAGAGAGTGAGAGTGGTGGGGGAGGTGGGGGAGGGAATTGGCTCACCAGGGCCTCCAGACACATGCGTCCCCTTATGTGCATGTGCAACCTTGAATGCTTGTGTCACTTTGTGTATCTGGCACCTGGAGAGTTGAACATGGGTCCTTAGGCTTCAGGCAAGTGCCTTAACCACTAAGCCATCTCTCCAGCCCTTACTTAGGGCTTTTTATAGCTACATGTATAGAAGCCTTCTTTTGGGGTTTTGAATATAAGTATGTGACTTTTCATTTGTGTCCTTTTAAACCCTAGGAAAGGGATAAAGTGATACCCCTAATTATACAGGGTTTTAAAGACGCAGCCGAGGAAGCGGGAACATCTGTAACAGGTGGCCAAACGGTATTAAATCCCTGGATTGTTCTGGGAGGAGTGGCAACAACTGTCTGCCAACCCAATGAGTTTATCATGTAAGTTGACTTTTGTTTCATGTCATCTGGCCTGTTGTTCTCATTCTGTCTTTCAGAGTAGATACGCAGTAAGTGAATGCTACCTCAATACAGTACCCACTGAAGGTATGCAGTTCAGTGGGTCTTGGTCTGGTCAGAGTACAAAAGTCAGTTTTATAACATTTTCATCACCCTCACGGGAAACTGTTCCCCTCAAGTGTTAGCAGGCCTTTATGTCCATCTTGGCTTTGCATGTTAGCATAGTATTTTATGCTCAAGCATTTTGTAGCATACATCAATACTTTGATCCTTGTCTTAAGCAATTTTGTTTTCAAGTTGAAGTAGGTAATTCACATGACTAAATATCACATAACAATAATTGAGAATTTTATTTACTTTTCATTTGATTTTTTGAGACATGGTGTCAGTGTATATAGCCCAGGCTGGCCTCACACTAAAGATCCTTCTGCCTCAACCTCCCCAGTGCAGGAATTACAGTTCAGTACCACCAGTCTAGCTCTCTTTCTTTGGTGAAGTTGAAGTTGAACAGGAATCCTTATACCTGTGAGGTAGGTGTTCCGCCACTGAGCATTAAATTTAAAGTGTACATGGACTGGTTTTGTGAGTACAGGGCTGACAACCATCACCGCTATCCAGGCCCCAGGGTGTTTACGTCACGTCTCCCGGCAAGCCTGTGTGCCTTAGCCGTCATTCCCAGCCCCTCCGCCACGTGCTCTGACACTGCCGGTGTGCTTTTTGTCTATAGGGATTGGCCGGTAGACTGTTTTATATCAGTGGACTCATACACTGTATAACATTCTGTATCTGGCTTCATTCGCTTAGCATGATGTTTGCAAGTTGTTGCATCAGTCTGTAATGCTACCCCCACCCCCAAATGACTGACTAATCTATTGTTTGGTATACCACATTTTCTATGCCTATTATGGAGGATGATGATCTGAACACGTGGGTTCAAGATTTGTTATGTTTTTGGTACAAACGCGGTCTCCATGTCCCCTCTAGAAGTTGTTTGATTGTGTCACTGTGAAGGCGCCCAGCTTGGCTGAGTGAGGTTGTACAGACAGTCTCCTTGTCCCCTCTGGGAGTTGATTGTGTCACTGTGACGTTGCTCAGCTTGGCTGAGTGAGCTTGTACAGACAGTCTCCGTGTTCCCTCTGGGAGTTGATTGTGTCACCGAGACAGCACCCAACCTGGCTGAGTGAGGTTGTATCCCAGTGTGGTTTTTGTTCACATCTCCAGCTGACTTACTATGTAATGCAACTTCTTAGGTCTTTGGGAACCATTCGGGAAAGAATGTCAGCACAGGTTGTCAGGTTCTATCTTTTATGCTAGGAAAAAATTACTCTGTCCTCATTTTTTTTAAGGCAATTCCACTTTTTAAAAAATTAGGCATGGGTAGGGACTGTTAAACTGGTTCAGAATTGAAAAGGTGTAAGAAAATCTGTGTCTCTTGGCCGTCCGTCAGTCGGGCTACAGACCCCAATTGAAGCACTCTCTTCCCAGCCCATAGTGTTTACTAGCCTGCTGCTGACACTCAGTTATAGGCCCAGTTCTGCAGTGAGTGCCGTAGAGTAGTCAAGATCTTAAGCTGGTGAAATTGCTGATAAGAAATTCCTAGGAATCACTAGGTCAGATGGTATGTGCTCCTGAGTCTGAGCGCTGTCTCCAGGTTGCCCTTCATAAAGATTCTACCTAATTACACTCCACAGCAGTGAGCAAGCCTGGCGGTTCCTCCACATCTTGAGACTGACACCGTGGGTTAACCACCTTCTCAGTCTTTGCTGCTTTTCTTGGTTATTTTGTTTGCTTTGGGATTGAACACTCAACCTTGTATTTCCTAGGCACTGGCTGTCTTGTGTTTCCTAGGCACTGAATGACATCGTAGGTCTTCTTTCAAATTGTTATTTTGAAACAGAGTCTTAAAATACATTGCACAGGGAAGCCTTGATCTTCCTACCTCAGTCAGAGTAGCTGATTTACACGACCATGCACATCTGCTCTGTGGTGCTTTTTATTTTATTTCATTTTATTGTATTTAGGGATGTGTGTGGTATGTGTGGGTTTGGTGTGTGGTGTGGGGATGAGGGACATGTGTGTGCCATGGTGCACATGTGGAAGTCTGAAGACAATCTTGGGGTGTTTGTTCTCTCTCTCCACCCTCTTTGAGACAGGGTCTCCCTTGTCACTTATTCATTCATTTGTTCGTTTGCTGCTTCTCATGCGCCAGTCCAGCTGGCTATAAGCTTCTGGGTCCTCCTGGCTTTACTCTCCTTTGACGTCGCCACTTGAGGATCTCAGATTTTGTTGGGCTTGTGTGGGTGCTGGCAAGGTGAACTCCAGCCAGGAGGCTGGTAAGCAAGCACCTTTAGTCTCTGCTGCTTTGTGGTGTTAACCTTAACATATTTTTCAGGTATTAATATATTTTGCTTTTGTTTTAATTAATGAACACAACATTTATTTATTTGAGAGAAAGAATGGGCACACCAGGGCCTCTAGCCATTGCATATGAACTCCAGATATATGTGCCATTTTGTGCATCTGGTTTTATGTGGGCACTGGGAAATTGAATCTGGTTCCTTTGGCTTTTGCCAGCAAGCACCTTAACCACTGTGCAGTCTCTCTGGCTTCGATGGACACTCTTTTTAGAACCAATAGCTAACAGCTTTACCATTAAGGATCCTGCATTTTACCTACTTGGAGGCTTTATTTGCCTAACAAATGACATATGTTATTTTGATAGTTCTTGAACTTTCCAGTTAGATTGTAAAGTCTCACCCATTCCTGCTTTCTAGTAGAAAAAGCACATCGTGGCAGGAAAAAATTAGAGGAGAAAGAACAAAGTAAGCTTCATTGAGTTTTCACCAATAACTTGTCTTTTTGCTTTATAAGAGATGAATGAGTTGGTGGACATAATTATATTCCATCAAATATTGCTCATAAACAAGTATCCCCATACTTGAGATAAATCCATAGGTTATACATCTTTTTTTTTGTTTTGTTTTGTTTTGTTTGTTTGAGGTAGGGTCTCACTGTAGCCCAGGCTGACCTGAAATTCACTAAGGAGTCTCAGGGTGGCCTCGAACTCATGACGATCCTCCTATCTCTGCCTCCCGAGTGCTAGGATTAAAGGCATGCGCCAGCACGCCCAGCTTGCCATATGATAACCAGTGAGAGAGATCAACTCACCAGTTTTCAGGTATGGCTGAACAAAGGCATTTCTGTCTGAAGATCTAGTATTTAGAAATGGGTTTCCTGTATAACATTACAGAACTACATTGTTCAAAGCTGATGGTGGATACAAATAGACTGGGTTGACTTGGGAAGTGAGGTGTTGATTCTGAAGTCTGCCCTAACTTCTTGTTGCATCTGTCTAATTGAGTGTTTTGGTGGCCCAGTGTCAGGATGGGATGGTTTGGGCACAGCTTCATGAGCTGAGGTGAGAAGGGCTGAGAGAAATTGGCTTGTAGAGCTGTTTAAGACAGAGGCAAGTACTAAAAAGGCAGCCCTGAAAAGACAGGAGTCACCTTCCCTAAGAACTGATTTTGGCATTAGTATTCCTTCTACTAGGATGTGTATCAATCCATCAACCAGCCTTTCTCACCACCTGGCCCTTGGGTACCAAGTAGGAAACTTATTACTGGGCAGTCTGTTTTCATGCCGGGCATGGTGGCACACTCCTTTAATCCCCGCACTCTGGAGGCAGAGGTAGGAGGATCACCGTGAGTTGAGGCCACCCTGAGACTACATAGTAAATTCCAGGTCATCCTGAGCTAGAGTGAAATCCTACCTTGAAAAACAAAAATAAACAAACAAACAAACAAAGAAAAAGACGCAGATTCCAGCAATTCCATTACCCCAAAAGCCCACCTGAGTCTCTGTCAAACAAGTGACCATAATCGGGTGTGGTGGTGTAGGCCTGTCACCCCAACACTCAAGAGGCTGAAGCAGAAAGAGAGCAAGAGCCAAGCCAGGGTTGGGATAGGAGGTGAAAAAGCATTTTCTGGAGTCACTGTTTCAGATCGTGTGGACTTCAGGTGGGTCTCTGAGTTGCCCTCATGGCTGAAACTGGCTTGCACAGCATCTCAAGGCCACATGACTTGGTTGACTTGCTGGTTGGTCTTTTAAAGTTTTTAGGCCATGTGTAGTAGACAGCCTCATGCTGCTGAGAGCAGACGTAGTTTATGGGAGGAAAAGGGATTTGTTTAAAGCTTATAGATCCAGGGACAGTTCGTGATGGCAGAAGTTGGCCCCCTTTCCCAGAACCAGGCAGAGAGAAGCCAGCACAGCAGCGCAGGCAAGCCCACTCCAGGGACTCTGCGCCTTACATGGAACTCCACATCCACCCAAAACACCGCAGGACTCACCCCAGCCTCCACCCAGGGACACCTCCTCCAGCACGTGGCTGCAGATCTCAGCCACAAACTTAAGTCCTGAATGTCGGGGCCATCCATTCAAACCACCGCACCATGTAACTGTTTTGTTTTTTGGAGGTAGGGTCTCACTCTAGTCCCACCTAACCTGGATCTCACTTTGTAGTCCCAGGCTGGCCTCGAACTCACAATGATCCTCCTACCTGTGCCTTCCAAATGTTGAGAGTAAAGGCGTGTGCCACCATGCTTGATGTGCAACTTTTATTTATGATTTGGTATCTTTTGGGGCGTGGATAGGCTTTCTTTTTTTCCATATAAGTCTATTTCATGCTTAGATAGCTGATTACCTATTGCAGAGAATCTTATGAAGAGGTTTCATATAAAATACAAACATAGGTATATATCCA
The DNA here is from genome assembly GCF_020740685.1 of Jaculus jaculus. Taxonomy (NCBI): domain Eukaryota; kingdom Metazoa; phylum Chordata; class Mammalia; order Rodentia; family Dipodidae; genus Jaculus; species Jaculus jaculus. Next base: position 66,905,623 of record NC_059116.1, read on the forward strand.
TTTAATGACACTGTACATTTCAATATGCCAATGTTAAAATCACTCCCTGAACTTAACAGGCACCATGAACATACCGTGACTGGGACAGCAGGAAGAAACGTCCCACAGAGGGAAGCAGTGCCCACGCAGCGCAGCTGCCACCAGAGCACTGGCCAGTGAGGTCGCACTTGGTGCCGAAGTGAACAGTGGTGGGGATACAGACCTGCAGCCTTGTGCAGGGGCTGCTACAGACACGTTCACGGAAACAGATGTTCTTGCCAACTAAAACAAAACTGTGTGTCATTTTCATTTCTATTTTCAGTTACCATGTTTTAGGCATCTTCTTTTCACATATAAACAAACTTGTGAAGATTCATAAATATACTAATGCCAGGAACAAGGAATGTAGTAGCAGACCCTACTGTACATAAGTTGGTTGTGCAACAGTTAGCACTGCATATTTTTTTTTCTTTTTTTTTTTTTTTAATTTAATTTATTAGTTTTCTTTTCAGTAAATACAGGCAGCTTGGTACCATTATTTAGGCTCATCTGTGATCTACCCCCTCCCATTAGACCCTCCTTATTATTGAAAATGGGTCGTGCATTGTGGAGTTAGCCCCCAGTTATTAGTATGATAAATGTCTCTGAAAATCATGACCCAACTTGTAACTCTGACATTCTTTCCGCCCCCTCTTCCGCAAGATTTCCCTGAGCCATGTTGGGTTCATTTTTGGTCTGCTTCAGTGCTGAGGTGTTGGGGGCCTCTGAGGCTCTGGCTCTCTGATTTGGTAGGAGCTGATTTTTCTCTGCATTGATCTCCTTCCCCTTTGTGCTGGTATCCAGTTCACAGGAAAACATCACCCTTGCTTATTTCGCCAGTTGTCCTTAGTTTCAGTTGGGCCCCTTCTGAGGTATGTTGGGGCAGCTCTCTTCTTAGGATCTGCATCTATCTGGAAAAGAGAAGCAGATTCTCCAACGGAGAGTAAGTTAGCACCCAGAAAATTGAGATAACACTTACTTTTTTGATAGACAGTTTGATAGGTGTAGGCCCTCTTATACCCCGTGATTGATGGTAGCTTGATATTGTAGAGTGGGCTTGTGTTTGGGTATGGTTCTGACTTGTTTCCCAGCTCCAGCTAAGGGTCTAGTACCACTGAGTGGATCAGTTAGCCAAATCAAGAGCAATTGATTCCTCACCATGGCTGTGTACCACTATTGCACTTGTGTGGGTATCACATCCGGTTAATTGTTGCTACTTAGGTTAAACAATGTGTTGCTTGGACAGATCTTGGTCACTTCCCCCAGTCGCCTATGTAGCGCCTTCTGGCACTAGACACGCTGACTGTCTGGGGACTGACTCTCTCCTGGCTTCCAGCCATGTCATTCCATTTTACGTGTCAGCTGCGTATGGAGTCTTCAGCAATAGGGTCTTACCACTGGCCTTTGGTGGGTCATCAAGTACTCTGACAGAAGTCTGTCATTGTTTTGGGAAACCTTGTAGATTTCTCTGATCAAAAGCTCATTGTGGATTGTAGGCCCAAGCTGGAAGTGGGGGTTACAGGTCAGTGTCCACTAAGAAATTGAGGAAAAAGATAACTAATATACAAGAGTTAGAGAGGAGAGAGATAGAGGGGAGAGGGGGAGAGGGAGGGAAGGAAGATGTAGGAGATTTAGGTCAGTCTTGATCCTACCCTCTCCAGTGTCTTGTGGTTCAGGTGTTTCCTGTAAGGGACTAGTGAAGGTTCAGTCATTTGGTCTGTCTTTTAGGAAGTAGAATTTTATGGTACCATTGCCGTTTGGGTCCGGATTACTGTTTTCCACCCTTTGATTCCCTCCCCGCCCTCCCATCCATCTTATTGTCTAGTCCATGAGGTGCTTGCTGGGTATGTAAGGCATCTTGGGCAAATTCAGGTTAGGTGTTGCAGATGAGTGAGACTATGTGTCGATTTTTTTTTCTGTGATTGGGTAAGTTCGCTGAGAATGATCTGTTCCAGGTTCAACCATTTTTCCTCAAATTTCTTTATGTCGTTTTTTCTTACTGCTGTATAGAATTCCATTGTGTAGATATACCACATCTTTGTTTTCCATTCTTCTAATGATGGACATCTGGGTTGATTGCGGTGGAAGTGCGCCGGCCGGGGGGCGGTCCTCCACCGACCCCACCCCCGGCCCCGCCCCTCCCCGCGACCGCCGGAGCGGGACGGGAGACGGCCGGGTGGAGGGGTCGGGAGGAACGGGGAGCAGGAAAGATCCGCCGGCACAGCCGGACGCGCGCCACCGGGTTGAATCCTCCGGGCGGACTGCATATTTATAGAGAACATCAAACTGTGTTCTAGAAAGCTCTGGCAAATAAAGGCTAATGATACATGCATGCATTGGTAATTTTGCCGCTTATTCACCAGTAACAACACTCCTCAATTACTGTTCTCGTTTACACACTTAAAATAAACGTGTGTATGCCAAACATCAACTGCATTTGAGACAGTAACAGAGCATTGCTCGTTGTCATCTTTAAACTGCACAGGTGTCTGACCTGTGTCTCTGTGTCTGTATGTACTTCCATTTTTCTTGTAAATATTTTGTTCTAGCTGCACCCAGAGTAGCAGATAGTAAGGCTCTCTCTAGTACACAGTGGGAGTTGTTTAAACTTAACTGCAAACAATGCTTATTTTTATAGTTCTTTTTTTCTTATTTTAATAATTGGTTCAACTCCGTGGTTAATTCAATTTGAGCATGCTCTTTCTTTTTTTCTTTTTCTTCAGGCCAGATAATGCAGTGCCAGGGGACGTGCTGGTTTTGACAAAGCCTCTGGGGACGCAGGTCGCCGTCGCTGTGCACCAGTGGCTGGACATTGTAAGTAAAGCACTGATGTAGTGGGGCGTCTCCAGCCCTTAGGAACCAATAACATACGTGATTTACACCTGGCTCAAGGGGAGCAAAGTACAGCTGTGTCCTGTTAGGGTTGCACAGCCAAAAATTTACAATATTGATGGAAATGTGGGATGAACAGTACTGACAGCTCCACATTACCAGGACAGACTTGCAGACAGACAGTTTATGGAGGCAGGGGTTCATTTCAGGCTTACAAGTCCAGGGGAAGTTCCATCAGCGGCTGAAGGAGCTGTGTGCTGCCATAGATCCAAGCAAGCCCAAAGCCCTGCAGAGTGCAGACGTGCTCTCGCCTCCCTTTGGGCTGGGATCTGGTCTGCCCCATGACATTCCCCTGTAGCAGGAGTCTGACTGCTAGGTCACAGAGCTGCAAACGCAATGATAAAAGCGCCTGAGTCTACGGAGCCTTGCCTTCAAACGGCCACAGGTGGGAAAGATGCGGGATAGCGGTTCAGTAGGGCGCGTGAAATCACAGAGGGGCCCAGTTAGAGCACGTGCGTGTCTGTACAAAATAGGCAGATAAAATCCCTGTGCGGTGTAGCTCATGATAGAGAGTGCAGAGCATGTGCAGGGTCCTGGGTTTGGTCCACACTACTGTACTCATCACAATCCCAGAAGATGACTTCAGGGAAAAAATGCTCCATGTATTGGTAGTGAGAAGTAAAGATCATTTTCCCCCTCTTTCTCCCTCTATGTTCCTATGATTAGCCTGAAAAATGGAATAAAATTAAGCTAGTGGTCACTCAAGAAGATGTAGAGTTGGCATACCAAGAGGCAATGATGAACATGGCACGGCTCAACAGGACAGGTACGGGGCAAAGGCTGTTGTGTTAGGGGTTGGTGAGTGTTCTGAAGGGCCAAGGCTGCGTGCGTTAGGGTTAGTGGTAATTCCACTCTCGGCTGTGTAGTGACCCCGCCCTCCCACAGCTGCCCGTCCTACAGGAAGTCATCTTTGTGGGAAGAAGCGGCCCATTTTGTCTGATGACCATAGACCATCTTTTTCTGGTGCCTGGTTTGGCCTCAGTAGGTTACTACTGGGAACCCAAAGTCAAATGTTTGTTGTTGTTGTTAATTTATTTGTTGTTTATTTATTTGCAAGGAGGGGGGGTGAGAGGGTGGGAGGGGACAGGAAGAGAGAATAAGAATGGGCACGACAAGGCCTCCTTCTGCTGCAGCAGACAAACTCCAGGTGGGTTTCCCTCTTTTCTGACACATAGATTCTGCAGAATTCCATTTCACCAGAAGTCAGAGGGCACCTCAAAACTGCATTTTCTCAGCCAGCACTGTTCAGTGTGACTTGTTTAGAAAAGGTTTCACCTGACATCAGGATGTGTCTCTCCCATTGTTCAGTTTATGAAGTGCATTAGAAGTAGCCATTTTAGTCAGACTTTGATTCATAACTGTAAAGCTTTGTGTGTGCTTTGTTTATTTTTCAAGGTTAGGATATAGTGATTTGTTTTACTGGAATGGGAAAGATGAACACCTATTCTGTAGGCTTGTTAATCCAGTTTTATAAAATCCACAAATCAGGCTAAAGAGGTAGCTCAGTGGTTAAGGCGCTTGCCTGCAAAGCCAATGGGCTCAAGGATGAATCTCCAGTACCCACATAAAGTCAGATACACTAAGTGGCACATGCATCTGAAGTTTGTTTGCTGCAGCAGGAAGCCCGGGTATGCCCAGAATCTCTCTGTGTCTACCTTTCTCTCTCTCAAATAAATAAAATAAAATAATAAACAAAATCATACAAATCAGGTGCTGTGTTATAGTTAAATGTTGCCTTAATTATAGCAAAATGACTTGTGGTTGTCAGACAAAATCCATAAATAGAAGATAGAGGTTAAGCCATTTTTGCTGAGTGGGTTTTTTGTTTTGTTTTGTTTTGTTTTTGGTCAAGATAGGATCTTTCCTGGAATTTACTATGTAGTCCAGGCTGACAGTGATCTTCCTACCTTTGTCTCCTAAGTGCTGAGATTAAAGGCATGTGCCACCATGTCTGACTTGAGCACTTTTTAACTAGCTTCAAAGTATGTTGAGGAAAGAATATTCTAGAAGCTAGCTGTTTATTATAAGAAAGACGAGGCATTTGAAAACATTGTGGAGAACAGAGGTGGAGTGTCAGTTTTGTGGGTAATTTGGGCATGAGAACTTTACCAATTTAGATGTTTACATTTAAACTTCACATGGGCAGGTAACCCAGAGTTATCCCAACTATTTATCACGAGCGCCTTGAAATTAGGTCCAGGTTTGTGAACCAGGGTTTATGATTGACTCAGGGCATGGTATCACACATTGACGGCAGATGTCCTGTTGACATAATGCCATGCTTCTGGTTTAGTGTCTGCTCTACACAGCTCAGTCGTGACATGCATGCTGATTCCTCTTGCGATCAAATTACAGCCAAGATTCTTTGACGAGGTGGTTTAACAGGCAAGGCACTTGGAATAGTAAGTTGTGAGAGTAAGCCTTAAGAGTTTAGATTTCTTCTGTGGTAGGGAAGTCAGCCTCACTTCCAAGTTGTATCATTATAGGGACATCAGCATGCATTCTCAGTTGGCAGATTCTTTTAACAATGTGACATCAAAGTTTTGAAGGTCAAAAAGGTGGGGGCTTTTTTGTTTATTTCTTTTTCAAATTTCAAATCAACTAAATAATCTGAGACAAATCACTCATTTGCCTGTGACCTTTAGAAAAATTGTCATTTTATTAAAATACTCTACTTAGGTACAGGCTAACTTTGTGTGCCCTGTGCTTGAGTATATTTGTAAATGATGAACTTAGTTTCTGAAATTATTTTATTCACAATTTTCTAAAATAAATAAGTTAATTTTAAAAACTTGGGCAGTGCCAGTAAATTTGTCATAATTAAGCAGGAAGCACTTCTTGTGAGCCTTTGTAAATCCTAGCCACTGTTCTAGAAAGCACTTTTTAAAAGATTTATTTATTTATTAGAGACAGAACAAGAGAGAGAATGGGAGTGCCAGGGGCTTCAGCCACTGCAAACGAACTCCAGATGCATGCGCCACCATGTGCATCTGGCTTATGTGGGTCCTGGAGAATCGAACTTGGGGCCTTGGTCTTTGCAGCCGTGCACCTTAACTGCTAAGCCATCTCTCCAGCCCCTAGAAAGTATTTTTGTAAGTTTTTTCAAATGATGTGGAAGCAAACCATCATTAAGGATGGAGATTTGGGGCTGACTAGATGGCTCAGTGGTTAAGAACACTTGCCCCAGAGACAGCCCAAGCTCAGTCCCTTAGAACCCATGCAAAACAAGAAAGAAAGTTGGGCATGGCCATGTGCATCTGTAACTCCGGTGTACAGCTGCAGAAAGTGAGGAGTCCATGGAGCTTGCTGATGGACAGTGGCTCCAAGGTGAAGAAGAGACCCTATCTCAAGGACATACGTGGTTGAGGGATAGAGGAAGACGTCCAAGTGTCATGTCTCTGTGCGTGTGCATCACAAACCATGCACACACACATGAAAAGGACAGAGATTTTGACAGTTTATATTCTGGAAGTACCTATGATGTTCAAGCCTGGCATGGTAGCCTGTGCCTATAGTCCTAGCTGTTTAGGAGGCTGAAATGGGGAGGGTTATTTGAACTTGGGACTTTGTGACCAGTCCAGGCAGCACAGTAATACTCCTCAAAAAACAGGAAGTCCTTAAAAACAAAGTTGGGCTGGAGACATGGATTTGCAGTTAAGGTGCTTGCTTGCAAAGCCAAAGGACCCAGGTTCAATTCCCCAGGACCCATGTAAGCCAAATGCACAGGTGGTGCATGTATCTGGAGTTCGTTTGCAATAGCTGAAGGCCCCTGCTATGCTCATTCTCTCCCCGTGTCTGTCTGTCTGTCTCTCTCTGTCTCTCTGTCTCTCTCTCAAATAAATAAATAAAAATTTTAAAAGTAAGGGCTGGAGAGATGGTTTAGAGATTAAGGTGCTTTCCTGTGAAGCCTAAGAACTCATGTTTGAATCTCCAGGTCCCACATATCCAGACACACATTGACGCGAATGTGCAATGTTACACATGTGCACAAGGGGCCGCACATCTGAAGTTCTTTGGCAGCAGCTGAAGGCCCTGGCATTCCCTTTCTCTCCCTCTCCCCCCCCCCCCCCAATCTCTCTCTCTCTCAAAATAAATTGTGTGTGTGTGGTTTTTTTTTTTTTTGTTTTTTTTTTCAAAGTAAGGTCTCAAAATAAATTGTGTGTGTGTGGTTTTTTTTTTTTTTGTTTTTTTTTTCAAAGTAAGGTCTCACTCTAGCCCAGGTTGATCTGGAATTCACTATGTAGTCCCAGGGTGGCCTTGAACTCATGGTGATCCTCCTACTTCTGCCTTCTGAGTGCTGGGATTAAAGGCATGTGCCACCATGCCCGGCTAAAAAAAAAAATTTTTTTAAAGTTACTTGTGAGTTGATTTCTTGGGCTCTCCTAAGCATGGAAATGGACATGAGCCTGCTTTGTGTCTTCCTTCCTGTTCTTCCACTTCCTCCACATGACTGAGCCAAATATACGTAACACTTAATGTTTTACTCTAGTAGAAAGTTACTTAAAAATATAAAAAGAAGCCAGTCTCAGCACTTGGGAGGTAGAGATAGCAAAATCACTGTCAATTTGAGGCCAGCCTAAACTACATAGTGAATTCCAGTCAGCCTGGACTAGTGTGAGACTGTACCTCAAAAAAGCTGAACTGTATTTATCTTCCTAACATCTGTCCTTCACCCTTTCCTTTATTAAAATTTTAAATTAGATATGGAATAGATATAAGAACATTTTATAAAATATGTACAAGGCTTAAAATCACTCTAAAAACAGAATGACTACAGTACCAGTAGGCCCACTATAACATATAGAAAAGAGAAAGAAAATGACTTGGAAGCCTCAAGGACCCCTGGACCCCACTCCTGTCTCATCCCTTGCATTTTTGGTTAGGGTAGCTGTTGAGTTTTAGGATCTTTTATGAGTTTATGATCTTTTCAAAATATTTTTATCACGTAAGTGTCCTTAGAAGAGTAAATTGTTTGTGCAGCTCTGTTACGCTCTGTCCGCTGGTCATTGTTGTTGGGATTCTTCCTTGTGTCGTGTGCTGCACAGCTCACCTTCACGCTCCATTGACAGTGTTGTGAAGTCCTTTCTCACGGTGTACACAGTTAACTTTTGTTCATGTGTTTGTCTTGCTACTTACTTACTTTTATTTATTTGCAATCCTGGGGACTGAACACAGGTCCTCATGCATGCTGCTCCAATAGTCTACCACTGAGCTAGATCCCAATCCACTTTTTACCACTAAGTTGTCTAGGCTGGCCCTGAACTTACTCTGTAGCTCAGGCAGGCCTTGACCTTATGACCCTCCTGAGTATCTGTTCCGTAAACTTATACCTCCAGATCTGGCTATTTTATGTGGTTTTTTTTTTCTATTATAAGAAAATTAACATCGTATAGCCTAGGATAGTGGTGTATACTGTAATCTGTACATTCAGGAGGAGGCAGGAGCAGGATGCAAGTCAGAAACCAGCCAGGGCTGCATAATGTGACCCTGTCTTAAAAAAAAAGCTGAGGAGATGGTTTAGTCCGTAGTGCTTAATTTCCTTTTGTTCATTTGTTTGTGTGTTTGTCTTCTGAGGCAGTGTCTCACTGTAGCCCACACTGGCCTTAAACTTACTTTCCTCTCTCTGCTAGCAAATATATATATAAAAACAATACAACTGTAGCCCTCTAAGAGGTTAAGATGGAAGAAAATGTAAGTGACCTTGGGTTTGAAGAGGACTTTTTAGGTAGAACACTGGGACAGGGGAATATACATACGTACATACATACGTGTGTGTGTGTGTGTATATATATATGTGTGTATATATATATGTATATATATATTACTAAAAGTGTTTTCAGATAATTCATCTCTAGCAAGAATTATCTTTTTTAAAAAATATTTATTTATTTGCAAGTAGAGAGAGAGAGAGAATGGGTGTACCAGGGCCCCCAGCCACCGCAAACAAACTCCAGATGCATGCACCACCTTGTACATCTGGCTTTACATAGGTTTTGGGGCATTGATTGAACCCTGGTCTTTAGGCTTTACAGATAAGCATCTTGACCACTGAGTCATCTTTCCAGTCCCAAGAATTATCTTTAAGTCAAGCATTCCTTAAAAGTCTTACTTGGGGCCTGGAGAGATGGCTTAGCGGTTAAGTGTTTGCCTGTGAAGCCTAAGGACCCCGGTTCAAGGCTCGATTCATTAGCCAGATGCACGAGGGCCCACATGCATCCAGAGTTTGTTTTCAGTGGCTGGAAGCCCTGGCGCACCCATTCTCTCTGTCCCTTTCTATCTGCCTCTTTCGCTCTCTGTATGTCACTCTCAAATAAATAAAATAACAAAAAAATAAAAAAATAAAGGCATGTGTCACCATACCTGGCTCTCCTTTCTTTAAAAAAAAATAAAAGTCTTGGGGACTAGAGAGATGGCTTAGCAGTTAAGTGCTTGCCTGTGAAGCTTAAGAACCCTGGTTCGAGGCTCGATTCCCCAGGGCCCACATTACCCAGATGCACAAGGGGGCGCATGCATCTGGAGTTCATTTGCAGTGGCTGGAAGCCCTGGCGTGCCCATTCTCTCTCTCTATCTGCCTCTTTCTCTCTGTATGTCACTCTCAAATAAATAAATAAAAGTGAACAAAAAATAATAATAAAGGCATGTACCACCATACCTGGCCTGGATAGATTTTAAAAAATAAGCTTACTTGGGAGCCAGGTATAGTGTCACACATCTTTAATCCCAGCACTTGGGAGGCAGAGGTAGGAGGGATTGCTGTTAGGCCACCCTGAGACCACATAGTGAATTCCAGGTCAGCCTGGGCTAGAGTGAGACCCTACCTCAAAAAAAAGGACAGTTTTTTGTTTGTTTCTTACTTTACTGGGAAGTTAGCTTGATAGGAACTGCTGATATGTCCCAAGTTTCTTAGTTTTTTAAATTGAAATAAGAAATCATTTTCAATATTCTACATTGGCTTTTGTTTACACTGTATTTTCATCACGCATTGTATATCATCTCTACCTGTGTGAGGTTTTGAGTGGAGGAAAAATGGTTTTTTTCTGCCTTCTCTTAGCTGCAGGACTTATGCACACATTCAATGCCCACGCAGCCACCGACATCACAGGCTTTGGGATTTTGGGCCACGCACAGAACCTGGCCAAGCAGCAGAGGAATGAGGTATCGTTTGTGATTCATAACCTTCCTGTGCTTGCCAAGATGGCTGCCGTGAGCAAAGCCTGTGGAAACATGTTTGGCCTCATGCATGGGACCTGCCCGGAGACATCAGGTACAAGAATCCCGTTCCAGAGCTGGGGGTTAAACTCAGTGAGGCTGATGGAAAGCTCCCTGAGGAAGCACAGACACAGGCATGAGTGTGTCCCCAGTGTGTGAGGTCAGTCCTGATGAGGGCCGCTGCCTCTGCTGTGGGTCTCCAGGCTCTCTGTCCTCTTTTGACTGTTGCAGGAACCTCTTGTTGCTGGGACCTGACCAGAAATAGCTTATGGGAGAAAAGGGTGTATGTTAGGCTTTCAGATTTCAGGGGACGCTTCATTATTGTGAGAGAAGCTGGCTTAGTTCATCACTCATCCACAGCAGAGGGACAGCCAGAGCTCAAGTTAACTGTGAGCGCAGCATAGGACTGGGCGCAAGACCTGTCCTCAGTGTCACACCTGCTTAATCAGAAATAGCTGAGACGGCGGGCCATCACATTCCAACCACCCCAGAGCCACACTTTGAGTTGGGTGTTCTGTGTGGTGTGTTTTGATTGGGGTGCGGTAATGGTGTGGGAGACTAGAGTTTGGGGAAGATAAGCCGTGTGATTTTCATTGGAAGCTGACTGCTTGAAATAAACTGTTAACAACCACAGGTGACATTACAGGCTGCAGCTTTTTTTCTTAAAAGGTGTCTAAAATTGGTGTTTTGGCCAGGCATGGTAGATAGCACAGGCCTATAATCCCACTGCTTGGGAAGCTGAGGCAGGAGGATTTCAAGTCTGACATTAGCCTGGACTACAAAACAAAACAAAAAAGTCGGCCGTGGTGGCACACGCCTGTAATCCTAGCACTGAAGTAGGGAGGACATAGAAGGCTCTAGGTCAGCCTGGAGTAAAGGGTAGAAGAGTGTGCCCTCTTTGCAGGGGGCCGTTTTCTTTTTGCCCCTTGTCTCTTGTCATGTTTACCTTGGCTTCTGTGTTACACCTCAGTTTCCCTTATCCCTTATTTTCTGGGTTTTCTCACTAACTACTGTATACACATGCCTAGACTTGACCGGGAGCCATGTGGTGTGCGGTCTGGAGTGGACCTGCCTCCTTTGAAGATTCTGATGTCGGGTGGAGGTGGGGACACAGAGCCCTGCCACATTAGCTGCTCTTGCATCCAGGGCTTCCAGGCCTCACGCCCGTGGGAGGACTTGCAACTTCCTGCTTCTGACTGACATTTCTAGAAGTAGCTCAGGAGGGGTCCTGGTACCTGGAGATGCTTCTGCTGCCTATGGGCACTGAGCAAATATGAAATGAGTTCATGGCCTAGTCATTGAAATTTGTTTCCTTTATTCGAATAGGAGTTTTTTTCTGAAAATTGGACTCGAGAAAGGCTTAGCAGTTAAGGCGCTTGTCTGCGAAGCCCAGGGACCCAGGCTCTACTCCCCATAACCCACATAAGCCAGATGCACATGGTAGTGCATGTGTCTGGAGTTCATTGCAGTGATTAGAGGCCCTGGTGTGCCCACTCATATTTTCTCTCTCTCTCATAAATAAATTATTAAAAAATAAAAGTAGAGACCAGTCATGGTGGCGCATGCCTTTAATCCCAGCAGAGGTAGGAGGATCTCTGTGAGTTCGAGGCCACCCTGAAACTACATAGTGAATTCCACATCAGCCTGGGCTAGACTGAAAAATAAAATAAAAGTAGAAAACACTGTATATACTTTTTTCCTGATTGTTGTTTTTACTTAGAAACATATAAACTTCCTGGTCTGCTTCTTGGAATAGCAAGGAAAGTTTGCTATACTCTACTTTGTACCTTCTGTGTGTGACAAGGTTCAAGACTAGAGTGTGGATTCGTTAAAATACGTACTGTGTGAGTTTTAAGTTTAAAACAGTACAGAAGCAGCGTTCTTGGTGGGTGAAGTCACGGCGCAGTGCTTTCCTTGCGTGTGCGGTGGCAGCGTACCTCCAGTGTGCTGACGAGGCCCTCCTGACCCGGCTGTGTGCATCGCACGCTTTCAAGTTTGCGGATCCATGGCAGGGTTTTGACATACCAACAGTTTATGGAAACAGCCGAATCTGTTCTCATTGAGGCACAAGTGCTGCTCTCACTGTGTCATACAAATAGTAATTCTTTTTTTCCCTTTGCCCAGGAGGCCTTCTAATCTGTTTACCACGTGAGCAAGCAGCTCGGTTCTGTGCAGAGATAAAGTCCCCCAAATACGGTGAAGGCCATCAAGCATGGATTATTGGGATTGTAGAAAAGGGCAACCGTACCGCCAGAATCATAGACAAACCCCGGATCATCGAAGTCGCACCTCAAGTGGCCACTCAAAACGTGAATCCTACGCCTGGCGCTGCCTCTTAATCTAGATAGAACTAGCTATTTGGTTTTGTTTTTAAATAGATCTATTTCCTTTATCATTACTTCAATTAAAAGACTAAGAACAACACAAATTTCATTGTGTCTACACATCTGATGACCTTAGGTCGGTTTGTGAGTGGATGCAATTAATAAAATGAAATCCATGGCCTTCTTTTCCTGTTACATTAACTGAAGATGCACCCAATCTTGAGGCAGCTTCTGAGTTGAGAATTATATTGTTATCCAATACTGTTGATTCATTTTGAATCTTTAGACACGTATCTCTTGCCGCATAGGCTCTTTCTAAAGGTGCTTTCACACAGCACAGACATTACCGTGAGTAGTGTCACATGGCAGTTTGTGTCTTCACTTCATGTATATTTATCATATCAGTCTTTTTCTTTTAACTGTCTTGGATGGTGTTCTGGAAAGACAGTTCGTGAGTGACATGGCCGTCTTGTGGTAGCAGGAAGGTTGCATGCTCCCTTTGGGTCTTTGGCTTGTGAAGCTGAGTCTAATAATTCAAGAGCATTTCTTTGGCCCGGGACATTCTCCAATCTCCAATAGTGCATTCAGTTAATAAGGCAAGTGCTTGACTCCGCATGGAAAGCACTTTGAAAACAAAAGAAACTACCCTCCATTTTTGTTTTTGTTTTTTTGTTGTTGTTGTCGTCGTTTTTGGGGTTTTTTTGGTAGCTTTCCTGATACCATTAATGGTTTTCTTTACTGATAGCAAAAAAGGATACTTTTTGCAATGTAATTAGATGTTCTATAGTGCAACAATTGCCTTCCGTTGGGGGCTTCGTGTATAATACTCATTTACAACTCAATATATAATTACACGGATAATTTTTAAATATAATCAGTAATAAAGACTGTTCTGTGGATGGTAGTGTTTAATACATTTTATATTTTGTATAGTGATTTCAGGCCTTTTGTTTTCTTAAAATCAGCAGCTCTTTAGCCTAATTTTCAGCATTATTTTGTCCTTTGCTCCAGTACTTTATTTGTGTGTGCACGCTTTTGTGAACTGTGTTAAGGATCTGCATTGCCAACATTGCAGCTTGAACTTAAAAGTTGTTATTCAAATAAATATTTAATTTTTTAATTGCTCTTGTATAATCAGATGCCCTTTTTGGTATTATTTTAGAAGTATTGGGAGGGTTTTGCCTAAAAGTACAATTTATTGGGGAAAACTAGATTTTAGTTTTATAAAACTTTTAAGTCTTTCACGGGACCTATATTTTGCTGAATTAAATTTTGTAGTGTAGAACAAATAGGCAATCTGAAAAGGTGTAACCTGTGTTTCTTAAAAACAGGCTTCCTATAATTTAGCTACTAAGCAGTCAGGGATTCCCATCAAGCACAAGGGCACTGGGCTGCCAGCACCTGCCTTCAAGAGAGAAGAGTACCCAACGAACGCTTCCTGCCCCGGGCTGCTGGGCAGAAGCTCCCAGAAGGAAGAGGCCGAGGCATGGTTGTGTCCTCAGGAGCCAAAGGGCCACCTACAAGCACACAGAGCTGGAACTGAAGCCACAGGTCTGGTGGGCTGGGCAGAGACAGCGGCCCAGGATGGACACTAATTGAACATTGTTTTTAGGAATTTATACAGTTGTTGGTCCTCAAGCTACACGCCAGTGGTCTGCAAAATAAAATGTGTTGGAACCCTTTGAGTACAGAAAATATCCTGTTGGGCTTGCTTTTTAATTATTTTTTTCTTAAGTAGGTGGCAATGAAATCTGAAAGAACTCTGTATAGTCTCGCAAACACTGGTGCTTGTCATGGTGCCTGTGGAGAGGAAGTTAAGATCATATTATAACAATGTCAGGGACTTAAGGCCTGTGTAATTCATACTGTCCCCGGAGAAAATCTTGTCTTAACAGCTGTGTTTTTCAGAGTGGTCTGATAACCCTGCTTTAGAATCACCCAGGGGTGCTTGTCGAAAGAGATGTTCTTGCCCTTTTCCTGAGACAGGCAGAATGGGAATTCTGGAGCTGAAGGATAAGGTAGTCTGTCTTAAGTGTGTAACCTTTGGGGGTATACTGAACTAAAGATTGAGAGCCACTAATTGCAAAAGCAAGGTTGCAGAAAGGGAGAGAAAGACAGTGGAGCCTGACAGGAATTTTTCTTTTTAAATCTTAACCATATATTTCCCATGTCTGAGCTGTGGCTCAGCAACTAGAGACAAGAAAGTTAACTTTGGGGTTTGGAGAGATGGCTTAGCAATTAAAGAGCTTTCCTGCAAAGCTTAATGACCCTGGTTCGATCTCTGGAACCCAGGTAAGCCAGGTGGCCTACAGTGGCCCCTGTGGCTGGAGTTCCTTTGCTGTGGCTGGAGGCTCCGGTGCTCTCTTTCTCTCACTCTCTCCCCATTTCCTCTGTCCTGTCTCTCTGTTTGAATCAAATGATTGTCATTGAATGAGTTCTTGGGACAGTCTGACAAACTCTTAAGATTTAGTGAACAATTATTTGACTTCCTGGTAGAACTTCAAAACTGACACTGAAGTGCATTCATCTTGCTTCTGTAGATCTGTGGCGCAGTGTCATCAAAACCATCGGGTGAGGCCGGGCGTGGTGGCGCACGCCTTTAATCCCAGCACTTGGGAGGCAGAGGTAGGAGGATCGCCATGAGTTCAAGGCCACCCTGAGACTCCATAGTGAATTCCAGGTCAGCCTGGGCTACAGTGAGACCCTACCTTGGGGGGAAAAAAAAAAAGGGTGGAATACATGCACCCTCATGAAGCTGCACTCAACCGGAGTCAGTTTTTTTCTAGACTCCAGAGTTCTTTACAAAGGAATATCAAAGTTTATCTAGTTTGCACAGGCCATGTGGAAGCATATGTTGTGTTTGAGTCTAAGAAAAAGTGTTGTATAAGCAATAATATACTAATGTCTTTTGGCTCAGTATTTGGAAATAACCTATTATGTAATAGTCTTCCAAGCTCTGCATGCATTATAATGAATAAATGAAAGTGTTTTTCATTGTTCTGATTGTAGGCATATGAGTTAGCCACTTCCAGTCTGAATTTAGTATTGTCTTTAAAAATCACCACATCTGAGCTTTAGATCTTAGTTTTTATTCTGTGGAGACAAGAATATAACTAAACTCATTTTAGAAGTGATAAGCATGGCGCGGGGGTTTGGAGACCTAACAGTTACATGCGCACACGCACATCGTGAGCTCCACCTGTCTACTCCCAGCCTGCCCTTCTGACCAAGCCAGTTCCGTAAACAACAAATTACTCTGTTACAGTCATTTGTACCTTTTGTCTAAGAATCTACATATGCCAGAAATCATGGTAAATCCAGAGTGGCATGAAAACTGGAGCCTGGGGATATTGTTTTGTCTTTGCTCAAATTCTGACTTCTATGAAAAAGCAAGGTGGATGCTTAAGACCAGGCCTTTATCAAGAAAGTGGGCAGTGCACCTGGCAAGCCAGGCCTCTCGGTGCGATCAAGAGCCACCGGCATTCAAGTCGGCCGTCACAGGCAAGGGGTTGTGGTTTGGTCAGAGGGTGTGAGGTGCATAGAGCTTGCTACAATTACCTGTAGGGTTTTCTATAGTTCACAGCCCTCAAAGACCGAGTTAGTTCCACAGCCGAAGTTGATTGTCATCGTAGCTAAGTCACGTTGGCTGTAAAGGGAGTTTCATGCTTAGAAGAACTGCATGTAACGAAGCCCGTCAAAGTCCATAGAACTGGACCTGGTGTCGCAGGCCCTATAACTCCAGCTACTTGGAAGCTGAAGGACTGCGATCTCCCACTGCCGCGGCTACCAACATGCTCCCTGGCCTGGGCAGCTCCGGGAGGTCCTGCCCTGCCCCCAAAGTAGGATGGGGATATAGCTATGGTAGAGGGTGCACGGAGCTCCGAGTTAAATCCCCAATACCACATGCACACACACCTTCATGGAAAGAATAAATCACCAAATTAATGGTTTCATTGCAAAAGAGTATGGTTTCTTTTCTTTTTTTTAAAAAAAAAAAGTTTTTAAAAGCAAAGAGAACTTTGTTTTGTTTTTGAGAGAGGGAGGAGGCAGGGAGAAAATGAGCATGTAGTCTCAGGGTGGCCTCAAACTCATGGTGATCCTCCTACCTCTGCCTCCCAAGTGCTGGTAAGGATTTTTTTTTTTTTTTTTTCCTGAGGTAGGGTCTCACTCTGACTCAGGCTGACCTGGAATTCACTGTGTAGTCTCAGGGTGTTCTCGAATTCACAGCAATCCTACCTCTGCCTCCTAAATGCTGGGATTAAAGGCGTGCACCACCACGCCTGGTTTAGTAAGGATTTTTTTTTTTTTATTTCAACCACAGAAAGTAATACAAAGAAGAAACAAATGCAGGCTGGAGAGATGGCTTAGTGGTTCAGGCATTTGCCTGCAAAGCCAGAGGATCCCTGATCAACTCTCCAGGACGCATGTAAGCCAGATGCACAAGGGGATGCATGCATCTGGAGTTTGCAGTGGCTGGAGGCCCTGGTGTGCCCATTCTCATTCTCTGCTTCTTTCTCCCTCTCAAATAAGTTATATTAAAAAAAAAACAAAACAAATGCATGTAGAGTTTCTCTATATAAGTGGGGAAAAAAGCAAATGTTAACAAAGGTTTTCTCTGCAAAGGCAGTCACATGAACAAATTTTAAGTTTCTACTTCTTTTTTACAATATGTATTTTCTGTTTTATTTTGTTGTTTTGAGAAAAAGTGTCACCATGTAGCTGAGGGTGGCCTTGAATTTATAATCTTCTTGTCTTAGCCTTTCAAGTGCTGGGGTGTGCTGTTTTCACTTAGAAGAGGCTGGGCATGTATGTACATATGTGTGTTTGTGTATTTAGAAACAGAGTGGGGGGTCACTAGCTCTAGCTGGCCTGGCACTCTGTGTAGCCCTGCCTGGTCTCTCGGGGTGTTCCTCCTCCTGTCTGGTTTCTCATGTGCTGGAGTGACATGTTCACCATCATGCCCAGCTACCTATGCGTTTATATGTAACAAGTAATGAGACCAATCTGGTTCATGCCGGATGAATGTACACATGAAGGGCCATTGAAATAAAGGGGTTTTCAGTGAGACTTACAGTACCTTTCTGCATTTATGGGCTGTTCAGAATGGCAGCAGGCGCTGAGGCCAGTGGTTCAATGAGCTCAGTGGTACAGTGCTTACCTGGCGTGAGGCCCGGATTGATCCCAGGCACCACAAGTAAAAAAAAAAAATTAACTTAACCCAACCATACAAAAAGCCTTGCTAGGGTCTAGAGGAATGGCTTAGCAGTTCAGGCGCTTGCCCGCAAAGCCAAAGGACCCAGGTTCAACTCCCCAGGACCCATGTAAGTCAGATGCACAAGGTGGCACATGCATCTGAAGTATGTTTGTGTTTGTGGCTGGTGGCCCTGATGTGTCCATTCTCTATCTGCCTCTTTCTCTCTGTCCCTCCCATTCTGCCTCTCAAATAAAATAGATAAGTAAAATATTTAAAAAAAAAAAAAAAAAAAAACCTTGCTAGTATTACGACAGCACTTCCCCTTCCTCCCTGGTTTCAGCCTCCCACCTCTGGTCTTGTTGCAAACACTCCCAAGCAGGGTCCCCTGGCTTCTACTGTTAGGCTTCCTACACCTCAGCAGCTTGAGAGCCTGTTGCTGACATGGACCATTGCTCTGTCCATGGCTACGCCCCGTACTTGGTAGACAAGTGCAGAATGGGTACTCCGTGGTCACGGAGCACTTCACAGGTTGATTTGTCTTCATTTCATGCTAAGCAGTTTGCCCTGGTTCTTTTGGTATTTCTCAATCCAAATAATCCCATAAGAGATTTTATTCTCTCATCTTCTCTCAGATTTATACATGCATATCTTTTAGTTTTCAATTTTAAGATGAGGATTAAAAATGTCTTTGCACCACTTACTGTTTCATTGTTCATGCTGACATCAGAAACAGGCAGAGAGAAAATCAGCCTCTCTTTGTCCCAAAGTGATTTATGAAAAATTTTGGTTTATAGCCACAACTTGTCATATTTGTGTTCTTTGAAATATCTTTGTCTTGTTTTTCTTAAGTTATTCCTGTAAGAGAAGACCATGGTTTTTATGTGACAGTCTGAAATTGTAAGTCAGATGTAAAGGATGGTAATAAATGGGAAATGTGTGTTATTTTTTCCTTGTTTTCCTTCCTTGCTGTCCGCCTTTGTTACAGAACACTGCACAGCTGTTCTCGTCCAGATGGGAGTGACAGCAGAACGAGGAAGTCACCTGGGAGACCTGTCACTGTATCTACCTACCTGTGCAGTAGTCCTAATCCTGAGGGCCAGGGTGAGCCGACCCAAGGGGTCCAGTTTCAAAAGGTTCACTCTGCGGTTGTCTGGCACCATGTTCTTGGGCAGAACATCACGGTGGCAGGCACGTGATGGAAACTCTTCACTTCTTGGCAGGCAGAAGACAGCAGGATAGAAAAATCTATGGGCCGGGCATGGTGGTGCACGCCTTTAATCCCAGCACGCGGGAGGCAGAGGAAGGAGGATCACCATGAGTTTGAGGCCACTCTGAGACTCCATAGTGAGTTTCAGATCAGCCTGAGAGCTAGAGTGAGACCCTACCTCAAAAAAAAAAAAAAAAAGTCCATGGATAATGAACCCGAGGGTCATCCCCAGTGACCTGTTCCCTCTCCGTAGCCCCCACCACCAGTTTCCACAACCTCCCAGAATAGCACCACGATCTGGGAGCTAAACATTGCAAACAAACGCCTGCAACCCCGGCATTTGGCAGGAGGAGTTCAAGTTCAACAGCTCTCCACTGCTGTTCATGGGACAGGCAAAGTCATTTTTAGCAGCATAGTTAGTTCAAGACCAGCTTGGGCTGCATGAGGTCCTGTCTCAAAGACAGAACCCAGTCAACCAAACAGAGGAAACACCATAAGCCGGTAGCAGACATTTTGTATTGAAACTCTGAGCATCTCTGGAACTCCTTGATCATTTCTGCAAGGACCCCTTTTCCAAGTAAGGTCACATTCACCCTTTCCTAAGGGGCAAGATGTGGGCTGTTGGTGTCATCTTTACTGGAGTGAGACCAGAAATCCTACTTTAAGATGTGTTAGACAGCCTAGTGCTGGGCTGGGGAGGGGGCTCCGTGGTATGTGCTTTCTGTGCAAGTGTGAGTATCTGAATATGGACCCCGTATGAAACAGGGGTGACGGAGCCAGCGTCTGTGCTAGTAGGCACGCGTGACAAAATGAGACGTGGAGAATCTCAGAACTCACAGGCCAGCTCGGCTGACTAACATGGAAAGACCCTGCCTTGATGTGAGGTGGGAGAATAACTCGAAGTTGTCCTCTGACCTTCACACATGCTCCCTAGCATCCACACACCCATTCTCACACACTCGAACATGCACGCACATCTATCACACCAAAAGAGAGAGAGAGAGAAGAAGAAAGAAAATGAAAAGGTAGAAATTCCAGTGATGATGTCAAGAAGACCACTGAGCCCACAGATTCTGACATGTAACGGGGTCCACAACAGAGAGAGGAATAGGATTCCACATTGTAGAGGGAACTTAAAGTCTGAGCCTGGAAGAGATGATTCAGGAAACTGGTGTTTACAGAAATGAGATGTTAAAGCACAAAGTTCAGGGAAGGAGGAAAGGTCAGTCTGGAAGTGAGGCTGATAGGAGCAGGGAGGGAAGTCTTGTTTTGTTCCCCCCTGCTCATGTGTTAGGTAAGATGTGGAACGGAATAAACAGTGCATGGTCACATGGTAGCCACTAGCGACCTCAATAGAAAATTTCAGTGAGCTGTGAAAGTCAGGGGTTAGCTAGGTTCTAAAGCAAATGAAGAATGGGAGATTGGAGACTGGTTGCATAGGATAGAGAACTTTCTATCAGCTTTATAAGTGATTATGTTTTAAATGTTTTATTTCTCTACATTTCTTATTTTTTATTTATTTATTTGAGAATGACAGACAGACAGTGAGAGAAAGAGGCAAAGAGATAGAGAATGGGCATGCCAGGGCCTCCAGCTGCTACAAATGAACTCCAGATGCATGCACCCCTTGTGCAACTGGCTAATGTGGGTCCTGGGGAATTGAGCCTTGAACCGGGGTCCTTAGGCTTCACAGGCAAGTGCTTAACCGCTAAGCCATCTCTCCAGCCCTATAAGTGATTATTATTATTTATTAATTTATTTGCAAGCAGAGAGAGAGGCAGGGAGAATATGAGCACACCAGAGCCTCAGCCACTTTGTGTGTGTCTGGCTTTACGTAAGTACTGGGGAATTTGAACCTGGACTATTAGAGTTTGCAAATAAGTGCCATTAACTGGTGAACCATCTCTCCAGTCTAAGTGATAATTGGAAGGGAAGTTGATCAAAAGAGAGCTTTTAGGGCTGGAGAGATGGCTTAGCCATTAAGGCACTTGCCTGCAAAGCTAAGGGACCCAGGTTTGATTCTGCAGGACCCATGTAAGCCACACATACGGTGGCACATGCGTCTGGAGTTCATTTACAGTAGCAGGAGGCCCTGGTGTGCCCATTCTCGCTCTCTCTCTCTCTTAAATAAATAAATAAAAATAAAATATTTTTTTAAAGAGGGCTTTTATAAACTGGAGGACATTGCAGCATCTTTCCATGTTGGTGTGGGGAAGAGGAGATCCAAGGAAGATAAAGGAGAGGAGGACTGTTGGAACAAGGCTCTAAAATAGGTGAGATGGAGCATGGGCATAAACACATGAGAAGGCTAGCTTCCACTGAAGGTACTGAACAGTCCTGTGGAAGTGGAAGGGAAACACGTGTGTGGGGGAGTGAAGGTACATGTGTGTGTGCACAGCACGTGTGGAGGACAACCGTGAGCTTCTGTCCTCATCTTCCACCTTGCTTGAGGCAGCCTTTCTTTCTTTGTTGCTGCATACACCAGGCTCACTGACCTAAGCTCTTTCATGGACTCCCTTATGTCTGCCTCTGACTTTGTCCCTAGCAGGGCTGAGATTTACAGACAGTTAATTACTGATTCGCTGAGTTACTGTAAGAGTTAATTGCTGAGGTGCTAAAACTTTTTTTTTTTTTTTTTGTCAGCAGATGGAAAAATCCCAAAGCAGGAACTGTCCAGAAAGGGCCCAAAGGTATAAGAAAGAAAGACAGTTGTAGCAGTCAGGTTCACATTGCTGGTACAAGTCACCCAACCAAGAGCAGCTTGTGGGCAAAAGAGGTTTATTTTGGCTTATGGGCTCAAGGGGAAGCTCTGCGATGGCAGGGGAAAACGATGGCGTGAGCAGAGGGTGGACATCACCCCCTGGCCAACATCAGGTGAACGATAGCAACAGGAGAGTGTGCCAAACACTGGCCTGGGGAAATGGTATAAGACCCATAAGCCTGCCCCCGACAATATACTGCCTCCAGGAGGTTTTAATTTCCAATTGCCATCAGCTGGGGAACCTAGCATCCAGAACACCTAAGTTTAAGGGGGACACCTGAATCAAACCACCACAACAGTTTAGGCTAAAACCAAGTAAAATGGGGTTCATTGTTAGGGTGGCCTGACTATAGAAATGATTGATATGCAAATTGCCACATCTTATTCGTTTCCTTACCCCTCCCCTTGGCTATGAAAACTGTAAAATGAAAATAAAATCTCAACTTGGGGCCAAAAGCCTCTTTGGAGGGCTATCTCAAGCTTCTTGGCCCCTGGGTAATAAACTCTATTTTCACTCATTCTGGCATTAGAGTGATCTTTCCAGAGAATTTCTACACCAATGCCACCAAATTATCTGTCTAGAGTCCTATGCCTTCTCGGGCATTTTGAATCTGGGACCCAGGGAGATAGCTCAGTGAATGAGTGCTGGCCCCCAGCACTACATAAGCCAAGGGTGTGGTACGCACCTGTAAGTGTGGCACTTGAGAGGTGGGAACAGGTGATCAGAAGTTCAAGTTCCTTGGCTGCATAGCAAGGTCAAGGCTGGCCAGGACCACATGAGACCTTGTTTTAGGGAGAAAAAAAAAAAATACAAGTGTAGGGTGGCTCATACCTACAAAATTCTAGCCTTCTGAAGGCTAATGTGAGGATTGCCATGAGTTTGAGGCCAGCATGAGTCACACATAGTGAGTTCTAGGCCAGTCTGAACAATGTAGTAAGACTTTATCTCAAAAAATATAAAAATGGCGCCAAAGAGATGGCTTAGGGTTAAGGTATTTGCCTGCGAAGCCCAAGGACTCAGGTTTGATTCCCCAGGATCCACATAAGCCAGATGCATAAAATGGCACGTGCATCTGGAGTTTGTTACAGTGGCGGAAGGCCCTGGTGTGTCCATTCTCATTCTCACTATCTCTCCCTCAAATAAATAAAATAAAAATATTAAAATAAAAGAAATATAAATTTTAGGGCTGGACTGATGGCTTAGCAGTTAAAGGCATTTGCTGGCAAAGCCTGTGGGCCTGGGTTGGCCAGGGTTAGATTCCCTAGTATCCACACAAAGCCAGATGCATAAAGTGCACGTGTCTAAAGTTCATTTGCAGAGGCAAGAGACCTTGGTGCACATGCTCATTCTCTCTCTCTCTCTCTCTCTCTCTCTCTCTCTCTCTCTCTGTGCCCTTACAAATAAATAAATAAATATATATATATGTATATATATGTGTATATATATATGTATGTATGTATATGTGTATATATATATATATATTTTTTTTTTTTTTTAATAGGTGTAATCCTGGGCCGGTGGAGCATGGGAGATGAAGGCAGGAGGTTCACTTTAAGCCAGTAGTCAGAGGCCAGCCTGGGCAAATAGGGAGATGCCCAATCTCAACAGTAACCAGTAAAAACAGACGCGAGGCCGGCAGCACAGCTCATGTTAGTGCGCTTGGGGTTCCAAGCCTACTTACAGCAAGAAACCCCAGAGACTGTCTGGTAGAGGTAAGCACCGTCACTCCCTCTCCCTGGGGCTGCACCCCGTTCCTGCCACCCTCACCCTCCAGTCTACATCCCCGCCCGGCTATTCAGTGAAGACAACGCTCAAAGAAGAGGTCTTGATCTTTCCTTGAGCCTCAGGAGCGAGCTGAATTCAGATTGCTATTCTCCCCACTTTTCATCAGTAGAGGGCAGTAAAAAGATGCTTTTCATCCTGATGGCGTAAAAACCATGCAGTTTATCGGGTGTCCGCCAGAAGCCACACACTTAGTTTAAGCTGGGGTCCACATGGGGTATGTCTCTGGAGAACCTAGGTGGTGCCAGGTGCTATTTCATAGTCACAGTCCCGTTGGATGCTCAAGAGCATGACCAGTGAGGTTACGAGAGATTAAGACAATCAGGAAATCCTGGGTGCTTCTGCTTTGGGCATCTGGGCCCAGGGCCCATGGATGACATGAAGCTATCATAGAAAAAAGATTAACACAAAAGTCAAGGGCAAAGGGCGGGTCTTTGAGCTAGTTGCTGACATTTCTGTTGGGCACACAGTTATTTTGGCTACCTGCCTGTGGCTCTCTGGACTAGGGCACTCATACCAAATTTTGCAAAGACATTATGTAAGAAATGATGACGTGTTTATCCTAGAAGTAAACTCTAAGCTAAAGGAAAGTGTAAGCTCAATTATCTATAGTTACCGAATTGCAAAGTGATCTTACAAGTAAATTTGTTTTTAGAGCTGTAAGAAAATTTAAATTACATTACACTTGAATGGACTGGACTTTTCTGGGAGTCATTTATTTTACACACTTAAAAAACAACTGCTAAATTGTCCCTACTATTTCTGGCCGCATTGGCAAATGTCTCTTCAACAGCACGTGTGATTGTTAGAGGTAAACATTTGAATTTCTACTGGTTCAGGAGTGGAAGGATTGAAACCTTTAAGTCTGGCTGGAGAGATGGTTTAGCGGTTAAGGCACTTGCCTGCGAAGCGAAAAGACCTAGGTACAATTACAGGACCCACGTAAACCAGATGCCCAGGGGACGCATGCATCTGGAGTTCATTTACAGTGGCTGGAGGCCCCTGTGCGCCCATTCTCTCTCGGTTTATCTCTCTCCTCCTCCCTCTCTGCTTGTAAATAAATAAGTAATTTTTTTTTTTTTTTAATCAGCCAGTTGTGGTGGCACACGCCTTTAATCCTAGTACTCGGCAGGCAGAGGTAGGGGGATCACTGTGAGTTCCAGGCCACCCTGAGACTCCATAGTGAGCTCCAGATTAGCCTAGACTAAAATGAGACCTCGGAAAACCGGGGCAGGGAAAGAAAAACAATCAATAAATTACGACATCCAGAGTGTGGCTCGGATCCCGGGCGAGCCACGGTGGCTTCCGCGTCCCGGCGCGGCGGCGCGGGGCGGGGCGAGCGCCGGGTTAAGAGCGGCGGGCGGCGGGGGCCCGCGCCCCGCCATGGACCGCGCCCGCGCGCGCCTGCACGTCGTCCTGCGGCACCTCGGCCGCCCCGCGGGCCCGGCCGTCGTATCCTTTGGGCTGCGGGGCCCTCGCGCCGCACGGGCCGCCGCCACCGTGGTCACCTTGGACGGTGACCTCCGGGGCCCTTCCCTGCCCCCCGGACCCCGCCGCCCGCGTCCAGGATCTGCGGGAGGCGGCGGCGGGCGCGGGACCCACCTCCCCAGGGGACCCTGCCCCGGGCGGGCGCGGGACCGGGACCGGGCTGGCCGCGGCGGCCGGTGACGAGGCTCGGCTCGGTCCCGAGTCCGCGTAGGCCGCGCTTCTTGTTGACGTGGAGCTCTTCCAGGGCGAGCTCGCGAAGGGCACCGAGCCGTTTTCGTCGCCGCGTCATCGTCTGCGCGCGGGGTGCCTGGCCCCGGGCCGCCCGCGCTCCTCCGAGCGTCCGCGGACACTGCAGACCGGCGTGCCGGCTGCCCGAGGGGACCGGGGCGGGCGGGCGACAGGGCTTCGCTGAGGCCCCGCGGGATGCTAGTCCCGGGGAGGGGGGCTCTCTCTGCAGGTGGGCCCCCCCTTAGCCCTGGTGTCACATGGGTCTGCACAGGTTGTCCTTCAGCAGTGAATCCCAGCAGGGATGTGCCAGAATAAGCAGGACCTCGGTACTGGACACAACAAATCAGCATTTCAACTGCTTTTCCTCTTGACTCAATCTGCGTCTCTCCCTCGCTAATAAAAACGAAATGTTTTTAGAAATTGAGACCAGCGCTGGAGAGGTAGCTTAGCGGTTAAGGTGCTTGCCTGCAAAGTCAAAGGATCTAGGTTCGATTCCCCGGGACCCATGTAAGCCAGATGCACAAGGTGGTGTATGTGTCTGGCGTTAATTTGCAGTGGCTCTCTCTCTCTCTCCCTCCCTCCCTCCCTCTCCCTCCCTCCCTCCCTCTCTCTCTCTCCCTCTCTCTCTCTCCCACCCTCCCTCCCTCTCTCTGCCTGCCTCTTTTTCTCTTCTTTCTCAAATAAAGAAAAATAGTGAGAGGGAACAAGGACACTGGCCCCAAGGATTGAGAACTGTATGTCCTTTGCCATGATAACTTCCTTGGGAACAGCTGACCAAAGCTATAAGCCTGCCTGCTTCTATTGTATTAAGTACACACAGTACTTAATAATTCTGAATCCTCACTGGACTCCCTTCTGTATTGTCAGCAAGTTAAATAAAGACATCACTTCAGTCTGGAGACCGAAGCAGGAGTTTGAGACCAGCATGGAGTTCCAGGCCAGTCTGAACTACATAGAACTTTTCCTAACAAACAAGAAGTTTATGAGCCACCTAATGGAAACATTAAGGAAGAAGTGTTTTGTCAGTCACTTGTTTTAGAGAGAGAGAGAGAGAGAGAGAGAATGGCTGCACCAGGGCCTCTAGCCACTGCAAACAAACTCCAGACACATGTGCTATCTTGTGTGTCTGGCTTACGTGGGATCTGGGGAATCAAACCTGGCTCCTTAGGCTTTGCAGGCAAGAACTTTAACTGCTAAGCCGTCTCTCTTGCCCTAGTATTTTTTTTTTTCTTTTGGTTTTCAAGGTAGGGTCTCGCTCTAGCCCAGGCTGACCTGGAATTCAGTATGTAGTCTCAGGTGGCCTCGAACTCAAGGCAATCCTCCTACCTCTGCCTCCTCAGTGCTGGGATTAAAGGCGTCCGCCACCATGCCCAGCTTTTTTTTTTTTTTTTTAATAAAATTATACTTGACTGTTGGACATAGGCAGGGCTCTGAGTTAAAGCAAACCTAAGCTGTTTGACCCGACCGCCCCAGGCTATGGAGCCGTCATAGCAGCCTGAACTACAGGAGCCTGAGCCTAGGTCATATTTCAGGACCAAACCAGCAGGGGAGCTCCTCCCCCCATTCTCAGGGGTTGCAGTGAGACAGGATCCTCCCCCCATTGTTGGGGGTTGCGGTGGGGCTGGATTTCCCCCAACAAAAATCTCCAACCCCAAGATCAGATTGGCAAGAAGTAAGGCCAC
The DNA here is from genome assembly GCF_020740685.1 of Jaculus jaculus. Taxonomy (NCBI): domain Eukaryota; kingdom Metazoa; phylum Chordata; class Mammalia; order Rodentia; family Dipodidae; genus Jaculus; species Jaculus jaculus. The sequence goes on from NC_059116.1 coordinate 66,932,409, forward strand.
TCCCTCTCCAAGCATGGGATATCTGGATATTCAGATAAGACTTAGGCTTTGCCAATAACCCTGTGGCCTTTGGCCAGTTACCTAGGAAACTTATTATATGGTATCAGCTGGTACTTTTGCACAGCCCATCCCCCTTCCATTGCCTAGGTGCTGGAATGTATGTCGCCATCTGCTAATTAGGCATCAGCAAACAACCTTGTATATCCAATCCCCTTAGGGTCCTCAACTGCTTATAAACCCATTTCTGCAAGCCTTTTTCTGCATCTCTCTCTCAAATAAATAAATAAATGAATAATATTTTTTAAAAGGGGAAAAAGAAATAGGGCTTTAGCAGCAGCATGCTTACGTGGAAAACCCTCCTCTAGTAAGAACAAATCCAAGCAGGAAGCTGTTTCACAAAAAGGCTGCCTCCTGCTTTTTTTTTTTAATTTTTATTTTTTTATTTATTTGAAAGTGACAGACAGAGAAAGAGGCAGAGAGAGAGAGAGAGAGAATGGGCGCGCCAGGGCCTCCAGCCACTGAAAACGAACTCCAGACGTGTGCATCTGGCTGACATGGGACCTGGGGAATCGAGCCTCGAACCGGGGTCCTTAGGCTTCATAGGCGAGCGCTTAACCGCTAAGCCATCTCTCCAGCCCTGCCTCCTGCTTTTTTACTTTGTCTGCCTTAACTTATACCCTAGAGAGCGCACCCTGCTGCTGAGACTGCTCCCTCTGCCAGCTCCCGCCCTCAGCAATTCCAGTAAGTAGAGCTCATTTTCATCCATAGCCATACACTAGGTACAGAAAAGCTCTTTCCAGTCATACATAGGATATAATATACAGTATACAAGTAGGACATAATATACATATTGCCTCATTAGAATTCATTGTATAAATCCTATTTCCAAAATTTGCCTTAATTAGTGCAACTGTTGAAAACTAAATTTTCTATATATATATATATATATATATATATATATATATATATATATATATATATTTTCAAACTCTCAAGGCATGGGTAGCAGAACAATCCCAACAAAATTCTCTGTGATCTCTCCTTCCCCTTTGAAAGTTCAAAAGCAAAGCTCCAAATACAATTCTTTTTGCATTTTCCATTTTCAAACTCTCACCAGAATAGCCCATAAAATCTGGCTTACCACCCTGTGAGGCTTCTGTAGCCACAAGTACCAAGTCCATACATACTTCTTCTCCAGTAGACAAGTTCCAAAAGACCAAATGATCACATGATCATATTCATCTCATCAACACCCCACTGTGGTACCAAATTTCTGTAGCTACATGTTGCTAGGATGAACATCCAAATGAGACACAGTATATAGGAGAAAGAGATTTATTTCAAGCTTACAGATCCAAGAGGAAATTCCATCAGTAGTGCAATAAGCTGCTTCCCATACATCCAAGCAGAGAGAAGAACCACCAGCAGCCAGCACACACCAAAAGTAACAATCAGGGACCTAAGCAGAGCTCCAACGTCTCTTACACCTCAGTGACACCTTAGTGCTGGACCCCAGGATCTGTCCCCAGTGATACCTCCTCCAGCCAGGGGTCCTAGAGATTTAACTTGAGTCAGTGGGGGACATATTAAAACTACCACACTAGGCATGCATTGAATTTGGCTCCTCAAGCAGTTGTGATTACAGGTATATTACACTGTCATGTTTGTCACTATCAAAGAAGACGTGATATAGCCTCATACAGCCTTAATTCCAATTTTAAGCAGTGGGTTAAGTGATTAGAATTTGCGGGTCTATTATTTGCTTGTTTGGATTGTATTATTTTGATTATTTCTGAAAATGTATTCACTAGACAATTAAAAATATATAACTTGAAGCTGGGCATGGTGGCGCACTCCTTTAATCCCAGCACTTGGAAGGCAGAGATAGGAGGATCGCCATGAGTTAAAGGGCACCCTGAGACTACATAATGAATTCCAGGTCAGCCTGAGCTAGAGTGAGACCCTACCTCAGCCTTCCTCCCCCCAAAAATTATATATACATATATATATACATATACATACACATACATATATACACACACACACACACACATATATATACACATACATACATATATATAAATACATATATATATGCATATATATATGTATGTGTGTATATTTGTATATTTGTATATGTATGTGTATATATATGTAAAACTTGGGCTGGAAGGATGCCTTAGCGGTTAAGGTGTTTGCCTGCAAAGCCAAAGGACCCAGGTTCGATTCCCCAGGACCCATGTTAGCACAGGGGGCTCATGGAGTTTGTTTGCAGTGGCTGGAAGCCCTGGCACACCCATTGTCTCTCTCTCTTTCTCTGTCAAATAAATAAATAAAAATTATATATATCTTGTGGGCAGTGAATATAGCTCAGTGATAGAGCACTTATCTATCATATGTGAAACGCTCGGTTCAATTCCCAGTACTGTGCCAAAAATATTTTTACAAATAAAATTTTTGCATGGAGTACATTAATGCATGCCTGAGGCTGTAGTACTTGGGAGAATATAAGGCAGAAGGATTTTGAGTTCAAAGCTAGCCCAGGGTACAAAATTGAAACACTTTTTTCAACGTATATTTATGTATAATTTTATATATATGTAATTTATTTGATTTTCCCTTTTATAAACAACATATGTGTTCATTATTTAAAATTTTTAAATTTTTATTTATTTATTTATTTGATTAGTTGAGAGTGACAGAGAGAGAAAGAGGCAGATAGAGAGGGAGAGAGAGAATGGGCGCGCCAGGGCTTCCAGCCACTGCAAATGAACTCCAGACGCGTGCGCCCCCTTGTGCATCTGGCTAACGTGGGACCTGGGGAACCGAGCCTTGAACCGGGGTCCATAGGCTTCACAGGCAAGCACTTAACCACTATGCCATCTCTCCAGCCCATTATTATTTAAAATTTTAAAACAAGAAATAGAAGTGATTTGAGTCATTGCTGAAAGGAATTTTTTTTCGAGGTAGAGTCTTACTTAAGCCCAGATGGTCTCAGACTTACAGTGATTCTTCTACCTCTCCCTCCTTAAATACTGGGATTAAAGGCATGTCTGACAGCAGTTGTTTTAAAGCATTTTTTTTTTCTTTGTTTGGTCAATTTCTCTCTCTCTCTCTTTTCCATATTGGAGGTTGAACCCAAGGCCTCAAGCAAGGCAAGTGCTCTACCACTCAGCTAGATCTCCAGTCCTTTCTCTGATACACTTTCTTTCTCCTCTGCCTCATAGTATCTCATCTCATTCTGTTGTAATTATATTGTATTATAACAAGTGCATCTGTGATAGTCTGTGTTCTCTAATGCCAGGGTCATATATAATTCATGAGTCATTTTTCTTCCATTAATGCACCTTTTTTGGGGGGGTGATAATAGTAAATGCTTTGGACTTAAAACTCTTTGAACTCTTCCCAGATTACTTTCTTTAAGCCTTAGAAGCAGAAATGCTAGATTTAAAAGTATGGGCATATTTCAGTTCTTGGCATATATATATACTGTTAGCTTGTAATTTAAAGTTGAGACTTATTTGAGGATATTTTTTCTCCTTTAGGTATACTTTGGATAATAATGTCCTAAGCCTGGAGCAGAGACAATTTTATGAAGAAAATGGGTTTCTTGTCATTAAAAATCTCGTATCTGATGAGGATATTGAACGCTTTAGGTACAGTAATGCTCTGATATTTTACAAAGATATGCATCATGTGCATGTAATGGGAACACACGTGAGGGTAGCTTTTGCAGATTCAGGTCTTGTTCATGATGTGGCTTGTTTGGGAGTGTTTAGGAGCATAGGTTCCGCAGCCACATGGTCTGGCTCTAATCTCGGCTCTGTTGCTTAACAAGTTGTGCCCTGTGGCAATCCACATATGCCTTATCACTGTCACCATTTTTTATTTATTTATTTATTTGAGAGAGACAGACACAGAAAGACAGATAGAGGGAGAGAAAGAGAATGGGCGCGCCAGGGCTTCCAGCCTCTGCAAACGAACTCCAGACGCGTGCGCCCCCTTGTGCATCTGGGACCTGGGGAACTGAGCCTCGAACCGGGGTCCTTAGGCTTCACAGGCAAGCGCTTAACCGCTAAGCCATCTCTCCAGCCCACTGTCACCATTTTTAAAACAGGCATCTTGCTAAGATGGATGTTCTAGTATAATTGTTAGGACAAAGCACGGTAAATATGTGGAGGATGGGCTGGAGAGATGGCTCAGTGGTTAAGTCACTTGCCTGCAAAACCTAATGATCCAGTGTTGCAGTCAGGTTCATATTGCTGGTAGAAATCACCCAACTAAGAGCAGCTTGTGGGGAAAAGAGGTTACAGGCTTGAGGGAAAGCTCCCTGATGGCAAGTGGAAACAATGGCATGAGCAGAGGGTGGACATCACCCCCTGGCCCACATAAGGTGGACAACAGGAACAGGAGAGTGTGCCAAACACTGGCAAGGGGAAACTGGCTATAACACCCATAAGCTCGCTCACAACAATACACAGCCTCCAGGAGGCGTTAGTTCCCAATTGCCATCAGCTGGGGAGACTAGTGTTCAGAACACCTAAGTTTATGGGGGACACCTGAATCAAATCATCACATCTGAGTTCCATTCCCCAGTACCTACGTGAATGCCAGATGCACAAAGTGGTGCATGTACCTGGAGTTCATTTGCAGTGGCTCAGCAGAAGAGAACACTTGCTGCTCAAGCGTGGGGGCCTGGAGAGGGCCTGAGAACTCCTGAGTTCCATTCCTCAGCACCCATCTAAACACCTGGCCATGACCACACATGTCCATAGCCCCAGTGCTGTGGGCAGTGGATACGGGAGAATCACTGTGGCTCACTGACCTCTACCCCAAAGGGCTGGTGTAAGAAATGGACGAATCGAGACATAGAGTAGTACTTGAAATATAGTGTGTATGTAGGAAGCATTAGCAGTTGTTAGTTTAGAAATACACACAGAGCTGGGAAATGGAACCAGCCTAGATGTCCCTCAACTGATGAGTGGATAATGAAGATGTGGCACATTTATACAATGGAGTTCTACTCAGCGGTAAAGAAAAATGAAGTTATGAAATTTGCAGAAAAATGGATGGACCTGGAAAGGATTATACTAAGTGAGGTAACCCAGGCCCAGAAAGCCAAGCGCCACATGTTCTCTCTCATATGTGGATCCTAGCTACAGATGACTGGGCTTCTGCATGAGAATGAAAATACTTAGTAGCAGAGGCCAGTAAGTTAAAAAGGAGACATAAAGGGAAGAGAAAGGAAGGGAGGAGGGTACTTAATAGGTTGATATTGTATATATGTAAGTACAATGATTGTTATGGGGAGGTAATATGATGGAGAATGGAATTTCAAAGGAGAAAGTGTGGGGGGAGGGAATTACCATGGGATAATTTTTATAATCATGGAAAATGCTAATAAAAAATTTAAAAAAAGGTTTATATATGAAATCAAAATGTGTTTAAAAGGTTTTGAAAATTCTTCATGCAGACAGAAAAAAAAAAAAAGAAATACACACAGGCTTACTATAATATTGTATAAAAATTGCCACAGGCTATGTGCATAAGGCATGTAGAAGACACAAGTGAATTCTGTGTGTAGACTTGGTCCCACCCCAGGATATCTTTATATATATATTTGTTCAGAGTCCAAAATCTAAACCACTTCTATTCCCAAGCAATTCAGATAAGGGAAACTCAATCTGTATTATTATAGCTACCATATCACAAGAATATTTCCCTGTTGATATGCTAAGGAATATTTTAATTGTGGTAGTGGTTTTGGCCATCAGGCAAGGACTTGTGACTTGGCCATTTTAACCCCCCTCCCATCAGAATTATTCTTCCAGGGCCAAAGGGCAACTTTTTGCAAAGCAGTCACCCCAGAATCTGCAAGTCTTCCAGCTGGGTGCTTGGAGCCCATGGTAATAACACTGTCAATTTTATTTTCTAGGGCTGAATTTGAAAAAATCTGCCAAAAGGAAGTGTCACCAACAGGGTTAGTGATAATGAGAGATGTGTCCACTGTACAGTCACAATGTACTCTGAGTGAACAAGTGGTTTCGAAGATCCAAGATTTCCAGGAAGATGAGGAGCTCTTTCGATACTGCACTCTCCCCCAGGTGACAGTCCCACTTGCCTTTCCTCTCGCTTAATGGCCTCCCAAATCTGCTGGGCCTACTCCATCCAATCTCTGTCTACACCTCTCAACGGAAGGCGACACAGCCCCTTACCCCCACTGGAAACCTCCATAATGAGGGAGAGTATGCTGCTAGCTTCTGGTGGGTATGGGCCAAGAATACTGCTAATGGAGCGCAAGGATTCTACATTCACAGAAAGCGCCTTATCCAAACACAGAGTCATCCAGCCCCCCACTCACAGTGCCAAGACTGAGAAAGTCTGCGGTGAGGATGCTTTGCTGCTAATACACGAGACCCTCACCTGACTCAATACCAGAGTACAAATAGGGAGACTGAGGATATTGTTTGTAAATTTGTTTAGTTTTTCATTTATTTACATAATCTAGTCAGTAGAGAGAGTAAAAGATAGACTTGTTTGTTTCTTGTGGTGATTAAATCCAGGGCTTAAAAAAATATTTATTTATTTATTTATTTGAGAGAGAGAGAGAATGGGCACCTCAGGGCCTTTAGCCACTGCAAATGAGCTCCAGACATATGCACCACCTTGTGCATCTGGCTTACATGGGCACTGGGGAATTAAACCCGAGTCCTTGGGCTTTGCAGCCAAGTAGCTTAACCACTAAAGCCATCTCTGCAGCCCAGACCCAGGGCTTTATACACACTAGGTAAGCGCTCACCACTGAGTTCACTGTAGCTCAGGCTGACCTGGAATTTACTATGTAATCTCAGGCTAGCCTCGAACTCATGGCAATCCTTTGCCTCCTGAGTGCTGGGATTAAAGGTGTGCGCCACCATACCCAGGTCTATCATAGGTTTTAAGAAAAAAACAAAAAAACATTTTTATTTACTTGAGAGACAGAGAGAGAAAATGGGGTAGATAGAGAGACAGAGTGAGTATGGGCATGCCAGGGCCACCTACTACTGGAAATGAGCTCCAGACACATGCTCCACTTTTGCACATCTGGCTTTACATGGGTACTGGGGAATTAAACCCAGACCTTCAAGCTTTGCAAGCAAGCACCTTTAACTTCTGAGCCATCTCTCCAGCCCCTGCTTGTTTTTTAGACAGGGTCTCACCTTGTAGCCCAGACTGACCTAAAACTTAAGAACCTGCAGCCTCAGCCTCATGCAGACTGGGATTACAGGCATGTGCCAGCATGCCCTGCTAGGTCATCTTGGTTCTCGTGCAGAGGGTTGTTCTTTATGCCACTTGCTTATTCTTCTGATTTCCCATGAAGCTCTTTTTGTTTGTTTGCTTTAGATTCTGAAATACGTGGAATGCTTCACTGGACCCAATATCATGTCCATACACACAATGCTGATCAACAAGCCCCCAGACTCTGGTAAAGAGCTTTTCGTTTGGGAATTGTTTAATAAAAAATGTGTAAAGGGGCTGGAGAGATGGCTTAGCGGTTAAGTGCCTGTGAAGCCTAAGGACCCCGGTTCAAGGCTCAATTCCCCAGGACCCATGTTAGCCAGATGCACAAGGGGGTGCACGCGTCTGGAGTTTGTTTGCAGTGGCTGGAGACCCTGGTGCGCCCACTCTCCTCTCTCTCTCTCTCTGCCTCTTTCTTTCTCTGTCTGTCGCTCTCAAATAAATAAATAAAAATCAACAAAAAAAAAAATTTTAAAAAGAAGCTCTTGCCTACTTGGTAAACCTCTTAACAAATGTGTAAAGTTGATGTTCTAACGCAGGTCATTTCTATAAATATCAAACTTTAGATGAGTGAATGTGCAGATGTTAAGTCTTATTATAATTAACATGATAAGAGCACTAAAGTATAATATGATTTCAGATACTGAATGTAGGATTATTACTACATTTTTAGATGATGGGCTTCCCTAAGACATAGCTTAACAAACAAAATTATTTGCATATCATAAACTCTTTTTATTTAATGTCTATAAGCTTTGTTAGCCATTCTAGCTATGATAGCATGTGTTCTGCATTTTCTAGTCTAAAGACATTAAGACTAGCATGTTTAAAGCTATTACTATAAATCACACACTTGAGTTCTTAAAATGTCTTGTACTTGTCAAACTATAGATTCTAAGACCTCCCTCCCACAGATACTGTTTCAGAAATAGAATCTAGATACCTGCGTTTTAGTAACTCTCCCCAGAGGGTCTATGGTGGTTGGCTATTGGACCCCACTGAGAAATCTTTCCCTTAGCTGAAAAAGTCGGCCATGAGAGTTTTTTACCCTTTCTTCTCATTCTACCTTTGACAACAAGCAAGGTTCACATGATAGGACTAAGGCATACAGTCACAATGCTTCTTCTTCCATGGATTTCTTGCTGTGGAGAGATCAGATGGTTTGGAACCAAGTTCCAAGGGCAAAGCCAGGGGAAGAAGCCAAGTGGTCAGTAATAGTACCTGGACCCTGGCTGGACACAGGATATTTATCATACTGTAAAGGAGACCTCATAGAGAACCTTTAGCCACTTAGGAAAGGACCTCAAGCTTGATGTTATACTATTCTCTTTAGTTAATCTAACTTAAATTAAAAAAAAAATATTTACAAGCAGAGAGATAGAGACAAAAGGGTAGAGAGAAAGAATGAGAATGAGAATGGGTGCATCAGGGCCTCTAACTGTGGCAGACAAACTCCAGATGCATGTGCCACTTTGTGCATCTGGCTTTATGTGGGTACTGAGGAATCAAACCCAGGTCATTAGGCTTTGCAGGCAAGCAACTTAACTGCTGAGCTATCTCTCCAGACCCTAATTAATCCAACTTTAAAAAAATAGTCCGGGGACTGGGATGTCTCAGTGGATAAGAGAGCTTCAGTGCAAACATAAGAACATGGGCTGGAGATATGGCTTAGTGGTTAAGGTACATGTTTGTAAAGCGGAAGGCCCCAGGTTTGACTCCCCAGAACCCCTGTAAGGCAGATGCTCAAGGTGATGCATGCGCATAAGGTGGAGTACATGTCTGGAGTTCAGTTACAGTCTGGCATGCCAATTCTCTTTCTGTATTTCTCACTCATCAATAAAAATTTTTAAAATGTTAAAAAAGACATAGGAACGTGAGTTCAATCCCCAGCACCCATGTAAAAAGTCAAACAGCACTATGCACATCAGTAACATGGGTGGAGGCAGGGTTACTGGGGAATCACTGGCCAGCCGGTCTGACCAAAGAATAGAGACTTCAGTAACAGACCCTCTCTCGAAGAAATAAGACAGAAGAGGGATAGAGAAAGACGCCCAGTGTCCTCCTCTGGCCTCCACATGCATGTGCCTGGGGCTCATGCATCTGCGCATACACATGCGTAACATGCATGTCCACACACACACACACACACACACACTCAGTTCCTCACTGCCTGCTAGCTCTGTGCCATATCCATAGTGACAAAATAATGAAGTATGATAGAAACAACAACATACGTTGGACGTACTAGAAAAACATGGTTTGAGAATTGAACCCAAGCCAGCAGGCTTTACAAGCAAGTGCCTTTAAACACTGAGCCAGTCCCTGAGTATATTTTGACCAAAAAAAAAAATCTCTTTCAGGTAAGAAGACATCCAGGCATCCCTTGCATCAGGATCTACACTACTTCCCCTTCCGGCCCAGCAATCACATAGTTTGCTCTTGGACTGCCATGGAGCACATTGACAGGAACAACGGCTGTCTGGTCGTGCTCCCAGGCACACACAAAGGATCCCTGAAGCCACATGATTACCCCCAGTGGGAGGTAGGTCTGCCTAACTGCCAAGTCTTCAAAATCCTTTTTTGTTTTAAATATTTTTATTTATTTATTTGAGAGTGTGAAAGAGGAGGGAGAGAGAGAGAGAGAGAGCGAGAGAGAATTGGGTGCACCAGGGCTTCCAGCCACTGCAAATGAACTCCAGATGCATGTGCCCCCTTGTGCATCTGGCTTACATGGGTCATGGGGAATCCAATCAAGGTCCTTTGGCTTTACCATCTCTCCAGCCCTCTTCAAAATTCTTTTCACATCAGCATACATAAAGATAATAATCAAGATAATACGTCATTTTCTTTCTTATCAAAGCCTTCTATTGAGATTTGTAGCCAGAATCAACAAATTCAAGAATGTCACATAAAATATCCATCACATTGATTTCTGTTTGAAAGCCAGCCAATGTGAGGGACTTGGATACATGATTTTAAAGTCTCATATCAGTCATAAACATCTCAATCTTAGATGTATGTGATAAGTGTCAAGTTGGTCTTACTGACTGATGTCTCTCAGTGAAGATGGTCCCTATAACTGTCAAGACCAGCAGAAGCTTGGGGGAGGGCTAGTGGTTGAGTCAAGCCTTGAAAGTCATGGTTGAACTTCCTGTAGAGAAGAGTCATGTAGGTCAAGGACGAGCCCAGAACTGCTAAAGAGCCAGATGGGCTGGGCTGCAAGCATATTTTGGGGATTCTTGAAAAGACCAGATTAGAAAGGACTTTTAGCCAGGCATGGTGGTGTACGCCTTTAATCCCAGCACACAGGAGGCAGAGGTAGGAGAATTGCCCTGAGTTTGAGGCCACCCTGAGACTACAGAGTTAATTCCAGGACAGCCTGAGCTAGAGTGAAACCTTACCTCTAAAAAAAACAAATTTTTTTAAAAGAAAAAGAAAGAAAGGACTTTTATACTGAGGCTAGTTTTTTGGGGGGAAGGAATAGGGCATTCTTGTTTTTAAGAAACTGGAAAAGCTTTCATTTAAAATTTTTTTATTCTCCATTTGGAGTAAAATTGTCATATAATAAACTGTACATATATATTAGTATAATGTGATCATTTTGGCCTCTCACATTCATGTACATCCCTGTTACCGTCACCAAGAGAAATCACTCCAGCTTGGCATGGTTGAACATGCCTGCAATCCTAGCATTTGAGAGGCTGAAGTAGGACATGGTAAATTCCAAGCCAATCTAGGATCTAAAGTGAGATCCTGTCTCAAAAAGGAAGGAAGGAAGGAAAGAAAGGAGGGAAAAAAAGAGAACATTTCCCTACATCTCCAGACACAGGTAACCACTATGTTGCTTTTTATTTTTTTATAGGTTAGTTTTTATTTTCTAAAATGTTACATAAATACAACTCTGTTGTAAAAATATTTTTACTGTGGCTTCTTTTTCTTAGCATACTTATTTAGAGATTCACCAATGCTGTGTATGTCTCAGCAGCTCAGTCCTTTGTGTTATTGAGAAGTAGTTTGTTGCATGGCTGCACCATGGTTTGCTTATCCATTCAGCTCTTGATGCTGTGGATGTTAAATGGTTTTGCATCCATATAACAGGATCAAATCAATTAAAAAAATTTTTTTTGTTGTTTTTATTTATTTATTTGAGAGCAGCAGAGAGAGAGAGAAAGAGGCAGATAGAGAATGGGCACACCAGAGCCTCCAGCCACTGCAAATGAACTCCAGACACACATGCCCCTTGTGCATCTGCCTTACGTGGGTCCTGGGGAAGCAAGCCTTGAACCAAGGTCCCTGGGCTTCACAGGCAAGCACTTAACCATTAAGACATATCTCCAGCTCCAAATCAATTCTTTAAAAACAGTAGTCCCAAGTTCTAGTGCAAGATGCACTGGGAGTGTGTTGCAGTTGCCTTCAAGTTGCACAAACATCCAACTAGAAGCAGGTTATGGGAGGAATGGTTCTGTTTCAGACAGAATCCAGGGTAAGCGTCATCAGTGGTGGAAGAAGCTGGCGTGCACTTCTGTGATTCATAGCAGAAGGACATCACCAACAGCCAGCAAACACGAAAAGCCAGGGCTCACACTGCTCTGAACTTAAAATCCATCCCCAGTGACACTTTCTCCAGCAGGCTGCTGGAGACTTAAGTTTCTAGCTTAATCAAAAATTCCTCAGGCTATGAGGGACATCCACTTGCATTCAAACCACCACATTCCAATCCTGGCCCCCATAGACTCATGACCATCCCACAGTGCAAACTGTATTCAGCCCAGCTTCAAACGGCGCCATGTCCAACATCCATAACCCATGAGAAAAATTTCTGGACTCCAATTCCACTTCTCTAGTTGGCAGCTATTCCACAGACCTGGTAGATCCAAAACACTGCAAACCATGGTTCATTTTCATAGCTCCATACAATGGCTTTACTTGGTCTCCACAGAGAGATTTCAACTTTGCTTCCCAAGAAATTTTTAACAGCTCCAGTTCACACAGGGATTTCAAATCGGCTTCACTTTGCACAGGGGCCATTTCTTTAAAAACTATGTTGCACATCCAGTGACTCCCCCCCACTTTTGCAGCATTTGTTGAACAGCAAAACCCCAGCAGGAAGGATTGTAGGTGCTGCGCAGCTCAGAAGCTGGAGTGTTTGGAGACCAAGTGGAGGAACAGGGACAATATGCACCCTGTCCTTAACCCAGAGCCAAACACAGTGAGCTCCAGCCAGTCTAGCCTGATCTCCACCGTGAAGCACTTGGACTGTACCCCGCAAGGCTTCCCTCCTGGAGGTGTCTCCACGAAGCTCACGGCTGAGGTGGCAGGGATCCTGGCCTTAACACCACCGCAGGACCATCTCAGTCACGGCTTCTGTGAATGCCATCAACTTTCACGAGAAGAACTGGAAAGGCTCGGTCGTTACCGTCAGAAGATCAGGAGGTTCCATGGGAATTGAGGTCCTGGTGGACGCCGGCTCCATGGTCCCTGTGTACAATATGATGAACAAGAAGCACTGCAAGGCAGCCGGTGCCTTCTTTACGTGTGTGTGTGTGTGTGTGTGTGTGTGTGTGTGTGTGTTTGCGTGTGCATGTATGTGTAGGGTGATGTGCCCATGCCACAGCTTGTGCGCAATGCTGAGGATGAGAAGAAGCACTTTGAGGAAAGTGGGGAGATACAGGGCCACAAAGCACCTTGGCCCTAGGCACCCTCCTGCCCCTCGGTGCCAGCACAGCCATAGCCCCATGTTGAGTCATTTACTGTGGGTTCCTATATCCTCCAGGGCCGGCCATGGTGCCCCCCGAAGGCACCCAGGCAACCACGGTGGGTGAGCCCGTGACAAGAGAAAGATTCCCCGGAGATAGTCGAACAGCTCTCTCAGTTTATTGTCAGTGAAAATGGGTTTATAAGCATCTGAGGGTGGGGGGAGGGTCCTAAGGGGATCAGACATACCAGGTTCATTTCTGATGCCTAATTAGCATATGGGACATTCATTCTAGCACATAGGCAATGGCGGGGGTGGGGGAGGGGGTCAGATGCTCTAGGGTCCCAGGAGGATGGGCTATGTGAAGGCTGATAAGGAGTTTCCTAGGCAACTGGCCAAAGGTCACAGAGCTATGGGCAGAGCCTAATCAGGAGTGCTGGGCTTAGAGAAGGAGTGGCCTCCTGTAGCTTGGGGGTCCTTAGCCATGCCTGGAAGCTCAGGGCCCTCTCCTGAAGGCTCCAGCCTGTGCCTGGCAGTGCCAGACAATTTAGAAGTTATCCCCTTGGCCAAAACCCCAGTTCTCATTGAGAGCTGGTGTTGTGTGAAGTTTGGCATTACCTAAGCCCTTTCTTGAAAACCTTTTCACCCCAACGCTTTATTTATGTCCCTCCAGTGTAAATGCTACCCAGCGTTGTCCCAAAGGGGCCCTTCAGACACCCAAGCACTCTGGGAAGTCTGTAAATAGCCCAGCACCATGACTAAAGCTGTCCTTTGGGGAAAAAATGAATTCTTGCCCTGGTGCTTGGTAGTATGTGATGGTATTGGAGTCTGAGCCTTGGTAGCGAACCTGACCTTGAACCACATCAAAGCTAGGCATGGCCACACATACCTATAACCTCAGTCCAGGGGCCGGGCAGGGTGGAGAATCAGTGAAAGTTGCCAAGGGCTAGCAGCTCCAGGCTGAAGGAAAACATGGGTAAACCATAAGGTTCTTCTCCGGCACATGAGGTACACACACCTGCACGCATCTCACATGCCAAAAAAAAAAAAAAAAAGAAAACTAGCCAGGCACAGTGGTACACACCTTTAATCCCAGCACTCAGGAGGCAGAGGTAGGAGGATCACCATGAGTTTGAGGCCACCCTGAGACTATATAGTGAATTCCAGGTCAGTCTGGGTTAGGCACCCTACCTCAAAAAACCAAAAAAAAAAAAAAAAAAGAAAGACATGTGAGAAGGTTTTGTATATTAAAAAATCAGTTAGATATGTCTGCCTTGGAAGTTAGAAAAGTTTTTCCTTCTCTGCTGGACCGTTGACATGGTTTCAGTAACCATGGCTGTGATTCTCTTTTGTGTTCTAGGGTGGAGTTAACAAAATGTACCATGGCATCCAGGATTACCAGCCGGACAGTGCTCGGGTACACCTTGTGATGGAGAAAGGAGACACTGTTTTCTTTCATCCTCTGCTCATTCATGGATCTGGTCAGAACAGAACTAAAGGATTCCGAAAAGTACGTAGTCACATTGCTATATTTCCAAAGATGAATGAGTTAGAAACAACGAAAAAAAAAAATCTCGATCCTTTCGTATCTTTTAAAAAATATTTTATTAATTACGCACTTTATTGTATGAACAAATCATGTATTGTTCATATTCCCATCGTGTTACACTCTTACATCCCCTCTCCTGCCCCAGTCCACACACCAAGGCCCTCCTCAGTGGAGTTATTGCTGTTCACCGTGGGGTCATAAGTCCTCCGTCTCTGGGGAGGGGACGGGGAGGAAGTCCGTCCTCAGGATGCTCCTCACACCCTGGGGATCTTCTAGTCTTCCACCCCTGTTCCAGATGTTCCCTCAGCCTCAGTGGGTGGGTTATAAGTCCGCCACTTTGCGGATGTATGCCTGGTGAAGATGTCTTCCCAGCCTGTAGGTTGTCTGTTGACTCTGTTGATGGTTTGCTGAGCTGTACACGAGCTTCTTAGTTTCATGAGGTTCCAGTGCTGGAATGTTTGTCTAATTCCCTAGTCTGCTGGGGTCTCCTTCAGAAAGTCATCCCCTATGTGTGTATCTCGGGATACTCTCCCTACTTTTTCTCTTGGTCGTTTTAAAGTTTCGGGTCTTATATTGAGGTTCTTGACCCGTCTGGAGCTCACTGCTGTGCAGGGTGAGAGAACCGGTACAAGTTCGTTCTTATATACGTGTCCACACAGTTTCTCCAGCACCATTTGTTGAAAATGCTATCTTTTTTTCCAGTGTGTGTTTTTGACCCTTTTGTTAAAGTCAAGTGGCTGTAGTTACTAGCATTTACACTAGCATTTACACCTACATCTTCTTCTCTAGTCCATTGATCTGTATATCCAGTTTTTTGCTAGTACCATGCTGTTTTTATTCCTGTGGCCATATAGTATAACTATAATAATATAATATAGTAATACCATGGAAACTATTCCTTTTGCCGAGGATACTTTTTGGGTATCTGAGCCCTTTTGTGATTTCATATGAATTTTGAGAGTATTGCTACAATTTTGATTGGAATTGTATTGAATCTGTCTATTACTTTTAGTTGGATGGCCATTTTCATGATACTAATTCTCCAATCAATGATCATCTTAGGTCACTCCATCTTCTTGTATCTTTTATTTCTTTTTAATGTTTTCATTGTATTTCATTTCCTTAGTTAGGGATAGTTAATTTTTGGTGGCTATTATTCATGGTACTGCTTCATTGATTTATTTCTCCATATTTTTGTCATTAGTATATACTAAGGCTACTGATTTTTGTGTGTTGATTTTATATTCTGCCACTTAAGGATGTTTTAGGTAGAGTTTTTGGTGACATATATAGAATCATGCCATCTGCAAATGGGCCAAATTTGACTTCTTCCTTTCTAATTTGTATCCCACTTATTTCTTATTTCTTTCTCTTGTCTTGTTGCTTGATGTAAGACTTCAAGTACTATGTTGAAAAGCAGTGATGAGAATGGGTACCTCTGTCTTGTTCCAGATCTTAATGCGAATGCTTCAAGTTTTTACCCACTTAGGATGATATATGTCTTAGGTGTGTTTTACATATAGCCCTTCTTATGTTGGGATATCATTTCCCCATCCCCCTCTCTCCAGTGTTTTAGTCATGAAGAGATGTTGCATTTTGTTGAAAGCCTTTTCTGCATCTTTGGAAATGATTATGTGATTTCTGTCTTTATTTATGTGATATATCATATTTATTGAGTTCCATATGTTGAACCATCCCTAGGATGTAATCTACTTGATCAAGGTGGATGACACTTTTGATGTGTTCTTGGATTTGGTTTGTAAGAATTTTGTTGACTATTTTTGTATCTAAGTTCATCAGGGATGTCTGTACAATATTCTTGCTGCATCTCTGTCTGTTTTGAGTATTAGTGTCACGCTGGCTTCATAGAAAGAGTCAGGGAGCATCCCCTCCTTTTCAATTGTGTGAAATAACTTGAGACATAGTGGTTTTGATTCTGCAATGAAGTTCTGGTAAAATTCATCAGTGAATACCTCTAGTCTTGAGCGCTTTTTTGTTTGTTTGTTTGTTTGTTTGCTTGCTTGTTTGGAGGCATTTAATTACATTGTTAAATCTTATTTGATGTTACAGCTTTGTTCTAACTTATCTCTTCTAGTGTTAGTTTTGGTAGGTGGTATGAGTCAAAGAATCCATCCATTTCTTCCAGATTTTCCCATTTTGTGAAATACAGGTTTTTGAAATATGTCCTGATGATTCTCCCAATTTCATTGGTATCTGTTGTAACATCTCCTTTTCCATTTCTAATCTTGTTGGTTTGAGTCTTCCCTGTTATTTTGATCCATTTGGACTGGGGTTTATCAGTTTTCTTTCTTTTCTTTATGTATTTTGATAATTTTTGTTTGAAAGTCTACTTTGTGCAATAGTAGTATAGTCACACCTCCTTGTTTCTTTTTTTCCATTTGCTTAAAATTTATTTTTCCATCCTTCACCCTAAAGTGGTACCTATCTTTAATGGTAGGGTGGTTTCTTATAGTCAGCAAATGGATGGATCTGGCCTGTTAACCTGTGTCTTTTTTTTTTTTTTTTTTTTTTTTAAGTTAGGGCCTCACTCTAGCTCATGCTGTCCGGGAATTCACTCTGTAGTCTCAGGGTTGCCTTGAACTCATGGTGATCCTCCTACCTCTGCCTCCCCAGTGCTGGGATTAAAGGCATGCGCCACCATGCCCGGCCACCTGTGTCTTTTTTTTTAAATTTTTTGTTCATTTTTATTTATTTATTTGAGTGTGAAAGTGACAGAGAGAGAGAGAAAAAAAAAAATGGGCAAGCCAGGGCTTCCAGCCCCTGCTAACGAACTCCAGACGTGTGCGCCCCCTTGTGCATCTGGCTAACGTGGGTCCTGGGGAATCAAGCCTCGAACCAGGGTCCTTAGACTTCACAGGCAAGCGCTTACCTGCTAAGCCATCTCTCCAGCCCAACCTGTGTCTTTTGATTGGAGAGTTGAGTCTGTTCATGTTCAGAGTTACAACTGTGAGGTGCAAGTTAATCCCTGTCAAGCTGAAGACTTTGGGGTAGAGTTTGCTGTTTTCTTCATCATTATATTTTTTATGCCTGTTCTAGATTTTGTTATGTTTTCCCTTATGCAGCCTTTTGAATGTGTTTTTCTTCTCTTCAGTGTGGAATATTCCAGGCAGTATTCTCTGTAGGATTGGCTTAGCGGTTATATATTCCTAAAGTTTGGTTTTATCATGTTAGGTTTTTCTTTGACCATAGGCTTTTGACTAGATTAAGAGTATTAAATATAAATTGCCTGTAATGGAGCAGGCCTCAGAGCCAATCAAAAGGCAGTTGGTTACCCCCATAATAAGTCATGCAAGTATTGCTCCACTGAACTACGTTAGCCAGATGCACAAGGGGGTGCACGCGTCTGGAGTTCAGTTGCAGTAGCTGGAGGCCCTGGTGCATCTATTCTCTCTCTCTCTCTCTTTTTCTCTCTCATAAATAAATAAAAATTGATGTAAAATTCCTGATGAGAGACATTAATTGGGAGTGCCAAGGCTTTTAATCACTGTAAACAGACTACAAGTGCATGCACCATTTTGTGCATCTGGCTTTATGTGGGTACTGGGGAATTGAACCTGGGTTGTTAGGCTTTACAGACAAGTACCTTAACTGCTGAGCCATCTCTCTAGGCGTGGAGAGGTTTTGATTTTTCCTCTTTCTTTTTTTTAAAAAAAAATATTTTATTTATTTGAGAGAGAGAGAAAGAGACAGATGAGGGCGAATGGTTGTACCAGGGCCTTCAGCTGCTGCACACAAACTCCAGACGCATGTGCCACCTTGTCTATTTGGCTTACATGGGTACCGGTGAACCAAACTTAGATCCTTTGGTTTCGTAGACAAGAGCCTTAACTGCTAAGCCATCTCTCCAACCGCCAGAAGAGTTTTTTTTTTTAAATATTTTATTATTTATTTATTTATTTATTTGACAGAGAAAGAGGGAGAGAGAGAAAGAGAATGGGCATGCCAGGGACTCCAGCCACTGCAAGTGAACTCCAGATGCATGCACCCCCTTGTGCATCTGGCTAACGTGGGTCCTGGGGAATTGAACTTGGGTCCTTTAGCTTTGCAGGCAAATGCCTTCACAGCATCCCTCCAGGCCCCCCACCCCACCGAAGAGTTTTAATGACTACTTTTCAAGCTTAAAGATGCTTATATATTTTTATAGAATGGATACATTTCTAGAACTAATTTCAGCTTTACCATCACAAGTAAGTTAGATGGGTCAATGGTATTGACCTATAAATGTTCCTTTAAAAAAAAGTATTTCAGCCATGCTTGGTGGTACATGCCTTTAATTCAAGCATTTGGGAGGCAGAGTTAGGATGATAACCACAAGTTCAAAGCCACCCTGAGACTGCATAGTGAACTCTAGGTCAGCCTGTACTAGAGTAAGGCCCTACCTAGAAAAACCAAAAAAAAAAAAAAAAAATTAATTAAATTAATTAATTTATTTAAGAGTGGGAGAAAATGTGCATGCCAGGACCTGTAGCCACTACAACTGAACTCCAGATGCATGTGCTACCGTGTGCATCTGGCTTATGTGGGTATTGGGGAATTGAGCCTGGGTCCTTATGCTTTGTAGGCAAGTACCTTAACTGCTAAGCCACCTGTCTATCCCTAAATGCTCCTTTTGATTTGAGAGGATATGTGTGTTATTCTCCTTCTCAAACAATTTTCAATTTTCATACCTATTGCTATTGAAGTAATAATCTGTTCCCTATTCAACTGAGTAAGTTTTATGTCTAAGAACAAGACCATATTAGGTGTGGTGCTGCATACCCATAGTCCCCACCCTCAGGATACTGAGGCAGGAGGATCATAGTTTGAAGCTAGTTTGTGAGACAGTGAGTTCCAGACCAGCCTTGGCTACATAGTGAGACCAGACCTTGTCCCAAAAGGAAATGGATGAAGATGACAAGTAACAATGGGACATTTTTTTTTAGGACTTTAGGATACAGAATATTTTAAATTTATTAAATAACTGAAGATCTCTTAGGTGATTATACTTCCTTGTTAAAAATAAGTATCTTAGAGCCGGGCGTGGTGGCACAAGCCTTTTATCCCAGCACTCAGCAGGCAGAGGTAGGAGGATCACCGTGAGTTCAAGGCCACCCTGAGCTTGACTACATAGTGAATTCCAGGTCAGCTTGGGATAGAGTGAAACCTTACCTCGAACCCCTGCCAAAAATAAATAAATATCTTTTGTAATTTCTCAATTACCCATTAGCCAGGGCTAGGGAGGACCACTGAGCTACAAGGAGACTGATTGAGGATACCATGAAGCAGGCTTCCAATCAAGATAGCAAATCGTGAGTGAAATAGCTTACTTTCTAGAAGGATGACTCTTTTCTTGGCTGCTGTAGTTAACAGGACTAATGAGATGTTTTCTCCAGTATCAATCTGTTCATTCCACACAGGCAATTTCCTGCCATTATGCCAGTGCCAACTGCCATTGTATTGATGTGGAGGGTACCAGTCAAGAAAACATCAGGAATGAAGTTATAGAGGTAGCTGAGAAAAGGCTTGGACTTAAAGGAGCTGTCAACTTCAAGGTATGTGTGTTTGAAACCACAAAGTAAAGATGCTGGCTTTCACTTTTCTTCCTATGGGCATTACTTAATTTAAGTTCAGAGCACATAGCTTTAGGGTTATGGCTCATTTCATTGCTAAGCCCCACTAGAAATGACAATTCAAGGCTGAGGAGATGGCTCAGTAGTTAAGAACACTTGCCTCTTAGGCATGAGGGCTTCTTGGGTCAGGAGTCATGACAACTTGGTTTCAGTTTGCACCTGCTTCCCCAGGAAGGGACTTGAGAACTTGCAGTTTCTTAGGTCTTTTGTGGTCTAATGACAACTGGAAATGCTGTCCCACACAGGACAGGCAAAGAGCTTTAGCAGAGAAGAAATGAAGGGCATAGGACTTTTTAAAGGCAGAGAAAAGTTAAGTTTGTGATTGTTGCGGTCATCTTTGTGTTGTTGGGACAAACATCCAACCAGAAGCAGCTTACAGGAGGGAAGGGTTTATTCTGAGCTTACAAATCCCAGGGACTGCCATCGGTGGCAAGAAGCTGGCACACATCCATAGATCACAGCAGAGAGATATCCCCAGCTGGCCAGCACCACAAAGCTCAGACTGCTCTGAACACACCTGATAGGGCTGAGCTCAAGATCTGCCCCAAACACACCTCAGGACCCACCCTTTGTGACGCCTCCTCCAACCTGGCTCCTGGAAACCCAAGTTACCGGCTCAGTTCTCAATCAAAAACACCTGAGTCTATGGGGCCATGTGTTCAAACTACCACATTCAAACTATTACATCGTAAGCTAACCAGAAACCTTTGACTTGTGTAAAAAGGAGTATGCATTGGGATATCAAATTCCCATCTGAACAAGTTTTTCTCTTGGAAAACTTGTAACTGGAGTCTTCTAAATGGCATAATTTGCATGGGACAGATCAGTAACACTAATCAACATGATCATGTGGCACTATTTTCATATGCTTTTAAAATAAATACACATCCTTTGTTAATTGTTTTTAGCTAGTGCATATTCAATACTGTTGCTGATCAATAGAGGTAGTATCAGTCAAGGTAAATGAATAATCATATTCTCTTTATTGAATACACACATCGGAGTCCTTGAACCAAGGAGTTGATCCTGTTTTATTTTATTTGATTGGATAGTCAGGAATGCAGGCATGCTGCCCTGAGGACCTTGAGCTCAGTGATAAGCGTAGGCCACCCAGTGCACTGCAGGTCACACTGATGGCATGTCACCTGGCACCATCTTCATGCATAACTTCCAGATAGAGCATGTTTTATTTGTGTTTTCTTATTGATTTGAATTTTTTCAATTTTAAACATGTATCTTGTTCATAATTACTTCCATTACCTTCTGTTTTCCCCTCTTTCTCCCACTGAGCCAACTTCACCTTTTCCTTCCCCCTTCTTCCCAACTGGGTGTAATTAGGATTGCTTGCCTGAGCATGAATGGGTTTATTTACCAAAGCATGAGTAACTTACTAGTGGCTACACCACTGTAGAAAAGGCAAATGTTTTCTCCTCTCCCAGCAACAGTAACTGCCAGTAACTCCTCAAGGAGTGAGCTGAGCCTATGCTCTCTTCCATAAGATGGACCATCTTAAGTCTTCCTTTAAAACTTACAACTGTGGGACCATGGAATCTATTTGGTTTCTTAATCTCAATAAAGAAATCACTTTGGGAGCTGGAGAGATGGCTTAGTGGTCAAGGTGCTTGCCTGCAAAGCCAAAGGGCCCAAGTTTGATCCCCTAGTAACCACATAAAGCCAAATGCACAAGGTGGCACATGTGTCTTGAGTTCATTTGCAGTGGCTAGAGGACTTGGCACGTCCATTCTCTCCCTCGCTCTCTCAAATATATAAATAAAATATCTTTAAGAAAGGAAATCGCTTTGGATAATTAAAGACAGAGGAACCTACAGATGTGACACCGATTTTACATTTTCAGACACTAAAAATTCTCACCTTTCCTTTCCCTGTGTCCAGGACTTACTTAGTCAACATAATTTGTAAATTGGGCTTTGGTCTACCGAGGACATACTTCCTTGACTGGGGTCCTAGGTCCTACATTCACCAACTCAATCAACTGAAATACTAGAAAATACATGATTAGAAAACAGTTATATCTGTAATAAATATATTTACTATTCTTCCCTTAAACAGTACAACTATTCACATGACATTTACATTCTATCAGATATAATAAGTTATCCAGAGATGTTTTATAGTATATGGGAGAATTGCACAGTTTATATGTAAATCCTGTACCCTTTTATATAAAGGATTTATAATTCTATGCATTTGGGAATCTAAGGAGAATGCTGGACTGTACATTAGATTTGAAGTTTGTCAAGGTTATATTATATAATAAATCCCATATTAATTGTAGTTCATCAGGTTTATTAGAATAACTATACCAACTTCTGCTATGTAATTCCTTCTATGACACAAAGCACTTTCATGTCCCTTGCATTCCTCATAAAACTCCAGGGCAACCGTCAGAACAACTCCAGGCTATGAAGAGTGCTGGGTTGAGCCCAGCATGGTAGCTCGTGCCTTTAATCCCAGCACTTGGGAGGCAGAGAGGTAGGAGGATCACTGAGACTACATAGAGAATTCCAGGTCAGCCTGGGCTAGTTATCATCATCATTGCCAACAAAATGTGCCAGGGTTAGCCTATGTGACAGAGCTGATTTCAGAGTCACACTTGGTTCTAAAATCATCCTTTCCACAAAACCTTGTTGCTTCCTCAAAAGATAACAAGGGCTGGAGAGATGGCTTAGCAGATAAGGCACTTGCCTGCAAAGCCCAAGGACTTGGACTTGATTCTTTATATCCACATAAACCAGATGCTCAAGGTGGCACATGTGTCTAGAGTTCATTTTCAGTGGTTAGATGTTCTGGCACATCCATTCTCTTTCTTTCTGCCTCTTTCTCTCTCTATCAAATAACTAAAATATATTTCTAAAAAGATAAACAAGTTGCAGCTGGGCGTGGTGGCACACGCCTTTAATCCCAGCACTCCAGAGGCAGAGGTAGGAGGATCGCCATGAGTTCGAGGCCACCCTGAGACTCCATAGAGAATTCCAGGTCAGCTTGGGCTACAGTGAGACCCTACCTCAAAAAAAAAAAAAAAAAGATAAACAAAATAGCAAATCTTAAATTGAATATTTAAGAGCAAAGGGGAAAGTCAGGCATGGTGACACACGCCTTTAATCCCAGCACTCCAGAGGCAGAGGTAGGAGGATTGAGGCCAGCCTGGAACTACAGAGCGAGTTCCAGGTCAGCCTAGACTAGAATGAGACCCTGCCTCAAAAATAAATAAATAAATAAATAAAATAGAAGAGCAAAGGGGAGCCAGGTGTGATGGCTCATACCTATAATCCCAACACTAAGGAGGGGGCTGAGGCAGGAGGATTGCTTTGATTTCCAGGCCTGTGTGAGCTACCAAAAAAAAAAAAAAGAAGAAGAAGAAGAACAAAGAAGGGAATAAAGAGAACCAACTAGTAACCCCTGGCATCACTTTCTCTACCACGATCTTGTCAGGAGTGGAGCTTCCACACAGCTCCAGCAGATAGTGAAAACGCCGAGGGCAGGCAGAGCAAGAGCTCGAAGTTAGGGCGCAGCGCTGACCCATCCAGTGATGCCACCTGTCATCAAGTGCCAAGTCAGTGAGCTCGGGCAGCTCGCAGGCACACCGACTTACAGAAGTTTAGATACCGGTATGCAGATTAATTGGACTCTCAGGACATGTTTTATTTACTAATCAATGTAATTTAAATATTGTTCCTATTTAGCCATTTATTGAAGCTAGAAATCTCCTTTGTCTCATGGCCAAAGGGAATGTCTCATAAACTCTTTCTGTTTGACATTATTTCCAGGATATTATGTTGTTTCGAACACGACTTGTGAAAGGAGAAAGAGTTAACCTGTGAAATGACCCACAAGCCATGTAGAGTGGCTCATGTCAACAATCCCAGCACTCAGGGGCCCTAGGCAGGAGCATGACAAGTTCCAGGACAACCTGGGCTACATCATGAGACACTGTCTCAAAACAACAACAACAACAAAGGAATTTCAAAGCAAAACAAGAAGTCTAAGGAAGATGCGTCCTTAATGGGTTAATATATTCTTTTCTATCACTTGCTAACAAAGTCAAGGAACGTAGACTAGAGTCTTATTTGCATGTAGCTAATTTGACAGTACAGTGCTGTTGCTTTAATGAAAGTGAAAAGCAGTGAAGGTGAAAGATGGCTGTGTTAAAAAATTTAACTTGGAGTTGCGACTAATAAAGGTGATTGAGAATAACTTAAATGTAGTCGGTTTCTGTCACTCAGCATACTCTCTACCCAAGCAAAAATGAGTTATTTGAAACTCAGTGTACACTGAGGCATGCATGCCTCTCCCTACATTCATGCCCTACCAAGTCCATGTCATGAGAGCTGTCTTCTCAAGTCTAGTACAGTGCGTGTCACATACAGTGCCTGGCATGTGTTAAGCACAGTTTTTGTGTTTTTTAAAAATTGTATTTACTTGCAAGCAGAAGAGGGAGGGCGAGAAGAGAATATGGGTACCAGTGCTTCTATCCATGCAAACCCCAGACACATGTGCCCCCTTTGCTCATCTGGCTTTACATGAGTATTGGGGAATTGAACCTGGGTCATTAGGCTTTGCAGGCAAATTCCTTAACCACTGAGATATCTCTGCAGCCCTAATTTGTGTTTCTTTTTTAAAATTTTATTTCACATTGACATTGTTTAAAAAATATTTTATTTGCCAGGCTTGGTGGTGCACACCTTTAATCTCAGCCCTCGGAAGGCAGAGGT